>NC_137929.1:64506811-65106811 GCF_963969265.1 Rhamphochromis sp. 'chilingali' | reverse complement strand
AGTGCAGCCTAGGCGGAGTAGTCGAACACAGATTCACTGAGCGCTCAACACAGACAGCATCGTCAGAAGGAAAATTGATAAAATAAATTACAAATGTTGTATTGTTCGATACATATGCGTACCGAACCGAAAGCACTGTATCGAACGGTTCAATATCGATACGAATATCGTTGCACCCCTAATATTTACTGACCTTTCTGGAAAGGAAAATGTTTTAGAGGTTTTCCAATCTGGTTTTAAATCCTTAAAATCAGCACTGAATCAGCCCTTTTAAAAGGTTTTAGGTTTTAGGATGGGATATAAAGTAATTACTCTTCACAGTTTTAAGGAATGACAACGCCACCCTGGGAATTTCACCCAGAGAATACTGGAAATAACACTAAATCACCGAAAAGGCACTTAGGTTCGCTATACTCAATCCAGAGACGAGGTTCAACAATAAACAAATTGACAATTTATTAATAATTATTTAAAACACCATATAAAAGCACAATCATAAATATTCAAGTACAAATATGCTTAAAAAGGTATTCAGAGCTGAGGCTTACCAGTGGAGGGGCAGGGATGCCACACACAAACTAAAGAAAGAAAACACACCAACACACAGGTGCAACACACTATCACACTAATAAACTAAACAAGGCGGGTGTGTACACTCAAGGGATCCCACCACCAAGGCACCCTAGTTTCCTCCACGTCGGCACTCCGCATCTGAATAAAAGAAACAAAGAAAATTTTAATATATTACAACAAACTAATGTGTAGCACCGGGGGATAACCCTGCAAGACCACACTGGTGATCTACAGCTAGAAAAAGGGCCTCCCACCAGTGGTGTAACAAAAATCCAAACTACAAATCAAAAGCAATAAAACAACATACAAATCTGGATAAAACTCTAAAATCTGGAGCAAACGGAATCGCCGTACTGCTCCAACTTGCCGTCACACGACGACAAGTTAACAGTCAATCAATATGCACGCCAGCTGACTCCGATAACCGGCATGCATATGGCCGTTGTCCACGCCGACGTCCACTGTAAAAGCTGACAGCAGCAGGGAAAGAAATCTCACAACGGGAACAGACGATAAAAGCACAGAAAGGCAAAACAGCAGCACTTCAGTTCGCGTAGCTTGGCGCAAAACTAAGGCCCACACTTCCTGCGAAACATAATAAATAATTACTATAAAAGAACAATAGAAGGCAGAATAGAAGGCGTAACAAAAGTTGATTACGTACCAAGTAAGCCGTGTCATAGAACGTAAGCAGAATAGCTCAGAGGAGGCTTCTATAGCTACGACCAGCCGCGATGGAGACTTCAGAGGAGTAACCCGCAAATGATCTCTACCACACCAAGAGGAAGTCAGGTGACCAAAAAGGAGATCACAGGCAAGCGACCCAGGGACACTCAAATGGCCACTATTTATACCAGCGCCCCCTAATGGGCCAGGCTGAAAGTGGGTTGGACCGAGGGATAACATTCATCCTGCCACATACTGTTAATGTAAATGTGACCTGTGGGAGACGCTGTTTAAATAGGAAATGAGCCGCAGGAATGCAGTGAGTTCACAAGATTTAATGCTAATACAAAACAGTCTTTTTATAGACATGGAAGTAGTTCCAAAGAGACAACGGATCTACTTTATTAAATACATTCAAACTTTAAAATTGTAGTACTATTTTATTGTATCTATTGTACATATTACCTGACATCTGTGTGTGGACAGCAGAGAAAGAATTTCATTGTACAGAGAAATGCTTTATTTTCTTGGTACACATGATCAAGTCAAGTCAAGTCAAGTCAACTTTATTTGTCAATTCTGCCACATGTACAGGACATACACAGAATAGAAATTGCGTTACTCTCAAACCCTAGTGATTAGAAAAATGCAAATAAAATAATTAAAAAGTAAAAATTTAAATAAATTTAAATAAATACAATACAATTTTACGTATAACAAAAAAAGCTATGCAATATACATATACAATATTCAAGTAAGAAGGCATAGTGGTGCAAAATAGGCAAATAGTGCAAATGGGGATTTAGTAGTGTACGGTAAGAGATAGTGAGTGTACGGTAAGAGATAGTGATGATGATAAACACGTTAAATCTTGATAGTACGAGGGAGACAGGATAAGCTGTTTTTTATGGTGCTCATAAACGGCGCGGCGAGATGTACAAAGTGGCGTTTAATGACCAGGAAAAACATTGCTTTTTACGTCCTGGACCTGAGAGCAAAGCTACACATGATGGGAGGTTGTTATGGGAAAATTTGCTCCAGGCCCAGGAACATCAGCAGTGCCTGTACAACAGAGGGGCGAGACTCACTTCTCTTTAGTTTCTGTATGAATCATATCAGGTTTTCAATGCATGGAGACATAAGTGATGTAAGTCTCAGGTAAAACTCTCTTATCTCTTATCTGCTGCATCATTTACAGACCAAAACTTCAGCACAGCATGGTTGAGTCTGTGTCCTCACCACATTTCACAGGCCAGACGTTTGGTGAAGCTTCTGCTTGGTTTAACCTAAAAAGTTTAAGTACGTTTGGCTTCACACCAACAAACAGACCCAGCTTCAACAGATAACCAAACTAACTAACTGGTTCTATTTATTATCTAAGTTCAGGACATTATGTTCAGACTCCCTTGGCCCAGAAAATATCCCCCTGACTTTAACCAGTTATGATGGCAATATAGCTTACCATCACCAGTGTGTGAATGTGTGTGTGAATGGGTGGAGGACTGAATGTGTAAAGCGCTTTAAAAATACAGGCTATTTACCATTTATAATGTGTAAGCATGTTTTGCAAAACCCTCTGCACTTCTAAATGTTAATCACGATAATTCAATTCAGTAATAGCACTCACTGAAGCTTTTGACCGTGCTTTAATGTAGTGCCAAATCTTTAATGAACACATAGCAATGTGTAAAAATCATAAAAAATAGCTTTATTTAATCATTTTATTCCACAAATAACCAGAACAAAGTC
The DNA here is from genome assembly GCF_963969265.1 of Rhamphochromis sp. 'chilingali'. Taxonomy (NCBI): domain Eukaryota; kingdom Metazoa; phylum Chordata; class Actinopteri; order Cichliformes; family Cichlidae; genus Rhamphochromis; species Rhamphochromis sp. 'chilingali'. Next base: position 65,103,823 of record NC_137929.1, on the reverse strand, counting down.
TAAAAGAAAAGCTACCAAACAGCTGCACCACTGAGTCACAATTTATTACCTGAACATGCTGTTTCACAGCTGCTGGCAGGTAAACGACTGAACTCTGCAATGAAACACACTCTCGTTTTTGGGTGAAACAAAACCTAAAAGGCAGTTGAATTAAGCTCCGCCCCTCACGTTATTCAAATGCGACAAACCAGGAAACAGGCTGTTCCTCTTCCTCAGTGCAGAGAGACGCACAGACGATCAGACTGAGCTCAGACCAAACTAGCAGCTTCCTCTGAGTGAGTCCAGCTACAGGAGAGAAACGTGGAAAACTCCAACACTGCTGCTTCAAGCTGCTGACGCTCCACACACTGAATGTGAGTTTGAGCAAAAAGTTTTTACCGGTCTTTGAACGCCGCTTTTTACGTCGCACAGCAGAAAACTGCGTTCAAATATAAAAACGGTGTTTTTTCTGGTGTTCCGTGTCAGCTGTGACGGTGTTTAAAACGCCCTTTTCTTGAAATCATGCACGGCCTTCCCCATGGTTCTCTCATCCAATTACTTTCAACTCCTTTCACTCAGTCAAAGAAGTGCAGGCCACTGCCTATTCGGTACCAATGCGTGTCACAGTTTGTACTTGTATTATAATCCCACTCAAACAAGCAAACGACAGAATGCTTTTTCTGAAACAAGTGGAGGCCTTAACTGTGTCTGTTACAGCAGCTCCGCTCATTTCTGATCTTCTTTCTTATTTTCCTCTTCAGTTCTCTTAACCTTTAAATAATAAAAATAAAGAACGAATACCTCCAATGTATTAAATCTGCCCTGTTTTGGTTTATGAGTCATTTAGGTGAATGAGCTGAATACTTAATTTAAAATATTGCATACAGAAATGGAGGACATAAATATAGATATCTATATATATATATGACATAAAGTAAACTTAATTTATCTAAACGTTACAGCAGTGGATATTGATGAACACAGCTATAAAGCATTTACAGCAAATGATTAAATGAAGAAAAAACTGTATAGTAGGTTTCAGTATAGTGTAGTGGACATAGAGGGGTTTAGTGTTCGGTGTTGTGGCAGTGCACAGGTCAAAAAAAGTGTTAACATTAGAGAGCAGATTACTTTTTTTCCCAGGCAGATACATCTGTCTGACAGGACTCCTGTGTAAAAATATAAATTTAAAAAAAGGAAGCAGTGATTTGCAAATCTCAAAGCCGTAATTTATTCACAGTGGAACATGGAAAACATGTCAAATGTTTAAACCTAGACTATGTCGTTAAAATAACTCCTTTTGAATATGATGTTTCAAAACAGTTGGTATGGGGCAAGGCTGGAAAAATAAGTGGTTCTAAAAAGGAAAGGCTGGCGGGACATTTTAAAAGTAATTAGGTTACTTGGCAACAGGTCAGTAACATGATTGAATATTAAAAGAACATCTTAGAGAAGCAGAGATGATCTGAAAGAAATACGGGGGGAGGTTGATCAATCTGCAAAAAACTCCATTAACAAATTGTGCAACAATTTCAGAATAATTTTCCTCACTGTAAAGTTGTGAAGACTTGAAATATTTCATCCTCTGGAAGCATCAAAATACATTTTATCAAAAGATTCAGTGACTCTGGAGAAAAAATGAGGCTAAGGGTCATGATGTCAGTGATCTTCAAGCGCTCAGAGGAAACTGCATTAAACAAACATGATTCTGTCATGGAAATCAGTGCATTTCCTGTATCCTTTGGAGCTACACACCTGAGTCACTCTTTTAGAGAAGTACGTGTCAAATCAAATCAAAATCAAATCAAATCACTTTTATTGTCACATCACATGTGCAGGTACATTGGTACAGCACATGTGAGTGAAATTCTTGTGTGCGAGCTTCACAAGCAACAGAGTTGTGCAAAATACAATAATGTAAACAAGCAAAATACAAGAATGGCTACATCTGAAACTAATAAATATATGTACAATATATAATAGTATATGCATTTCTGCATGTGTATACTAAATATTTTTCTACATGTGTGTGTGTGTGTGTGTGTGTACACATATTTTACAAATTAAATAGAGTAAACAATAAATAGAATATATAAAATAAAATATACAGAGTTGAATATGTGCAAAACAAGTGGCATTTATATACAGTGTGGAGTGCATAATGTTGAAGTTCCAGTAGTGAAGCTGAGGTGTCTATGACGTGTTCAGCAGTCTGATGGCCTGGTGGAAGAAGCTGTCTCTCAGTCTGCTGGTACGGGACCGGATGCTGCAGAACCTCCTTCCTGATGGAAGCAGTCTGAACAGTTTATGGCTGGGGTGACTGGAGTCCTTGATGATCCTCCCCGCTTTCCTCAGGCACCGCTTCCTGTAGATGTCTTGGAGGGAGGGAAGCTCACCTCCAATTATCCGTTCAGAGCACCGCACTACTCGCTGGAGAGCTTTGCAGTTGTAGGCGGTGCTGTTGCCATACCAGGTGGTGATGCATCCAGTGAGGATGCTCTCAATGGCACAGTGATAGAAGGTCCTGAGGATGTGGGGGCTCATGCCGAATCTTTTCAGTCTCCTGAGAAAGAAGAGGCGCTGCTGCGCCTTCTTCACTGTTTTGTTTGTGTGTACTGACCATGTAAGATCCTCAGCCAGATGTACTCCAAGGAAGCTGCTCACTCTCTCCACAGCAGCGCCGCTGATGGTGATGGGGGTGTGTACTTCTCTGCACCTCCGGAAGTCCACTATCAACTCCTTTGTCTTTGCGACGTTGAGGGTGAGATGGTTGTCTTGACACCAGTGGGTCAGGGCGCTGACCTCCTCCCTGTAAGCCGTCTCATCACTGTTGGTGATAAGACCCACCACTGTAGTGTCGTCCGCAAACTTCACAATGATGTTGGAGTTGTTAGTGGCTGTGCAGTCGTAGGTGTAGAGTGAGTATAGGAGAGGGCTCAGTACACACCCCTGTGGAGCACCAGTGTTCAGTGTGACGGGGGATGAGGTGATGCTGCCCAGCCTGACCACTTGGCGTCTGTCAGACAGGAAGCTAAGGATCCAGCTGCAGAGGGAGCTGCTCAGTCCTAGATCCTGCAGTTTCCTGTCCAGCTTCGAGGGAACGATAGTATTGAATGCTGAGCTGTAATCTACAAACAGCATCCTCACATACGTGTCTCTCTTCTCCAGGTGTGACAGGGCAGTATGTAGTGTCAGGGCTATGGCATCATCAGTGGACCTGTTGTGGCGGTATGCGAACTGTAGAGGGTCCAGTGAGTCGGGTAGTGCAGAGCAGATGAAGTCCCTGACCAGCTTCTCGAAGCATTTGCTTACGATGGGGGTCAGGGCTACAGGTCGCCAGTCGTTCAGTGAGGAGATGGTGGAGGATTTGGGTACAGGGACGATGGTGGCCATTTTGAAGCAGGCTGGGACTACAGACAGAGAGAGGGAACGTGTGATGTCCCACTCTCTGGTGTTAAGTTTCAAATTTGTGTAAGACTTCCAGAGTACTCAGGTGACATTGAGAAGGACATTTCCAGTTTACATGGAAAACAATTCTTTTTTTTTTTTTTTTCTTGAGATTACTTATTTACACCACAGTTCAGAAAACGTGCATACAGGTCTGTTTTAAAACTGCATATCTGTTTTTTTTAATGCATGTTGAAAGGGCAAAAATATTCCTGAGATGCTGTTAATATTTTTAAAATCGAAGGCTATTATCCAGTGGTATTACTTTAAACTAAGCAAAACAGTGGTTTGATAAAAGTTTCTGTCATTTATTTGCTTGATCATGCTCTCCTTCGACCATCTCTGCACTGTGTGGGTGATTGGTGGCTCCCTGCGTACGACGGTCTCGTACACAGGGACATGGACTACATGGACTGTATGCCTCTTTTGCATTGGCGTACAGTAAGTATCATGTTTTAATGCCTATGGCGGGGCAGGTCACATACTGGGTGAAGGTCGGCAGTGTGGAGTCCAGCGATGCATCTGGAGATGAGCCCAGTCTTATTCTAATGACTGATCTAAAGAATTCCACACACAAAAGTCCTGGTCTCCTCCCTGTACAGTAAACACCCCCACAATGGAAAAACACATGCACAGTGACCCACTAACCCCCATCTCCTTTTAAGGTAATATCCGTTTCCCATTTGTCTATCCCTCACCCTAAGTAACTGTTGCTACCTGTCCTGCACCCTAGTTCTTTGTTTACATTCCAAAGCTATTATTCTATATGTTTTCTTACCCCCTAGCAACCGCCATATTATAATATGGCAAGCAATGACAAACTATAGTCCCTGTAACTCTTATGTATATTAAGCAATCTATTATCCTCAACAGGAGCGACCTCACATTTCCAATGATTACAGAAGGAGGAGATGGTCTGTAACGTCTCCTTCTTGGGCGACGACACTCCACTTGAATGACCAGAACTAACATGAAACCACAGCAATTAGATTCTGCCATCATGTACTAAGACTTAAGTTAAAGGTTAAGAGAAGTGAAGGGGAAAATAAGAAAGAAGATCAGAAATGAGCAGAGCTGCTGTAAAAGACACCGTTAAGGCCTCCACTTGTTTCAGAAAAAGCATTCTGTTCTTTGCTTGTTTGATCGTGCTTTAAACACATCAAAATGCACAGTGGGATTATAATACAAGTAAAAACTGTGACACGCATTGGTACCCAATAAACAGTCACTTAGCAGCAACAATCTGTGATGAATTATTGTGGTCTGCGCTTCTTTGATTGACGCTGAACACTGGAAAAAATGCCATTTTTATCTTTCATCTTTGAACACTGTTTTCTGCTGAGTGACGTAAAAACTGCGTTCTCTTCAGCTGCTCAGAAGGGGTGTTCAAGGCGCCACTCTCTGGCATAAAATACGGCATAAGGCCGTTTTATTTTTGTGTTTTTTTTGTTGTTGTTTTTTTACAGCGTCCTGAATTATTAAATGGCATTCTTTTTTTTTTCTTTTTTTTTTTTTTTTACACCATTTCATAACCAGACGTGTTACAAAAATCGAGCATGCGTTGGTGGTGATTTGTGTGTACTTGATACAGCTAAATATCCCAGGATGTATTTTGTCCAAAACTGAAATGGGCAATGGCGGAGGAGTGTGGCTAAAGACTTTTAAATATACTCTTTCTGGGTCACAAAATAATCTTTGAAGATATTTTCAGGTGAGACTGTAGCTGTGTAAGCTTCAAATATCTGCTCGATTTATCAAGATATCACATATTTGCAAGATCTGACGTTTTCGGAGAGGAGCAGACCGGGAGGTTGAGGCTCAGGTTAAACATGATATGTAAGTCTCCTAAATATCTTCTAAATCTGTTTGGTTTATTTCAGTCTTTTATTTGTTCCTGAGTAAATCAGTTTGGCTGAGATTAAAGTTAAGCTTCATACCATATTAATCGCAGTTAGATTAAGGGGATGGCAGTAAAAACTCCGGAGCTGTGACATCATCAAGTACGCTGGTGTTCCAATTGTACAAATCGCAACTCCATACTCGCATTCTCGCCAAGTCCGGACTCCCGTGTGGACTTACAAGGTCCAGACTAAGCGAGAATGTGAATACAGACTCGCACACTTGAGAACTGAGATAATGCTTCAGTGAAGGTGGTAGAGGAGGGAGGGGAGCCAGGACTGACTGTACTTCCTGTCTGCTGTTTTCAGCTTCACTCACAGACTCAATGGCTTCCAGATCAGAGGAGGATCTCTGCTGTCCGGTCTGTCAGGAGGTCTTCAGAGATCCTGTTGTTCTGTCATGTAGCCACAGCTTCTGTAAAGACTGTCTGAAGAGATGGTGGAGAAAGAGACCAACACACCAGTGTCCAGTTTGTAAGAGAAGATCTTCAATGGATGCACCACCTTTAAACTGGGCTTTAAAGAACCTGTGTGAGTCGTTCCTACAGGAGAGAGATCAGAGAGCTTCAGAGGCTCTCTGCAGTCTGCACTCTGAGAAACTCAAACTCTTCTGTCTGGACCATCAGCAGCCAGCGTGTGTCTCGTCTGCAGAGACTCAGAAAAACACACCAATCACAGATTCAGACCCATCGATGAAGCTGCACAACAACACAAGAAGGAACTTCAGGAAACTCTGGAGCCCTTAAAGAAGAAGTTAAAGGTTTGTGAAGAAGTTCAAGTGAAGTTTGATCAAACAGCAGAACACATTAAGGTCCAGGCCCGACACACAGAGAGGCAGATTAAGGAGCAGTTTAAGAAGCTTCACCAGTTTCTAGCAGAGGAAGAGGAGGCCAGGCTGGCTGCACTGAGGGAGGAAGAGGAGCAGAAGAGTGGGATGATGAAGGAGAAGATGGAGGCTCTGAGCAGAGAGATAGCAGCTCTTTCAGACACAGTCAGAGCCACAGAGGAGGAGCTGAGAGCTGAAGACGTCTCATTCCTGCACAACTACAAGGCTGCAGTGGAAAGAGTCCAGCGCTGCCCCCTGCTGGATGATCCACAGCTGCCCTCAGGAGCTGTGATAGACCAGGCCAAACACCTGGGCAACCTGACCTTCAACATCTGGAATAATAAGAAGGACATGGTCTTCTACACTCCTCTCATTCTGGACCCAAACACTGCAAGTCCAGAGCTCATCCTGTCTGAAGATCTGACCAGTGTGAGTTATGGAGGAGAGAGGCAGCAGCTTCCTGATAATCCAGAGCGGTTTGATTACTACTGCTCTGTCCTGGGCTCTGAGGGCTTTAACTCAGGGACTCACAGCTGGGATGTTGAAGTTGGAGACAGTATACGGTGGGGACTCGGTGTGTTAGCAGAGTCTGACCACAGGAAGGGTCCCATACGGTCTGGTTCATGGAGAATAGGATTTTATAATGGAAAATATTCAGCACGCTCTCTATCAGGTCCAGAAACTGCTCTCTCAGTACAGAAGAAGCTCCAGAGGATCAGAGTGAATCTGGACTGGAACAGAGGAAAGCTGTCGTTCTCTGATCCTGATACTAACACACACATACACACCTTCACACACACTTTCACTGAGAAGATGTTTCCATACATTAATACAAGGAATGAAGTGAAGGTGTGTCCGTTGAAGGTGTCAGTGTCCGTGCAGCAGATGAGTTGAGGATGATGATGTTTCTAATGTTGTTTCCTGTCAGTGAGTTGAAGCTGTTAAACTGCAGCTGTCCTCCTGCAGTTTGTCATAAATTTTCACAGGTTTAGTCTTTGTTTATGGAATTTCTGAGCACAACCAGCCTGAGGAGACTTAGTACATCTGCTAATTAACAATGAGTAAACTATTATCATGGTCTTTCCAACAGTAATTTAATTGATTTTACTTATTTTAAATATTCAGAAAATGTTAATCAATTGTAATTACTATACACTGTTATAAGAGATCTTATCGAGTATGTACTGATTGATCCAATATGATTAATGATAATTTTGTGTATGTATTCATCATGAACATTGAAAGATCTGGATGTGGCATTTTCAGTGGGAGAAAAATTTCATCACTCATACAAGTGACTTCTTCAGTCTCAGCTGACCTGCTGCGTCCAGATGAACTGAATCAACCTTTTGGATCTGCTTACATGGTTGATTGCGCATGCATGAACATTGCCATATAGGCAGTTGTTGCATGGCCTTGATCAAAATCAAAGTGAGAATTTTAAAGGCAACAAATGTATTTACTAACCATGGAAATGGTCCCACCCTGTATATGGTGTGGCTCATATTATAGTCAGCTATTTATAGTGATTGTTATACATACCTTTTCTGATATTTGTAACCCTTAAAATACCTACAAAACATAAGCCTAAACAGCTTAATCATCATTCATTATAGAGGACCAGAATTTTCACATGCACCAAATAAATCATTTTGTGCTTTAATAATGAATTGTGCAATAAAGTATGCATCAGTAAATTCACTTACAATTTTATTTTTGATTGTTTTACTTATTTAGACATTCAATCTATTCTCTTTCGCTTATCCTTGTGAGGTTTGGAGCCTATTCCAGCCATCTTAGGGCAAGAGGCAGGGTGCAACCTGGACAGGTCACCAGTCTGTCGTAGGGCTAACACGTAGAGACAAACAACCATTCTGTCACAAAACGGCTGTGTGTAGGCAGGAGAGGACCCAAATGTAAAAGTCACCAAGACGGAATGTGAACTCAAAAATGCAGCTTTATTTGCTAAAAACAAGGCAAAACGGTGCAAAACCAAAGTGGGAAAACTAATAATAAATCATAGATTAAAAACACAGGGAGAATCACACAGCTATCAGGGAGGACGCGAAACTGAACACAGGAAATACACACATGAGATGATCAGGAGAAGTGGCAACACATGGGGAAAAGCTGAAACAAATGAATACAACAACGTCACAAGGGAAACGTAAAACTAAACACAATAAACACAGGACCTCTTTCAAAATAAAACAGGAAACATGAAATGGACAAGGAAGACTTAACACAGGGATTGAAAACACAAGAGGAAACTAATAAACAAATTAACTTAGGAAACCCAATGAACTTAAACATAAACCATAAACGTCAAAATAAACTAAAACTCAAAATGCTGGGTCAAAAGACCCAGGATCGTGACACATTCGCACTCACACCTATGGGCAATTTAATTCAATTAAACTATTAATGCAAAACACATTCCAACAATTTCAGTCACCATTTTTGAATTCCAATGTAGAAAACAGGTTTTGGAAGTATGAAAGTAAATAGATGGAAAGGAATGAAAGTAAATAGATTTTAAAATCAAATTATAGGAGGAGTTTGGGAACATCTGGAGACACACACACACCTACATGAAAATTATAGTATGATGATGTTTAAAACTTGGTGGTTGCATGGGAATTTTGAGATTTTTGGTTTACAATGACAAATAAACAATTTATCAACATGTTGCTTTAACTGTTTATAACCCATAAAGTCATAAAAACACAAAATCTGAGACTTTTTTGTTGTTGTTGCCTGTCCCGTTTGGTTCTTTTGCCATCAGAATTATTGTCTAAAGGCAAAAAAACATTCCCAATGGATTTACTTTACCAAATGGGCCATCCCAGCTTTGCCGTATTGGTCTATTTGATTCATTTCTGCTTGGCCGTCACCTAAGGATTTACATCCCTGATAAGCAGAAGGAGTCTCACTATCTGTTCAATGTCTCCCATTACAATGGCCTCACTGTGTTAACATTCCACATGCATGCAAACTAGTGACAGGAGTGCTCTTACTATAGTAAAGTGAGAAAGTGTTATTAATATAACTAATGTGATATGATTAAATATGTGATTGATACGTGAGAAAAGAAATTTGCCTTCACAATGCACAGAGGTAAAAAATAAACATCCAAAATTCTCCAGAGAACAGGGAGTACATGACAGGAGGCTAACCTACAAAATGAAAAAGAGCATGGGAAATACCTTATAAGTGCACAAAAGGGAAATAGTGAAATCTTTCTGATTGGTTGCAAAATTATTTAACCCTTTCACATTTTACTGTTAAATAACCTGATTTTAAAAAGTATAGTAAATTATTTTGATTGCATTTTTCATGACTGTCGAGAGACATGGGACATAGATAGATTGTGTGCTTTTACTAATAGTAACTTTATTCTTTATTCTTAATCAAAAGAGATAAGGTGAAGCAGTGTGTAAGGAAGACTGTGAATAAGGGTGTTCTTCAGGAACTCACTCTGCACCCATCTAAAAATGAAATTGATCTGTTTCTTGACAACGTAACTCTCCCAAAATTACTAGACAGTCAAGCAATGGAACTGGATTCGCCACTGACGCCAAGTGAACTCCAGGAAGCCCTGATAAGTATGCCCAATAATAAGGCTCCAGGTCCAGACGGCTTCCCTGCAGAATTCTACAAAGCATTCTGGACAATTCTGGCACCAGTATTCCACGGAATGTTGCAGGAAATCGAGGAAAATGGCAGACTACCACCAAATATGAATTCTGCCAACATTAGTCTCCTGCTAAAACCAGGCAAAGACCCTTTATTTCCCTCAAGCTATCGTCCAATTTCACTTTTAAATGTAGACCTTAAAATAATCTGCAAAGCTCTCTCAAAGAGATTAGAGAAAATGACCCCCCTCTTAATTCATCCTGACCAAACTGGTTTCATAAAAGGTCGGCACTCCTCAACAAACACTCGTAAATTACTTAATTTAATAGACTACTCATACAATAAAAACATTGAAACCATAATATTATCTCTAGATGCAGAAAAAGCATTTGACAGAGTTAACTGGAAATTTTTATTCGCAACTTTACACAAATTTGGTTTTGGAAACTCTTTTATAAACTGGATAAGAATATTATACAATTCCCCAATAGCTCATATCAGAACAAATGACCAGACATCTTCCAGCTTCTGTCTCCTGAGGGGCACCAGACAGGGATGCCCACTCTCCCCTTCACTTTTTGCAATTTTTATTGAACCTCTAGCAGCAGCATTTAGACAGGCTACAACAATTAAGGGCATAAAATGTAAGAACATAGAACATAAAATCAGTCTCTATGCGGATGATGTGTTGCTTTTTCTGCAAAACACACAAACCAACCTCTCTGAGGTAATTACTCTAATAAACTGGTTTTCAAGAGTTTCAGATTATTCAATTAACTGGCCAAAATCTACAGTTCTCCCCATTAACTGCTCCTTCCATAATTCTTCCTCTGCCCCACTGCAATCCGGAAATATTAAATATTTAGGTATTAATGTTTCTCCTAAGCTTTCAGACTTAACTAAATTAAACCACATCCCACTTCTAAAGAAAGTAGAAGGCGATCTGACTAGATGGAAATCTTTATCCATATCACTCATGGGAAGGGTCGCCACTATAAAAATGATGATCTTGCCAAAAATAAATTACTTATTTTTGATGATCCCTAACAAACCATCACAAGATTGGTTCAGATCTCTGGATTCATATATTTCCAAATTCCTTTGGAAAGATAAACCCCCGCGTATCAGCTTAAAAACGCTACAAAGAACCAAGGATAGAGGAGGATTAGATCTGCCTAATTTTCACCAATACTTCTTAGCCAACAGGCTTCAGTTCATCTCAGAATGGTTAAAACATACCTTCTTAGTTGAGCCCTGGCTAGATGTTGAACAGGCACTATGCAAGGATCTAGAGATTTCAGACCTACCATTTATTAGCTCAAACATCAAAAGACATGAATGCTTTAAAAATATCAACATCAGCTTCTCTCTGACAGCATGGTGGGAGTTTCTAAAAATAACGGAGTCTTCATTAATCCCATGCAAACGTACACCTATCTGGAATAACCCTGACATATTACAAAACAATAATATGATTAATTTCCCAGAATGGAGTTGTAAAGGAATTAAATACTTAGAACATATACCGGTATTAGAGGGAACAGAATTTATTCCATTTGACAGACTAGTTGCACAATATGGGATCAACAAGAAAAGATTTTTAGAATATCAACAAATTAAATCCATAATAAAAAAGAAATTTAACCTCAGTCAAGTTGAATTACAAACACCACCAAGTGCGGCACATTTCCTTACTCTTAAATCCCCCAAATTATTATCTAAAATATACAGAACACTTTCTAAATTAGATGAATCAATATCCCTTCCTATTGCAAAGTGGGAAACAGATTTATCAGTCAGTTTAGACCAAAACTTCTGGTCTCAGGTATGCTTAAAAACCTTTAAATTGATTAAAAATCCCAGTCTGCAATTAATACAATACAAAATACTACATAGAGTGCACTATACAGGTCATCGGATGTTCAAGATGGGCTTTACATCTTCCAACAACTGCTCACACTGTCAAGGCAATACACCAGACAATTACATTCACGCTCTTTGGTTCTGTCCACCAGTGCAGAAGTTTTGGCGCGAGATATGTGAAGACTTATCAAAGTGTCTGAAATGTAACATTCCAACTTCCCCCTTAGTGTGTTTGTTGGGCAGCTTAGATAATGTCACTTCAGAAAAGAATATCGCCCATATGGTTTTCACTGCCCTATGCATAGCCAAGAAAACAGTCCTGATGAACTGGAAAAATAAAAATAATCTTAATTCTAACCAATATAGAAATTATCTATTAGATTACATTAGTCTTGATACAGCCTCTGCCACCACATCAGATCAATTGCTCTGGGCTCCTTTGATCAGCTCCATCACCTAGTGGCAGTGGGGGGTCATAGTTTGGTCCCGCCTTCACTGTTGTGATTGGTGTGGGGGTAGGGACAGGCTTAGGGCGTCGGGGGGTTCCCCGGAGGCATCTTCCTTGGGGGGCTCAACCCGGGGTAGCGGTCACGTCCGGTTGGGGGCTCTTTTCTGACTGTTTCCTCGCGGCTGCGTGCAGCGGGGCTACGGGAGGGTCTGTGCTGACGGACGTGGGTTACTGACCTGGTAGCCTGTCTGCCCCTGGGTGGGTCCGGGATGGGCGTGAGGTTCTGGGGGCGCTCCGTCTCTGGGCTGGGGCCCTGGCCGGGCCTTGGGGCCTTGGGTCCTGGTTTGTGTGTTGCCGGGGTTGTGGGCGGGTGGGTGCATGGGGGCCCAGCCCTGGAGCAGGGTGCCGCCGGTGTGTCAAGCCACCTGGGGGGCTCTTCAACTGGTGGGGGAGATTGTCACACCTTGCAGGAGCTTTCCTCTCCTCAGGAACTCTCTGCAGGAGGGGGAGATACAGGAGAGGTGGAGGAAGATCTCAGCCTGGGCGTCTATTGTCTCATGTAGTCTGGAAGATGAGTGGATGGAGGGGTGGGTGCAGTTTTCTCTGTGGTGGGGTTGGGTGGACTGTCCGGGGCGCTGCTGCGCTGGGCCCCGGTCTGGATGGGCCTGGGCCCCCTTTCCCTGGCGGGTCGCGGAGTATGGGAGTGCCTACTGGGGTCAGCGGGGGAGCTGGCCCCAGGGAGGGGTCACATGCCCCTCCCTTCCTTCCCTCCCCATCTCCAGCTGCCTCCCTCTTCCCGCTCCACCACAACCACCCACACATGCAGGGCCTTGGAGTAGGGGTATGTCACCAGGGTGCAGAGGAGGCTACCCCCCCCCCCCCCCCCCCGTCCCCTTCTGGCTGCCTCTGCCTCAATTTTATCCCACAACTTAGACATTCACATTACTCACACCCTCATTACACATACATATAGGATCTTGCGGGTGGCCACGCTACACGGAGACCAAGTTACCATCAGGGTGTACACCTCACCCCTGGCATCGTTGCCCACCTCTCAATTTTAAATACACGTAGACATTGAGGGCTAGTAGGAGGGACTATGCGCTTACCTGCTGCTCTCTGGCAGGTAGCTCCATGCCCTCCTGGGTTTTAATTGCACCTTAGAACACACATGCATCAACACTACAATGAGCGGGTGGAGGGAGGTTTGGAGTCTTCTCTCACCCCCATTCTCTGTGGCCTGCTGGAACGGGGGGGCTAGGAGGAGTTGGCCGTCCGACTGCGGTCTGGGGTGTGGGGCCTCCCTGCTGCTGCGGAGTCAGGGCGATCTTCCTCTCCCCACCGCAGGGAAAAGGGTAACACCACCTGGGTCTGGGTGCAGTTCCCCCCTCCAGGGGCAGGGGTACCTAGACCCGGTTCGTAGAGTACGCTTGGGGAGTGTGATCGTGTGTACAGCGTCTCTTTATGTCTGTCTCCACGTCGGTTGAGTGTGGAGTAAGTGCATATGAGAGCATGAGGGTGGGAATGGATGTTTGTGTCTGTGTGTGCCTGTATGTCTGTGTCTATATGTCAGGTTGGGTATCAGACGCCACCTCTCTGGGGACATCTCAGGCCCTCCAAGGTTTGGAGGCCTATCTCCCCCAACCACTTCCCCTGCCAGTGGCAAACACCCTCAGACATCGGTGCATTGGTGGTTCTTTGTGTCCGGGGATGGGCGTCCGGGTACACACCGGCTCACTCCTTGGTGGCTGCTTGTCGGGGCCTGGAACCTGGGGCTCGCTCTGGCCACTTCGGGGGTGGGGTGTCCTCGGCCTCTCGGCCTGGGGCTCGGTCACGCACGCACGCATGCACACATCCTCCAACCGCACACACACCCAGATTTTGTTTTCAAACTCCATTGTGGTTTATTTCACACCTCAAACATTTAGTAAACAATTAAGCAAATACAAGTAATCTGCAATAAATTACAGGTAGTAATAAAATAAACTACTAACTCTTTTACGCTAGGTTCCACACCTACACGTGTATTTTTGAACATGCAGCTGTTTCGTCCACGTAAACGGCGTTTCAAATCACCAAAAACTGAGATTTTTTAAAAATAATTTTTTGCATTTACGTGTGGACGAGGAATACAGAGTTCGTCACACAACGTCAAAGGTATGTGGCTATTTTCACGTCACGCTGTGCGCCACGTTATTGTTTACATGAGATGAATTGCAGAATGATAGATAGAGACAAAATACTGTTAATCTGACCATCTTCAGGTTTTACACGCTTACATACACACAGTTACTGTCCCTCCATTTACAAAGGCAGAGGCGTCACGGTGTGATTATTTTACATGTAGTTGTTTTTTTTTTCCTGTGTAATAATGTTCAACATTGTTAGCAATATATTTTTCAAAAAATGCCTCTCTGTGCAAAATGGGTTTAAAAACATAAACAGCTGTGGGATACTGTTAGTCCGTGATTTGAACCGGGGGAACAAATCGTGGCAGGATCAGCCTGATGTTATTTGTATCCCGCTGTAACTTTACTGTATAAAGAGCAAACATCTCCAACATGTCAGGAGTAGTTAATCATTACAATAAGTGTTTGTGAACTAAAAATTATGAATGTAGGATACTGTTTGTCTGTGATTTAAACAGCCCAGCGCTGCTCCTGACGCAGGGAAGACCAATTCTGCAGGGAGACCTACCTCGGCACTTGTGCAGGTGAAGCCAAAGGGAAGATTTGCTTCACCATATTTTCTAGTCTTTGGCTTAGAATGAAGTTGGTTTGGAAACATATTCAGCGATGCTTCATCTCCTGCTTTGTGTTTCTGTAGGCGCCCGTGCTAGCAGTGTCCAAGCGTTTTGTTTTTTCCCCCCCTTTTCATCCCGCGCCCCTCTGTCATGGCTCTGCGCCCCCCCTAGGGGCGGGCCCCACACTTTGGGAAGGTCTGCCCTGGAGGACGAGGCTGTGGCCCCCCCGACACCCTCTAGCAGAGCATCACATGAAGGAACCTTTTAAAGACAAGCGCGTCCATGCTCACAGGTGTACACACGGGTGCTCACACACACAAACTACACCCTTTTTGGCTCCTACCTCAAAGCACACTGTGTTCTGTCGATATTACGTGCTGCACAATAATGTTTAATATTTAGTTTTTATTGTTACATTCCCATAGATCATCGTGATGTTGTTTATTATATTGCTCTTTTTTTTTCTGCTTGTTTTCTCTTTTTTCTTTCTCAGCAGGTGATCCAGGTGATTGATATATGTATTTTTTGTCTGCTTATTTTGATGTTTTTTGTTCTTTTCCCTTTATCGCTGTCCCTCTTCACCGCTGTTTTTCTTTCCCTTTCTTTCTCCCCTTTCTTTTCCTCATTCAAGTCTGTCCCGTATTTAACAAGTGAAAATAAAATGAAATAAACAATAAAAGGTGAATCAAATAGACCATTACGGCAAGGCTGGGATAGTCAATTTGGTAGAGTAAATCCGTTGGGCATCTTTCTTCGCCTTGTATGTAAATTGCATAAAATGAATGACACATGAAGTGAAGCCTACTCATATGTGACTTAATGTTCATATGAAATGGAATTTTCTATATTGAGAATGAGACTGAAAATAAGAAAATGTAATGGCATGATTTTTAAGTTTAAAGTTTTAAAATCAAGTATGTGAGAAAAAAGGTAGAGATAGAATAACAGGGTGGGGCTGGACATGGGATGAACTTATGTAAAAAAGGTGATTGAATGGCTAGATGAAGGAGAGAGGAGGGGGCGAGTAAGCACTAGGCAGCACATTAGTTGGTGGTTGCGGTATTGGTATAAAGATTTTTTTGTGAAAGAACTCTAGGAGAATTTCCACTGAATGCCCCACTGAATGGGGATGCTTCCTGTTGAGTGATTATCATCAACTCAGAACTCAGAGATAGATGTATCTTCGGATTCAGTAGTGCCTATTCTCTCCAAAAAAATCAGCATTAGCTCAGAGCAAATTAATTAGGCAAGTATAATGGATGTGGTTTCATTATTGTTTTGTGATTATTGTTGTCATTAAAGCAACATTGCTTTAATACAATTTCCTGCAATTGAAGTCTAAATTTTGGATATGCCACTTTTTAGGTCTTTGTGAAACAGTAAAAGTAAAAATCTGAATATTAATCCTTTTTAGTGTGATTAGCTCTTACAGGTTACTCCAGCCCTTTAAAAGTAACAGATCCATGATGCCTATCCTAAAATCAACCCAGATTATCAATTGCAACAATCGAGAAGGTTGCTGCCTCTAACAGGTGTGGCTGTTAACAATAGACCTGCAAAGCTACTCAGCTCCCTGGCTCTTATCAGAGGAGGCAGGGAAAAAAACCTGGACTTCAGTGTGGTCAAAACAATACTAGAAAGGGGGGGACCCAAGTGACAACGGTGGAATGATTAATAAATATGAGCCTTTATTTTGGAGGCTGAACAAAAACATTAGGTGTGTCACAAAACGTAGGCTGCATCCTCCTGAGGCGGCATTTGTAGACCAATTATGTCACAGTGTGTGTGTGTGTGTGTATGTTTGTCTGTGTTTGAGCTGGGCTACTCTCACACAGTATTGTGTGCGATGGTTTATCGACCTCCAAAATACAATAATGACTTTGCTGACATATTGTCAATAGAAAATTGTACTTAGTAGTCAGTATAATCTTTAAATCTTTAATGATATAAGTTTGCATATGGGAGAATACTGCATGTAATCATTTGTGTTTAGAAGTATATAGTTGGTGGCATATTGAAAGAATGTCTCATCCTAGGAAGTCTGTAACAACGGTGTGTACTTTCCAGGGTGTTCTGGCTTCACCCCCACATCCTAGGAACATGGGAAAGGTTGTACCTTGTCTTATTGTTTTACAGGAGGATTAACGTAGCTATGTCAGCTATGTCAACAACCATGCCGGCACACCAATCTGTTGGTTCCTCAACTCGGGTAATGACACCAAGCTCTTCCATTCGTTGGAGTTCCTCCTTTACCTTTCCCATTAGAGGCAGAGGAAGCCTTTGCGGAGTTTTGAGCGAGTATGGCACAGCGTTCGGTTTGAGTTTAATGTGATAGGCCCGCTGCACTTTCCCTAGACCATTGCAAAGTTTAGGGTAAGTACACTGTAAAAACTGTGATTGGGGTTAATTAGAATCTAATAGGAGAGTAATAGTAATTATTACTCAGTAAAAACGTGTATGAGTAGTTTTAATCAAATCTAAGCAAAATTCAACAATTTTGAGATGTTCAGTTATTTAAATTTACACAGTTTTGTTTGGGGTAAATTCAGCAATGGTTTGTTGAGTAGATTTTAAAAAAATGTTTGAGTACTAAAAAAATTTAAGAAATCTAATAGATTTAACTGATGAAAGCATTTTCATTTTAATCATTGTACACTTCCGCCCATAATCCTTTGTGCCACGTGCAGGACACACGCGCTTCATGAGTGGACGTCTCCATTTTGTCAGAGGTAAGACTTCTTAATTTGTTCAAATATAAGACACGGTTTAAACAATAACGTATATCGGTTTTGAGTAAAGGTTTTAGACAGTATGATACGTCGAAATTTTATTAATAATCATCACTGTAATGATAGTATCGTATTTTTACACAAATGGCAGTTAGTGGACTGCTAGCACAAGGTCACTTTCCAAGCCTTCACGACTGTGTTACTGAACAGCTTTAACTAACCACATGTTTTACCGTATTAAAAAATATCAACGGTATATTCCGATGAGTTTTAACGTCTTTCATCCACGTTTAAAAGTTCATGAAAAGGTTTTGCGGTCAGTCGTGAGTAATTTTGTCAGCCACAGTCAGTTTTTCGAACTCCAGTTTCCAATAATGGCGGCCGCTACTAAGTTTTAAAATTACTCTTAGTAATCTTTCTGGGTCACAAAATAAACTTTTAACATATTTTCAGGCGCGAAAGTAGCTGTGTAAACATCAAATATCTGCTCGGTTTATCAAGATATCGCATGTTTGCAAAAGTGCTTCGACGTTTTCGGAGCATCTGCTACCCACCAGCTCGATAGCAAGCCGGGAGCTCGAGTGTCACTGAAGCCGCTGAGAACGGCACAACTCCCCGCACATCATTTTCAGATCACCGCGGGGTTTTGCTACTCAGTTTAAACGTAATGTATAAGTCACTTAGACAACCTAAAAATGTTATTGTTGGGGTTTTTTCAGTGTTTTATTTGTTCGTGAGTAAATCGGTTTGGCTGAGATTAATGATAATGTTGCTTTCCTTTCAGGTAATGGAAGATCCCTCAACTTAAATTCACCTGATCAGCATCTAGACTGTGCATTATAAAGTAAGTTGTGATAACATGTTATATTAAATTAAACTAATGGTTTTGAAATTGAAGCGGCATGAAATTACCAAGTTGACCCCACTTAATCTAACTTATTTGTTTTTGTAAAAACAATAAGTAGAAAATAATTGCTTATTATTTGTAGGATTTTTTTCTTCTTCTCTATAATCTCAACATCAAATGTGTATAGATACCCATGCTCTTACATTTGTCATGAAAAACTATTTAGATTCTTAGATATATATTTTTCCATCACTTTAGGACCTGGCAAATGGGATGGCAGTGTAAGATATGCAAATCTTTTTCTACTACAAAGGGGAATCTTCTACGTCATTACAGATTGCAACACGCAACATTTGGTCGTGGACAGCACCAGCCATGTCTGTATGGCAGTTGTCCTTGCACATTTAAAACACAAGGAGCCCTTCGCACACATTTGTCCAGATACCATACCGCTGAAGAGAGTCCAAGGCCTGGAGTGATCACTGCATTTAAGTGTTTGGCTTGCACTGCTTTTTGCTCTACTCAGAAGGACTATTTTCAGCATATAGGAAATCACTTGAAGAGACACGAAACTGTATTTTGCGTTTTTAATGGATGTGACTTTCGCACAAATATATACAATACATTTCTAAAGCACAAAGGCAGGAGACATACATGTTGTTCCTTAACTGATTTTAAGAAAGAAGTCTTGGAAAGTCATCCTAGTCAGAACACTGACCATTCTGATGTCCCTGAACTCAACAGTGATGAATGCTCTAGTGATGTTGATCCAGAAAGTGCATCTTGTACTGTTCTTCAAGGACTTGGCTTACTTCTACTCAAGTTAGAAAGCACTTACAATGTTTCAGTGAGGTGCATTAATGCTTTGGTTGAAGATCTCTTCTATATTTCTTCTTCAGCATCTGTGGAGGCGGTTAAAAATATAATTGATTCAGCACTGAAATCTAACAAATGCACAGTTGACCACACTATCATAAAGGACTTGGCTGAACAGTTGTGCAGCTCTCATCCCATTAGCAGAGCTCTTGGAGCAGGCGGGCCACTTGGTTCAGCTTTTAAGAGAAATAAGTACTTTAAGGAGCATTTCCAGTTTGTGGATCCTATTGAATATATTCTTGATGCTGAACAAAAAAAGAGCTTTCAATATGTACCAGTTCTAAAGACTTTGCAAGAAGTACTGAAGAACAAAGATATTGCAGTGGAAGCCTTTTCGAGGTGCTCAAGTAGCACTGGGCATTTTGAGTCCATTTTTGATGGTACGTGTTTTAAGGACAATGACTTTTATGCTGTAGAAGAAACAAGACTCTCTATAATAATTTATGTTGATGAATTTGAGGTGTGTAACCCATTAGGAACCTCTCGAAAAAAACATAAAATAACTGCAGTTTATTGGGTTTTGGCCAATTTGCCATTGAGATTACAGTCTGCCTTAACATCAATACAACTAGCTTTACTTTGCAAATCTGTTGATGTGAAACAGTTTGAATACAAAGTAGTATTGGATCCACTTTTGAAAGATCTTGTCACTCTTGAACAGGAGGGGGTTTTTATTTCATGTTTAGGGAGAAATATTAAAGGCGCCCTACACTGTGTTGTAGCTGATAACCTTGGTGCTCATGCAATTAGTGGACTTGTTGAAAGTTTTAACGGGCCATATGTTTGTAGATTTTGCCTTGGACATTCTTCAGAGTACCAGACATATGAAGTACGGTCTGGGGTCTTCCCACTTCGAAAAAAGGATGACTATGATTTACACGTACAAGCTGTCAAAGAAAATCCAAATTTAGTGCCTCATTTTGGCTTAAAGCGGTCATGTCCATTAACTGATCAACTTAATAATTTTCACTTTGTGTCTGGATACCCACCAGATGTCCTTCATGACCTTTTTGAGGGAATAGTGCCAAGAGAGTTAGCATTGTGTTTTCAAGTTTTTTTGAAGAAGCACTACTTCAGTTTGACTGAACTGAATAATATAATCACATGTTTTCCATATAAGGGCTCAGACAAATTGAACAGTCCACAAGCAATCCCTTCAAATTTTGCTGGTCGCAAAACTGTGGGAGGAAATGCTCATGAAAACTGGGCCCTAATACGTTTGTTGCCTCTCCTTGTTGGTTTACGTGTACCTGAAGATGATCCTGTTTGGCAACTTCTTCTGACTTTGAAGGACATTGTTGAGTTAGTGGTTGCCCCTGTTCACACAACACAAAGTATTGCCTACCTTGAATTTAAAATATCTGAACATCGTGTCAGATATTTGGAAGTTTTTCCTGATCAAAGGCTCACACCAAAACACCATTTTTTGGAGCACTACCCTGCTGTAATAGAAAAATATGGGCCATTGGTTGGAGTATGGACAATGCGCTTTGAGGCGAAACACAGATTTTTCAAGCAAGTTGTGAGACACACTAACAATTTCAAAAATGTGTTGCTGACCCTTTCTACAAGGCATCAAATGATGATGGCATACCACATGCAATCAAAAGAGGTGAAACCTGCCCTGCTTGTCACAAAAATATCCAGAATGCCTGTAGATGTGCTGCATCCAGACATACAGGCAGATTTAAGAGCAAGATCACCATCTCTGACTTGTGTGCAGCTTGCCACCACTGTCACCTACAGTGGAACAAGATACACTGCTGGGATGATCCTGTCTAATGGTTCAACATGTGGACTACCAGACTTTGCTGAGATAATACAGATAGTCGTTTTGGACAATTGTGTATATTTCATTGTGAAGTTACTTGCTGCATGGTATGTAGAGCATCTGAGATCTTTTCAACTGGAGGACACTGGCAAGATCAGTCTTTTGGAGCAGCAGAAACTTGGTGACATGTGGCCCTTGGCTTCTTACAATGTGGGAAGAAAACGCTTGGTAACCCTGAAACGTTACATCTGCTGTGAATAATAGGTAAAAAAAAAAAAACGACAACAACAAAAACTTGATAACATGTACATCTCCCAAGTATTTGTTATTTGCAACATTTGGTGTGTTGAAGTGTGCTTTTTGTTTTATAGTTTTATATCTCAACTATTGTATAAATGAAAAGTAATAACTAATTTTATTTAATTGAAGGGAAATTTAACTCTGCCCATTTACATTTTATTCTAGGTTGAACAAGATGGAGGCAAAGCTTCGTGTAATTATTGATGACCAAATCGAGAAGTTGGTTCTTCCATCAGGGATCCCACCAACATTGGAGGAGCTGCAGAGTGTTGTGAAGGATACTTTTGGGATTTCAAATGACTTCAGTCTTCAGTATTTTGACCCAGAATTCCAGGACTACTTCACTCTTCACAGAGCTGACCAGATAAAAGACAAAGACACTGTGAAGGTTGTTGGCATCACCCCGGTCATGATAAGCTTGACTCCGGTTGATGACAGTTTTGGCAGCCCCTCTGGCCAACTGTCTGACTATGACTCCTCATATGCTGAGTCAGTTGTATCCAATGCAGACTCTGCTGCAACTACTTCTTCTCAGGACACCATTATTCTCAAAAGGCAGAAGACCACAGAACGTTGTGAGCCCTGGCCGAAACAGTTCCCCATTCCACAGTTTGCATATGAAACTGAGATGTACCTGGAAAGAGCCACTGAGGAGTATAAAAAGAATGGAAATCTTCTGCCCACCTCCAAAGTAAAGACTGATATTCTTGAGAAGTTGGCTGAAACTATATTTACATTTACGGCCTATCCTTCAAGTGCACAGGTTAGTTATGTTGCTGAGGCACTTGTGACAAAATACCCTTGTCTCAAGGAACCTGGCTCTTTCTCAGGTTATTATGGTTGGCAACAAAGCATCAAATACAAGATGGCCAATTATCGTACAAAACTTAGAGGGTTTGGTGTTCCTGAGTTGACATGCAATGCCATGAAACACAAGAGTCCAGGTGACCAGAAGTCTGCAAATAAAGTGAAAAAGCCTCGGAAAGCAGAGGTAAATTACCTTCCGCCATATCCAGCAGGTGAAGATGAGGACAGTCAAGAAGAAGAGAGAATTCAGTTGCTTACTGAAGTCAAGAAAAGAGACAACAACAAAGTGATAAAAGAAAAAATGGCTAAAACATTTGCACATAGACGACATGAAATTGTCAACCTGTCCCCCAGCATTGAAGACATCAAAGCCAGATGGCCAGCATTGTTTGAGGCATCTCATGTGAGTTCCAAATTCATTTTGGGTGGGCTTTTGTTTTTTTTTTAATGTAATCTTTCAAACTTCAAATAATTTGAGGCTGCATCATGTTTTTTTTTGTCGTTCAGCTGCAGGATGAGTTCTACAGGATCACCCTGGTACACCTTGAACCCAAATTCATGTCCATGCTGGATGAGTACACTCCCAAACTGTTGGCCCTTTTCCATTCCAAGGGGGGAGCCATGGGATTGAAGTTGCAGGCTATCATAGCCAAGGTATTTTCCACTGACATTTCAGCTTGGAATTTTATTTAAAGAATTTTTTTGTCAAATTTCATTTGCATGGTGCACAGCTCCACTAATTTGTTTGCATGTTTTTGTCAGTGCAAGAGGACGCCAGGACGTCACTGATATAATTAACAACACAATTATGGGTTTCATGTTTTAATTGTATTTTAAATACATGTCTATTCTTAGTAAAAAAACAAACAAAAAACAAACAAAAAAACACAAGTACAGGTATTGCTGGGTTTTTGTTTTGTCCCAAGAAGGAAAAACCCTTTCTGACGAACATAAACTAAATTAGATAAAAAACTAAATGACTAAATTAATGTAATTTACTAAAACGACACATTTAAAGATTGAAGCTTACAAGCATGTTGACAATACCTTTGTGTTGACTGTCAGCACCCAGGCATGTGCATTAACATCAGCTAATTATCGCACATAATGCTCCATGTGATGATAATTTGATATTTAACAGTTTTTTTTTATACTGCCAATTCTCACAGTTTTGTCTTAATAAATGGTCACTTATCTGATGGTAATTTTTGGAATTCTTGCTCATTTTCAGTCACCAAGCAATCCTAGCAATAACATAACCAGAAATCTGGTTATTCAGTGCTTGATGGTGTACCTTGGGGAGTCCATTGATCAACTGATCAAAGAGTACAGTGTAAGTGTTGAAGTAGAAACATTATTCTGTTTTTGTTATTCATATGTGTTTGTCAAGTTTCAAATAATTTGAGGCATTATCATGTTTTATTTGTCATTCAGCTACAGGATGTGTCCAGGAAATATTTCATGTGTGCAACTACAGTCAGAAAACCCATGTGTTTGTTGTTTCAGGATGCTGATGAGGATGGTGGGTCACAAGATCTTTCTGAACAGAGGATGAAAATCTACAAAATCAAGGCTGTTGGATCTGAGGAGGATGACATTGGCATTGTGCTGGAGGGTGTGAGAGTTATGCCTGCTCTGGGCAATTTTCCAAGAGCATGTGCAATGCTGGTTGGATTGACATATGCAGTCGATCTTGCCTATCCCAAAGAGCTAAAATACACCTTGGAAGTATTCCAGAAACTTTTCCTTGAACTGGATTGTGCTAAGCTCTCACCAAAAGTGAACAGCCTCAAGAACAAGTTATTGGCTTAAACGAGGACTCTGAAAGAATGAAAGGGAAGTAAGCTCACTGAAAACCTTTGGTTTGTCTTTTTTAGATGCAGCTATCTTTTCAGTTTTCAAGTTAAGCAGTTACGAGCAGAAAAATGTTATATTATAAATTACTGTGTGTGTTATTTTCCACAATAAAACAAATTACTGTTTTGATGTTTTCTTTGTGAAATTGATTCATTTTACTCAGAAAATAAGTAAAATTCATTTCATTTTCTCTTATTATTCAGTCATTATTTTTAAGGTTTATTTGGAAAATTATTGAATCCAATTTGAGTTTTACTGAAAAAACAAGATTTCATTTCTTTATAATGGATATTTTAGGAAGTTTTTACTAAACCTTTGCCAGATAGTTAGTAAATTCAAAGTAATTTTTCTCAGAGACTTATTTCATATCAATTATTTTTTTTGGTAAAGTTGGGCAATTTCAACCTTCAGTTTGAGATTTTGACCCTAAATCCAACACATATTTACAGTTTAATTCTATTAATATCTACTTTTGTTTTCTATTTGAAATTAATTAACATTTTCTCTACATTTTACATAAATCTTTTGAAATTAAAATCTACTTAATTATTTCAAGTGTCACTTTGTTGCCATAACTTTTTTAAGTAACCTCTAGTCACAGTTTTTACAGTGTAGTCTTCAGAGTGTTCATTGAAACCGCGTCAACTCGCACCAGCAGGCCAAGAACTGTAATGGCGGGCAGGCCTAGCAGTGGAGTGCTCAGGTTTCTTACAACATAGACCTTCTCTGTTGTCTGTTTTGCTCCGTAGCTGAGCTGTAGCTTTGTAAAACCAGCAACGTCCAGTGGTGTTTTTCCAGGGCCTGACAAAGGTTTTTCTGGCTGCTGGAGAACTGGTCTGTGTTCGTTAGCAAAAATTTTTGATAAGTCCGAGTCAGCTACTACAGTCATATCTGCTTCAGTATCCAGTTTGAAAATGATTTTTGCATCTTTCACTTGTATGATGGCTGTCCACGCCTGGCTGTCACTGGAAACTGAGCCTAGGAAGAAACCTTGCTCCTCTTCCTCCTCAATACTTTGCACTGTCTTGCTTTGCCTGCAGACGCGCTGGTAGTGACCTTTTTTTCCACATAAATGACATTTTGAATCATTCGCTGGGCACTCAGGTTTCGGCTGTGGAGAGCCTCCGCACTTGTAGCATTTATTACTTTGTCTCTTGCTATACTGCTGTTGTGTTTTGACAGTTTTATTTTTGAACATGTTGAACTTCGTTTTGTCGTGCTTTTGTATCACTCTGTCAACTGTTTTCGCATTTATTTGCATTACATTTGTTTCACTTCTCAAAGCTGACTGTTGCTTTTTGATTTCTTCTGACTGCCTGGCCATATTTATAGCTTTATCCAAGTCCAAGTCTTTTTCCATCTGCATGTGCTCAGACAGCCTCGTGTCGACCAAGCCCACTACTATTCTGTCTCTTATCAGCTCATCGTGGAGCGGTCCGTAGTTACAGTGCTCTGCTAATGCATGCAAGGCAGTCACGAATGCAGTCTCATTTGGCTCTTGTTTGCGCATATTAAAACGTGCGCGCTCATAAACAACATTTTTCCTGACAATGAAAAAGTTGTGGAAGCTATCTCTCACTTTACCATAGTCCCGCTGGTCTACATCACTACATAACTCGAGTCCTCTCAGGACGTCATCTGCTCCATCTCCCATACAATATATGAGAGTGTTCACTTGATTTTCCTCCGAGCTCGCGGACAGATTACTTGCCTGACGGAATCTCTCGAAGCCACCCCCATCTTGCCTGAAATGGAGCAAAACCTGTTTTATACCTTTGATGTAAAAGAAGGATGACAGTTTAACACTGGAATTAACATACCTGAGATTCAGGTGAAAAGAAACATTTAACAGAAAGGTGCCATGAAAATCCGCCCATCACCTGACACACCTGGGAAAAACCAGTAAATAGGATGTTATTCAACCTCAGTACAGAGAGACGCACAGACGATCAGACTGAGCTCAGACCAAACTAGCAGCTTCCTCTGAGTGAGTCCAGCTACAGGAGAGAAAAGTGGAAAACTCCAACACTGCTGCTTCAAGCTGCTGACGCTCCACACACTGAATGTGAGTTTGAGCAAAAACACGACTCAAAGGAAGTTTTAGTGAAGGTGGTAGAGGAGGGAGGGGAGCCAGGACTGACTGTACTTCCTGTCTGCTGTTTTCAGCTTCACTCACAGACTCAATGGCTTCCAGATCAGAGGAGGATCTCTGCTGTCCGGTCTGTCAGGAGGTCTTCAGAGATCCTGTTATTCTGTCATGTAGCCACAGCTTCTGTAAAGACTGTCTGAAGAGATGGTGGAGAGAGAGACCAACACACGAGTGTCCAGTTTGTAAAAGAAGATCTTCAAAGGAAGAACCACCTTTAAATCGAGCTTTAAAGAACCTGTGTGAGTCGTTCTTACAGGAGAGAGATCAGAGAGCTTCAGAGGCTCTCTGCAGTCTGCACTCTGAGAAACTCAAACTCTTCTGTCTGGACCATCAGCAGCCAGTGTGTGTCGTCTGCAGAGACTCAGAAAAACACACCAATCACAGATTCAGACTCATCGATGAAGCTGCACAAGAACACAAGAAGGAACTTCAGGAAACTCTGGAGCCCTTAAAGAAGAAGTTAAAGACGAGCTGAACACTTTCTATGCTCGCTTCGAGGCTGCAGCTAAGGTCTCCAACAATGCTAGTGTTAGCGGCGCTAACGGCTGCAGACAGGAAGATACTGCCAGCACCGGAAACGTGCTCGTCATCTCCGAGCATGAAGTAAGGAGAGCCTTCAAGAGAGTGAACACCAGGAAAGCAGCAGGACCAGACGGCATCCCAGGTCGTATCCTAAGAGACTGCGCATACCAGCTAGCTCCTGTGTTCACTGAGATATTCAACATCTCTTTATCTCAGTCGGTGATCCCCACATGCTTCAAAGAGTCCATCATTGTTCCTGTCCCGAAGAAACCCCACCCTGCTTCTCTCAATGACTATCGCCCTGTAGCCCTCACCTCAGTAGTGATGAAGTGCTTTGAACGCCTGGTCAGAGACTTCATCATTTCTTCACTACCAGACACACTGGACCCACTACAGTTCGCTTACCGTCCAAATCGTTCCACAGACGATGCCATCCCCCATCTCCTCCACACATCACTCACTCACGTGGACACTAGAAGGGGGAATTATGTTAAAATGCTCTTCATAGACTACAGCTCTGCATTTAACACCATAATTCCCTCCACACTCACCACCAAGCTGGAGCATCTGGGACTCAGCTCATCTATGTGTCAGTGGATCTCCAACTTCCTAACTGGCAGACCACAGGCAGTAAGGATGGGCGGACATGTCTCAGCCTCCACCACTCTCAGCACTGGAGCCCCCCAGGGGTGTGTTCTGAGCCCCCTGCTGTACTCTTTGTACACATATGACTGTGTGGCCACTACCAGCTCCACCACCATCATCAAGTTTGCTGACGACACCGTCGTGGTGGGCCTGATCTCTGATAACAACGAGACGGCCTACCTGAAGGAGATTAGGAATCTGGAGAACTGGTGCCAGAGGAACAACCTCCTTCTAAACGTCAGTAAGACAAAGGAGCTGATAGTGGACTTCAGCACTAAGCACGAGAGGAACTACCAGACCCCCGTCATCAACGAGTGCCCAGTGGAGAGAGTGGACAGCTTCAAATACCTCGGAGTTCACATCACGCAGGACCTGTCATGGTCCTGTCACATCAACACCGTGGTGAAAAAGGCCCGACAGCGTCTCTACCACCTCAGACGCTTGAGAGACTTCCAACTGCCCTCCAAGGTGCTCAGGAACTTTTACTCGTGCACCATAGAGAGCATCCTGGCGGGAAACATCTTAACCTGGTTCGGGAACAGCACCATGCAGGACAGACGAGCTCTACAGAGGGTTGTGCGGTCAGCTGAGCGCACCATCCGCTCCGAGCTCCCTGACCTGCACTCAATCTACAGCAGGCGGTGCTGGACCAAGGCCAGGAAGATCGTGAAGGACCTCAGCCATCCCAACAACAGACTGTTCTCTCTGTTGAGGTCAGGAAAGCGATTCCGCTCCCTGAAGACCAACACAGAGAGACTGAGGAGGAGCTTCTTCCCGCAGGCGATACGGTCTCTCAATCACACCACCACACAGTACTGACCCACACATATGGTTCTTACACACACACTGGACATTCTGGACTTTGGTTTTGCACAACACTGGTCACTATATTCTTCATTTCCGGTTAATACTTGTACAGCTGCTGTTATTATGTATATATTTATTTATATTTAGATTTCTTCATACATTCTTATATAGTTCTATATTGTGTATTGTGTATTTTGTTGTACAGTTATTTTATTTTCAACTTTAATTTATATATTTATCTTTATCTTATTCTTCCCAGTTAAATTTACCCTTCATTCTAGTTTGTGTTGTACAGTTATTTCATTTTTAACCTTAATTTATATTTTATTCCTTCCTAGTTAAATTTACCCTTTTTAATTTTTCATATTTATTTCCTATCTTATTCATAGCCTTTTCCTTTTTTGTTTTCTTTAGGTCACGAGCAGTTGTCCAAGCATTTCACTACATATCGTACTGTGTATGACTGTGTACGTGACAAATAAAATTTGAATTTGAATTTGAAATTTGATTTGAATTTAAAGGTTTGCAAACGAGTTAAAGTGGAGTTTGATCAAACAGCAGAACACATTAAGGTCCAGGCCCGACACACAGAGAGGCAGATTAAGGAGCAGTTTAAGAAGCTTCACCAGTTTCTAGCAGAGGAAGAGGAGGCCAGGCTGGCTGCACTGAGGGAGGAAGAGGAGCAGAAGAGTGGGATGATGAAGGAGAAGATGGAGGCTCTGAGCAGAGAGATAGCAGCTCTTTCAGACACAGTCAGAGCCACAGAGGAGGAGCTGAGAGCTGAAGACGTCTCATTCCTGCACAACTACAAGGCTGCAGTGGAAAGAGTCCAGCGCTGCCCCCTGCTGGATGATCCACAGCTGCCCTCAGGAGCTGTGATAGACCAGGCCAAACACCTGGGCAACCTGACCTTCAACATCTGGAACAACATGAAGGACATGGTCTCCTACACTCCTCTCATTCTGGACCCAAACACTGCTCATCCACAACTCATCCTGTCTGAAGATCTGACCAGTGTGAGAGGAGGAGAGAGGCAGCAGCTTCCTGATAATCCAGAGAGGTTTGATCGTTTCTATTCTGTCCTGGGCTCTGAGGGCTTTAACTCAGGGACTCACAGCTGGGATGTTGAAGTTGGAGACAGTAAATGGTGGGGACTGGGTGTGTTAGCAGAGTCTGTGCAGAGGAAGGGAGTCATGCTGTCTGGATTATGGAGAATAGGTTTCTTTTTAGGTAAATATTCAGCGCGTTCACCATCAGCAGATTCTGCTCTCTCAGTCCAGAAGAAGCTCCAGAGGATCAGAGTGAATCTGGACTGGAACAGAGGAAAGCTGTCGTTCTCTGATCCTGATACTAACACACACATACACACCTTCACACACACTTTCACTCACAGGATGTTTCCATACATTCAAACTGATGGTAAAGTGAAGGTGTGTCCGTTGAAGGTGTCAGTGTCAGTGCAGCAGATGAGTTGAGGATGATGATGTTTCTAATGTTGTTTCCTGTCAGTGAGTTGAAGCTGTTAAACTGCAGCTGTCCTCCTGCTGCCTCGTTGTTCCAAAGCTCTTTGTTTCTCTTTTAGTTTCACTGTTTCTTTCTGTTTCTGCTGTCCACCTTTTCACATGGAAAATCATTTCACTGTTTCTCACTGAATGACTCCCCAAACTAGATTTGAAATTCTATCAAGTTTCTAATCATTACAAGTGATTCATGTTTCTATTTGATGTGTAAATGGAGATGATTTAGTTTGCTGGGATATGGACTGACATGTGTTGAATGGGAGGAGCAGTTTGTTGTTGTCTTCTTGTCTGTTTATGACAATGAAAGGCTGGAGTATTATGTACATGCTTCCCTGTCAGTATCTTCAGGGGGATTCAAAGTCATGAGATAAACTAGTGTAGAGCTTATATCGGAGCTTTATTTTGTATCAAAGCAGAGCGTGTCGTCCAGCCGGAGGAATGTCTCACCAACAAAGCATCTCTTTACAAATAAATTTGCTCCACCATTTTCCTTCATGCTATTGGGTGGCTGTAACTCAGGTGGTAGAGCAGGTCATCTACTGATCGGAAGGTTGGTGGTTCGATTCCCGGCTTCCCCCTAGTCTGCATTCCAAATATCCTTGGGCAAGATACTAACCCGAAATTGCTCTCCGATGCATTCATCGGAGTATGAATGTGTGTGAATGTCAGTTGTGCTTGTGCGAATGGGTGTGAATGGGTGAATGCACAAGTTGTGTAAAGCGCTTTGAGTGCTCAGAAGAGTGGAAAAGCGCTATATAAGAACTAGTCCATTTACCATGCTGTCCAACCAGTGTCAGAAGATCTAGACCCCACTTTGTCATTTTCAGCTGCGAACACCTTATCATCACGCAAACATTCAAAGTGATTTGATAGAAACCTCGATCCACAATGAAATCCCAGCCACAGAATCTCAGCCATCTCTTCTTCCTCCTTTTCTGGGAAAACCATCAAACTCTACATTACACTCTGCATTTTTCAGGGTAAAGTCCTCCACTGATATCGGTGCAAACCTAACACACTGCTGACTGTTTTATGACTACATCCACTTTGACCTTTGACCTACTTCTGTCTGTTTTTGTGGAAAGTATCATAATAATTATTATTTTGACCTTTGGGCCCTTTCATTTGACATGTTATGTGTGAAGAGTATCATTATTGTTGACTCCATAATTTTCAATTATTCAGTGTGTTTAACAAGATCAAAGCGAGCAGCTCAGTTATACCAAAGGAACATCTCTTTCTAAACACATCTGAGTGTGTGTGTGTGTGTGTGTGGTTGTGTGTGTGTGTGTATACATGTTTAGACATCTTTGTGAGTTCAGAATATTGGCATGCTACTGTACTTGTGGGGACCAACAGTCACTTATGAGGACAAAGTGCCATCCTCACGAGTTTGACAGTACTTTTGAGACTCAAAATATGGTTTTAGTGTCAGGGTTACAGTTAGGGTATAGTTTTGTTTAGGGTTAGATTAGAGAATTAAATGAGTGAAAACTCAGAGCTGGGGCACTACATCATCATTCATCGTATTTATTTGTGGATATTTGCTCCCATCACCTGGACAAATACAGGAAGTAAAAATTGGAGGAGGGTCAGAAACTAAGATCCATCAATTTGAGCAATAAAAATGATCCAAACTAATGTTAGGGCCGTTCATCAATACAGGTGAGAAAATATATTACAGTGATGAAAAATGTAGAAACAAATCAACCTATACACACAATTTTTTTTACATCCAAACCAAAATTAAATGTCTTATCACATTTTGAATCCCAAATAAAACACACCAAAAGAGAAGAAATTATTCTTTAAGATAAAAAAGATGAAAGTGAAAAAATGAACTTTGATTTATTTTCCTCCTGACCTCCACAACCAGAATTTGTCATAAAATGTCACAGGAAAGACCGAATAAAAAAATAACCTAAAAAAACTACAAGTGGGAATAAGAAAAG
Organism: Rhamphochromis sp. 'chilingali'; assembly: GCF_963969265.1. Lineage (NCBI taxonomy): Eukaryota > Metazoa > Chordata > Actinopteri > Cichliformes > Cichlidae > Rhamphochromis > Rhamphochromis sp. 'chilingali'. The sequence goes on along the minus strand of NC_137929.1, from coordinate 65,072,201 downwards.
TAAACAAAAGTACAAACACAGAATAAGAAAATTAATTTAGCTGTAAAATATCAGGGAACAGGGAAAGAAAGGTTCGAGAAGAAATAAGATAAGGATAAGGGAATGAATGAATTTACCTCTAAAATAAAAGGGAAAAAAGGTTTAAGAAAGAAACAGGAAAAAGGGTTAAGGTTGGAAGGAAATAAGAAAAGAAAAGATAAATACAAAAAGGTGGAGAAAGGGAAATGGCTGAGTTTAGAGAATAATAAAGGAGAGTACTTGTTTAAAACTCATCTAAATTATTTAAAGGCACAGGATTCAATTTATTGTGTACCAGCATATCCTTTAGATTTCTACTTCTTCTATAAGCTGTAATGGTTTTCAATTGCTGTAAAGGAGGAAGGGCTTGTTGGGTCATCAATAAAGAAGTATTAAGAGCTCGATTCAAGACTCCGATGTGTCTAAAAAAAGGTGACTGCAAACAGAATCAAATGACTCTTGATTATTGCTCCTGACTGATGGCTGATCCTTATTAAAGCGTGTTCTCACTTCACTTTTAATATGTGGTAAGAAGCAGGCTGAGTAACCTCAAGGTCTTAAAGCCTTAAACAACACTGAAGTAGCTTCTTCCATACGCTCCTTAAAGAGACAGATATGATGTACTCTAATCGACTGAGATTTAATAATGCCCCTGAAAACATGGTAGGATCAATGTTCCCTCTAATTTTTCATGTGTCTGAGCGAACACACAAACTCCCTGAGTGGACACTTGAACCGCTGTGAGCGACAGCAGACGTGTGCACTGTGGTCACGCCAGGATCTAATCCATCCAAGTTACATGGTTTTCATTAAAATAATCTAATTACACTTACAATGAAAACTTAAAAAAAATCTTGTTCATGACCTGTGTAGCATGTTGACACTATTGGAAGTAAAAATAACTTGAACTCCAATTTTGAAAACACAACTTTTAAAGCTCTGACTTGTTTCATGAGTCTGTGGTCTGGGAGAGAGTCTGTAACTCTGTCTGCAAAATACAGTAAATAATGTCCAATGTTGAGCAATTAATTATATAGTTACTTCTTCAAAAAAGTTACTGAGTTATGCAAACAGCAAAGTTTTTGCAGCTGTTTACCTAAAAATGCAGCCAAGTTTTTTTAAAATAAACATTTCAAACTATTTACAGAACAATCAGCTGTTCTGCATCAAATTTGATGCCACACAAATTATTTGTGCCGCTCCAAAAAAATCATTTCTGTCCACTATGAGATAAAGGAGAACAACAGCCTGATACCTGCAGGCCTGAGAGCAGCAGGTGTATCACTGCTGTAACTCCTGTAACATTCAGCAGTCGCCTCATTGTTCTGACAGGCACAACTAAACTATTGACTACACTACACACTAACTACACAAGATTTGCGCTAAACGTCGCAAATCTGTCACATCACACGCTGTCACTCCTAAAACTTCCCCCCTTCCCTAAACAACTAATGCCATGTTGCCATTTCATTTTTTGACTGGTCGACATGGTACATTTTTCCACCAATAGGAAAGGCTGGGGGCAGGGGTTTGCACAGGTGGAGAGTGCTTTTGAGCGTTTTCCTCAGCGTTTTGAGCGTTGTGACCCCGATTCAAAGCTGGGTCACAGCCTGCAAATATAATCAGCAAATAAGCATTAAAAATATACATTTAAATTTCAACATGGCCAAAGTGACGAAGGTCAAGTATGATGGAGGGGCTGAGACAGATCCACACTGGAGTCCAGAGAGCAGGAAGATGATGGAGTCTCTGGGAAAACTGGCTTTTGATCATCTGCAGAAAGGAAACCTGATCTTCTATGAATCAGACCTGACAGAGTGTGGCATCGATATCAGAGCAGCCTCAGTGTACTCAGGAGTGTTCACACAGATCTTTAAAGAGGAGAGAGAACTGTACCAGGACAAGGTGTTCTGCTTCATCCATCTGTGTTCAGGAGTTTCTGGCTGCTCTTCATGCCCATCTGACCATCATCAACTCTGGACTCAATCTGCTGGAACAACAACAAATGATGTCCAAGTGGTTTAAATTGTTTGGAAAACAAGAACCACAAAAATATGTATATTCTGTAGAGAAAGACTTCTACCAGAGTGCTGTGGAGAAGGCCTAACAGAGTATAAAATGGACACCTGGACTTGTTCCTCCACTTCCTCCTGGGCCTTCCACTGCAGACCAGTCAGATTCTCATACGAGGTCTGATGTCACACACAGGAAGTAGCTCAAAGACCAAACAGGAAACATTTCAGTAAATCAAAGAGAAGATCAGCGAGAATCTGTCTGCAGAGAAAAGCATCAATCTGTTCCACTGTATGAGTGAACTGAATGATCGTTCTCTAGTGGAGGAGGTCCAACAGTCCCTGATATCAGGAAGTCTCTCCACAGATAAACTGTCTCCTGCTCAGTGGTCAGCTCTGGTCTTCATCTTACTGTTGTTAAGAAATAAATATATATTCTTAATGCTTATTTGCTGATTAGATTGTTGTGTTTTGTTGATAGAAGATGTGGTTGTTTTGTTTGATTTGTAGTACCAAGTGTGAAATAAATAAAAATGAAATGAAAATGAAATGAAATGAAATGAGAGGCCCAGACTTGACTAGGTCACAGGCTGACAGGAAACTGCATGTTTTTGCAGCATATGAGGAGTAGACAGAGAGTGAAACTAAGTTCAGACGAAGGGTGACAGGTTGCACTGCACAACAGACCTCAGAAAAGGGAAGTTATTGCAAGCTGCATAGGAAGTAAGACACAAAGAAAAGAGGAACGGAGTAAAAGGAGTTGTTTGTATCGAAACTATGTGACGTGTGAAGTACCAAAATAACACCTACATGAGACTCATGTTGAGCTTCTAATGTTAGAGATTCTGCAACTGGCTTTGGGCTGTGCGGGGCTCTCTCTTCCGGAAGATGATTGAATAAAAATATATAAATGTTTTGACCACTCTGAGTCAGGTTTTCTCTGTTCTATCATGGGGATCAAAGAATCTGGTTTAATATTTGGTGTTTCCACCCAGTTCCTTTGTAACAGAGAGAACAAATGTGGCTGAAGGTGGCTGAGCTTTTCCTGTATTGATCAGCGGAGTTAGCCTCGGGCACCAGGTAATTTAGATAATTTAGCTGTGGAATCCCCACAGTGGTGCTTTTAAATGTATTTAAATTCATCCAGAATAGGAGTTAGACTCTGAGGAGCGTGGTTGCTCAGCGTGTGAGGCTTTTAAATTAGTCCTTGGTGATTGCCTTTCCTTTGCGCAATTGGATGGACATGCTGTTTGTAGCCATGTGTGTTTCTGTTACAAACTGTGCAAAGAATAGGTAGCTTTTCCTGTGCTATATCTGGTGGTTGCATACAGGTGTCTAGAACAAGACCAGGTCGAAGTTCCTCCTTTTCTTTCTCCATATCTTGTAATGGCTCTCCATTACAAAATACATGTAATGGCCATGTATTTTTTCTGTCTGCTTCGAAAGTCAGTATCTGTGTTGTATCTTCGGAACACATATTGTTTCTTTTTGGTTCGAAAGCTGACATCCGTAATTTACTTCTGAACCACATATTTTTTTCTGTCTGATTTGAAAGTCAGGATCTGTGGTATATCTTCTGATAATGTAGTCTCTCTTTTTTTGTTGAAAATGAGGATCATTTTGGTATCTCTTCACATTGTGGGCTTTTATCTTCTCTTGAATATGAGGATTTACATAATAATCCTTGGCTGATAACAGTTTTTGTTTATGGTGATGATAGTTTTCAGCATATTGAGTTTTCACAGTCTGTAATTTTTTAATTCGAAATTCATGACAGCAGGCATATTGTTCCTTTTCGTGTCTTTTTTTGTTTATCTTCTTTGCCACTTCTTCAGATGAAGATTTTTCTTTATCTTTTACATGCTGCTTGTGACTTTTTTGAGCTTGACGAATAGCTTTCCCACGTTGTCGTTTATTTAATTTGCACACATTTCTTGCTTTTGGGGGGTTTTATCTATGACTTTATCTCTTTCATTATTGAATTCAAGATTTTCTTGTTGTTCTGTCCAGATGTTGCTTGTTAGATCAACAGATGTTTCAAATTGATGTTCACAAATTTGATTTGAAGCCATTTTGTCTTGTGGTGAGTTTAAAGCATTTTCTAACATTGTCATGTAGGTTTGGGCTGATTCTGGTTGAGGCACTTGCACAGTGACATTTGTGATTTGTGGTTCATCATTTTGTGGTGATGATGTAGCTGTTGCTCCTGGTGTTGCCCAAGTTGACTGTGCAGGCTGTTCATTGTGAGTGCTGACTCTTTGGAAAGAAACAGGCACAAACTCATATCTTGCATACTTGCCTTGATTTTGAAAAAGGTTATGCAGGTGGGTGATCAGGTCATTCACATGAGTGAAAGTGAGCATGACTGCTGTTCCATTTGGCTGGGGTAAACCTCCTGCACCTCTTGAATGTGAATCAAATAATCCATACCTCCCAGGTGAGACCATGAGCAAAGCATAGTTCACATCTGTTGACAGACATACAAGGCGACTAGCAAGAGGCAACCACCCCTTTTTTTTTTTGAGGACTGTTCTCTGCTACTTCCAGGTATCCATAACTTATGTCATCCATTTTCACACTGTAGACATTTATGTCAGTATGAAGTTCTTTGGGTAGGTCCTCCATGGTCAGATGATCCTGTGTATAATGCCTCTCCTGCAGAAGAATTGTTTTAATCCAACAGTATAGAAATATAACGTCATTTGGTTTGTTACATTTGCCTGAGTTTAGTTTTGTTTCTTTGAGCTCAACATTTATTACTTTTGTAAATCTAATTTTTGGGGGTTAAATAAATGAAAAACTATTTTTCTAATAATTCCTGGGACTCCTCCTGTTTTTTAACTTGGTCCATCACAATGGTCATATAAAGAGAACTTTACATTTTTCTATGAACAGAAAGTATCTGTTAATGAGACAGAAAATCTACTGTGAATAAATGCAAACATGTTTGTGATTTATATTGAATAGAAACTTGATGACTGATGTGAGATCATATTTAAATGGTTTGAGTGATGAACCAACATGTAACTGAGTCTGAGTCCCAGTTTAAAACCAGGGTTCCACCATAAACAGTCTGATAGAGCAGAGCTAACAGTTCATAATAGTGTGAAACAAAGTCACACATGTTTCATCTACTTTGGAACTCCATGTATGAAAACCGAGAAAATCCCTCATGTTCCTCTCTCTATCTCCAGCTGTTTACATGAACATAAAGAACCAGTTAACTTTCTCTCCCAGCTCAAGACACACAGCTGATGCTAGCCAGGAAAACATTACACACTGACTTTAATACAAACACACACAGTGTGTTGTGTGAAGAAATCCAACATGAGCTGAACAAACAGTGAAGTTCCTAAAGACAAACTGTTAAAGGAGGAAACAAAGCAAACTTACAGTTTCTTCACACAGAGACACCAACAACAAGCTCCACTCCACAGCTGTGGACTTTTTTAAACACCATCCTGTCTTGACTTATGTTATTCTGCCTTTAAACGCTCTTTGCTGTGTTTCTTTCTCCTCCAATGAGAAATCAAATCAAACAAATGTTTGCAGGATTAAAATGGTACAATACCATATTTGTCATTTCCCAAACTGCACACGCTTGATTCGTCCCCTCAACAGCAGGATTCAACAAAATAAGACGTCCTTCAGACTTTAAAGTGCTGTCAATGAAATATCATAAACAGTTTGATTTCACCATAACTATTCCTTACTGATGATGTCACAGCTAACTGTTCATGACACTTTCATTAAATGGACAAAGTGGCCTCAGTAAAGGGCAGAAATGTTCATCATCCTAAATATCTGAAGCAAGTTGCATCATTTTGATGACTTAATTTCATAAACTGTCACTGTTTTTAAATCAATGCTGAATTCTTTCCAGCAGTTTCTTCAGTGGTTTGGATTTGAGCTTTGAGTGGATCCCTGAGCAGGAGAAAATGACACAGATGATTTCACTGAATAAGTTAGATGGAGGAGCATCATCAGAGCAGTCCAGATTCCAGGACTGATCCCTGAATCCAAACGCTCAGTCATTACTGAATCCTTTCCTTCTGCTTCTGCTGGAACTCACTGATATAGTGACAACTTCACAGATCAGTGGAAGAAGATTTAAAATTTACAATTTACACTTTCATTACTAGAAACTTTATTAAAACAGTTTAGCAAAATCAAATAATAATAATCAGATGATTTAAACTCTACTGATGTAACTAAGCTACTCTGAGTTTGTTCTTCTCTTTGGTGAGGAGAGGTCAGCCAGGCCTAAAGATGCTCTTATCCCCGAGTTCTGTGTTCATGATAATCCCCCAGCAGGAGAGCAGCTGGGCCTCCAGTGGAAGTGTGATGTCATCCAAATCCTTCTGAATGAACCATCTAACACAGCAACAATGAGCAGATGAAGCCAAAAATCACACAATCAGTTGACAGGTTCACAGGTTGGACTGAGGTTCCCCCTCTAGTGTCTCTGCTGGAGTCTTCAACATGAACCTTAGATCCAACCTGCTGACCTGCTCCTCTCACAAAGGACTCATTTATCTTTGATTAACAATAAAAATTCTTTATTATTAGGAAACAGAGAAAAGTTCTGTTTCAGCACTCTGATCATATTTAATCACATAAAGCTGGACATTAAGACCTTTGAACCTCTGAGTTGTGATGTAGACGCAGTCAGGGAGGACTTCTATATCTTTCTCCCCCAGGTCACATGACACTCCTACATTTGATTGTGCTATAAAATGATTGTAGGCCCATTTATTGACTAGTAATTATGAATAAAGCAGAGCTGTGTCTCTCTGTACTCACACAAACCCCTGAGGAAGTCTCTGAATGAGCGATGTGAGGATCCACTGTTCTGAACCTCGGCTGACTCGACTCAGACTGAAGGTTGATTTAGACTTCTGTGAGTAATCTGAGTAACTTACGCCGTAACCTTCCACGTGACCTGACGTGCACCTCCTGACAAACGTAACTATGCGTTGGGTGGACACATGGTGACTTGAATGGCGTGGAAGGTTGCAGTGCCAATTCAAGTTAATCAATTCGACAATTTTTTTAGGTGCGCTTACCTGAAGTAAACTGCTATCTATGCTAAGAAAGAAATTTTCTCACCTACTGGTGGTTGAGGTGAGAAAACAGCACCCCAGGTGCATACCCAGTGGGGCCAAAATAGATAAGCACAAAAGAGTGCAGAGAAAAGAGGTCCCATACTTTAGCATTGGCAAGTTGAATTAACCCCATGTTTGGGCTAGTCACTGCTGGCCTTAACACATTGTTTCAAACAGTATTGATCAACATGTGTTCACAAAGCAAATGGCACAAAGTTTTATTAATATAATTGTAGATAATATTTGACCTTTGGGTCAAATATCATTGTACTAGGACTTCCATATTTGACCTTTGGGTCTTGTGATTTCAGCATGTAGGTTAAATGCTCAGTGATTCCATCATATAAAACACTCAGGTGTATGTATATGTATGGTGTATACAAGTATATATGATTACATAGTATATATGAGAGTATATGTCATATATTTCATTAAAAAATACAAATAAAAAATCAAATCGGGACACAGCTCATCCTCTCTCACCGTCCTGTTTACCATCATCAGCTCCACCTGCAGAGAGAAGAAGGAAGAGCAGAGGAGATAAACGAGTGTTTTTAGAGACTCTTCATCAGCTGTCAGTCAGTGATGCAGCACATCCAGTATAAAGAGCAGCAGGGACTTCAGTGCTGGGACTGTACTAGGACTCATTGTTGCTTCACTTTTTCTAATCTTTGGATTTTTATTGAAGTTAATGAAAATTTTTCTCACTTCTATGTTTTTTGGACTTTCATTCATTAGAATAAGATAAGACAAGATAAGATAAGATAACCTTTACTAGTCCTACAAGTTGAAAATTTATTTTGTTACAATAGAAAGTGGACAGTGCAAAATTATATAGCAAAAATTAGAGAACACTGGAATAGAATAAGAATAAGATAATGTACACAAATTTACATAATACAATAAAATAAAATACTATATACAATAAAACAAAATAAAATATTATATACAATAGGATAAAATAGAATACAAATGCTGTATGAAACATTTGTATTCTATGTTTTGTATAGCAGTCTGACCAAGGTTATTGTAAAAACACAATAACCTTGGTCTTTCAACTCTGAGCTCTTAAGGAACCCCAACAATCCAGATGGACGGTTCCAGCTGTTAACTGGAGGAATTCCATCCAAACATCTGCTCTCACTAAATTCTTCCTCACCTACAGACTGTGTTCTTCACTGCTTTAAACTTGGAAATGAATGCAGCCATTGGTCTGTGTGCTGCTTTTTTCAGAGAGCTGATTAGCTGTTGACAGTGTTTGATCAGAGTGTGTCAGCCGTTACTATAGTGACCATTAAGGCAGAAACAGGAAGTGTTTGTTTCCAATCAATAAGCTACTGACCTCAGAGTCTCCAGTCTGTAGTCTGGACTCTGCTGAAGGTCAGACAGCTGCTTCACATCTGGATCCTGCAGCTTGTTTAACCACAGGTTTAGCTCTCTCAGATGGGAGGGGTTGGACTTCAGCGCTGCTGCCAGATAATCACAGCTGATCTTTGACAAACCACAGCTTCTCAATCTGTACAAAGAATGAAAGATGTAAGTTTATTAGACAAAGTATGTGCTTGAAATCATTCAGTGTTTCATCATCTGTTCAGAGCTGAAGAAGGTTCAGAGTGTAGAAGTTTAGAAAATGGAAACTCCAAACAGCTGAAGCCAACAGGAAGCAGCTTCAAACAGGAAACTGTGCAGACTTTTCAGACTATATGCCCCGATGCCGCCAGTTTGAGTTTGGAGATTTAAATCTCTGTTCTGTGACTAAGTCCTTGAATCATTTCTTCCAGTTGATCCAATAAGACAGACTAAGTATTGGACGTGTGTAGTTGCTCCATTAGGGGAGCTTCTAAATGTGATGTGATGGCCCCTCTGGGTCTGTCAGATCACAGGACTGAAGAGAGCTCAAACTGGGCACACAGTTGTTCCAGTCTGGACCAAAGACTCTATACTGGGACTGAGGGACTGCTTTGACTGCACCCACTGGGACTTTTTAAAGGCTCATGTTCTCACTTAGATCATTGATTTCTACTTACATTTCTTTCTGGGGAAAAATGGGGATTACTTTGAAAACAGGAAGTATTTTCCCAATAAGCAGCCATGGATTAGTAAATCACTCCAACATGTTCTCAGGCAGAAGAAGCTGTCTTGTTATGAGGGAGAGAAGAAAAAGATTGAGGCACATAAACTTGTTCAAAGAGAGATAAAGCAGCTAAAAGGGGGGCAGGGATAGCTCAGTAGACAAGGTTATTGCTCCATTGTTGGAAGGTTGGTTGTTTGAATCCATTGAATGGCTACCCTGAGGTACCCATGAGCAAGGTACCGTCCGTACTCAGTGCTCCCGCTGTGCCTACTTAGTGGCTCCCCACTGCTTCATACATATTTCCCCACAGGGATCACTAAAATCCACAAAATTATTATTTAAAAGTAAAGCAGAGGATGAGCTGAATAAAGGACACTCAAGGCTGGCTTGGAAAGGAATGAAGTCCATGGTGGGGATGCAGAACAAGGACCAAAGATGAATGTGACACTGAATCAGCATAAGACATGGGAGGAAAATGATTGAAGTGTGCTGTGAACTGACTGGGAGATTTTCACACATTTTCCAGTCCTCCTTAGAGCAACAGGAAGTTCCTAGCATATGGAAACACAGGTTAAGTGTACTACATACAAACATGGTGACTGACCTCACAATTTCAAGTCTACATCCTGGACTCTCCAGAAAACCACACAGCTGCTTCACTCCTGAATCCTGCAAGTTGTTGTTTCTAAGGTCCAGCTCTCTCAGATGGGAGGGGTTAGACTTCAGCGCTGCTGCCAGATAATCACAGCTGATCTTTGACAAACCACAGCTCCCCAGTCTGTATGAAGAATAAATGTAAGTTTATTAGACAAAGTATGTGCTTGAAATCATTCAGTGTTTCATCATCTGTTCAGAGCTGAAGAAGGCTCAAAATGTAGAAGTTTAGAAAGTGGAAACTCAAAAAAGCTGAAGCCAACAAGAAGCATCTTCAAACAAACACAACAAAAGATATAAATCTGCATTTTCAAATTAAAGTCCTAAATTTATCACAAAAAACATGAAAAAGTCGTGTTTTTCATTCCAGGAACCACATGGCTTCACCTTTAAAAGTAAAGTTAGGAAGAAATGGACATATTTTAAGTCCAACACCTTTTTCCAGTCACATCATTAAAGTAGACAAACTACAAGCTCCTTTTCATTCCAACAAGTCATCTTCTGACCTGGACTAACAACACTGTAGACCGTCCCTGAGCACTGGTCTCACAGCCAGCTGCACATAGAGACTGTGGAGATTAGAGAAATATTTTCCTGCTATTGTTCATAATCATTATCATTACCCTTCCATTAATAATATAATCTACAGCATTGATATTGTATTCAGATGTTTAAACATATTGGCACCCAATTAGCCTTTATTACAGGTGCAGTTATAACCACTTTAAACTGTTGAGTTGAATCTATAATCTTAAATGCTTTTGAATGCTTTTCATAATCTTAAATGTTTATATGCAGATTATATTGCACTATAAAATAAAGGCCCAACTCTGAGTATAGTCTGGGCCTAAAAATCTTGACAGGAAACTGTAGGTTTGCAGAGCATGCTTTGCATCCAGGAAGTGAAACTACGTTAACCCTGATGAATCAAAAGCAATCTGAAGTGTCTTTTTGGGCGGAGATCTACAGCTGATGTTATGCAGTGTACATCTCACCACATGTGTTCATTAAAATCAATTGTTTGACGAAGCTCTTCTGGACCATGGTTGTTTATACTCTCGTCCTCAAGATCGAACCCTTAACAAGACCAAAGTGCAACAGTGAAAGAACATCAGACACAAATTTGTTTCTATTGCTTTCACATAAACATCTACTGTCATTATTTTTACTCAACGCTGTGGAGTCCTTTATTGGAAATTCAAATGTGATTTTTTTCAATCTGTTAGCATCTCCCAAACTCAGCTATGTGACTTCCAAATGAATAAAAGCAGCAGAAGTGGCTTTACAAATGAAAGAGGAAGAAGAAGAGAAGAGGAGAGGGAGAGGAGAGGGAGGCCACCCTCACCATCACTCCAGCTGAAAACATCACACTTCCATTAAAGTTGGTGAGAAAACGTTGAGCAGGATCAGCTGCTGGCTAATCTGGAGGCTGTAGCAGCTCACAATCACAATGAATTTCCACTCATGAAAAAGCTCAAACTGCTTTATTTCATTACCATATTCCAGTGATGCCTCCATAATGATTTCAGCTTTTCTGTAGACACACTGTGTGTCCTGTATGACTAATTATTGAAGAAGGAAAAGAAGCTGATCATTCAAACTCAGGTGGCGAGGGTCCATCACAAATCTCACTGACAGCCAATAGAAATAAAGAAAAATTCAGACCGACAGTCTTTATGGGGTTAGGCAGTGAACTGCTCACGCTGCATTCAAATGCATCTCAAACTATTGGAATTGGATTCAACTTTTTGAAGAAGATTTCTTCTCAGCTGCTGTTTGGAACATTTCTAATTGATCATGAACTGTATTAAACTCTGTAAATGAACTGAGAACTATTTCTACATTTGAAACTAGGGATTCATTTTCCATTCACTTCTGTACGTTAGTGTATAAATGAATGTTAGACTGGGCTCCATGGAAACACTGGTCTCGGCTGCCTTCTTTCTGTAGTCATTCCAACAGAGTCCTTTCTCTTCTCCAGCTTCTGTTTGAAATCGTTTCGCAGAGCCTGAATCCTGCTTTGTTGTCATGTTTGGGCCTGTGTTAGGCTGCACTGTGTTCCTCTGCTTTAACACACACCTAACCTGGGTTGTCTTAAGCAGCCATATCAGCTTCTGATACCATGAACATCATCACAGCTCCAAACTTCACCTTTGTTAGCTTTGACATTCATGTCTTTCTTTTCTCTCTCTCTGCTTCCACAGAAGCTCAAAGTCTCTGCAGCCGGTTTTTATCTGCTATCATCAGATCTTCAGCAGCCTCACTCTCATCACTCACACACTCTACAGCCTCATCAGTACTGACCTGATCTTCACTGACTGATGGAGCACAACATGAACCTGTGGAGGCTGAAAAACTGTCCTGTCAAACATCTCTCTATCACCACCCCGCTTCTGTCAGCCTTTAAATGAACCCTGATCAAGTATGTCACTTCTATTTGGAGCAAAAAGGAAAAACTGTTGTTCAGTTATTTGGAAAGACACAACATTTCTGAAAGGACTCAAACTTCTTCATATTTATCTTCAGACACATTATTAACCCTATTCTTTAATCGCCATGATAGAACAGAGAAAACCCTACTCATAGTGGTCAAAACATTTATAATTCCATCCATCCTCATCCGCTTTATCCGGGGCCGGATCGTGGGGGCAGCAGCCTAAGCAGAGATGCCCAGACCTTCCTCTCACCAGCCACCTCCTCCAGCTTATCCGGGCGAACACCAAGGCATTCCCAGGCCAGCTGAGAGGTATAATCTCTCCAGTGTGTCAGGGGTCTGCCCCGGGGCCTCCTCCCGGTGGGACATGTCTCACCTCACCAACACCTCACCTAGGAGGCGCCCAGGAGGCATCTTTGTCAGATGTCAACTGGCTCCTGTCGATGTGGAGGAGCAGCGGCTCTACTCTGAGCCTCTCCCGAATGGCAGAACTTCTCACCCTATCTCTAAGGGAGAGGCCAGCCACCCTTTGGAGGAAGCTCATTTCCGCCACTTGTACCTGCAATCTTGTTCTTTCGGTCACTACACACAGCTCCTGAACATCGCTTTTACACTCAGATCCCTCTTCCCCATGACAGACCGGTGCAGCGTCCACATTACTGCAGCCGCAGCCCCAATCCGTCTGTCAATCTCTGGCTCCCTTCTCCCATCACTCACGGAAAAGACCCTGAGATACTTGAACTCCTCCACTTGGGGCAGGAACTCATCCCCGACCCGGAGTGGGCACTCCACCCTTTTTCGGCTGAGAACCATGGCCTCAGATTTGGAGGTGCTGATCCTCATTCCCGCTGCTTCACATTCGGCTGCGAACCGCTCCAGTGCGAGCTGGAGGCCTTCACTTGATGAAGCCAACATAACCAAATCATTCGCAAAAAGTAGAGATGAGATTCTGAAGCCACCAAAGTGAAAGCCCTCCACCTAGAAATCCTGTCCATAAAAATTATGAACAGAATCGGTGACAAAGGGCAGCCTTGGGGGAGCACATCACCCACCGGGAATGAGTCCGACTTATTACCGGCAATGCAAACCAAGCTCTTGCAACGGTTGTATAGGGATCGAATGGCCTGTAGCAATGGGCCAGACACCCCATACTCCCACAGTACCTCCCACAGGACACCCCAAGAGACACGGCCGAATGCCTTCTCCAAGTCCACAAAACACATGTAGACTGGTTGGGCAAACTCCCATGCACCCTGCAATCGTGGCACACACTGCAAACAATTCGGGTCTCAGCGCAGCTGGGAATCAGTGCTATGTATGGCCTGTGATCTGGGAGAAAAAGGGAAGTGGCACAAACAATTAAACAAAAAAAACAAAAGGGAGGTTAGTCCGCCCTTACACAACTTACTCTCAATCAATAACCGCCTTTACGGCTGGACGGACTAACCAAAACAAAATTACAAATCAATCAAAAGAACGAAAAAAGGACAGCAGAGACAGCACAGCTGAAAAACAAACAACATTATCAATTAAAATATTACCCAATAAAATAGCAATTTTATAAAACCATTCAAAATCATGAAGCTAAAACAAACACTCAATATACCTACAATATTGATCAGTTTCCCTGCGCGCAGTCGATCTAGAGCTTGATCAATTCTTCTATTAAAATTCGTGGTCACACTAAAAAAGTCCAATGACACATTAAAAATAGGCACATGCAATAGCAAACGATCCAAACAAAAATGGCAAAAGTCTCTTACCGACAGTATACCCACTCGCACCTGAGTGAATTAATTGCCTCTGGTTTTTTCCACAGAAGAGCGCTCACTTCACCCCACACACCCACTACCTTTTCACAGCTCTTCAGCCAATCACCTGGCAGAAAGCAACAAACTGCCAGGTGACACTTGTTACACTACAAACCTATTGTTAAGAAATTTATTCTAAAACACTTCTTCAGTAAAGACTCAGAGAAGAGAAACACACAGAACTTCTTGCTAGCAAGGGCAGCCTCCAGAACTGAGACTCGTGCTGAGGAACTGCCCCGGCCTTTATTTATACTTCAGTGAGCGTTTGTTCTTTACATTAAAATGTGGAGGTGTACGTTTGTGTGTGTGTGTGTGTGTGTGTGTGTGTGTGTGTGTGTGTGTGTGTGTGTGGTGCTGCTGCTGATCAAAGGGTCATATAACATAAAAGCACAAAAGGAAACATCCTTGGTCAGGAAGAGGGTAGTCTCCCCCTCACCCTAGATGGTTTACCCTGGATAACACAGTGAAGAAGTCCAGCAGTTCATCTAAACAAAAGGCAGTTAGACTAAAACAGACATAGCTACGTTAAAACAATAAAACAATAAAACAAGGTACGACCTCTCCCCATGCTCCCAGGATGTGGGGGTGGACGCTAAAACACCTTGAAGTGTTACAGCCCCCCGAGGATGAGACATTATTTCACTATGCCACCAACTAAACACTAATGATTACATGCAGTATTCTACCATATACAAACTTATATAATTAAAAGATTATACTGACTTTTATGTACAATTTCCTATTGACACCTATCATCCAGTGTTCCGCGACCAGGACGAAAACCGCATTGTTGTTCCTGTATTCGAGGTTCGACTAGCGGACGAACTCCTCTTTCCAGCACCCTGGAATAGACTTTCCCAGGGAGGCTGAGGAGTGTGATCCCCCTGTAGTTGGAACACACCCTCCAGTCCCCCTTCTTAAAGATGGGGACCACCACGCCGGGGTGCCCAGGGGTACTGCCCTTGATCTCCATGCAACATTGTAGAGGCGTGTCAACCAGAACAGCCCTGCAACATCCAGAGCCTTCAGGAACTCGGGGCGGACCTCATCAACACCAGGGGCTCTGCCACCAAGGAGTTGTTTAACTGCCTCAGTGACCTCGCCTCTGGAAATTGGCGGGTCATTCCCCTCATCCCCTGACTCTTAATTTCACTGACATGTCTTCCAGCTCCCCTCAGGTTGGGTTTAATAAATGCCAGATCGGTGGCGAATAAGACCTTCATCCTGAAGGATTTCTTTTCTTCCCATGCATTGGATTTCCTCTGTTTGACTGAAACCTAGAGTTCACCCGGTGAGTTAAGCGTTTTTTCTGAACTGCTGCCCGCTGGCTGTGCTTATTTTAGTGCTCCAAGAGCTTCTGGTCATGGCGGGGGGTTAGCTGTTTTTTTAAATCACACTTTGAGTTTAAGCAACTATCCTCATGGACACATCACACCAGCTTTGAACTTTGCCTGTGTGAACTGGGCCACTCGCCTTCATTGCTGTGTGCAATAGTTTATCGGCCTCCTAAATATAACAAGGAGTTTTTATCTGAGTTTTCAGAGTTTCTCGCTGACTGTGATTTGGAGTTATCATATGGATTATCTGTCTGTATCTTACATGTGGCGCATGCTGTATTCTCTGACCATATGCCCATTCTATTTGACGTTGTTCCTCTTAGTCCTGTTGTTAAACCGGCTGCACCTATGCGATGCTATCGTGCCTTCGGCTCAGATACTGCTGAGGATTTTCCAACACTATTTGAACAACTTGTGTCCAGTCCCTCTGAGTCGTCCTCCGTAAATGGATTACTATCTCACCTGGACTCTGTTTGTAAATCTGCCCTTGATGTTGTTGCACCTCTAAGACTCAGGCAGTGTAAACCCAAGTCCAGCCGTTGGCTAACCGATTTTACTCGAGCCATTAGAAGAGAATGTAGGAGATGTGAAAGACGATGGAAAAAGGACATGCTCTACGTTTCTCTGGAAGCTCTTAAGACGAGCTGGAAAGCTTATCAGAGGGCAGTAAAGACTGCCAAAAACTCCTATTTTTCACAACTTATTGCTGTTAATTCACATAACCCTCGTGTTCTGTATAATACCATTAATTCTGTACTGAATGCACAGGATCATGTTCTTTTGCAATCTTCTGAGGTGTAATAACTTTATCTTCTGTTGGCCCGGCTGTGCATGTTCCCTGTTTAAATTTTCTTATTGCTTTCCAACCAATTGTTCTACCTGAACTAGAGAAGCTTGTGTTAACTGCTAAACCATGCGGTTCTCCGAATGATGTCGTTCATCCCCGTTTTCTGAAAGAGGTGTTTCCTACTGTTGGACCACATATTCTGAACATAATCAATACCAGCCTCTTGTCATGTCAAGTACCAAGTGAGTTTAAGCATGCAATTATTTATCCCTTAAGCCAGGCTCAGATATTTCAGTAATGTCAAATTTTAGACCCATCTCTAAACTTCCTTTTCTGAGTAAGATCTTGGGAAAGGTTGTTCACACTCAGCTGATGGATTATCTAAACAACTCTCAAATGTTTGAATTTTTTTAGTCCGGCTTTAGGCCATTTGATAGCACAGAGACAGCTCTCATAAAGGTTATAAACGATATCCTGGTAGCGACGGACTGTGGTAAACACGTAGTGCTTATACTACTAGATATGACTGCTGCATTTGACACAGTGGATCACGACCTTCTGATCTCTTGATTACAGCATTGTGTGGGCCTTTCTGGCTTGGCACTCCTGTGAATAAAATCATCTCTCTCAAACAGGAGCTTCTGTGTTAAGTTGGGCTCGTCATCGTCCTCTGTGGCCCCTCTGTCATGGGGTGTACCACAGGGATCTATTCTTGGGCCATTACTGTTTTCATTATATCTCCTGCCACTGGGTGCGATCTTTCGTAAACACAAAGTTGCATTTCATCTATATGCTTAGTGATGTTAAGTCATGGATGGCTCAAAACTTTTTAAATTTTAATGAACGTAGAACGGAAGCAATTCTGTTTGGCCCGAATCGTTTCTCTGACATCCCTGATGTTGACCTTGCTGCTCTGACCCCTTACCTGAAGAGCTCGATTACCAATCTTCGGTTAAAAATCGACTCTGCACTTACCTTTGATGGCCATGTGAATGGAGTGGTGAAATCGTCATTCTACCAACTCAGGCGTCTGTCGAAGGTTAAACCTTTTCTTTCAAGGAGACTGTTATCCACGCTTTTATAACCTCACGCTTGGATTATGGTAACTCCCTTTTAATAAGGGTTGGACCGGAAACTCTGACACGCCTGCAACTAGTACAAAATGCTGCGGCACGGTTTTTATCTAGTAAAAGGAAATTTGAGCACATTACTCCGGTCCTGGCCTCCTTGCACTGGCTTCCAATTCAATTTAGGATTCATCTTAAAGTTCTTTTATTGGTTTTTAAATCTTTAATTGGTCTGGCACCTGTGTATCTGTCTGATTTGCTGAAGCCCTATGTCCCCACTCGTTCACTCCGGTCAGCTGAGCAGCTGTTGCTCTCAGTCCCCAAATCACGGCTGAAACTGAGAGGAAACCAAGCGTTCTCCATTGTGGCTCCTACGCTTTCGAATAATCTTCCTCTTCACATTAGGCAATCGACATCAGTGATGGTTTTTAAATCCAGATTGAAAACACATTTGTATTCACTGGCTTTTGACTCTGTGGTTGACTAACTTGCATTTTATTGTTTTTGCTATATTCATTATTTTATCGTATTTATTATTCTTATGGTAACTATTATGTTTCTATTGTTCAGTACTTTGGTCATCCTTGCGTGTTTTTAAAGTACTATATAAATAAACAATGATGATGATGATGATGATACAAACAGTGCTTATATGGTACAAGTTCCTCTTTTTTGTCTGGCTTCCTGTATTTATTAATATGCTAGTATAGCTCTATACTAACTTCCTGTTGTTCAGTCTGGCTGAGCACTTAGTTTGTGAGTCACAAGTGGCCTTGCTTTACAACCCTTCATTATTAAAGTACATAAAACAATATAATCAGAAAACAAGCACTAAGAGTATATTAATTACATGACAACATCCTGAACATTTATGAACATCAATCAAAGATCTGAAATATAGAAAAACAAGAACATCTGCTGTCAGTGAACTCACCTCAGAGTCTTGAGTCGACAGTTGGGACTCTCCAGTCCAGCACAGAGAAGCTTCACTGCTGAAAACGTCAGGTCATTTAAACTCATGTCCAGTTGTGTCAGATGGGAGGGGTTGGATTTCAGAGCAGAGGCCACAACTTCACACTGAGTCTCTGAGAGTCGACACTGAGTCAGTCTGTGATTAGAAAATATAAAATGTGTTTATTATAAAAGAGGAAATTCTGCATTATAAACAGACTGAATGTACATGAAGACAAAACGGAGTGACGTCACAATCTGATGAACGTCTGCTCTTTACATCTGTGCTTCAGCTCCTCTTACTGTGTTTGACATGACACAATGACTCAGTCTCTCTCAGACCTGCAGACTTTTAATGAGCATTTTTGTTTGGCTTTAATGTGCAGATGAAGGAGGGAAGATGGCATCACTTTAAGGCTTCCATAATGTTCACGGTCTGTCAGTCAGATCTGATCCAAAGTCAGACATTTGGACTGTTTCCTGTTTTGAATCTGACTCCAGAACATTTTGAATGAGTTCAGCTCAGTGAAGAGTTCCAGCCGGAGAAAGCTGATCTTTGTTTGCTACCTGCTGCTGTCAGGTACGACTGTTCAATTTGACATGCAGGAAAAATGTGGTAACTGTTACCAAACGGAGCAGAAATCTCATCACTGGACAATAATGACAACTGAACTCAGAGCTGCTGATATCATATCTGATTTCAAGTGAACTAAAAAAAGAAATGATTAGCTCATTTTATCTTTCTTTTTTTTTCTCTGTCACGATTTTTAACATTATAGTTCATTTCACTACAAAGATTCTTATTTCTGTCTTCTCTATAACAGGAGCGTCTGAATGACCAACAACAGCAGCCGCAGATTTAAAATACTGCCCCCAAATGACACAACACATGAACTACATGTAGAAGTGAGTCTACAATACACAGCATATGACTACCAATGCAGGATAATGCACATACACATTTCCTGATAAACAGAAAATATAATTTTATCTGAGAAACTCCAACTAATGAGAGTTACTGTGTACATCTGAAGAACTAAACTACTAATCTACACTAATAAAGTGTGTTAATGATCACATCTGGACTCACCGAGCCTTTTGGCAGTTCCTCACAGCTGGAATCAGTCTCAGTTGTCCCTGCTCTGATATGTTGTACCTCCGAAGGTCAAACTCATCCAGAACCACCTCTGACATCTGCAGCATGAAGGCCAGAGCTGAGCACTGGATCTCAGAGAGTTTCTTCTCTGATCTGTTCTCTGACTTCAGGAACTCTTGTATCTCCAGATGTACTGAGAGGTCGTTCATCTCCATCAGACAGTGGAAGATGTTGATGCTTCTATCAGGATACATGTTATCACTGTTCATCATCTTCAGGTTGTTGATGACTCTCTGGATGATTTCTGTACTGATCACTGTTTGACCCAGCAGACCTCCTAAGAGTCTCTGGTTGGACTCCAGAGAGAGGCCATGAAGGAAGCGAACAAACAGGTCCAGGTGGCCATTTTTACTCTGGAGGAATTTCTCCATGACTCTGTTCAGAAATGCATCGTATGATCGGAGATCCCTTCCAAAAAGCTTCTTGGTCATAGAAGTTATCTTTTGGAAGTAAATCATCTGCGTTCTCATCATAGTGCTCTGGTCCCAGACCTCTCTTGGATCCACGTAATCATTCACCAATCCTTCATCATCACTATAATTATCAGTATCACTATCATCATCTTCATACTCTTCCTCCTCATCCCAGATGAAGTTTCCCACCTGGGGACATAAGAAGTTCTCCACCACCTCTGTCTTCCTGTTGGTGAAACAGTGGAACATGTAGACTGCAGCCAGAAACTCCTGAATGCTTAGATGAACAAAGCAGTAGATTGGTTTGTGGAAGATCACACACTCTCGTTTGAAGATCTCTGTACAAACTCTTGAGTACACCGAGCCCTCTGTGACACCCAGACCACACTGTTCCAGGTCTTCTTGGTAGAACATATTTCCTTTCTCCAGATGTTCAAACGCCAGCCTCCCCAGCTTCAGAAGAACTTCCCTGTCAGCCTCCGTCAGCTCCTGTGGACTTGTCTCATGTCCCTCATCGTACTTGTTCTTCTTCCTCTTTGTCTGAACCAGCAGGAAGTGTGAGTACAAGTCAGTCACGGTCTTGGGCAGCTCTCCTCTCTCCTCTGTAGTCAACATGTCCTCCAGAACTGTAGCAGTGATCCAGCAGAACACTGGGATTCTACACATGATGTGGAGGCTCCTGGATGTCTTCATATGGGAGATAATTCTGCTGGACAGCTCTTCATCACTGAATCTCCTCCTGAAGTACTCCTCCTTCTGGGCGTCAGTGAAGCCTCGTAGTTCTGTTATCCTGTCAACACATGTAGGAGGGATCTGATTGGCTGCTGCAGGTCGGGAAGTTATCCAGACGAGAGCCGAGGGAAGCAGATTCCCCTGGATGAGGTTTGTCAGCAGCTGGCTGACTGATGACTTCTGTGTAACATCAGACAGCAGCTTCCTGTTGGTGAAATCCAATGAAAGTCTGCTTTCATCCAGGCCGTCAAAGATGAACAAAAGCTGACAGACAGCCAGCTTCTCTGCTGTGACCTTCTGTAATGTTGGATGGAAAACATGGATCAGCTCCAGAAGACTGTACTGCTCATCTCTGATCAGGTTCAGCTCCCTGAATGAAAGCAGAACCACCACACTGACATGTTGGTTCTCCAAGCCCTCTGCCCAGTCCAGAGTGAACTTCTGCACTGAGAAGGTTTTTCCAACACCAGCCACGCCGTTAGTCAGAACCACTCTGATGGGGATGGGTCTCTGTTGGTCAGGTAAGGCTTTAAAGATGTCCTGGCACCTGATTGGAGTGCCATGGAGGGCGTCCATCTTGGAAGCTGTCTCCAGCTGCCTCACCTCATGTTGGGTATGAACCTCTTCACTCTGTCCCTCTGTGATGTGGAACTCAGTATAGATCCTGTTGAGGAGGGTTCTACTTCCTGTTTCATCACATCCTTCTGCCACACGTTCACATCTCCTCCTCAGACTGATCTTATGTTCATCTAAAAGCTCCTGCAGACCAACAACTGCTGAAAGAAAGAAAAACAGAAAGAAAACTCTTCAATGTGTGAACAACACAACAAAAAGTCCAGTTTTCAGAAACGAGTCCATCAGCAGACAGATGTTTAGTCTTACTTTGGACACAGCTGCTTTGACTGGCTGTCTGCAGTCCAGCTCTGGTTCTGGATCTTTCTCCACACTGGGGACAGGAGGAGTCTCCTGATGAAGCAGACTTGTCCCAGTATGAGGAGATGCACTGTCTGCAGAACCAGTGTCCACAGCTGGTACAGACTGGATCCTTCAGGACGTCCTGGCACAAAGCACAGCAGGGCAGCTGCTCCTCCTCACAAACGCCACTGTTCTTCCTCTCTCTGTGAACACATTTCTTTATCACTAAAATCATTTACTGACTTTTGCACAAAATATCCAAATTTAAAAGATGGTGCAGAAGTCCTGTGGGTCAGAGCATTCAATCTGGAAACAAAGTGATGATTCATTGATTTCATCAACACTATTGAACTCATTTTCTGTCTGCCTTTCTCATTAAACATTCAGCAATCTGCTTGCAGTTTGCTGTGACTGCACATTTCCCGCAAAGACTTCACAGTAAAAGCCTTCCTTTGGAGGGTGCTGTTTATATCCTTCATGTTTTCCAGTCAGTGTATACAGATTATCTTTGTTTAGTTAATAATTGTGATTACTTTACAGAAGTAACTGATTAGTTACAGAAACATATCCAAGGTGAGCAGGTACCCCTCCAGCATAAACTCTAAGCAGCTAAAACATGAATGAATGTAAAAGGTGTCCCAGCTGTCAGTCAGACTGTACTCGGTGCCACATTAGAGATGTGGTTTCTGACAGCTGCTCCAGCTGCAGGATCAAACAGAAGTCCAAACATCTTTGCCTTTGTTGCTTCTTATTATTGAACAACACAGCTGAGCATTGGTTGAGCATCTGCAGCTCAACGTGGCAAAGACCAAGGAACTGATCGTGGACTTCAGGAAGACCAGGAAACACTTGACCCCTGTTTCAATCCAGGGGGTCAGTGTTGACATTGTGGAGGACTATAAATACCTTGGAGTACACATTGACAATAAACTGGACTGGGCTAAAAACACCACAGCACTTTACAGGAAGGGCCAGAGTCGTCTCTATTTTTTGAGGCGACTGAGGTCCTTCAACATCTGTCAGAAAATGCTGAGGATTTTCTATGAGTCTGTTGTGGCCAGTGCGATCCTCTATGCTGTTGCATGCTGGGGGAGCAGGCTGAGGGTCGCAGATGCCAACAGACTTAATAAACTGATCCGTAAGGCCAGCAATGTTGTGGGGATGGAGCTGGACTCCCTCAAGGTGGTGTCGGAGAGGCGGATGCTGTCCAAGATAAAGACAATGTTGGATAACACCTCCCACCCACTCCATGACATGTTGGTCAGTCACAGGAGCTCGTTCAGTGAGAGACTGAGATTACCGAAAAGCACCACTGAACGACACAGGAAATCATTCCTGCCTGTGGCCATCTCCCTGTACAACGCATCCACTTAACACACTGTTTGCTGCTACAGCTACACATGTTTCTTTTCCAACTATTTATTTATAAGTGACTTATGTATGTATGTATGTATATATATGTATATATTGTACTATTCTTAGTTAGCGTATTGTCTGTCTTGTCTTAATGTTGGTTTAAAATGGAGCACTGTAACAAAAAATAATTTCCCCCAGGGATCAATAAAGTATTCTGATTCTGATTCTGATTCTGATAATGCAGCCTTTAACATTAGCATTGTTAGCATATATGCAACAGAAATGTGGTCAGAAACTGGTATTGAGGGGCTGGCATAGCGAGAGGAGACGATCGCTGTTCCCACTCTCAAGTATTACAACCAACCCACCGCTGACTCGGTAAGAGTCAGGGGGTCATGCAGTGGGCCAACCCTCTCCCACTCAGTCTGAGGGAAACCCACACTGCACACTGGTCCTAATGTCAAACCACACAACAATTCCAAGGAAGGAGGAGAAGAAAGAAAGACTGAGGAAAGGAAACAATCAAAGGGAACATTAACAGATCAGCTTCTGTAGCGTCTCCAGGTTCTCCTGGTGACCAGCCGCTGTGTCCACACTGGCTCCAGTAGCTTCTCTTAATCTATTTAATCATTTATTAGTTAGGTGTGTAATTCTCATATTCTTTTCCCCCAACCTCATTTTGATCAGGACAAGTTTTTCTCTGAGTTAAACTAATAAGACTAGACATCTCTGTTCAGCAGCTGTGAGATGAAGGCTCCAGGACATCTTCAAGGATACTAAATATTTCAGAATAAGCTTCACCACAATCATTTTCAGAGCTCTGGTCTCTGCTATCAAACTACAACTGTTAAACTAGAACTACAGATTTCAAAATTTTATTTTAGAAACTTATTCTCAAAGGACAACATGAAAGATTATATCATTTTTTTTCAAATTTTTTTTCATAATTTTTAAACATTATTACATATATTTTGAATGAGTTGTATCCATGAAGTAAAGAAAAAAAAAACATGTTTTAGAAGATCAGTCATTGCAGTACGAAACATCTATGAGATCAAAGACATTTATGAAACATTGCTGACAGTATCTCCTGTGACAACTTTGTGCAGCAACTCTAAACATTTTTGTAACTGTTGATCGTTCATGTCAGTTTGAGTTTGTTTGGTGCTTCTAAAACATTTTCTTACGTTACTTTGACGACAATTACTTGTTTGCTTTGTGTCTGTCTTGCTTTCTCCTGACATTTACTTCATATACACAATATCCTTCTGAGAACCAGCCTATACATTAATGTGATCTGTAATGGACATTTGTTTTTTTTATCTATATCTTTTGAGTTATTCAAGCTGCCATACTAGTCAAAGGAGTTTGCAAAGAAAAGCGTCTGGACTTCTTTAAGTTACTTGAAGACGTTTCACGTTTCACCTCTCGAGGTGAAACGTCTTCAAGTAACTTAAAGAAGTCCAGACGCTTTTCTTTGCAAGCTCCTTTGACTACGATGACCTGGATGACTGAGAACCTTCACAGACAAGCTGCCATACTAAATCCTGATGTACTAGATAGAGGATATCCTGGGCTTTCCATTGATATCTCATATGTTTGGTCGCCTCTTTTAGCTCCAAATAGGCAGGAAATCACAAGAAATGTTCAATGGAGAGATTATTTTTTTGGAGTCAGTGGATACTGAAGTGCAAAGTTTCTGCAGAGCCTATCACTACTTCATTTGGCCATCAGATTAGTTCAAGAACAAAGCTTCATGAAATAGGTTTCCATGACAACCAGCTGCATTCAATCCTGACATCACCAAGCACAATGGTCCAGTGGTGTAGGGCACATGGCCACTGGACTCTGGAGCTGCGGAGATGTGTTCTCCGGAGTGACCAATCACACTTCTCCATCTAGCAATCTGATTCACAAGTATAGATTTGATGGTTGCCAGAGCAAACCATCCAGAAAATTTGATTATTTTTTCACAGCTGAAAAACAACATTTATTCTCTATTGGAATCTGCATCGTCCAATCCAAAGGTTACAATCTGAAGGAAACATCTGGTTTTGTTTCCTGTGATTAAATCTGAGCATCAGTATCGTGGGATTTATCCACAACATCCACACCACTGTTGTTCAGTGTTGTCATGATGGCAGTCTCATTAACAGCAGCAATTATGATCCAGGCTTTAGCTGCTTTGGTTGTCACATTAAAAAATATAACTTTTTGTATTCGTATTTAAGTTTTTTGTCTGATTCTAGATTCAAAATGAAAACATAACTGTAAATTCAGACACATGAGGTTGTGCTGAAAAGAATGATACCAAACAAGCCAAATAAAAAGTTTTTAAAGGTGAAATATAGATAAATAAAAATAAATAAATAAATATAACCACTCAAAAGTCATTAAAAATGTCCAATTACACCCTGGACCCCAGAGGGTTAAACGTTTTTTTAAAGTAACGCTATAGTTACTTTTCAAGTAATTACTTTTAGAATCTTGTAACTCAGTTATTAACTAAGTTAATTTTTTGATGAAGTAACTTGTAACTGTAAGTAATTACTTTTTCAAAGTAACTTGCCCAACACTACTCAGTACGCACTTTCCCCACAGACATGAGCATCACTGTCCTCAAACAGCAAATAACCAAGTATAATATTTTGATCTTTTCTCTTTCATTGTTTTCTTTTTAATGAATCTTTGTAACAATCTAAGGATGTTTCAGGTCATATTTATCCAGGAAAACACAAACATGTAAAGGAGTCATCACAGCTCTCTGACCTCGTTGGTCCAGGTTCACCACTGACGTTTGGATTTTCAGGTTTGGACCAGTCACTCCTCACAGACGGACAGCTGGACCCTGCAGACTGTGACCTCTGACCTCTGCAGACACAAACATGATTGAAGCAGCTGTGATCACACAGACTGCAGATAATGCAGCTGTTTCCTGTCAGTAACAGTCCTCTTAGATTAGAGTTCAACTTTTTACAGGAAAACTGGACAAAACTGAGTTTTGTTAGAAATTCATTTTCATTTCCTCTCAGCTGACAAACACAGTCAGAAATTCAACCAGAATCAACACTAATTATAATGTCAGTGCAGAATTATTTCTGTTACTCAGTGAGTTCAGCTCTCTGACCTCGTTGGTCCAGGTTCAGTACTGAAGTCTGGAGGATTATCTCTGGAGTCGTCACTTTCACAGCTGAATCCTGCAGACTCTGCTCTGTCCTCCTCTTTCTCCATCATCATCTTCTTGTGGACTTTAGTCAGTCTGAAATCACAAACACTCCGTGAGTTCACATTAACAGAAGTAACTGAGTTACAGTCGCTGACCTCTGACCTATCATGTAACCTAGAAAAAAGGTCACATGATCCAGAGCAGCGATCACAGAAACATGATCTCACCTGCTGACTTAGAAATTTAAGTCATTCCGAAACACAAAACGCAAGACAATGACTGAACATTACGAACAGCTCTGAGTGTGATACAGTCAGCTCACTGCAAACTCTGACCTCAGTATGAATTAAAGCTCTTTTATGGCCACTAAGACACTTTAGGATCACATGATGTCCACACATGATATCTGTGACTGTCGTAGTTTAACATGTGAACTTCATACATGTAACATTCATGTTGATGCAGATCTCAGTCCCACATCAGCTCTGCTGAATAATCTAAAGTTTCTCTCTGACATCAGGATTCATGTCATGTCATGAACACACCTCCATGTTTCTGTTTCTCTGACACACTGAATTCAAACAGTCTAAGGAAAAACGATGAATTTAACCCTTTAAGACCTACCATAGAACCAAGTCCGCCAGAGCTTATATTATATTTTTACATGTTGTAGATAGGGTTGCCAACCGTCCCTTAAAATACGGAATCATCCCGTATTTAGAAACAAAAGTACACGTCCCATATTGAGCTAATAAGGGACGCACTTTGTCCCGTAATACAGTGAGAATCAAAAGTAGTCTATAACTTTTAATGGAATTAACGCTTTGTTTGAAAACATAATTCCCTGCTTTGTGACCAATGAGCAGACAGCACACTTATGACAATTCGATTATGACAATTCAGATTACCGCTCATCTCATTGGTCGAGGAAAGGTCGCTTACGGAGAAAATACCGACAACTAGACAAGACAACAAATGACCACAACAAGAAGCATGGCCAACAGGGAAACAAACGCCGAGACTGCGGTGCAAGTCTCGGACGACAGTACACCTAAAGCTGGGCAGACACTGTGCGATTTTTTTCAGTCGCATTATTCAGCTCCGGCTCACAATGCATGATTGACTCGCAGGGGTTAGAAGTTGGTAGGTCACGATGTACTCTCACACTATACTGCCTGATGCTCTGATGCGACCTGAGAGCTCACACTGTGCGTCCATAAAATTAAGGTTATAACAGAAAATCTGTCGCTCTCTCTCCCTCTGTCTTTCACTCACACAGACACACACACCACCACCATAAACTTTGCTAAATCACTGATCGGGCAGCTAAGTGCATATGAGAGCATGAGGGTGGGAATGGATGTTTGTATCTGTATGTGCCTGTATGTCTGTGTCTATATGTCAGGTTGGGTATCAGACGTCACCTCTATGGGGACATCTCAGGCCCTCCAAGATTAGAAGGCCTATCTCCCCCCACCACCACCACCACTTCCCCTACCAGTGGCGGACTCCCTCAGACATCGGTGCGTTGGTGGTTCTTTGTGTCCGGGGATGGGCGTCCAGGTACACACCGGCTCACTCCTTGGCGGCCGCTTATCGGGGCCTGGAGCCTGGGGCTCGCTCGGGCCACTTCGGAGGTGGGGTGCCCCCGACCTCTCGGCCTGGGGCTCGGTCACTCAGGCACAGCTGGCTGCCGGCAGAGCTCACGGGCGCGTCACTGCAACTCCCCCTGGCTTCTGCTCCGCGGCTGCTGAGTGAGCCCTCATCTGGGACTCTCCTCAGCTCTTTCTGGGACAGTGGCGCAGCTGCCCCTCTGTTGGTCTTCCTTGGTCTCTTGTGTTCTGGGGGCCTCTGGATGTCTGGAGTTTTGATCTCCTCCATACCTGCTTCATGCCCTGGAGGACGGGGCTGTGGCCCCCCCACACCCTCTAGCAGATCATTACATGAAGGAACCTTTTAAATACAAGCGCGTCCATGCTCACAGGTGTACACATGGGTGATCACACCCACAAACTACACCCTTTTTGGCTCCTACCTCAAAGCACACTGTGTTCTGTTGATCTTATGTGCTGCACAATAATGTTTAATATTTAGTATTTACTGTCATATTCCCATATATCATTGTGATGTTGTTTATTCTATTACTCTTGTTTTCTTCTGCTTGTTCTCTTTTTTCTTTCTCAACAGGTGATCCAGGTGATCGATATATGCATTTTTTTTTCTCTGCCCGTTCTGTTGGTTTTTGTCTTTTGCCCTTCTCCCCCGTCCCTCTTCTCAGCTGTTTCTCTTTCCCTCTTTCTTTCTCCCCTTCTTTCCCCCAGTCAAGTCTGTCCCGTATTCAGTAAGTGAAAATAAAATAAACAATAAAAGGTGAATCAAATGGACCATTACGGCAAGGCTGGGATGGTAAAAAAAATAAATAAATAAAATCACTGATCGGGCAGATGTGATTGAGCAGCAATGTAAATCCAACTATTTTCACGGTTGTTGTGGTCGTGATAATTTTGTGATGCCACATCGAAAAGGCTCGGATGAGCTTTCTAAAGTTCTACAAGTTGTGCCTCCATTGCTTGTGTCCAGATCACACGCTGCACAGTCGTGCTGCTCCGTCTTTTTCCCTGACGTTTATGTGTTTGCGCGTGAGCAGTGTGAGCGGCTGTGGTGACACCCTCACGAGCGATTGATGATCGGGAGCTGGTCGTGAGGTGTTAATCGCTTCTCGTTACCCCACGTATACTACACGACGCACGATAGAGGACAAAATCGGTCCGATCACCAAAACGGTCGCACGACTCAAAAGTCAGCTCAAAATGGGCCTAAAACCGCACAGTGTGAGCCCAGCATTAGAGCAGCAATGTTTGTTCCCCTCAGAGAAAGGGAAGAATGGGAAAAGGAAAACACCTGGCTGGAAAAAGTTAATATGGACATGTGCAGTGAATATCAGCGCTATGTGGCCAGAAGTGTGATAATATAACTTATTTTGTGTAATAAACAACTGCAAGGATAGATGATTACAACAAATAGATCACTAATACATAAAAGTAATACATAGATGAATAATGATGATGAGTTAAGATGCGTAATCATGGGAACAAGCGGGTTTACAAACAGGAGCAGCTGATTAGCATTAGAAAAGCTGAAATAATACCTCAAATGAAGCCAATTGTACTAAATGCACTAAATGTGCACTGTTACAAGAATATTTTTTGTTCTATTATATTCTATTATTTTAAGTTAAGCAGGACAGAGTTCTTTTAAAGAAAGATTTACTTATATTCTCAAAAGTTAAGCATGACAGGCTTCTGTTTAAGAAAGAGACCTGTTTTACTGTGTTAATATTGTCATTTTGAGCTAAAAATAAATGTCTAAATGATCATTTGTTTCACATGTGTTCATATCACAAAGAATAGAATATGCATCTACTTAAATCAACTTCAAGTCAAATGGTTAAAAAAAAAATTTCACACACAAAAAAAGAGCTAGAAAATTCACCACACTGGGAAGGGTGAAAACAACTGGGTTGCCCGGCCCTGGCCAGGAGGTGTCCCTTATTTATTTTTCAGGGAGTTGGCAACCCTAGTTGTAGAGCCATTTTTGGGAGCATTTCAAGTTGCTATACATCAATACAACCATTACAGCCTAAATTTTAATAATATACATGCATGAAGTGCATAGTAATTACATAAATTGCAAAAAATAGCAATAAACTACAAAAAAATTGAAAATCGTTTTTGTTTTTTAACATATATTTCTAGTTAGAGAAATTTAAGAGGCTTATCCCTCAAAACTGTAACTACAAAAAAAGTTGCACAAAATAGTTTCCCACCACAGGAAATTTATTTTGAGTGTCTTCATAGTTTTATTTTTGAAATACACTGTCATGGTCCTGCGACCATGACTCAGTGACTTTATGTTTGTGTTCTTTATTGTTATTACTTTCATTATTATTCGTGGCTGTTTTGGGATGGTTTGTGTTTTGGGATTTTAGGTACTGGGTTCTGGGTTTGTGCTCCCTCTATTGGTCCCTGGTGTTAGTGTTCCCCCGTCTCGTCAGGTTAATCAGGTCCAGCTGTATCCCCCACCTGTGTGTGATTTCCCAGTGTCTCTCTGTGTACTTATAGTGTGTGTTTTCCTCTGCTCCTCGTCGCGTCGTCTGTGTTCATACCCGGTGAATTCCCCTGCGTGCTCTCCCTGCTGTTCTCCCTTCATGTTCAGGTTTGCCACTCCTTTGTGTAGTTTCTCCCAGTTTAGTTCGTCCTTAGTTCTGTTTGCCATCTCCTCTTTATGTTCAGTATTGTCAATAAATCACCCTTCACGTCTGAAATAGTGCTGCGTTTGAGTCCTCCTTCCACTCTTCACACGGCCGCTGACCCGGACCGTGACATACACCAATTTCTATACACTGCAGGAAAAACGAAAATAAATATTATAGTGCAAATTTGCAAAAAAGCAGCATATGCGTCAAAATAAAATATTTCCAGCAGTGCAATATGAGTCCTAAGCATCCCAGAAACGACACAGAAACTCATAAAGTCAAACATAACTTTTAAAAAGACCAGTATAGGCCCTGAGGCCCTGATGGTAAAAAAGACTACATTTCCGCGAAAATGACGTCACTTCCGGTTTCGGGCAGGTAATGGCGGAAATGCAAAAGTTCGCGCTGACGTCTATTCCAACGTAGGAAGTGTTTTGAACAGCTGATCGGATCGGCAAAGTGTGTTTCTGGAATATTATGTTTTTGTTCCTGCAAGCGCTTTTTATGCAGTTTTTACAAAGCTTCATGTGGAAGGAAACCGTGACCTAGGACAAGCTGATGGCATCAGATGTAAGTACAACTCCTCTGGTTTCATATGCAAAAAAATTTTTTGCGCTAGCTTACGTGGTTGCAGTGCTACTGGGATTTAAAAATAGTAACGCAAAACAGAGCGTGTCCGCTCCGATCGGCTTTAAAGGGTTAAAGTGTTTTACATCTTTGCACCTGAACATTTCCAACAAACTGGCTTCACTGACTGTCTGATGTAGAAGGACTTTATAACAAATTATTCTTAGTTTATTATAAATATTATGCTATTGCTATTAATGGTTAAAAATTGACTGATTTGTGTTCTTTTGTGTATCTGACTGCGTGTTTTGTGGTGATCTTAAACTTTATATGAGTAACTCGTATAACATCAAGTAGCATCATTCAGACCGAAAACTCACAAGGAACAAATTTTCAAAGTCCTAGACAAAACAGCCCAAAGACAAGAAACTAGAAACACAAGAGACACACACTGACCAACTATTAATGGTTCAAAGCTTCAAATGCTAAAAGAAAATTGAGATCCACTGATTAAAAACACAAAAGCTGCAGAGTCCAAACACTTTGCTTCATATTATGACTCAAGTCAAATCCTCCACAGGCAGATATATGAACGCTGACATTTTTTAGAACAAACTGAGTTTATGTAATTTTTCCGGTTAAAAGAAGCGCAATGATCTATCAGACCAATGATTAGTGTTTGATGGCTCAAAAGTTTCATACAGATCTATTTAAACTGTTCATCACAGTAACCAATGTTTCAGTGCTAAGTTACTGACTGATAATCAGTGTGGATTCAATCAATCAATAATCTATAATACCGTGGATTTGTCTTCAAACACATAAATTTTGTCCTGGAATGAGAGTTGAACATCAGGTCCAAACATTACAGAGTAGAAACAAAAAGCAAACTTACAGTTTCTTCACACAGAGACAGCAACAACGAGCTCCACTCCACACCTGGACACTAAACAGGGACACACAGTTGAGCTGCTTCCTGGAAGGAGGCGGGACTCCATGTGAAGCTCAGGCGGAGCTCAGCAGGAACAGTCGAGTTCATTTAACTGGACACTGGAACATTTCTCTGATTTCATTCTCTTTCATTTCCATTAAATTTGCATTTGATGTGCCTGTGTGTGTCTCTGTGTTCAGATGTGACTGACTTCTTTTTGAATTTTTTGCTGCATGTTCATCTCCATTACGGAGATGTGTTTGTCACAAGATTTTATCTTTACTGATTTGGCTTTTAGACCCCAGAAAATGTTTCACTGCTCTTAAAAAACTTATTTAAAAACAGGAAAGTTTGAACAGAAGTCACTTTCACTTCTTTACAAGCTGATCTTTAAAATATCAACCTTTGCATTAAACTATAATTCATAATCACTTTCTTTAACTACAGTGAGTTTTAATGAATGATTTAAAGATGTTCCTTTGGAGAAGACAAATCAAATCAGTCCATTAATTTCATTGATGTTGATCATTGTAGAAACTTTACTGAATGTCTAATAAAATGTATTTGTGTTTTTTTTATTCAATGTAGCCTTCAAACTGGTCAGACTGGTTTAGATTAAAGTTTTGATATGAAACCTTGATGTAGCTGCAGTGTGAACACACTGATACCTGATCAGCTCTGACACAGTCACACTGTTTGCAGTATAAATATTTACACTGCAAACATTCAGAGTGAGTTTCTGTTTCTAGTCTATGGATCCAGTCACACTTTCTACCTTCCCCAGTGAAGTAAAGCCTGAGAGCAGAGTTGAAACCAACAGTGAGCATCATCAGCACCTGCGCTTCATTCAAATGTGGTGACAGGGTTTGGTTATTTGTTCAGCTGCAGGGGAAATTTCCTTTAACAGATGCAATCATTTAAATGTGAGTTTCCTAATTCTCAGTAATGTGCTGGGACTGCGAGTCTGTGGGCAGTGATGTAAAAATAGAGCAGTTCAAACTCTGTAGTACAGAAATAAAGAATCAATCTGTGTATTGTTAGTGTTTTTGTTAGTGATTTTCAGATGAAGCTTCACGAGGCTTTGAACCTTCCAGCTAACTGGTTCACAGAGTTTAATTTCTCAAGGGTCAGAATAAGAAAGACTTTATTTATCCCCAAAGCGAAAATTAAGATACAACAGAGCAGCATGACGTTGAAGATAAAGACAGGGCATAAACTGGCAATAAGATTAAGACAATAAATACACACAGAACATACAGTATATACACTGTTTTAAAATTAAACTAACTGAAAGGTGAATAAATAACTGTAAGTGACTAAAAGTGAATAAAGTGTCGGCAGTATAAAAAGAGTGCAGAGTAGTTTATGTTTCTGGTGTGGGAAATGTTCTTATCGGCTGGAGTTAAAAAGCAGAGTGGCTTTGGGGACAAAGGTGGCGCTCCTCCTCTTAGTCCTGCAGGAAATGCAGCGGAGGCGTCGCCCAGAGGGGAGCCATTGAAATGTGGGGTGAAGAATATGAGAGGGGTCGTTGATGATTTTGGCTGCCTGTCTAAGGGCCTGTTGGCTGAAAACCTGTGCCAGAGTTCTGACAGGCAGGCCGATGATTTTGATGCAGTGTGCTGCAGTCTGTTCCTGTTCTGAAGGCTGAGGGAGTGGAACCAGCAGGTGATGGAGAAGGTCATGATGCTTTCCAGGAAGGCATAGTAAAAAGTCATCATGACTCCAAAGGAGTTGAATTTCCTAAGGAGGTATAGCCGTTGATGACACCGCCTGAGAATCTCCTCTGTGTGAGCAGAGAATTTCAGGAGGTTGTCAAAGATGGTTCCCAGGTATTTGTACTCCTCAACTACCTCCACTGGCTTCCAGTGGATGGTGGTGGTGACTGAAGCAGCCACGGGAAGGTCACGACCATCTCTTTGGTTTTGCTCACATTCAGTTCAAACTCCTGCAGAGTGGGCCCTTGGTGTTGCGAGGGGCCTGACAGCAGTGACAGGACAACTGTGTTGTCAGCATATTTTACCATGTGACAGTTGGGCTGTGTGGGTCTGCAGTCATCAGTGTTATAATATGTATATGTATGTAAATATGTTATGATAAAGAGCAGGGGGGAGAGCACACAGCCCTGGGGGGAGCCAGTGGAGGTGGAACGGAGACTGGAAAGAGAGTAGTTGACCCGTTGGTCAAAAAGTCCAATATCCACTGGATCAGCTGATCATCCAGGTGATATCGGGAGGAAAGTTTAGTGGCCAGGATATGAGGCAGCAGAGTGATGAATGCTGTTGAGAAGTCTGGCGGTTGAGTCAGGGAGCTCCAGATGTTTGGGGATGGAGTTCAAGATGAAGATTTTTGCATCATCGACACCGGCACGGTAAGCAAACTGGAGTCAATCCATCAGGGCTCAGTTGCTCTTATGATGTGCTGTTTTATGATCTTCTCCATGACCTTCATCACCAGGGAGGTGAGGGCCACAGGACGAAGATCATTCAGAGACTTTGGGTTGTTTCTTTTGGGGATGGGGATGACTGTGGAGTGTTTCCACAGCTGGGGGACGGTGTGACTGTCAGTGTTGAAATAGAGTCCGGAACACACTTCCTAGTTGCCCTACACAGTGCCTCAAAACCTGACTGCTGATGTTGTCAGGGCCAGGTGAGCTCCTTGCCCTGGTCCTCCTGAGAGCTCTCACCACGTCCTCAGTGCAGAGTGCAGAGCTGCCAGGTTTGAGTGAGGATCTGGACTCCTCAAGCTGGGCCATGTTGTCCGTTTCAAACCTGGTGTAGAAAGCGTTAAGGTCGTCAGGGAGGGAGGAGGGGTTGCTGCCCTCCACCTGGATGGTTCTGGGGTGAAGATCGCAGTATTCACAGAGGCCATGGTTTTGAGGCCCTGCCAGGCTGAGTGGAGGTCCCCTGTGGTCAATTTCTTTTCAACTGTGTTTTTATACTTCAGTTTAGCAGTTTTTATGACCCTCTTCACCTCTTTTTTATCCAGAGCAGAGCCGGTGAAGAAAATCCTCTTTTTTTTTTATCAAGGATTTCCTTGAGCTCCTTGGTGATCCAGGGTTTGTTGTTGGAGACTGTTTTTGAGAGGATAATGTTGTCAACACAGAAGGAGATGTATGATGTCACCGTGTCGACTTGTTCGTCAATGTCATCAGAGGGAGAAAGAAGGCTGTCCCAGTCAGTGGCTTCGAAACCTTCTTGTAAGGTGAGGATACTTTCCTCTGTCCACTGCTTGATATTTTTGGTGACCTTTTTAATCCTCTTGATGACTGGGGTGTAAGCAGGGGCCAGCAGGATGGTGTGGTAGTTGCTAAGCTGAGAGGGGGGAGGGGTAGGGCTTTAAATGCATCTGGTACATAGCCATAGCATTTATCCAGAGATTCATGTGCACAGAAACCTCCCTGCTTGTTAAAAATAGGCACAGTTATTACAGGTCATTTTAAGAACAGGATTTGTGATACAGACCTTCTTTAGATTTCAGACTATCGTAATTTAAAGAAACTGCTGCAGCTTTTTGGACCTCACCTTTGTGTATTTGTGTAAACCAGACTTCAGGTTTATGAATTTAGTGACTTTTATATTTCACATTTGTATATCACCATGGAAACCTATGTTAAAGTCTGTGAATAATCTGGACTCCACCTGATGAAGTCACATCATGTGACTTTCCCCCTCACCCTGATGACCTTAAACTGTGCTGTGTAAACAAACAAAATGAAACGAGCTCTCAGTTTGTTTCTGCTCCAAGATCCGACTGTAAACACTGAAACCGGATGTTCCAGTTTCAGGATCTTGAACCCTGAAGATGATTCTTATTTTTTTTTTTTTAAATTTTTATTAATGTCAGATATAATGCCAGATTCTACAGTTATTAACAGTTTTTAACAGAAGAATACGGTAAGTCACTACTATATGGGACCTACTCATTGGTGCCCCCTGAGTTTAATTCTATCTCATCTGCTGATCAGAAGGTACTTCAGTTGCTGCCTTTTTCAGTCTGCATGCCAAATATATTTGGGCTAAACAATAAACCTTCCAAGTTGCTCTCTGATGCATCCGTCAGAGTATTAATGTGTGTGGATATTAGAAAGACTTACATAGAAAAAGGTGCTTGTATGAGGTGAATCAGGCAAATTGCATAAAGCTCTTTAACTGCTCAGGGAGAGAAAGGTAACCAGTGCATTTACCATGAGTACTTGACAGGCTCGAAGAGTGTGAGAGTCAAGAAAAGATAAAAAAAAACCCACATCTGTTCCACTCGACTAACTGTTCAAAAAGGGCCCTTTAGCATTTCATGTGCCGACAGAGAAACATGATGTGTTTTTGGTTTAATTCTGGATGAACTTCAAAAAATATGACTTTTAGACATGTCACAGATTCTTTTGAATGAGGCAAATTGTAAAAAGCTCTTTGAGTGCTCAGGTAGAGCAAGGTCCTTTATAACCAGTGTATTTACCATAACTAGTGGACAGGCTCAAAGAGCGTGAGAGTAAAGAAAAGACAAAACACTCAGCATTTCATCTGCCAGCAAAAAACATGATGTGCTTAATTCTGGATGAAGTTAAAAAACTTTTAGACATTTCTCAAATTATTTTCTTGCTAACACACATAAGAAAAGAATTCAAAAGAAGTCGTATGTAAGCCACATCATGATTAAGAAACAACAAACACTGCATTTCGTTATGACTTATATTCAGTTTCTCCAACTAAGATTAGTCATCCTTTAATAAGATTTATGGAAATTATAAACATGTGATGAAGGCAAATGGAATCAGTCCAACATGTTTAATGGATCCTGATCATGTGCAGACTTTACTCTGTAGAAACAGATCTTTGGTTTTATAATTTAATGTTAATCTGACTACAGCTTCTGAGCTTCATCAGTGTTTGACTTCAGGCTGGTTCACAGTAAAGTTCACTTGTTAACATGAAACCTTGTTGTATCTGCCAGCGTGAACAGACATCTAATACAGCCACACCCAGACTGCTGGCTTTATTTACTGAATAAATATTTATACTGCACACACTGACAGTCAGTTTCTCTGTTTCCAGTCTACAGATCCAGTCATCCTTTCTGTCTTCACTGTACATTAATCTGCTAACTTTGAATGATTTTCATTAAATATCTGATCACTTGTCACTGAACTGATTTCAGATCATTTCATTCTGTTTTAATGAACATTTTCCACAAATTGTTCAGACTTTCTGTACATGCAGGTGGAGGAGCAGGGAAAGGTGTGCTGTTGGACGAGGGGTCAGGTGACTGGAAACAGTAGGAACACACTGCGGCCACCTACAGGGCAGGTGGGGAACAGCAGGGATCTGAAACCATATGAGATGTTAGTGTGTGAGAAGTTAGAACAAACGGACTTAAGATGCTCTAAGCGATCAAAGTTGATCTGAAACAGAAGATAAATCCACTGATTCTTTGTAAAGTTCATCTGCTGCTCACATAAATCCTGTGATGAAAACTTTATTTCACTGAATGTTTCTTCAAAGCTCATTTCAACCTGTTGAAGTCATGAATGAAAGTGCAGACTGAGAGTGGATCACATGATGTTTAAGGTGTGTCATGTGACATGCTCAGTATTGTCACACATGTCTAGATTGAGCAGTTATGATATCAGGGACAAACACTGATGATTATATTTGAAGGATTCTTACTGATGGCAGCAAAGTTTGAATGGAGCTCTCTGTCTGTGCTGATTTGTCGCCCTCTGGAGGTCAAAACACAAACTGCATGATGTCACTGTTGATAGGTTTGTAGCTTGAACCTATTCGCTGGAACGTTGAAGACAATATAATTACACAGCAAAAGCATTGAACACCAAGTAGGCAAAGTTCTTCGTGTTGTGTGTGTGTGTGTGTGTGTGACCCCATAAATGACTTTCCTAAACCTGCTGGTCTGGAAGTCCAACAGTTCATCTAAACAAAAGGCACTTAGTCTAAAACAGATTCAGCCACGTTTATCCTGCCATAAAACAATAAGACAAGGTACGACCTCTTCTCATGCTCCCAGAATGTAGGTGTGCATTCTAGTGTGGAATACACACCAAGCCTTTGCAGCCTGCTAAAGATCACACATCCTATCACTACACAATTGATTATACACCTCTAAGCATATATGGTTAAATATTTCTAAGCATAAATGACAATCAACAATACAAAACCTAACATTCCCCCCCTTTTGACCTTTATGCTAGAAAAGTTCCCAGTTATGAATACCTCATGTCTGACAGTTTCAATGCAAACATTGTTATACACAGCATATGTCAATCACCCTAAATTACTGTAAAAATACACAGTTTGACAAATGTATTAGCAGTTATCCCATTACTCATTGATCTCATCTGTTAGATTTTGTATTGTTGATTGTCATTTATGCTTAGAAATATTTAACCATATATGCTTAGAGGTGTATAATCATTTGTAGATTGAAAGAATGTCTCATCCTAGGAGGTCTGTAACAACTCTGTGTAGCATGAAGAGGGGAGTGCGTTCACTCCTCTACAGAGTGTTCTGGCGTGGATCACACACCTCCTAGGAGAGGTCGTATCTTCTCTTGCTAATATATGGCATAGCAAACACACGTATATCTGTTTAAGTATAAGAGCCTTTTGTTCAGATGGACCCGCTAGACTCCTGGCACCAGCTTTGGGGAGTCTTCACAGGGTCACATCTTGATCTCTCTCACTCACACACACACACACACACACACACACACAGAACGGAGAGAGCAACTGGGGTCAAGCGAAGGAACGGCGCCTGTCCGGTCTCTCCCGTGCACGAGAAACATGAAGAACTTTGCCTACCCGTGTCTTGCTTTGCTGTGTAATTATACTGTCTTCAACGTTCCAGCGGATAGGTTCAAGCTACAAACCTATCATCATCCAATGGCAAACTGCATCCTACGAGCAAACAAATGAATTGTTAATTTAATAGTTAAAATAAGAAAATAACATTTTCAAAACATTCCAGCTTGGTGATGCTTCCTCCGGGTGTGCAAATCACATGTCTCTGCAGAGTGGTTTGAGTTCTGCAGGGCGTCACCAATGTCTCTTCCAGTTGTTTCCATCACTGTTCATAG
The DNA here is from genome assembly GCF_963969265.1 of Rhamphochromis sp. 'chilingali'. Lineage (NCBI taxonomy): Eukaryota > Metazoa > Chordata > Actinopteri > Cichliformes > Cichlidae > Rhamphochromis > Rhamphochromis sp. 'chilingali'. Next base: position 65,033,377 of record NC_137929.1, on the reverse strand, counting down.
GACCACAGTCCAAATGTATGTAGAATAAACATTCAAACATACCAGTTGGTTTTGTTGTTTGTCAACATGGGTCTCAGCTATTTCCAAAGCTGCAGACCTCTTTTCAGCACTCTAGTTTTATGGCCTCTACCAACCCCCATCACCTCACTTCAGGCCTTCGTCTTGTGAGGGGGATACTTATGACTCCTCCACTGTCCACGCTCTGCAGAAAAACACCTCTGTGAAAAGGGTGCTGGATCCAGTTATCTTACTGCTGTTATGATCCCAGCAGTCTTCAATGTGCCAGCGTATGCACAGTATAGTGACACAGCATTAGGTGATGTTCATAGGAAACTGCTGTCATCACCACCATAGCTTCTGGTTCCTGTGCTTTTCACAGAATCATGATGCCATCCTTAGACTCCCTCTGCGTTGTCGATGGAGCTTGGCACGCTCCCCTCATCCTTCAGGTGCCCGTCCGTTGTCCACAATCTCCTCTGTTGGCCTCTGGAAATCCCCTTTGGCACAGCTCTCATTCCAACGCAGTTTCATGGTCCTTGCTGAGGCTCTAAAGTCTGATCTCATGATGGGCCCCAAACAGCTCGACCTTTGACCTCAACCACTGCCTGGGCTGTCAGCTATGCCTGGAATGTTTCTCGCTTCTCACTGGGCCTCTGAAGATTTTTCAGGAGATTACTGCTGCACCTGTATTTCCTTGCTAGGAGGAAAAACTTCTATTTGGAGAGCATGTCAACAATCATCAAACCACATTCTTTAGTTCAGTGAACTTCACTTATAGGCCATCAAAGCCTCATCTGAACATGAATGCACCACTTGCATAGGTTTAATACCTGTAAATAAACTGTTAATCACACAAATCACTGCAACAATCATAAAAAACATTATTTCATGTTAATCCTGGACCCCTCCTCTTGATGCATGGACACTCCCATGAGTCAACGCATCAAACCTGGATTCCTGTCTTAAAGAAAAAGGTTAGCGAGATCATGTCCCAGGTAACATCAGGGCATCTCCGCTGGAGTAGCTCCGTAACCCTGCAATAAAAGATGTTAGTGTGTTTTGCATATTAAATTTGCTTAACACCTGGCTCTCCCAGGAGCCTGCATACACACCATCATGGCCTGGAAAACAAGATCTGGAAGTGAAATCAAACTTCACACTTGTAAACAATTGTATCATAAGAGCAATAAGTATTCAACATCAGCAAGACAAGTGTCATGTGCAGGTTTTCTCAAATAAGTAAACTACAACTATTACCATAATTTGCCTCAGACATGGATAATCCCATGTACTCAGTTAACATTAATGTAATCGGTGACTTCCCTTAAGCAAAGTCACTCCACTCATATATTACTAGGAACTCAAAAGTGGCCACCAAATGAGCTCCATATTAAACTATTCCATAAACACTGCATCTCTTATTTGTTTTTCTCATGTCACTTGTCCGCTTCTGCTGAATCCTCTACATGCATTCTCAGAAAAACAAACATTAGCAATACACATTGACCGTGGTCAGACGGTGGTCAGACGGTGGTCAGACACAGGTCAACAGGTTCCAGAGGTGCCATAAAAACACCATAAAATCAACCATCCATAGCTGTTGAAAGAAGTGACACTAGTTTTCAACACAGGAAATTTCTCACATGTTATTCACATTATCAAAGTAACCTTCACATTTTCCCAAAAACACAGTGTAACAGCATCACCACTCCTAACCTATAAACACAGTTTCTTCACACATAAACCCAGAAATCCTGTAGTAGGAAAAAACATCAACCAGTTGTCCTGGTATAAATCGCATCATCAAATCACATGAAGAACTGTAATGCTGTAGAAAAGAAATGCAAATGTTAGCACTGCACAGGTGTGTACACACTTTCTCACATTTTCCTCTGTGAGCAACACAGGATAGTGAATAACACCCCTGGTAGATGCACAGACACAGAAAGTGGCATTTAAAAGGTTAAATCGTCATGCAACCTCGAATGTTGCTGTCATCTTTCTGCTCCTGTAAAAGGAAGCACACATAAATTCATCTGCACCTTTTTCAGGTGGGGGTTAACTTCACACAGTTGTCATGGATCGCTGTGTGGCAGGCAGGATGAGGACCCAATCGCAAAACTCACACACACGGGGATGAACTCAAAAAACACAGCTTTATTGCTGGCCACGAGAAACAATACAAAATAAACTAAACTGGGAAAACTAAAGCACAAGGAGAGAGAAACAGGGAAATCCACACAGCATGAGGGAGAACGCGACACAGAACTGAGGGAGACGCAGACATAAATACACCAAGGGTTAACGAGCGGAGTGGGAGCACATGGGGAACACAGGTGACACTGATAATAATCACGAGACATGGCAGGAGTGAACACAACACTGACGGGAGAGGTGAAACAGGAAGTACAGAGGTTCAGACAGGAGGAGAGAGAGCACGAGTAGAACACCAACATAACAGGCAGGGGAGACACGGAATAAACACGAAAGGGGACGAGGGCTCAATAATACACAGAGGGGCACACAGGGAATAAAAGTCACAAGGGGAAAACACATAAGGAACAAAATACAAAAATACATGGAAACTAAGAATACTGGGCCAACATGGCCCAGGACCATGACATCACCCCCCCCTTAAGGGCTGGCACCAGACAGCCCAAACACAGAAAAACAAAACCAAACAGAAAACGACCCAGGGCGGGCGGCGGGGGCCTAGGACGGAGGGCACGGAACAGAAAACAAAGGAGCACAGCAAACACCGGAGCCCAAGAAAAACAACCCAAAACACAGTGCAGTTCAGGGGGCCGACCATACGGACGGCAACGGTGGAGACGTGGAAACAGTTCAGGGGGCCGGCCGTGCGGAAGGCAAAGGCGACGACGTGGAAACAGTTCAGGGGGCCGGCCGCGCGGAAGGCAACGGCGGCGACGAAGGAGACGACGGAGCAGTTCAGGAGGCCGGCCGCGCGGAAGGCAGCGGCGGCGGCGAAGGAGACGACGGAGCAGTTCAGGGGGCCGGCCGCGCGGAAGGCAGCGGCGGCTGCGAAGGAGACGGAGCCGTTCAGGGGGCCGACCGCGCGGAAGGCAGCGGCGGCGGCGAAGGAGACGGAGCCGTTCAGGAGGCCGGCTGCATGGAACGCAGCAGCGGCTCTCCAGTGTTAGGCATGCTGGCCATGGCCTGGTGGGCACAGGACCAGCCGAGGCAGGACCAGACGAGGCAGGACCAGACGGTGGCGATGCGGGGGCCGGACCAGGCGTCGCTGCAGAGGCTGAGGCTGGACCAGGCGACGGCGAAGCAGGAGCTGAGGCTGAGGCCGGACTGGGCGAAGCACAGGCCGAAGCTGGACCGGGCGACGTTGAAAGCGATGCAGAGGCCGGACCGGGTGTGGGTGATGCGGGGGCCGGACCAGGCGGAGATGGAGCTGCAGCAGGCGAAGCGTAGGCTGGGCCAGACGAGGACGAAGTCTCAGACGAGGCTGGGCCAGACGAAGCCGGGGCCAGACCAGGCGGAGCAGAAGCAGATGGCGGCTGGACGGGCCCCTCGGGCCCTCCAGCGGAGACAGGAGGCTGAACGGGCCCCTCGGACCCTCCAGCGGAGACAGGAGGCTGAACGGGCCCCTCGGACCCTCCAGCGGAGACGAGGAGAGGCTGGAGAGGTTCCCCTGAACCCCCAGCGGAGACGAGGAGCGGCTGGAGAGGTTCCCTTGAACCCCCAGCGGAGACGAGGAGGTGCTGGCCGGGCTGGGCAGAGCCGCCAGCGGAGACGAGGAGCTGCTGGAGGGGTCCTCCTGAACCCCCAGCGGAGACGGATGCAGAGCCAGCGGGTGCGGGGTCCTCTGGCACCGCGGGCGCTGACTGTAGCGGCACAGGGCACGCAGCCGGCTTAGGATGCGACGGCTGGGGCTGTGTAGGGCAAACAGTCAGTTTAAAGTGTGTCAGCACCGCGTAATCCTCAGCTGGTGAAGAAGGCTCACAAAGGCTTCCAGCTGAGGTGGGCAGTGACTGAACGGGTTGCTGGGCTAAGCACTGAGCTGGTGACAGAGACAATAGCTGAGCTGACAAACTAACAGGCAATGAGGCAAAGGACTGAGGCGGTAACGGAGCGGATGACTGAGCAGACTGTGGAGCCGTTAACTGTGCTGAAGACTGAACTGGTGACAAAACAGGAAACTGTGCTAATAACTGAGCCACTGACTGAGTTATGGACAGCAATGCCAGTTGTAGTGGTAGTTGCGCTTGTGGTAGATTAGGTGTCTGGCTCTGGGTTGCTCTCCTTCTGGGAACAGGAACAGGTGCTAGGCCTGGCCGAACACCAGCCATCCCCACCCGAGGAACAGATACGGGTGTAGGGACGAGCTGGGCTCTGGCTGCCTTTACCCTGGGGGCCGGTGTGGGTGCAGGAGCTAGCTGGACCTCTGTCGCTCCCACCCGAGGAACTGAGACGGGTGCAGGAGTCGGCAGGGTCACGGCTGACCTCACCCGGGGAACCGGAACAGGAGCAGGCAAAGGCAGGGTGTCCATCAACCCCACCCGAGGAACAGGTACGGGTGCCGGGATGAACGGCGCCTCTGCCAGGCTGGGGACAGAAGCAGGGACCAGCTGGACCTCAGCCACCCTCTCCCGAGGAACTGGTACGGGAGCAAGGGAAAGCTGGGCCCGCGCTGCCCTGGTTACAGGAACTGGAGGCGGAGAGCGGAGCACAGGAACAGAAACAGACACAGGGAAAATCGAGTTAGTGGAGCTAGAAGCAGTGTTAGCGAACAGAGATTCATGGCGAGTCACTCCTGGCAACTCTGTAGGCCTTAAGCTGTCCATGTTAGGAGTAGCAGTCTCTAAAACAGTCATAGCACAGGAAGATCCAGGTTTAGCAGAGTCAGAGTCAGTAATACAGAGCACAAAGGGATCCGTTGCGGACACAGGAGCATTCACACAGACCGTTTCTAAATATACAGGTTGGAGAGCAGCATAGTTCAGGACTGAAGAAACACCATCCACAGTCTTATACATAGGAGGTACAGGAGTTGGGGAGTTAACACAGGCGGTGTCCGAGGCAACTTGGTGAGAAACTAACTCAGGAATAGTCAACCTGAGCTCCCCTAGCAGTTTACACATGACGGACGGTAACTTGTTGCACTTAACCTTAACAGTTGTGATTGAATGCACAGTCTTAGTGTTTTCAAAACCTGAGTTAACAGACTTCGCATCAGCTAGTGTTAACACGAGAGGAGCAACATTCTTTATCCCTGGAGAAACAGAGTCAGAGCTAGCAGACAAGGCAGGAAAAGCTAAATGTGGCAGAGGGTCACAAGCAACCTGAGAAACAGAAAGTGTAGCCTTTGGAGGTTGGCAGACACACTGTTCATTTTCCAGGGGGTCCCCTCTGGTTTTAGCAGGAAGAGGAACCTCAGGACAGTTTGTTTTAACACTTAGTTCACAAGTATGCAATTAAAAAATAGTCTTTTTCTTTTCTAAAGTGGGATTATCAGTCTGTGTGTCAATTACTGCTGACCCGGGAGGAGCAAAGGAAAAACAGTCATTCTCAAACATGGGTGTGAGGGTGGGTAATGCAGACTCTGGATTAACTGACCCAGAATTACCAGACACAGAGTTAACGGTCTCTGGGATGACGCACACAGAGTCTACAGTGCCAGAGTCTTTTAAGTCAGCCTGAACAGCAGTCTCTAGGGGGGCAATGAACTCAGTCTCATGCTTAATAGGTGCAGAGGTGAACTTAGAAACGTTATGAGGCCTGGAAACACAGTCATTTTCAAACTTACTGTTCGTCTCTGATGAGTTACAGACGTGAAAAACTGCGGACTCAGGAACAGAATATTGTCCGAGTTGGTCCGACTTGGAAGTGGCATGGAGGAAACAGTGTCACTCACCACCGGAGTTTGCTCAGAAACTTTAGGGCGGCGGCGGCGTGAGCGCCGTTTTCGCCGAGAGGGGGGAGGAGATGAGCCGGGCCGCGAATCCGTCAGCAGGCCGGGCTGAACATCCTCCGGCTCTTCGTACAGGAGTGACTGCTCCGGGAGGACGCCTACAGTGGAGACGAGGAAGTCCTGGATGTGGGGGCGGAGCGCGCCGAATAGCCACGGGAGTCCGGACACCATCCGCTGTAGACGGACGGCTACGGTCTCCCGGTACTCACCCTCGGGCAGCGCCACCCACTCCTGACAGTGATACTCCACTGTATACATCAGATCCTCCCGGAGGTCAGCGGAGGGGTTGTGAATCGCTGGGTCCATGTCGTGGTCGCGTTCTTCTGTCATGGATCGCTGTGTGGCAGGCAGGATGAGGACCCAATCGCAAAACTCACACACACGGGGATGAACTCAAAAAACACAGCTTTATTGCTGGCCACGAGAAACAATACAAAATAAACTAAACTGGGAAAACTAAAGCACAAGGAGAGAGAAACAGGGAAATCCACACAGCATGAGGGAGAACGCGACACAGAACTGAGGGAGACGCAGACATAAATACACCAAGGGTTAACGAGCGGAGTGGGAGCACATGGGGAACACAGGTGACACTGATAATAATCACGAGACATGGCAGGAGTGAACACAACACTGACGGGAGAGGTGAAACAGGAAGTACAGAGGTTCAGACAGGAGGAGAGAGAGCACGAGTAGAACACCAACATAACAGGCAGGGGAGACACGGACTAAACACGAAAGGGGACGAGGGCTCAAGAATACACAGAGGGGCACACAGGGAATAAAAGTCACAAGGGGAAAACACATAAGGAACAAAATACAAAAATACATGGAAACTAAGAATACTGGGCCAACATGGCCCAGGACCATGACAACAGTAATGTTACATCAGTAAAGTCTTGTCAGCTTTTGTCAGCTTTTTCTCTTTCACTCATCCATTCATGCATTCATTCTTTCTTTGCTGATAGTGGAACCCATCGTCACATTTAGTTTCCACTCTCAGCAAAATGACGTCATTTGAAAAAGAAAAAGAAGAACTTTAGATCGGATTACCTCGCTGAATCCTTTTTAGGCAGGGACTCTCATTTTCTAATTGTCCCAAATAAGTGGCTTTCTCCAGAGCCCATTTTAATGTGGAGAAACTCACTTGCAACAATTTCCTCGACGAGGTGCCGTACAGCGCTTTCTGTTCTAATCGTGCAGATCTGCTCAAACGACAGAGATTATCAAACCAAACTTTCAGTGCACTGTGAAAGTATTAAAATAAAAAGGCCTTGTTAAGTCATGACACAAGCTCCTCAACTCAGGAGGGTAAATCATACCATTAGCATGGTTTATCATACCATCATACTAATTGGCAGGCTCAACTTCACAACAAAAAAAAATCATCAGCTAAATTCACTCCAAACCAACCATCAGCTGCACAACACACAACATAACCCTAATGTCTTATTAGCTATGAGTTTAGTCACCAGGTCTGTGCTCTTCACTCATTTAGGCCACAGATTTTATTCAGTTTTCCTTTCTGCCTTCATCATAAAACATGTGACATGTTGTCATGCACTTCACAAAAGAAGTTTGTTCTTATGTATTCAAAGTTGTGTATCTAAATACAGGATTCACTCGCACATCAAAACAGGAAACTCAGTGTTTTAGGGTCTCCACTCAACACACAACAAACTCCAACACATCTCATTCACTCGTGCTAGAATTCAGTCACCTTTCATTAATCTAAGAACGATCAACTAATTTGCATATCAGCTATTAACCCACTAAGTTGACAGGACGACAGAAATGCATGTTCAAAATAATATCACAAAAATAGAATTTCCCTCATACAGTAAATTACTTGTGCTGCATCAATCAAGCAGGAAACATCTCCCAATTTACTATATCAACAACTAAATTTATTGTCTGATCACTGGTTGGTCAAACCAGAATCTTTTTTCCCACGAAAGTTAAACTGTTGTCCTGCAACCTAGAGAGTCAATTTTTTGCATTGGATAAATTCAGTATTTGATAACAAGTGTCTGTTAAATTGACACTATTTTAACACTGATGAAAGATAACAAGCTAATTTTCATTGCATGTGTTTTTGTGTTATTAGGCAGGTTTAATGCATGTCTGTGGAGCTGCATCTCCAACAGAGCATGTTCTTAAAGCTGCCTTTCCTACACACTTCTCTGCTATTATTTGATCATTTCTTAACTAATGTGCTATGAGTCCACTGGTCTTTGCGTCACACGAGGTGACTTGGACAAGATGATAAACAGACTCACATGCTGAAGATGTTGTCTAATCTTCATAAGCTCTCTTGTGTTTGTGTTAGTAGGGTTAATGCATGTTCTGCTTGTGTGTGTGATTTTGTATATGTTTCTTTTTTCGCAGTGTTTCAGACTCCTTCACAATTTTCCCACTTAAGCTGTCAGTTTTCTTTTCCCCAGGTTTGCTAACCCAAATTTTGATTTCCCACATTAAATAACAAAATTCCTATGTGTTCTCACCACTCCTCTCACTCTGTTGTCCTCTCACTCTTCAACAGTCCAACAGCCGGCATTTCTCCTTCAGCTTTGTCCTGTGTTCCACTGTCTCTTCTTGCCATTTTCTCCAAAGGTGGCAAATGTCAAACTTCAACAGTCTCCTCAGTTCTCCTCAAAAGTTTTCTTCACATGCATAGTGAATTTGCAGCTTGTTGGAAACACAGTGCCATTCATCCAATCAGGCAGGATGATGGGTTTGCTCTTCTTCTCTGATGCTGTTTGTCCATACCTCTGCTGTTTGCTTGGACTCTTTGCTCAGGACTTGCTGCTGTCTCTTTATCTGCCATTTTATTGCTCTTTGGAGCTGCATTCCTTGTCTTCAGGGAGGTGTGAGAGCTTGCTTGTGAGGTTGAGAGACACATGGCGCTGTAAATAAGTCAGCCAGAAACTTGGCCTGAATGTTTCCAATGATGTTAAACTATGACTTTCTTCCGACTGCTGCATGTGGAAAATTGATTCAGGTCTGCTTTTCACCTGAAAGTGACAAACTAAGACATTTTCATTATCATCATCACTGCTTAATCAACACACATCTCTCTCTCTCTCTGTGTTTTTGTGAACAGTCCTTTCTTAAAAGCAGAAAATTAGATTGTAGTTGTTCTTGGCTGATCAACACAAAACCTTTTTCCTATGATTTTTTTTATCTACAATATAAATTCTTTCTCTTTTTCACTCTTTTTTTTTTTTTTACAATAGCTGGTGACCTGCAGAATCACCGCTCTCACAATCAGAGGCAATTACTTTTACACAGCGCACAAAAACACTGTGACGTCAGACACATTCACACTCACCTTTTCATCTGCATAAATAAATCATATGGCTGATGATATGTGCCATGGTGATCCATAGGCATGATCACAAGTTTATTTAATTATTTTTAACCCAACAAAACAAAAAAACAGAAACATGATGCTGATGCTATGAACACTCTACACACATGAGTCAAGATGCAGAAAAACTGCTCACGGAAACGCTGCACACTCCAGTTATCACAGTTATAGTTCTGTTTCCCTCTCTTCGAGGAGTTCTCAGACAGCTCTCGATCTGATAATGTGTAGCTTGCTCATCAGCTCAGAAAAAACCGCAACGCAACCTCACACAGTGGTTGCGTGCTTTTCCCACAGTGGCAAAGACTTACACTTTCATATTCAATTCAGCTTCTCCATCATGTACTTTTAGATGTTTCATACAGGGTTCAACATATTAGTTGTTTTCACAGGTGTGCTCTATATCTCAACAATGGCTCATAATAAGACGACAGTCTTTCACACAGGTCAAGTGCCTCTATGCACTTCATTAGTTTAAATATTTGCCTATTTTACTACATCTCATATGTCATTGTACTGAATTTGAGCAACCACAAGCTTAATGTAGATTACTTTTAGCAATTATCCACCTCAATTAAATCTATGGTCTGGAACACAGGCTGTTGTCGATCAGGGAAAGCTAAAGAGTTAACATTTTGTGTCAGCAAGGGGTGGGGGAAAGCCATTCACCAGAGCACATCTTAAGTGCTACTGATGTGGGCTGGCCTTCTCCACATGCTCTTCAAGGCTGGTGTGTTTTCTGAAAACTTCTAACATTTGAATCTCTTCCATTTATAAGCCTGCGATTAACCGCACGGCTCAGGACCACGTGAAACCCGCGCGACCATGCTCACGTGAACCCGCGCAGCTAAGGAGCCGTCGCTCTCTTTTTTTTTTTTTTTTTTAAATTTAAATACTTTGTGCTGCCAGGAGCAAAGTCCAGCATAAACGTCTGTTACCCTCCGACACACTCTTGGTTGCTTAGGAATCCATGATAACGACAACAGCTAGTGTCACGGACCACGTGTTCCGCTCTGCACGCACTCACACAACAACAACAACGAAAACAACAACGACAATAACACAAAATAGGCCTATCGTCCAGCACAGTCTGGACCCCGCGGAACTTCTCAACGCCCCACAAAGTGGCGGAGAACTCACCTCTCGCTCCACAAAGTAGCGAGGAACCTCTCGCTCCACAAAGTAGCGAGGAACCCAGATAACCGAATTTCCCAGAGGAACCCACCCGAGGGATTAATAAAGTTCTATCTTATCTTATCTCTTATCTTATCTCTCCACAAAGTAGCGAACTTCTCAACGCCTCACAAAGTGGCGGAGAACCCACCTCTCGCTCCACAAAGTAGCGAAGAACTCACTTATCGCTCCACAAAGTAGCAAACTTTTCAACGTCTCACAAAGTGGCGGAGACTTCACAACCACACGGTTATAGAGTCGGGCTCTAGGGACTTACTTGGTGTTGCTTAGTGTGTAATATCAGCCTCGGATCCCGCCGATTGTCATTCATCGAGGAGAAAAGACAGACAGTTAATCCACAGGAACTTCCTGGCTGACGTCAGTCTTTCAGCGTGTCTCTTCTCCCCTCGGTGAATGTCGACTCCAGGGCTCCGGCTCTCGAAGGACCAATTAATGATAGCTTTCTAGCTTGAACCTATTCGCTGGAACGTTGAAGACAATATAATTACACAGCAAAGCAAGACACGAGTAGGCAAAGTTCTTCATGTTTCTCGTGCACGGGAGAGAACCGGACAAACGCCGTTCCTTCGCTTGACCCCAGTTGCTCTCGTCCTTTCTCCCCTAACACTGCTCTTTTATTGAGGTTACATGAATATGCATAGGTTCATTAACATATGACGTCTACATACACACAAAGAGTACCGTGTGTGTGTGTGTGGTACTGCTGATCAAAGGGTCCTATAACATGAAAGCACAAAAGCAAACATCCTTGGTCAGGAAGAGGGTAGTCTCACCCTCACCCTAAATGGTTCACCCTAGATAACACGGTGAGGAAGTCCAGCAGTTCATCAAACCAAAAGCACTTAGACTAGAACAGACGTAGCTACGTTAATCCTACCATAAAACAATAAGACAAGGTACGACCTCTCTCATGCTCCCAAAGTGCTCTCTAATGCACACAAAGTTTGCAGACTATCAAGGATCAAAACCTCTACCAATCTACAACTAATTACAAAACTCTAAGCATATATAAGTAGATATTTCTAAGCATAAATGGAAATCAACAATACAAAACCTAACACCTGCTCCATGGTTTTTCACAACATTTTGCACATCACTATTTAATACAGGAAGTAGGTGAACTAAAACAAGTCATCGGTCTTTGTGAGAGGACCATATTAATGAAACAAACCTCAATGACATCATAGGGATCCCTAAAGATGCTCCTGCTGCTTCTCTTCCTCCTCATCCTAAGCTTCCTTCTCCTTGTCCTCGCCTTCCATCCAATTGTAATTCAACCTAATTGTGTTTCTCCCCCTCCTCTTCCTCATTTTGTTGGAGCTGTGAACACAATTAATGTGAATCTGGATTAATTTGTGCAAACAAGAAAAATCTGCAGCTTTTTGGTCAGAGGTGCTCTTGTGATTTAAGCCGGGTAGAGTAGATTTATCTGTTGATGCTACCTGCTTCAGCTCTGGCTGCTGAGTGATATTTATACCCTGGCTGGATTACAAACTTTAACTATTTGCTGAACTTTGGCCCACCGTTGATACCTCTTGTTAGTATAACGACCTCTTCTTAGCTTGTATGTATGATGTATGATGGTGGATAAATGAAATATACTAAAAAATAACTATATTACAAAAGAACATGTCACGGTTCTGGGCCCGTTGGACCCAGTATTTTGAGTTTATTATGTTTTGGTTTATTTTTGCATTATGGATTGTTTTCTGATGTTCTGGTCCTTTGTTTATTATTATCATTATGGATCTGTTTCTGTTATTCTTGGTGAGGGATCAGTTCTTAGGTTTTGGGTTCTCATGTGTATTGCAGTTTCTGTTCAGTGTCATGTCTGCATCTGGTTTAGTACTTCTTGTTTCCTGTCTTATTGTGAAAGTCTTTGTCTTATGTTAGTGTGTGCAGCTTAGCTCCCCCGTCTCGTTAGCCCTGATCTCACCCAGCTGTGTCTCCCTTCTGTGGCCCATTCCCTCATTACTACCCTGTGTATTTAAGCCCTGTGTTTTCCCATGCTTGGTGTCGTGTCGTACCTTCAGATTATGCCTGTGTGTTCCTGTTCTCTGGTTTCAGTGGTCACTTCATGTTTTGTTTTCGTACCAGCAATAAAGCTGAGGTTTTTGAGTTTCACGTTAGTGTCTGAGTCCTGCGTTTGGATCCTCCTCTCCGCCTGCCCACACACAGAGCCCTGACAGAACATCTATCTTGGAAACATCAAATGACCGGAGCATAACTTGTCAACTAGTCCGAAAATAAGTTATGCAGGAACAGTCAAAGACACACCTTCTCATGTCACATTTCTATTCATTTCTATATAATTAGATTAGACAATAAAGAGTTATCTAATCTAATTATTCATTCAAAGCACTTATGCATAGCTGTATTTTATACAGCTCATACAGAATTCAAAGTACAGGTTCATGTGAGTATTTAATGTACGGCTCAGATTGTAACAGCAGTCTGGCGAGGAAGGAGCGGCTAGCCGGTCCAGCGGGCATGTGGTGTGGAGGTTAGCCGGATAACACGGAGCCGGTCAGTTAAATTAAACAACAGACCTTTATTTCTTGTCAGCAACATAAGACCATACAAGCCAGGTCTCCACGGCTCTACACTGTCCGTACATACATGTGCGGGGATCGGTAGTCGCCGGTGCCAGGCCGTTACGATGGTGAGGTCTATCCTGAGAACAGAACACGAGCAGCATGTAATGGCTGCCACGCTATACTCACACACCCCCTAGGAGACTCCCCCCCTAGTGGTGCTATAACCCAAAAGGTTTGTTACATCACCCCCCCGGCAATTCGCAGGCTGTCCTCAGCCGGACCCAGGTGACCCTCCTCCCGCTACCCTTCTTCACTATACATAGTTACATTAGGTACTAAGCAGGTTGTGGAGGAATTGTTAGACACCCTTACCTTATGCATTGGTACAGTCAATAAACAAAATTAGTGCTTGAAGCAAACAATACAGAACATGCAGTATTACTGCCAATCCATCTTCCAGAGATGGTCATAGACAAGGGAAACAGTCAGACATACAACACAACCAGTCACACAAATCAGTACAACCGAAAACCAAACAAAGGCTCTCACGGGCCACAATGACGAGGGCTCAGTGGAACAGAACAAGTAATCACCCCTTATGAACAGAACAATTACAGCATGTACATGTATGAAACCAACCCTCAGTCAACATTGAGTCTGTCCGTATGATGACGGTTAGTCCACCTGGTAGCAGTCCAACCCTCAGTGATTCTGGGGCACCGGCGGGGTCTCAAATGATAGTGTTCCCCCTCGGCCGGTGGCGACTCAGAGGCGCCCTCGGCGGGGTGCCCGCCTGTTTCGATATCCCCTGAACTCGGGAATGAGGGCTGTTCCCCCGTTTCAGTCTCATCCAGACTCTCCTGGGCCGAAGTCCGGTGCCCTGAAGGAGATGTGGAGTCCCAGGAGTAAAATGGCTGAACGTTCACGACGTGGAAGACTCCTGCGTCTTCACCAGTGTCAATCTTGGCTAATCTGTAGTTGACCTCCCCAAGCTTCTGAGTAACCTGGAGGGGCCCTGTAAACAAGGGTGCCAGCTTGGCCGTGAAGCAAGATTGAGCGTCCGATCGATGATGAGCTTTGACTTTCACCAAGTCTCCGACTGCGTAGGTCATCGGCCGGCGTCTCAGGTCGTAGTAGCGTTTCTGCCTAGCATGGCTGCGAGCCAGTGTCTCCCTGGCCCGATCGTGGGCCTCCTGAAGCGACGCTTTAAGGGTCTCCGGATAGGGCATGGATGACTCCTCGCTCTCCCCGGACGGCTTAGTAAGCAAGTCAAGGGGTGTCTCCAGCTCCCTACCATACAACATCATAGCAGGGCTGAGTCCTGTACTCTCATGGGGGGCCGAGCGCAGCGCGAAACAGATTTGGGACATGAACTTATCCCACGACGCGTGCTTATCGCCCACGTATGCGCGGATGGCCGTTTTGAGAGTTCTGTTCACTCTTTCGGTCGCATTAGTTTGCGGATGATACGCCGTCGTGAGGCGGTGGGTGGACCCAAGAGTGGAGAGAACAGAATCAAACAGCTCACTGACAAAAGGTGAGCCCCTGTCCGAAATAAGGTACCTAGGGGCCCCATGCCTAGCAAATACCTCGTTAATGAACTTACTGGCTGCCACTCGAGCCGTCGCATCCCGAACCGCACACACTTCGATCCACTTGGAGAAATAGTCTACGAAGACCAGTATGTACGAGTTCCCCGAAGCGGTGCGAGGTAGTGGTCCGACAAAATCGACCCCTGCGTATTCCCAGGGTCGCTGGGGCGAAATGGGGACCATGAAGCCCGCTGGCTTTCTTTGACTGGGTTTTGTGAGTTGACATACTGGGCACGACAAGACGTAGCGTTTAACTTCCGATGCCATCTTGGGCCAGTAAAACCTAGACTGCTGTTTTAGGACGTGAGTCCCCTGAAACCGGCACCTGCCAGTAACCCCTCGCCAGGTCCAATGTTGAAATGAATCGACCTCTCGCTAGGAAGTCGAGAGACTCATCGACCCGCGGTAAGGGGTATGAGTCCTTCCGAGTCACCTGGTTCAGCCCCCTAAAGTCCACACAGAACCGTGGGTCAGCGCCCAACCTGTTAACAATCACGACAGGTGCGGCCCAGGGGCTCATGGACGGTTCAATTATGCCATCCTCCAGCATTTTCTGGACCTGCTCTTCAATGAGTTGTTTCTTTGCAGGGGAGGTGCTGTATGGGGGGAGGAGGTTAGCCGGATAACACGGAGCCGGTCAGTTAAATTAAACAACAGACCTTTATTCCTTGTCAGCAACATAAGACCATACAAGCCAGGTCTCCACGGCTCTACACTGTCCGTACATACATGTGCGGGGATCGATAGTCGCCGGTGCCAGGCCGTTACGATGGTGAGGTCTATCCTGAGAACAGAACACGAGCAGCATGTAATGGCTGCCACGCTATACTCACACACCCCCTAGGAGACTCCCCCCCTAGTGGTGCTATAACCCAAAAGGTTTGTTACAAGATCTACAGACTTTCAGAGTTTCTAGAGCAGACACAGAGCTCACGTCACAACAGGCTTCAGGCGCCATTTTAGTGACTTTAACAATATATTACATTTTAATTTCGGTCTAGCTGACATTAGGTTATGTACGCAGCACGCAATTGAACCACATATTTTAGAAGCCAAAGGTTCAAATTAGCTGGGAGCACCTTCACTTAATTATAACAGTGGTTTTGTTAGGAAAACAGTTTTTGTATACCAGATACTAAATTGCGCTGACCTCAACGGCTAACGTATCTAGCTAATCGCTACTGTTAGCACAACATTAACAGCAAGCTACAATGACGAGTAACAAAAACAAAACAGTAATAAGGTTTCAATGAAAATGTTTTACCTTTTCCAACAGTCCAGAATCCAGAGCTTCAAAGTCCAGCAGGTACTGAAGACTGTTATCCGTTTCGCTGTCACCGTCCGTGAGTTTTTTCCCCCGAAAGGTCAAGGCCCGCCACTCTGTCTGCGCATACCAACGACTGACCCCCTCCGTCCGCTCCCGGGAGGTTATAGTATGACGTGTTCTGACATTACTCTCTCCCTGTCATTTATTTGGCTCAAAACACATATTAACAAATTGCTCAGTGATGAACAACTACTCAGATCATTTACCAAAGCAGTGCGCTTTGTCAAAACAAAGTGTGTGTTCATTACACTGACATTCTGTTCTGCAATTGTTATTTACTTGTATTTTATAATTTGACTTTACATACTGCTGGGTGGTTTGTAAAGTTTACAATAACTAGTATTATCATTATGCTATATTTTCAAAAATACATAATAATCTTAAAGGAATGCCTTGGAGTAGAAAATAGTAATGCTTTATTAAAATTTAAAACTAAAGTACAGTATTTGAATGTGTGTATTGTGTCTACTGTTTGTTAACTCACCATATTCATAATGTGTTTGTGGGGTTAGGGGTGTGTGTGTGTGTGGGTGGGGTGGGGGGTGGGGGGTGGGGGGGGGTTAGGGTCTTTAGGCTTTGGCCCCCACCCCTGCCACCAGTATATTTTTAAGCAAATATTTCTAACTTTTATTTGAATATTCAGTTTCCTATCTTCTCTTAAAGGGTAATTTCCAGGTATCCCGCCCTCCCCCTTCGCACACACATGCACACAAAGAAAACACAGAGTATAATTCACAGCCTCATTATAGTGAATAAATATTTATGCCATTTACACCACCAAACTTAGACTGCTAAGAATGAAGAACCTTTTGTTCTTTAAAGAACCATTTGTAATAGCTGAAGAACCATCCACAAAATAAAAAAGGTTCTTTGACGTATGATGGTTCTTTAAAGAACCATGAAGACATCTGAAGAACCATTTAAGAACCATAATTTTTCTGAGTGCAGTGGAGGTGGTGAGTGACAGGAGAATGGCGGCTAAGCTGTCATCCCTGTTGGACAACGTCTCCCACCCCATGCAGGAGACTCTGACAGCACTGAGCAGCTCCTTCAGTGACTGCAGCACCCACCTGGGGGGCTCTTCAACTGGTGGGGAAGATTGTCACATCTTGCAGGAGCTTTCCTCTCCTCAGGGGCTCTCTCTGCAGGAGGGGGAGACACAGGAGAGGTGGAGGAAGAGCTCAGCCTGGGTGTTTATTGTCTTATGTAGTCTGGAAGAAGAGTGGATGGTGGGGTGGGTGCAGTTTTCTCTGTGGTGGGGTTGGGTGGACTGTCCCGGGCTCTGTGGGGCCGGGAGGCGCTGCTGCGCTGGGCCCCAGTCTGGATGGGCCTGGGCCCCCTTTCCCTGGCGGGTCGCGGAGTATGGGGGTGCCTACTGGGGTCAGCGGGGGAGCTGGCCCCAGGGAGGGGTCACTTGCCCCTCCCTTCCTTCCCTCCCCATCTCCAGCTGCCTCCCTCTTCCCGCTCCGCCACAACCACCCACACATGCAGGACCTTGGAGTAGGGGTATGTCACCAGGGTGCAGAGGAGGCCCGGTTGGTAGAGTACGCTTGGGGAGTGTGATCGTGTGTACAGCGTCTCTTTATGTCTGTCTCCACGTTGGTTGAGTGTGGAGTAAGTGTATATGAGAGCATGAGGGTGGGGATGGATGTTTGTATATGTGTGTGCCTGTTGGACAACGTCTCCCACCCCATGCAGGAGACTCTGACAGCACTGAGCAGCTCCTTCAGTGACTGTGGCACCCACGGTGTGGGACGGAGAGATTTCACAGGTCTTTCCTCCCCACTGCTGTCAGACTCCATAATAAAGACTTTAACTGATCAAACACACACATCCACACGTGTGCAATAGCAATAACACTAAGTGCAATACTCTTTTCTGACAAAGTTGTATTTTTACTCAGTTGTATACAGCATGTGTATTCTATTTTTATCCTATTGTATATTTTATTCTATTTTATTCTACTGTATATAGTATTTTATTTTATTCTATTCTGTATAGTTGTGTAAAGTATTTTAGTCTTATTGTATTCTATTCTACAGTAAAATATGCTGTGGGGCTGTGTGGACAGTGCAGGGAATGGGAATCTTGTCAAAGTTGAGGGACACATGGATTCCACTTAGTATCAGCAGATTCTGGAGACCAATGTCCAGGAATCAGTGACAAAGCTGAAGCTGCGCCAGGGCTGGATCTTTCAACAAGACAACGACCCGAAACACTGCTCAAAATCCACTAAGACATTCATGCACAGGAACAAGTACAATGTTCTGGAGTGGCCATCTCAGTCCCCAGACCTGAATATTATTGAAAATCTGTGGTGTGAATTAAAGAGAGTTGTCCATGCTCAGAAGCCATCAAACCTGAATGAACTAGAGCTGTTTTGTAAGAGATGTTGAATGTTGTGGTTGAATGTTTTGTAAAACATTCAACCACAATTCAGACTCTCATTGGAACCTACAGGAAGCATTTAGAGGCTGTAATTTATGCAAAAGGCAGATCTACTAAATATTGATTTCATGTCTTTTTTTGTGCTGCCCAAATTTATGCACCTGCCTGATTTTGTTTAAACAATTATTGCACACTTTCTGTAAATCCAAAAAACTTCATTTCACTTCTCAAATATCACTGTGTGTGTCTCTGGCCGCTATATCTGTGGGGATGGTGTTCACTCTGTGTTGGAGTGTCATGATGACATCCAGTTTGTGCTTGAGTGTTTGATAAGTGTATGTGTTGGTTTACTGTACACATCAACTTTTGTCCCCTATTGGTGATGGAAATTTCACAGTTTAGGAAGGCTAACCTGTCATGTTTTCCACATTCTCCTTGGTAAACCTGATGTGTTGGTCCACAAAGTTCATGTGATCAGTGAATACCTGAAACAATGACTTGGGTAGGGTTTTCCTGTTAGTGTCACCTGTCTATGAATGATACTTGATCTCAGTTTCCTGAAAATAGTGTCATTTGAATGCTAGCAAAAGGTATGGTCTTCCCAAGCATACTGATAGGGGAGCCTTGTTGTATGTATGTAATGTCCCCGATCTAATAACACCAGGAATGCACAGAGGACACACACAAATTTGGATTCATAGTTATTATTTAGTTAAGACAAGAAAATACACCGCTGTTCAGGATGAAGCAACAGCATGTATGGGAGGAGGTGGATGAGACTCCGCCTCTGACCTTACACAAGTGCTGCGACAAACCAGGAAATAAGCTGTTCGTCTTTCTCAGTAAAGGGAGACACACAGACGATCAGTGAGTAGCTGTAGCTGCACGAGTGAGTGCAGCGACAGTGGAAAACTCCAACACTGCTGCTTCAAGCTGCTGACGCTCCACACACTGAATGTGAGTTTGAGCAAAAACACGACTCAAAGGAAGTTTCAGTGAAGGTGGTAGAGGAGGGAGGGGAGCCAGGACTGACTGTACTTCCTGTCTGCTGTTTTCAGCTTCACTCACAGACTCAATGGCTTCCAGATCAGAGGAGGATCTCTGCTGTCCGGTCTGTCAGGAGGTCTTCAGAGATCCTGTTATTCTGTCATGTAGCCACAGCTTCTGTAAAGACTGTCTGAAGAGACGGTGGAGAGAGAGACCAACACACGAGTGTCCAGTTTGTAAGGAAATATCAGTGAATGCACCACCTTTAAACCGAGCTTTAAAGAACCTGTGTGAGTCGTTCTTACAGGAGAGAGATCAGAGAGCTTCAGAGGCTCTCTGCAGTCTGCACTCTGAGAAACTCAGACTCTTCTGTCTGGACCATCAGCAGCCAGTGTGTCTCATCTGCAGAGACTCAGAAAATCACACCAATCACAGATTCAGACCCATCGATGAAGCTGCACAACAACACAAGAAGGAACTTCAGGAAACTCTGGAGCCCTTAAAGAAGAAGTTAAAGGTTTGTGAAGAAGTTCAAGTGAAGTTTGATCAAACAGCAGAACACATTAAGGTCCAGGCCCGACACACAGAGAGGCAGATTAAGGAGCAGTTTAAGAAGCTTCATCAGTTTCTAGCAGAGGAAGAGGAGGTCAGGCTGGCTGCACTGAGGGAGGAAGAGGAGCAGAAGAGTGGGATGATGAAGGAGAAGATGGAGGCTCTGAGCAGAGAGATAGCAGCTCTTTCAGACACAGTCAGAGCCACAAAGGAGGAGCTGAGAGCTGAAGACGTCTCATTCCTGCACAACTACAAGGCTGCAGTGGAAAGAGTCCAGCGCTGCCCCCTGCTGGATGATCCACAGCTGCCCTCAGGAGCTCTGATAGACCAGGCCAAACACCTGGGCAACCTGATCTTCAACATCTGGAACAACATGAAGGACATGGTCTCCTACACTCCTCTCATTCTGGACCCAAACACTGCTCATCCAAACCTCATCCTGTCTGAAGATCTGACCAGTGTGAGAGGAGGAGAGAGGCAGCAGCTTCCTGATAATCCAGAGAGGATTGATTATTACATTTCTGTCCTGGGTTCTAAGGGTTTTAACTCAGGGACTCACAGCTGGGATGTCGAGGTTGGAAATAATACAAGCTGGATGCTTGGTGTGGTAGAAGAGTCTATTCAGAGGAAGGGAAACAAAGAGTTTGGATTTTGGGGTGTGATTTTCAGTTTAGGTGAATACTCAACACGCTCACCATCAGCTCCTTTCACTGCTCTCTCAGTAAAGAAGAAGCTCCAGCGGATCAGAGTGAATCTGGACTGGAACAGAGGAAAGCTGTCGTTCTCTGATCCTGATACTAACACACACATACACACCTTCACACACACTTTCACTCACAGGATGTTTCCATTCATTCAAACTGGTGATGAAGTGAAGGTGTTGCCGGTGACGCTGACGGTGTCAGTGTCAGCGGCACCATTAGCAGATCAGGTCAGTTCAGGATGATTTTTTTTCTAATGTGCTTTCCTGTCAGTGCTGCATGTAGCCAAAACCCCAAATATTTCAAAGATATTCTTTTTGTCCTTTTTAACATTGTGCTCTAAAGCTTCTGTGACTATAGCTTATTCAGTTCAAAACTTTAAGTTTATTTGTAATGCATGACAGCAGTAAGCTACAGCACAAATGGTAAAATCTGTTTTGGATTGTTTGTTATCTTATATGGGTACATGCTGTATTAATTATTTTTTTGTTCTTTTTGAGTTCCTTGGCCTCCGCTCCAGTCTTTCTGGGTTTGAGTGAAAGAGGAGGTTGAGCTGGTTTACAAGAAGAAGCCAATAAAATGGACTGAACCATGTCTTGCGATCACACGGGGGGGGATGGTGTTCTTCTTAAACACACACACACACACACACACACACACACACACACACACACACACACACACACACACACACACACACACACAATTTTTAATAGTTTGGACCTTTGTGTTTTTGGCTTATTGGTCCCTAATAGTGCTGTCCACCTTTTCACATGGAAAATCATTTCACTGTTTCTCACTGAATGACTCCCCAAACTAGATTTGAAATTCTATCAAGTTTCTAATCATTACAAGTGATTCATGTTTCTATTTGATGTGTAAATGGAGATGATTTAGTTTGCTGGGATATGGACTGACATGTGTTGAATGGGAGGAGCAGTTTGTTGTTGTCTTCTTGTCTGTTTATGACAACAATAAATATGTTGTTGAAACAATGATCCATGTTTAACTCCATATATGAAATGTTTCTGATCTTTGAATTCTGTTTGATTAAAGACTTTCTTCATGACACAAATGAGATTTCAGTGTATTAATAGAACTAAATAAGCTCAGAGTTGAAAGGCTGGAGTATTATGTAAAAATTATAAATTGTTCATCAAATTGCCCTGCGACAGACTGGCGACCTGTCCAGGGTGTACCCCGCCTCTCGCCCTATGACAGCTGGGATAAGCTCCAGCGCCCCCCACAACCCTGAAAAGGATAAGCGAAAGCGAATGGATGGATGGCTGTTTATAAAATAAATAAAGCTGTGTGTTATTGTTTTAATATATACACGATGCAAATTTGCTCATAAATGGGTTGGCGCGTCATGTTTTCAGAGTCAAGAGCTTCATTCAGTGTTAATGTTTGGATTTGAAATATTGCCGGTAGACATAGAGTGCAGAGGGTTTTTCAGCATGCTTACACATACACCAGTGATGGCTTTTTATAAGTCTCTGGGTCACAGAGTCCAAACAAGATGTCCTGAACTGGGCCTTAGAATAAACTGAAGGATAACATTTGATAGTCAAGGCTACACAGGGTGTGTTTTTGTGTCCATGTTTCTCTTATTTCAGGAAAAGGAACAGGAACTGCCAAAGCAAATTAAATCTTTCTAAACCACAAATATTTCTTCTTAAATATTTGAACACAACAACAGTCAAATAGTGAAAAATAGGAAGTAAGCATGGTGCTACTGGAGTCGTGTGTGTCAAGACTGATTTCAGCAGGAATGGAGAGAGGGGAGAGTAGAGTGAACAGGCATTGTTTAGAAGGGTTCAGCAAATCTGAGCTGGCAGCAATCGCTTCAGAGTGTCAGGTCAGAACACTTGCAACTTTTCAGATGCAAGAGGAACAAACTGCCAGAGTCCAGGAATAAAGTTGTCATTCTTTATATTTCAAGAATGGGCCCCATGGGTGGGCAAGAGTGTGGGGTGTGAGTGTGTGTGGTTTGGTCTTATGAATGCACACACATTGTCGGTTGTGCGGCTGCCGTTTGTCTCTAAACTGAAGCTGCATGTGTGCACATGAGCCAGCTTCAAACTTGGCAGTTTTGTGTCTGGATTAATGCAGGAAGATGTTAAATATTTGAAATACTGTATTTGTGTTTCTGATAATATCTGTGAATACTGGATTACTAAAGATCAGAAAGAACTGCGTTTTTCCACATTATTACTTCTGTTTTTATTTGCCAACTTCAGAAATTATTTTTGAGAATAATAAAAGAAATGTTTGAAAAGAAAAAATGTAAACAGTCATGGATAAATAATATATGATGACAAGATTATATTTCTAAAGGAAAAAGCTGCTGTAATGAGAAAAAAAAACATTTGGTTCTGAGCACAATTATCTGTAGTTTGTTTTCATTGAGGAACACTTCTGCATTGCAGAGACAACCTTGTTTGTCCTGACAACTCCTGTGTGAATGTAGATGAACATCAAAGTGTCAGATAGAGATAGACCACATGTAGCTGTAAAAAATATTACTTATACTCACTGTAGAGGATCCACAGGGACACCTGATGACAATGTTTAGAATCAGCAGCTTATTTAAACCATTTACTAGCCACCAACATGAGGTCATGACCTGAAATAGTTTTCCAAAAGTCTTGATGGAGTTCCCAGAGATGCTGAGCACTTGTTGGTCCTTTTGCCTTCACTCTGCGGTACATCGCATCCCAAACCATCTCAACTGGATTTAGGTCAGGTGATTGTGGAGGTCAGGCCATCTGGACAATAAGTCTCACTATCTGTTTAACAGATAGGTTATGAAGTTACAATTCCCCACTGTTTGTATTTGTATGTGTGTAGAACATATTTGTGATGCTATCCATTATGTATATATGTGTATATGTGAAGTGCATTGAGGGTCTCGAAAAGCGCTTCACATATACATATAAATCACACCCACATATAAATGGAATCCATCATTATTGTTATTATTATTATTATGACACAAAAGTGACATTACTAAAACATGTTATCAATACATAAAATAAAGAAATATCAATCACAATCCCCAACAGTGTCACCAGCAATGCACCTCCACACCATCACACCTCCTCCTCCATGCTTTACAGTGGGAACTTTGGTGTTAAGTGATGTGGTTGAAAAGTTTGAGTGCGCCTAACTTTTGTGATGGTGCGCCTAAGAAAAAAAGTTAGGTGCACCAGTGCAACCATGGAAAAACGTTAGTCTAGAGCTCTGCGTCTGCTTGTTGCTTTTTCTTAGTAGTGGTTCAAAGTAAAACAGGAAGCTCACAAACTGTTTTACAAACACAAACTCAGGGACACGAATAGAACATGAGGGGGGAGAATACAGGTTGGAGTAATAAACCACTGAACACCAGAATCAAACCATGAGAACTAATACAAAATCAGAAGAAACTAGAAAATAATAACAATAAACTCAAAGCAATGGGTCACTGACCCAGGACCATGACACAAAGTGGGAAACAGAGCATTTACTTTCAGCTTCTCTGACCTTCACATACTGACCTGTTCACTATGATCATAACACCTCTATTCATTTATATTTTGTAGTGCTCATTATTCATTTTTCATTGTTTTTACTGCTTTAAAGAGAGTGCAATGTTTTACAACATTAATGTAACACCATCCACTCATTTTGACGCTATGTGGCACCGAAAAGATGAAGGTAGCTGATGTCCACAGCTGTGCAAACACATGAGTGAGAGTGAAAGAGACATAGGAGAGTTCACCTATAACATGAGGAGACATGTTACAGCAGAATGTGAGCACAGAAATGGATGATTCTGTCTTCCAGCAAGAATCAGAGGACATGAGTGGACAGAACAACTTTTCCTAATCTATGACTAATGATTTTACCATTTCTGTATTTGATTTGATTTGATTTGATATTTTGGAAGGGTTGGGTTGGGACTGCTATCACTCAATGCCTCTAGATCAAAAAGTGTATAATTCCCATCTAACATGTGTGTATGTGTGGCAATGCAAGGGAGTGATGATGAGAGGGTAAAAAGGGAAAGCAATCATGATGCACGCACACTAGGGTGGTGGTGTGGTGACTGCAAGCTCAAAAGCTTTAATGTTACAAGGAAAAACCTGAAAGCACCACCCATATTACTTACGGCTTGTATATTTTACATTTTATATATATATGTTTTTCCCTATGTTAATACTGTACATATGTACATAGCGCTGCAGAAGTGTACACCCCCCCCCCCCCCCCAGCATGTTTACACTGAGTAGGAGATGCTCTGTATCTCATTGTACAACTGTATAGTGACAATAAAGGCATTCTATTCTATTCTATTCAGTCACGCCCACTTTAGGCTTTCAGCTTCTGAATAAGGGAAACAAAAGTTTTGAATATATCCAAAACATGAAAACAGTCGTCCTCTTCACCCTCTGTAGTCACTGTAGAAACACACATGCTAACTAGTACCCATCACATTATAGAGCTGGGCACTCCCTTAACCACACGCAAAGCAGAATAAACAAAGTGGGAAAAAAGGGAAGGGCAAAGCAGCAGCTCTTCTGTAACACAGCCCAAAGTAGCAGTAGTGGCTCCGCTGAAAGAAAATATTACGTGCAAACCAGGTATCTAGAATGTGCAATAAATTGTGCAAAGTCCTGTTAAAACATTTACACTGACCATTTCCAGTCAGATGATGGGGGTGTGATTAGGCCTCACTGAAAGTAGAAACCTATATTTAATAGTCTTTTGTGCATTACTGCACAATTTAGATAGAACTGTTCCCCCTTTGGAAGGCCATGACAGAAACTGTATCCCATGTACTAAACCCATAAATACTCATCAACCTATATTCTCTCAGACCAGGGCCAACAGTTTGTATTCTCTGTATTTGTATCTGAATTTCTAGAAGATAAAGACTTCAAAACATCATCCCTAAAACTACCCAACTTGAAAGAAAGGATGAATCATTGAGGTAAAGATTATTTCATATGTTGTTCGGCTCAGAGATTATTAAATCTCCGTCAGTACCGGCGTACAATCGCAGATTAAGTAATAGACCTTCGGACCGCAGCTGCAGAGGCAGGCTGGCCGGGTCAAGCCCTTCAGGAAGTTTACCTCTGATCCCTGAATGAATCTATGAAAGATCAAATGGCCTCACCTGACAAGCCAGCCACCTTTGAGGCGTTAGCCTCTCTCTCCCTTTGTATTGATAATTGTCTGAGGGAGAGAGAGGGAGAAAAGAGTTATAGTTACCAACGTTCGCATGTGATTCACAAGCCCTGTCTTCTTCTCTCTGTGTCATTAATCATAAACCAGGTCACTCACTTATTTCAGGCTCTTGTTGATTCAGGCTGTGAACATAACCCCTTGATTTGTATCTGGCTAGTCAGTTAAATATACCTCTCCTGCCCCTGGATTGCCCTTTTCTGGCCAGTGCTAACGGTAACCATAGAGAGAAACTGCCTTTCTTCATCATCTGTTCATGGTTCAGGGTTCAGGGGTGGCCGCTATTTATCATGACCTCCATCCAAGAGGTTTTCAATAACAGTAAAGCCCTGTCATTTCCACCATTCCATGACTGCACCATAGAACTCCTTCTCAGTGCCAGTCTACCCACCAGTCACCAGTACAATCTGTCAAAACTAGAATGAGTTGCCATGGAAAACTTCAATGGGTGCAGGGTTTGTTTTTGTAGGGGAAAAGGATGACTGGCGTTGCCCCTGACTTCCAGGGCCTCAAAGAAAAAAAAACATAAAAAAAATACCCCCTTCCACTCATCAGCTCTACATTTCAGCTGCACATTATTCACCAAACTCCACCTCTGAAAAGCATACCATTCTTTTCATGGTGTGCCAGAAATAAGGTACAGACTCTGCATCCTGCGTGACTTTTGTAGCCTTTACTCCACACCTCACAGGCCATGGTCAAATATAATATTAGACTTTGTCACTGGTCACCCAGTTTCCTCTGGGAAAACAACCATGCTTACCGTCATAATCCCAGAAAAGCTCCCCACTGCTTCCTAAACCGCAAAAACACTGGTTGAACAGGTATTCAGGTTAAATGGGATACCTATGTAAATAGTGTCAGACAAGAGACTACAGTTTGTTCCACAGATCTGGAAGAGGTTTTGTACGGCCCTAGGGGCCAAAGCCATATCTCAGTTTGGGATATCTCCCTTAGGCTAATGGTCAGATTGAGCGCTTCAATCAGGAGCTAGAACCCACGCTCTGCTACATCACTACCCATATCCCGGGTCTCCTGGTACACTTACCTTCCATGGGTCGAATATGCTCACAACAAACTCACTTCTTCTGCTACAGGTCTCTCACCATTTGAGGCATTGTTAGGTTATTAACCCCTGCTGTTCCCAGAGCAGGAAACTGAATTTGCTGTGCCGTCAGTACAGCATCACCTTCAGTGCTGCTGCCAGGCTTGGTCATGGACACGGGAGGCCCTGCTTTGTTCGGTGACACGGCAGCTTCATTATGCCAACCAACAGCATACAGGGGCTCCTACATACTCGCTGTCACAAGAGGTGTGGCTGGCTGCAAAAGACATTCCGCTCCGGACATCTTCTCGCAAACTTTCACCTAGTATCCTCGGCCCTTTTATATTGACACAGTGCTAAGTCCTGCAGCTGTCATGCTCAAGCTTTCTTTCATCCATTTGGGTCCATCTCACATTCCGCGTGTTCCAAATCAAAGTGGTGCTTTTAAGTGCTCTGTGCCCACCATCCGAACTCTTGCCTCCACCCCAGCTCATCAACGGACCCCCGGCCTACTCAGTCCGGCGTATCTTAGATGTGCGGTGGCACGGCAGGGGTCAGTAGTTTCTAGTTGACTGATGGTCTGAATGAGTGGCTGTATTCTTCCATAGAGCTGGAGTTTCCACCCCTGGGTGGAGCTACCTCATTTCAATCACGATTTGCAATTTGGGCTGCCTGCATTTAAGACTAGTGCTCTAGATAATGCTTTGCCAGATCTTCTCTGCTAATCTGCGTTAGTGTGAGTCCACCAAGTTGCTCCATCATAAAGTTCAACGTATGCTTACCTGGTGTTTTCTTGCTGTGGTTTTCAGGAATCCTCTGGTCCAATATTTTAGTCTTGGTGATACCACTACCAGGCGCTGGTCTGTTTGGTAATTGACCTGCGTGCCTCCCTGCCACTGCTCAAAGGATTCACAGAAAACACTCCCTCTGGACCTTGGCTTCTGGACACTTACCCGGACCACTTTGACTGTCTTCCCTTCAGCCCTTCCCTGTTATTTAGTCTTCTTATCTGTCAGGGCTAATGAGCGGTATGGATTCAGGTGCGGAGCTCTGGGTTGAAGCCGACAGTGCATTTAATTACAGTGCTTGAAATACAGTCTTCAAACAGTGAGATATCCAACAATGTCCTTTCTCTAAATCCCAAAAGTGGTGAAGGCGAGTTTCCCCGTGAGGTCGGTGTGCACTCCTTCCGTGTGAATTCCTCCTCCCGAAAACACCAGTGAATCCCTTTTCTCCACTCCTCCGTCCCGTACTTATATATATATATATTGTACTATTCTTAGTTAGCGTATTGTCTGTCTTGTCTTAATGTTGGTCTATGTTGGTTTATAATGGAGCACTGTAACAAAAAAATAAATAAATTTCCCCCAGGTATCAATAAAGTATTCTGATTCTGATTCAATTAACAACTTCATTTTAAGAATTGTGCGGCTATTCAAATTAGCCAAACCGGGTGATGTAAGGAGCTCTCTGATTGGTTGGACAGACACAGGCTGTCTGCTTGGATTTTTCTAGCTCATAGCTTCGCCCTGCTATGAAGCGTGTGTGCTTGTACAAAGGCTGTTCAGCCTCGGGATTTACACTCGGCCTGACATGGATATGTGAGGAATGAAGGGACCCTGCAGCGAAACGGAGAGCCCAGCCTCTGATTGAATGCCTGTTTTCACAGTCTGACCACCTGTTGAAGGTAACGTGCTAACATGGCTAACGCTAGCCCCGTTATTTTAAGGTCATCTTACCTTGTGAAAGTTTTATGTCGCAGCTGTACGAGCTGGCTACGTGTTTTGTAAGCTGCTGTGCTCTTCACAAATAAAGCTGGAAGCAGCTCAGACTGTTAGAACCAGCACTGAGGCCTGTTACATTTATAGTGTTAGAACAATGGCTGCAACCTACAGCCTTTAAACTAGCGATGATAAATGCTGACTGTAAACTTGTCAGTCCAGATGTTACCACATTACTTTATGATACTTAGAGTTAAAACAACTGAGACAGGCTGATTAAAATAACAGCTGTCAGTTCTCTCATTCCTTATATCAAGACTGGAGATCACACTACTTATTTCAGTTCATTTAATATGTGAGCGCACAGATTCATTCTCAACTGGACATAAATGATGATCAAAGGTTGTATATATGATGATTCATCAAATCCCAGCCTCTAACACAGTGCGCTGAATCTTAGCTTTGAATGTCCAGTATATTCTAATCAGTGCAATTTAAGCATTCACTGAGCCTACAGTATCTAAACCTGTGTGGCAAATGTGTGGTAAAGACACAGATAATGAAATTTAATTATTAATACAATATACATCATGAAAAACAAAAGCTGAAAATGATTCAGTTTAGTACTTTTCTCTGTATGCTCTGTGATTATAAAGGCCTTAAATTCTGTGATATATACTGTAAATGATTTTTACAGAGGTCTTAAAGTACCTAAATCACTGCTGATAGTCTGGTTGTTTATATTTTCACGTTTTTGTGTCTGTAGGGCTCTTTGATGACGATTTGGACTCCTCTGGGAGATGAGGACACACCCACATCTGTTCCATACTGCAGCCATGGATGGTGTTACAGCTCAGAGTCAGCTTTGGGCCATCAGATGCACACACTAGAAAACCAGCACCTGGACTTCATGCAGGAGAGAAAGCCTAATCCAGCAACTAATCCAGAAGTTAATCCCTGAGCAAACAGGAAAGGGAAATGGATTTTGAAATGCAGTTTATTTATTTATTTATTTTTTATTTATTTATTTTTTACCTGTCCCATTTGGTTCTTTAGCCATCAGAATTGTTGTCTGAAGACCAACAAGGATACCCAATGGATTTACTTTGCCAAATGGATCATCGTGGCATTGCCGTATTGGTCCATTTGATCGACCTTTGTTTTTATTATTTATTATACTTTATTTTCAGATGTTATAGACGGGACAGACATGAGTGAGGGATAGGAAAGGGAGAGAGAAAGAGGAAGGAAAAGAAAAACAGAAGGGGAGAGGGACAGTGAGAAAGGGGGGGAGAAAAAAATGTCCTGGATCACCTGTTGAGAGGAGAAGAATAGAAAACAAGCAACAAAAAAAAACAAAACAAACCAAAGCAACATACTAAACACAACACCATCGCATTAATCTAGCTAAGTGTAAACAGCAGTAAATACTAAATATTCAATGTTGTTGTGCAGCACGCAGGACAGACAGCGCACAATGTGCTTTGAAGTAGCAGCCAAGAAAGGTGTAATTTAAGTCTACGAGCAGTGAACACCCGTGTGCACACCTGTGTGGATCAGCGCGCTTGTATTCAAATGGTTTCCACATGTAATCGTCTGCAAGAGGATGTAGCGAGCCATAGCCCCGTCCCCCAGGGCATGAAGCAGGCATGGAGGAGATCCAGGCCCCAGACATCCAGAGGCCCCAGAGTGCGAGAGCCCAAGGAGGACCACCGGAGGGTCATCCGTGCTACCCTCATGGGAAGGGCTGAGGATCCCCAGACGAGGCGTCACCCAGTAGCCACCGAGCAGAAGCTAGAGGGGGCTGCACCGGCGTGCCCGCCGGCTCTGCTGGCAGCCAGCTGTGCCAGAGTGAACCGAGCCGCAGGCTCAGAGGCCGGAGGCCCGAGGGCCCCCCGCACCCCGGAGGAGGCCTGACCGAGCAACAGGCGCCAGGCCCCGCCAGGTAGCCACCGGGAGTGAGCCGGTACATACCTGAGCGCCCAGCCCCGGACACCAAGAACCACCAATGCACCGACCCCTGAGGGCATCAATCACCGGCAGGGAGTGTGGTGAGGGGAGATAGGCCTTGGAGGGCCTGGGAGTTCCCAGAGAGGTGGAGTCTAAGACCCGACCTGACATATAGACACAGACAAACAGACCAACGTAAGGACTGACATAAATGGACACACACAATCACACTCCCCAAACATACTCTATACCCCGGGTCCAGGTACCCTCGCCCCCAGAGGGGGAAACAGAACCCAGACCCAAGAGATGTTACCCTTCCCCCCAGGGTGGAGGCAAGCAGACCGTCCCAGGCTCCGCAGCAGCAGGGAGGCCAATCGGACAGCTAACATCTCCTCCCAGCCCCCCCGCCCCGATGGCTAGCAGAGAACGGGGGTGTGTGAAGACCCCATACCTCCCTCCTCCCGCTCATGTGTAGTGTTGCTGCGTGTTGTTCTAAAGTGCATTTAAAACAAGGGAGAGCATGGTGCTGCTGCCAGAGAGCAGCAGGTGTTAGCACGGCCCCTCCCGAGAACCCTCAATGTCTACATGGATTTAAAATTGAGAGGTGGGCACCAGCACCAGAGGTAGGTTTGAGTAGACAGACCGTCCACTGGACGCCGTTAACGTGCCCACCCTCAAGGCCCTATATATATATGTGTGTGTTATGAGAGTGTAAGTAATGTGGATGTCTAAGTTGTGAGATAAAATTGAGGCACAGGTGGCCAGAAGGGGACGAGGGGGGGGGATGTCTCCCCTTCACCCTGCAACACACCCGCACCCCAAGGCCCTACCTGTGTGGGTGAGTGTGGTGGAGCGGGAAGAGGGAGGTAGCCGAGGATGGGGAGGATGCCCCTCCCTAGCTCCAACCTTCTGCTTCCCAACCTTCCCAACCTAGCTCCCCCGCTGACCCCAGTAGGCACCCCCGTCATCTGGTACCCACCAAGGCAAGGGAGCCCAGGTCCATCCAGAAATGCAGTTTATTAAAGTGCAATTCAAAAATGAATTTACAAATGCAGAATTTATTCTACAATTCATTATTTAAGCACAGAAATCTTTATTTCAATGCGTGTGGCTCTTATGGTCCTCCATATGACTCAGCAGGTGGGGGTAAACGCAGTTTCTGAGTTTGACTTCTCCTAAGGAATGCAGAAATGGCTCCGCTATGCTCCGGATGGGGGGTGCAGGATGCCCGATATCCAGCCCGATCCTGGAGTAAACTAAAAACAATGAGTTGTAAATAAGTCATTTAACAAAAAACGTCTTCATAGGATAATATTTTTTCTTGATGCAAAAATGTCTATTGTTATTTTGTTAATTACATATGTAACGGATGTAAAGGAGGTATTTGTGATTTAGCACAGGTGTTAGAAGGGAAACCCTCCTCAAAAACGTACGGAGCAGTGGGGCCGCCAAGGGAATGCACTGAATTAAAAACTGTATAATTAAAATATAATTTATTATACAAACAGTTAAAAATGCAAAAGCAATTGAAACAACCCTGGCCAAGGGGTAACACAATAAAAATCCATAAAACACAACATTAAAAGTCCAGTGGCATCCGCCACGATATAAAAGTCACAAAGAACTAAAAAATCCAGCGAAGTGGTGTAAAAGGGAAACCCAGCGGAGTCCTCCCTTTCTCCAGCGTTCCGCGTCCCGGTACGCTGGAGAAAGGGAGGAAGCGGCAGTCACTATTCTTTTCAGGCAGTATTCAGTCGTAAGAAGGGGATAAGTCGAAGACTTACCCCGGGTGGGCAGAGCTCTCAACTCCGCCCGCCGCTTCTGTAAAACTGCAAATCGGCACCAGCTGTCTTGCCGCCTCTGCTCTCCCGCAGTGCACAAGCTGGGCTCTTGCTGCTACTGCCGTCCGCCTGTTCGCTCCGCGTCCCTAGTCGCTGGTGTTGTATCGTCCTCCTGAACGCCAAGCTCCAACCCTTGGGCTTGCAGGCGCCGCCGCCGCCTGACACCACTCACTCCTGCCCGTCTCTCAAGCCTCCCCTCAAGCCTCTGTGGTCTTCCAGGTCCTCTTATTGGCCTCTGGGACCTCCCAGGTGTGATCAGGTTTATAATCAGGTAGGGGCGGAGTCTTTCCAGGACAAGTCACCAATAAATACCATAAAAACATGCAGTAAAACTCATACAAATAAACCATTGTACAATATTAAAATATTAAAAAGGTAAAACACAGCAAACATAGTAAAAAACCTAGATAACTTGTCCCTTTCTACCCCGTGACATATAATGACTGATGCTTAATGTTATAGGAATATTATAATGAACATGGTAAGCTGAAAGACAATGTCTAACATATACGGTAATCCTGTTTTTAGATGATACACAAATGTCTTTTACGCAGGTTTAAGTATTGATTGATTAATTTGCAGTGGTTTAGTATTGAATGAAATACCTATTAAGTCCTCTTTATTTTTAATCATGATGTAATTATTATTTTAATATTAACCATGGGTGCAAATGTTGTGGAAAATAAACACTAGAATTCAGGATTTTTTTCATTATTAAGTGAGGGTGCCAAAGTGATGTAAAATCGATGTCAAATTTGAAGATTATTCTGATATCCAACTCTAACATTGTTTCAATATTAATTGAGGATGCAGAAGTGATGTAAAATGAATGTCAGATTTCAATGTTAATTGAACGGAATTGCCTGATATTGATTTAACATCATGTCAATGTCTTTTTGCTATCTGCACTCTGCTTTCACACTCACATTTTTGGAGATAAAATATCTTTTAGGAGCAGGCCTACGCCTCCAAACACTATCTACACAAAGATATCTGTATATGATCCCCCAGTTATACAAGCTGTTTGTTCTCTTTTTCCTGCCCCACCCTTCTTCCGCTTTTGAATCCTTTCACTTCTTCACTTCTTATTAGTACATCGAGATCTACCAGGCCCCCCACCAGTCCCCTCCAAGGCTTTTCCCAAGTCGTAGCTCAGTTCATGTCTAAGAGATTCACCTCTGTCTGCTAAAATTGTTGTCAAACCTAAAATGAGGATGTGGGCCGAGCTAGGTGAAATAAGTGGAAATTTAATGAAGCTCCGCCTTCTCACGTCACTCACCTGAGAGAAATGAGAAAACAGGCTGTTCCTCTTTCTCAGTACAGAGAGACGCACAGACGATCAGACTGAGCTCAGACCAAACTAGCAGCTTCCTCTGAGTGAGTCCAGCTACAGAAGAGAAAAGTGGAAAACTCCAACACTGCTGCTTCAAGCTGCTGACGCTCCACACACTGAATGTGAGTTTGAGCAAAAACACGGCTCAAAGGAATTTTCAGTGAAGGTGGTAGAGGAGGGAGGGGAGCCAGGACTGACTGTACTTCCTGTCTGCTGTTTTCAGCTTCACTCACAGACTCAATGGCTTCCAGATCAGAGGAGGATCTCTGCTGTCCGGTCTGTCAGCAGGTCTTCAGAGATCCTGTTCTTCTGTCATGTAGCCACAGCTTCTGTAAAGACTGTCTGAAGAGATGGTGGAGAAAAAAACAGATATGTGAGTGTCCAGTTTGTAAGAACATATCTTCAAAGGATGATCCACCTTTAAACCAAGCTTTAAAGAACCTGTGTGAGTCGTTCCTGCAGGAGAGAGATCAGAGAGCTTCAGAGGCTCTCTGCAGTCTGCACTCTGAGAAACTCAAACTCTTCTGTCTGGACCATCAGCAGCCAGTGTGTGTCGTCTGCAGAGACTCAGAAAAACACACCAATCACAGATTCAGACCCATCGATGAAGTTGCACAACAACACAAGAAGAAACTTCAGGAAACTCTGGAGCCCTTAAATAAGAAGTTAAAGGTTTGTGAAGAAGTTCAAGTGAAGTTTGATCAAACAGCAGAACACATTAAGGTCCAGGCCCGACACACAGAGAGGCAGATTAAGGAGCAGTTTAAGAAGCTTCACCAGTTTCTAGCAGATGAAGAGGAGGCCAGGCTGGCTGCACTAAGGGAGGAAGAGGAGCAGAAGAGTGGGATGATGAAGGAGAAGATGGAGGCTCTGAGCAGAGAGATAGCAGCTCTTTCAGACACAGTCAGAGCCACAGAAGAGGAGCTGAGAGCTGAAGATGTCTCATTCCTGCACAACTACAAGGCTGCAGTGGAAAGAGTCCAGCGCTTCCCCCTGCTGGATGATCCACAGCTGCCCTCAGGAGCTCTGATAGACCAGGCCAAACACCTGGGCAACCTGACCTTCAACATCTGGAACAACATGAAGGACATGGTCTCCTACACTCCTCTCATTCTGGACCCAAACACTGCTCATCCACAACTCATCCTGTCTGAAGATCTGACCAGTGTGAGAGGAGGAGAGAGGCAGCGGCTTCCTGATAATCCAGATAGGTTTGATTTGTTCTGCTCTGTCCTGGGCTCTGAGGGCTTTAACTCAGGGACTCACAGCTGGTATGTTGAAGTTGGAGACAGTACACGGTGGTTACTGGGTGTGTTGGCAGAGTCTGTGGAGAGGAAAGGAAACATACAATCTGGATTATGGGAGATATTGTTTGATGGAAGTAAATACTACAAACACTCACCATCAGCTCCTCTCACTGCTCTCTCAGTTCAGAAGAAGTTCCAGAGGATCAGAGTGAATCTGGACTGGAACAGAGGAAAGCTGTCGTTCTCTGATCCTGATACTAACACACACATACACACCTTCACACACACTTTCACTCACAGGATGTTTCCATACATTGAAACTGATGGTAAAGTGAAGGTGTGTCCGTTGAAGGTGTCAGTGTCAGTGCAGCAGATGAGTTGAGGATGATGATGTTTCTAATGTTGTTTCCTGTCAGTGAGTTGAAGCTGTTAAACTGCAGCTGTCCTCCTGCTGCCTCGTTGTTCCAAAGCTCTTTGTTTCTCTTTTAGTTTCACTGTTTCTTTCTGTTTCTGCTGTCCACCTTTTCACATGGAAAATCATTTCACTGTTTCTCACTGAATGACTCCCCAAACTAGATTTGAAATTCTATCAAGTTTCTAATCATTACAAGTGATTCATGTTTCTATTTGATGTGTAAATGGAGATGATTTAGTTTGCTGGGATATGGACTGACATGTGTTGAATGGGAGGAGCAGTTTGTTGTTGGCTTCTTGTCTGTTTATGACGACAATAAATATGTTGTTGAAACAATGATTCATGTTTAACTCCATATATGAAATGTTTCTGATCTTTGAATTCTGTTTGATTAAAGACTTTCTTCATGACACAAATGAGATTTCAGTGTATTAATAGAACTAAATAAGCTCAGAGTTGAAAGGCTGGAGTATTATGTAAAAATTATAAATTGTTCATCAAATTGCCCGGCGAGAGACTGGCGACCTGTCCAGGGTGTACCCCGCCTCTCGCCCTATGACAGCTGGGATAAGCTCCAGCGCCCCCCACAACCCTGAAAAGGATAAGCGAAAGCGAATGGATGGATGTTTATAAAATAAATAAAGCTGTGTGTTATTGTTTTAATATATACACGATGCAAATTTGCTCATAAATGGGTTGGCGCTTCATGTTTTCAGAGTCAAGAGCTTCATTCAGTGTTAATGTTTGGATTTGAAATATTGCCGGTAGACATAGAGTGCAGAGGGTTTTTCAGCATGCTTACACATACACCAGTGATGGCTTTTTATACGTCTCTGGGTCACAGAGTCCAAACAAGATGTCCTGAACTGGGCCTTAGAATAAACTGAAGGATAACATTTGATAGTCAAGGCTACACAGGGTGTGTTTTTGTGTCCATGTTTCTCTTATTTCAGGAAAAGGAACAGGAACTGCCAAAGCAAATTAAATCTTTCTAAACCACAAATATTTCTTCTTAAATATTTGAACACAACAATAGTCAAATAGTGAAAAATAGGAAGTAAGCATGGTGCGACTGGAGTCGTGTGTGTCAAGACTGATTTCAGCAGGAATGGAGAGAGGGGAGAGTAGAGTGAACAGGCATTGTTTAGAAGGGTTCAGCAAATCTGAGCTGGCAGCAATCGCTTCAGAGTGTCAGATCAGAACACTTGCAACTTTTCAGATGCAAGAGGAACAAACTGCCAGAGTCCAGGAATAAAGTTGTCATTCTTTATATTTCAAGAATGGCCCACACGTGGGCGAGAGTGTGGGGTGTGAGTGTGTGTGGTTTGGTCTTATGAACGCACACACTGTCGGTTGTGCGGCTGCCATTTGTCTCTGAACTGAAGCTGCATGTGTGCACATGAGCCAGCTTCAAACTTGGCAGTTTTGTGTCTGGATTAATGCAGGAAGATGTTAAATATTTGAAATACTGTATTTGTGTTTCTGATAATATCTGTGAATACTGGATTACTAAAGATCAGAAAGAACTGCGTTTTTCCACATTATTACTTCTGGGGTTTTTTTTCCACTTTCAGAAATTATTTTTGAGAATAATTCAATTAAATTCAATTGTATTTATATAGCGCCAAATCACAACAAAAGTCGCCTCAAGGCGCTTCAAAGATACAGAGAAAAACCCAACAAACATATGACCCCCTATGATCAAGCACTTTGGCGACAGTGGGAAGGAAAAACTCCCTTTTAACAGGAAGAAACTTAGCCCTGATTGGAGAAATTGGAAGTGTTACAACTGACCCACGTTACAACTATCCCCGGTCTGCCCTACTCTAGGAACAACAAGTAGGCCTGCAGAGCGAGAGCGAAGTGCTCTAATAGGGTGATATGGTACTACAAGGTCATTAAGATAAGATGGGGCCTGATTATTTAAGACCTTGTATGTGAGGAGCAAAATTTTGAATTCAATTCTGGATTTAACAGGAAGCCAATGAAGGGAAGCCAAAACAGGAGAAATCTTCTTAAAAACATTATTTTTCAAGGGAACTTATAAACAAAGATTAATGCTAACTAGTACCCATCACATTATACACTCTAAAAAGTAATTCATCAGGCCTTTTACCACCACTTGATTAAATCCATGGCTGCAACATAAAAATTCTAATTTATTGATTAAAAATTTGCCCGACCATTAAATGACAGAAGAAAAGTTTTACAATATTTACAATTTACTACAAAAATTTACAAATTAACTTAGGAATTTGCAGTAAAGAATGTGCAAATAGCAGAAGAGGTTATAAAGATAAGGATTATAAATTATAGGAATATTTGGATTATAGGAATTAAGGATTAAGATAGACCTTCTAAGTTGCAAACTTTATTTTTTTGGGTTGTGTTGAAATAATAATGTTGGTAATTACATTAAATTAATTTTATATGTAATTTGAAATTAAATCCCAATGTTAGTGGGTTCAAAATAAAATCCAAGTTGTAATTACTTAAAGTAATTGAATAGATAACTTATTTTTTTTCCACTGTAACTTCTGATTTCAAATTCCCTCCCCTACCGACTTAACTAGCCCGGGCAAATTCACACATGTTGGGTTGCATGGTGCAAGCTTTTGTAAAAGACATTTCAAGGTAAGTAACATTTCATTAACAAATAACAGTTCTACCAAAGCAAAGCATTTGTGCTGGTCACCTGTAGTGGATTTGTGTATGATGTGATGCTCATACAGATAAGGAAATACTTTGCACTACCACATGTAGCTAATGCTAGCCATTCTAAACTTTAGCACAGCAGAGGATAAGACTTATAAAGTTTCATTTGACAAAAGTCTTCAGCTAGAGAGTGCAACTGTGGCTAGGAAAAGCGTGGTTAAAGTTTTGCTACACAGTGCAATCTAATTTCGATCTTAAGCTGATTTTGTTTTTCTTTTTACCAAAATTAGAAGCCTTAAACTGTGAATAGTTTTGTCAGAGGGATAACCTAGAGGCTTCTTTTTTCCAGCACTCATGTCACATCTGTTTTGTTTTGTTTTTTTTGTTTTTTAAAAAAAATCAGATTGTGTGAAATATTGTTAATGTCATTCCAATAGCATTATGCTGGCATAGGCTATGTGAATCTACTTAATATTAAGACTTTATGTAAGCAGTTAGTATAGTGTGATAATCTAGGGTCATTAGTGCTTTGTTAATTTGGGACACATTTTTTACAAAATGGGCTGGGAGTGAACAATGTGTAAATTCGAAACCTCTGCAAAAACAGGGTCGCTAAAACATTAGAGATTACACCACGGTTATGGTGGGGAAGTCTCCCTTGTCTTCACCAAGATTGTTTTTGTTCCCTCAAAACTTGGGGTAGCCTTAGATCACTTCTATCCTCTTTAAATAATGTATTAGAGCATTCATTAATGCAGTATAGCTAATAGTCTGCAAGGTTTAATTCTTCTGTTTGTGTGGTCTACAGATAAAGGAGGAGTTCAAGAGAATAACCACTGTAAGCCTTGAATGGCTACACTTGACCATTGCACCCCAAAACTGATGGATGTCATTTTATCAAGGGGAGGAGCTAAGGGAGTGAGAATCAGGCAGATCAAGGACATGCTTCTTGAGGTAGGACAACTATTTAGACTTTGGGTAGCTTTGAAATGCACTTTGTTGTCAGTCACCCATGTATTTTATACTCATACTTTATTTTTTCTTAAATAGCACAATACAATTGAAACACGCAGAGAAGTAGCCATCTGCTGCCTTATCACTTTCCTTGGAGAGAAGGACGAGGACCTTTTCATGGAGTTTGGTGTAAGTAATTCAGCATTGTGTGTGTGTGTGTGTGTGTGTGTGTGTGTGTGTGTGTGTGTGTGTGTGTGTGTGTGTGTGTGTGTGTGTGTGTGTTCCATTGATCATCTGAATTCATTAAGATTCAGTAAGTATAAAAGTCTAATCTATAATTCACTAACCTATTTTTTAAAATTTGCTTTACAAGGACACCGAAGAACTTAAGCCAGGTGATGAAAACTGCCATCATCAGTGACCGGTACACCTCTGGATCTAACCATAAGACTGCAACCATTGTGGTGGAGGAAACAAAAATCATGGAGGGCCAGAATTTCCCAAGGTGCTGTGTTTTGCTCATGGGCATAATATATGCTCTCAATCTGAGCGAATGCAAGGATCTCAAATATACTTTTGAAGTTGTTCAGAAGCTGTTCCTTGACCTTGATGGAACCATCATTATGTTAAAGATGTTGACTCTGTTTCAAAAATTGTTAACTGTTTTGAATCCTGTATGTGTAACATTGATCTTAAAGGTGTTTGCTGCATTGTGTAATAGAAAGATGCAAGATCTTGTAAAGTTTGGTAGGCATTGAAAGTTAACATTTACTGAACACTTGCATGGAAGTACCTATTACTGCAACAAAATGTTTTCTAAGTAGATTTTTTACCAATTGAACACATTTGTTTCTGTGATGTTAAATACATAAAGGCATATTCTATAACTTGGCTGTGATGGTATAAATCTAAATTTCTGGTTTATTTTCACTTTTTAAATACAAAGTGTTGAAATGCCTACAGTTCAAAATAAAAA
The DNA here is from genome assembly GCF_963969265.1 of Rhamphochromis sp. 'chilingali'. Taxonomy (NCBI): domain Eukaryota; kingdom Metazoa; phylum Chordata; class Actinopteri; order Cichliformes; family Cichlidae; genus Rhamphochromis; species Rhamphochromis sp. 'chilingali'. The sequence goes on along the minus strand of NC_137929.1, from coordinate 64,993,428 downwards.
AAGTTATTTGATAAAAAAAAAGGTTGAATGAATTCCTTTCTTAAAAGCTATTACAATAAAAAAAAATAAGAGAAAGCTAAAATGATGATAATAATGATGAAAATCAGCAACTTAATATTTTAAATAATGAACTTTAAAAAATTGTTTTTGTAATTGCTGTAATTAATTACATAACACTTAAAAATCATTTCAAATAATGTGGAAAAAGTAATTGGAGGAACATAATTTTTATGAGTAAACAACTTAAAAATATGTTTTTAAGCTACCAAATATTACGTAAATGGTAATTAAAATCACCTTTGATTATGGAGGACGATTTAATTCCCGTAACTCAATATAGTTTGTTGGTTCAATCTAATTTCAACATAAGTTATCATAACTCAAAAAGAGTAATGGAAACTGTTGCGTTAATTTTTTTTGTTGAGCTTAAACAATAGTTTTTAGAGTGTAGAGTTGGGCACTCCCTTAACCACACGCAAAGCAGAATAAACAAAGTGGAAAAAAAGGGAAGGGCAAAGCAGCAGCTCTTCTGTAACACAGCCCAGAGTAGCAGTAGTGGCTCTGCTGAAAGAAAATATTAAGTGCAAACCAGGTATCTAGAATGTGCAATAAATTGTGCAAAGGCCTGTTAAAACATTTACACTGACCATTTCCAGTCAGATGATGGGGGTGTGATTAGGCCTCACTGAAAGTAGAAACCTATATTTAATAGTCTTTTGTGCATTACTGCACAATTTAGATAGAACTGTTCCCTCTTTGGAAGGCCATGACAGAAACTGTATCCCATGTACTAAACCCATTAATACTCATCAACCTATATTCTCTCAGACCAGGGCCAACAGTTTGTATTCTCTGTATTTGTATCTGAATTTCTAGAAGATAAAGACTTCAAAACATCATCCCTAAAACTACCCAACTTGAAAGAAAGGATGAACCATTGAGGTAAAGATTGTTTCATATGTTGTTCGGCTCAGAGATTATTAAATCTCCGTCAGTACCGGCGTACAATCGCAGATTATGTAATAGACCTTCGGACCGCAGCTGCAGAGGCAGGCTTGGCCGGGTCAAGCCTTTCAGGAAGTTTATGGTAAATGGTAAATGGACTGGTTCTTATATAGCGCTTTTCCACTCTTCTGAGCACTCAAAGCGCTTTACACAACTTGTGCATTGAATGAAGCTATGAAAGATCAAATGGCCTCACCTGACAAGCCAGCCACCTTTGAGGCGTTAGCCTCTCTCTCCCTTTGTATTGATAATTGTCTGAGGGAGAGAGAGGGAGAAAAGAGTTATAGTTACCAACGTTCGCATGTGATTCACAAGCCCTGTCTTCTTCTCTCTGTGTCATTAATCATAAACCAGGTCACTCACTTATTTCAGGCTCTTGTTGATTCAGGCTGTAAACATAACCCCTTGATTTGTATCTGGCTAGTCAGTTAAATATACCTCTCCTGCCCCTGGATTGCCCTTTTCTGGCCAGTGCTAACGGTAACCATAGAGAGACACTGCCTTTCTTCATCATCTGTTCATGGTTCAGGGTTCAGGGGTGGCCGCTATTTATCATGACCTCCATCCAAGAGGTTTTCAATAACAGTAAAGCCCTGTCACTTCCACCATTCCATGACTGCACCATAGAACTCCTTCTCAGTGCCAGTCTACCCACCAGTCACCAGTACAATCTGTCAAAACTAGAATGAGTTGCCATGGAAAACTTCAATGGGTGCAGGGTTTGTTTTTGTAGGGGAAAGGATGACTTGCATTGCCCCTGACTTCCAGGGCCTCAAAGAAAAAAAAACATAAAAAAAGACCCCCTTCCACTTGTAACGGGTGTATTAAAAAATAATTTATATTTCACCAAAGATCCATCCTGCAGTGTTATCTTGCTTTGTCAGTATTGGTTATGCATATGTGTTTATTTATATATGTTTATTTTCTGCATTTATATTTTGGGAGCTTTTATTTTGTTTGTGTGACCTTTGACTTCCCACGAAGTCACTTCCTGTAGCTGCGCGCCAGTTTCCTCAGTCGCGTAGAGGCCCCGCTGAGGAGAGGTGAGCGTAAGCTAGTGTTCTCAGTTACAGAGCGAATAAACACAGTTAAAGTAACTAAAAAGTAATTCAAACACTGCTCGTTCCCTTTGTGCATTTTGTCTCACAGTTCTGTTTGATATTCTAGTGTGAATTATTGTTTCTCTGCCAAGTACAGCACTTTATAGTAACATGCTAGTTAGCCAATCTCAGATGAGAGCATAGGAGCATGCACGTGGCTTCCCATGTGGTCCGCTATCCTTCTCTCTCCCTTGAAGGTGTTCATGAAGAAGTCCAGTAAAGTGAAGTTGCTGTACTGTTTTGTTTTATTTTAAACAGGTATGTGAGCTCCCTCTTTTATTTTTGTGTCATGTGAACTGGTTATATCTTCTGTTTGTTTGTGATACATGTTCACTGTTTCAACTTACTGTAAATATGTAAAATTGCCACTGGTAAATGAAGTCTCCCTAAAGTATAATTTTGTTGATGAGGTAATTGTCACTATATGTTCACGATGCAGTGCATTTTTGTTTGTTATATATGAATATAAATACATTTTAGCAGTATTATTTGGTAATTTGATTTGTTGTGATGTTGCACCTCAGTCGCGTAGAGGCCCTGCTGAGGAGAGTTCTGGGAGAATAAATCCACCCAGCTGGCAAAGTGAGAGCTGACTCCTCTGGTCATTCGCACAACACAATGCAGAGAACTGACGGCAATAAGAGTTTAAGGCCAGACCGGCTACAGTGGTGCCGTGACGCAGATCTCGTGGTTCATGGAGACGCGATCAACATCAGTTTGGTCACCAGAGGTTGCTGTAATGGACAATGTAATGTAAGCTTTGAACACAAATCCCAAGCGTTCGAGGAAACACTTGCACCTTTGTTTTTGGACTGTTGTTTACAAGGTAAATTTAATTCTGCTGTTTGCATTGTACATATGTTATAACAATGGATGATGAAAAAGTTTCAAGTGATGGGTTCAGCTTTGCCATGGGAAGAGGGAGGGTAATTGAGGGGTTGCCTAGTACACCTGTTCGTAGTGCAGGCTCCCCAGCTTTCTGTTCCACTCGCATACTTGGTTGCACATCTTCCAGTAGTGGTAAAGGTAACTCATTCTCAGACCCTTCAGCCACAGCAGACCCGGCATTAAATGACCTGATAACACATATAGCTCAACAGGTGGGGCAGACCATTAGGGATCAGTTGAAAAAGGAATGTGGGGAAAGGGATGACGGGGCCGCACAAGCTCAGAGCAGTGTAAGCCAGCCACCCAGTGAGCCCACTTACCTTAACCTGACTGGGGCAAAGCTAGTCCTGCAGTCAGATGTGAGAGAGCCTCCAGTCTTCAGAGGAGATGGGTCGGATAAACATACAGTCTGTGAGTGGGAGGAGCTGATGAGAATGTATGTCAAGAAGCGAGCAACACCCCTTCAGGAACAGTAACAAGAAATAATGTTCAAGTCGATGGGCAAAGCTAAGGACATTGTAAGAATAACTCTGAGAAGCACCCCATCGTTAAAACCTTGTGAGAATCCAAATGTTATATATGACATACTGAGGCAACATTTCAGTGACATGACATATTCGTGTATCCCTATGGCCGATTTCTACAGCACAGTTCCAGTGCCAGGAGAAACTCCTGTAGAATATTGGGTCAGACTGAATAAGGCAGTTGATGCAGCCGAGGAAAGCCTGAAGAGGCTCGGACGGCACATGGAGGATCCCTGCCAGGAGGCAGCCATGATGTTTGTGAAGTACTGCCCTGATCCCACCCTTGCTGCTGTTTTCAAGTTCAAAGCACCAGATAAGTGGACGGCCAGTGAGATTCAGGAGCATGTGAATCGGTACCAGCTTGAGATGAAAGAGCGTATGCTCCCCAGGTCTAAGTGTCTCACACCAGTTAAAGCTAACACCCAGACCCCTGCAGCTGATGGTCCAGCGACACCAATGCACCCGGGAGAAACACAGGTGCAGGCGGGATCAAATGAGACAGTAAAGGCCCCTAATGACAGTTGCCTAAAATTACTAATCAGCCTTTTTGACCATGCTTTGTCGCAGAATAACCAGGTTGCAGACAAGCAGCTTCCTCCAGGTCAGGCCCGACACAGATGTTGTCGAGTATGCCAGTCCCCTGAACATTCTACCCTTGTGCATTGTAGGCAGAAACACCTATGCCTTGCATGCTTTGAGCCAAACCATATTAAGAGAAACTGCCCTCGTCACTCATCTATTCAAAGGCACCCTACCTCCCAACCTCATGACACCCAGTCTTTAAACTAGCTGGCCCGCATTTGGTGAGGGGATGTGTGGGCACAGATGTTGAAACCCTCGGCAGTGATGATGTTGAAAAGCATTACATTAAAGCATGTGCAGCCGCACCAGATGGTGTTAAGGTGGTAGTACAAAACACACAGAGAGTTGGCCCGTTTGACAAACTGTTTTACACTTCTGTCAGCATTAATAACAGACACCACACGCAGGGTATGCTTGACTCTGGTTCCATGGCGTGCACACTCAGTGAGCAAGCAGAACAGAGTATACTGAGTGAGAATACACTGCCAGAACCCACTCCCCTGCCTTAAGAAATAGTGCTAGTAGGCTGTGGTGGCACACTTACCAAGCCCAAATGCATGTATGAAGTTGAAATGAAACTGTATGGAGAGACCTGTATTGTTCCCATCCTTGTAGTGCCAGGTCAACGTGATGATATAATCATTGGCACAAATGTCATCCGGTTTCTCATGCACCAGTTGAAAATAACCGATGACTATTGGCGCCTTGTGTCAGGTGGCGGTTGTCCCCCAGAGTGTGAGCAGTTTCTTGACCTCATGGCTAATTCATCCCGATGGAGAGGTGAAGAACTCCCAGACAAGATCGGTACAGTCAAGCTTCAGCAGTCAGTCACCTTGTTAGCAAGACAAGAGCATCTAGTCTGGGGCAAGCTGCCGAGTAATGTTTCTATGTCACCAGGCAGCACAGTGATTGTTGAAGCCACTTCATCAAAGTCCATGCCACGTAACATCATGGTTGGCCGCATCATAACGCCATTATGGGGTGATAGGTGGGTTCCCATGGTCACTAACCTGTTGGATAAACCAGTCACCCTGAAAAGAAACAGTAAGTTGGCTGACGTGTCCCCTTGTGTTGCTGTTGAGGATTTTGAAGTTTTCCAGGGCACCTGTCAACCCCAGAAATCTGTGCAGGAGGAAGAGAAGGGTGATTCCCACCTCGCTGATCTTAAACAGAGACTAAAACAGGTTGGGCTCAGTGAAATTGATATTGGCCTGTGCCATGTTGGTCAAGGGGGGAAGGAGAAATTGGTTAAAATGCTTGAGAAGTACAATGACATTTTCTCCAAGCATGCATATGACTGTGGCAAGGCCGAAGGCTTTGTACACCGCATCAGGCTCACTGATGAGAGGCCATTCAGCCTTCCTTACCGCCGAGTCCCTCCAGCACATTATCAAAAGCTGCGACAAGTTTTGTCTGAAATGGAAGAACAGGAAATCATCAGAAGGTCCGTGAGCGAGTATGCCTCTCCACTGGTGTTAGTGTGGAAAAAGGATGGTAGTTTGAGAATCTGCACTGATTTCAGATGGCTGAATGCAAGGACCCTCAAAGATGCACACCCACTGCCACACCAATCTGACTGCCTTGCTGCATTGGGTGGAAATACCTACTTCAGCACCATGGTTCTGACCTCGGGATTTTATAACATCCCTATGGCAGAGGAAGACAAGAAATACACAGCATTTACAACCCCAATGGGATTGTTCGAGTACAACAGAATGCCCCAAGGACTCTGTAACAGCCCCGCCTCATTCATGCGAATGATGCTCAGTATTTTTGGGGATCTGAACTTCAGTAGTCTGCTGTGCTATCTCGACGATCTGCTTGTATTTGCTCGGAGAGAAGAGGAGGCCTTGGAGCGGCTAGAGACTGTGTTTCAGCGCTTGCGCATCCATAACCTCAAACTAAGTCCTAAGAAATGCCACTTAATGAGGTCATCAGTCAAGTTTTTAGGCCACATTATAGATGGCAATGGAGTGGCTGTGGACCCAGCAAAGGTTGAGGTCATAGCAAAGATGACAAAGGCTGAATTGATGGAGGATGATGGCTGCACCCCGTCAGTTAAGAGGATTAAGTCATTCCTGGGGATGATATTCTACTATCAGCATTTCATCCCTAGCTGCTCCTCTATGGCCAAGCCTTTGTTTGCCCTCACTGCTGGACAAAAGAGGAGAGGGAGAGTTAAAACAGGCACCAATGCTGGTGTATACAGAAAGCTGAAGCCCTCTGACTGGACAGATGAATGTGACGCAGCTCTGTCTAATCTGAAAGAGAAGCTGTTGAATTGTGTAGTCCTTACACATCCAGACTTTTCTTTGCCTTTGATATTGTCCAACGATGCTTCATTAGATGGGCTCGGTGCTGTATTGTCACAAATACCAGCTGGACAGCAGAAAGTTCGTCCAATTGCTTTTGCAAGTAAGACCCTGAGCAATTGACAGAAAAAGTACCCAGCCCACAGGCTAGAGTTTTTGGCATTGAAATGGAGTGTGTGTGAGAAGTTCAGTCACTGGCTAAGAGGTCATCCCTTTACAGTGTGGACAGATAACAACCCTCTCACCTACATCATGACAAAACCAAAGCTTGATGCTTGTGAGCAGCGTTGGGTGTCCAAGCTTGCTCCTTACACATTTGATCTGAAGCACATACCTGGCACCAAAAACGTCGTAGCTGATGCCCTCAGCAGAGACCCCTTTGCAACAACAGTCAGCCATAGGCTGATCACAGAGCAGTACAGTCACCTCCTTGCTGAATCTGAGAGTGTCAGTTCTGAGGGAATACAAAATGCATTCCGGTTGAAGGTCCAAGGTCAACGCGTGGACACACCACCTTTCCACACCACCTTTCCACACCACAGGACTGCGGCCGCCCTCGTCTCAGCCTGGGTGTGATGCTATGGATGTTAAGGCAATCCTGGATTTTCACAGTGAGTGGGATCTGGCTGCTGAAACAAGGGCTGTGGAACTGTTCCAGTCTGTTCAGGACCTAGTGTTACCAGGACAGGAGTCATTTCCTGTGTCCACACTAGAGGAGCTCCAGCATAGCCAGGAACTTGATCCCAGTATTTCAAAGATCTTACCATTTGTCACAAGGAGAAGGCAACCTTCCAGGCGTGAAAGAGCAGGATTTGATGTGAAAGCCATGGTGTTATTTAAACAGTGGGAAAGGCTTAGGATCCAAAATGGAGTTCTCTATCGGATCACAAAGGACCCCCTGAGTAAACAAAGGAGACATCAGTTTGTTTTGCCTGACAGTCTCAGAGCAAAGGCATTGAATGGTGTCCATGATATTGCAGGACATCAGGGGCAAGCGAAGACTTTATATCTGGCAAGACAACGGTTCTTTTGTCCGAAGATGGAGTCTGATATAAAAGAGTATGTCAAATGCTGTCAAAGATGCATCCTGGCCAAAACACCAGAACCCTCTGCTCGAGCCCCACTTGAGAGCATCAGAACCTCCGCCCCTATGGAGTTGGTATGTTTGGATTTTTGCGCTATTGGGGGTCTGGGGACCCAGAACCGGTCAGTATCTGGTGTGACCACCATTTGCCTCATGCAGTGCAACACATCGTCGCATGGAGTCTATCTTATTGTCAATTGTGGCCTGTTGAATGTTGGTCCACTCCACTTCAATGGCTGTGCGAGGTTGTTGGATATTCGTGGGAACTGGTACACGCTGTCGTATACGCCGGTCAAGCACATCCCGAACATGCTCAATGGGTGACATGTCCGGTGAGTATGCTGGCCATGCAAGAACTGGGACATTCTCAGCTGCCATCTGCCCTGAACAATGTGAACCATGATTCATCCGTGAAGCGCACACCTCTCCAACGTGCCAGACGCCATCGAATGTGAGCATTTGCCCACACAAGTCTGTTACGGCGACGAGCTGGAGTCAGGTCAAGACCCCGATGAGGACGACGGGCATGCAGTTGAGCGTCCCTGAGACGGTTTCTGACAGTTTGTGCAGAAATTGTTTGGTTGTGCAAACCAATTGTTCCAGCAGCTGTCTGGGTGGCTGGTCTCAGACGATCTTGGAGGTGAACCTGCTGGATGTGGAGGTCCTGGGCTGGTGTGGTTACACGAGTTCTGCGGTTGTGAGGCCGGTTGGATGTGCTGCCATATTCTCTGAAACGCCTGTGGAGACAGCTTATGGTTGAGAAATGAACATTCAATGCACGGGCGACAGATCTGGTTGACATTCCTGCTGTCAGCATGCCAATTGCACGCTCCCTCATTGCTTGTGGCATCTGTGGCATTTTGCTGTGAGACAAAACTGCACATTCCAGGGTGGCCTTTTGTTGTGGGCAGTCTGAGGTACACCTGTGCACTACTCATGATGTCAGATCAGCATCCTGATGTGGCACACCTGTGAGGTGGGATGGATTATCTCAATATAGCAGATGTGCCCACTACCACACATTTGGACAGATTTGTGACCACTGTTTGGGAGGGATGGTTATATTGTGTATCTGGAATGAATTTTAGGTCTCTACGTCCATCCCATGGGGAATGGGAGCAGTAACAAAGGTGTTGCGTTTATATTTTTGTTGAGTGTAGTTCATAGATCATTTTTTGGCGTGAAAAGGACACCGGAAACAATACTCCCCACAGGAGTTTTTCCGCACCGGAAGTAGCATATGCTAACGTCCACATAGTCAATCCACTTAACACACTGGTTACTGCTACAACTACACGTTTCTTTTCCAACTATTTATTAATGAGTGACTTATATATATATATATATATATATATATATATATATATATATATATATATATATATATATATATATATATATATATATATATATATGTCTTTGGACGGTGGGAGGAAGCCGGAGTACCCGGAGAGGACATTAGACCACTGTTACAGCACGATCAGCGGGGCCTATCGTGCGGTGCCCCGCGCTTCACTCGGACTTTCTGACCACGTCATGATCCACCTAATCCCCGCGTACAGACAGAGGCTGAAGCTCTCCAAACCTGTCGTGAGGACCAAAAAACTGTGGAGCAACGAGGCTGTGGAGGAGCTTCGCACGTGTTTGGAGTCTACAGACTGGGACACAATGAAGGCTGCTTCTAACAGCTTGGACGAGTTTACGGACACTGTCACCTCCTATATCCACTTCTGTGAGGACAGCATTGTGCCATCACGCACCAGGGTGAGTTATAACAATGACAAACCCTGGTTTACTCCTAAACTCAAAAAGCTGTGGCTGGAAAAGAGAAAGGCGTTCAGAAGCGGAGACAGGGACTGCTACAGAGAGGCCAAGTACAGGTTCACTAAAGAAGTGGACATTGCTAAACATCAGCACTCTGAGAAGATGCAGCAGCAGATCTCAGAGAATGACTCGGCCTCTGTGTGGAAAGGTTTTAGGAATATCACCAACTACAAGCCTAAAACCCCCCACTCCACTGACGACTTGCTCTTGGCCAACACCCTTAACGACTTTTACTGCCGTTTTGACGAGCCATCAGGCAGCCTTCACACCTCCAACGGCCCCAACAATAGAGACACTTTGGACACTCATTCCCCCACCTCTCCCCCCTCCATAGAGCCATCACCACCTTCAAACTGTTCACCTACAACACCCCCCTCCTCACCCCACACAAAAGAGGATTTCACACCACCTCCTCCCACCACAACTCTTCATATTCATGAAGCAGATGTGAGGAAGCAGTTTAAGAGTCTGAATGCTCGAAAAGCTCCCGGCCCAGACGGTGTGTCTCCTGCCATCCTCAGACACTGTGCAAACGAGCTGGCCCCAGTGTTTTCTGGCATTTTCAACTCCTCACTGCAGGCATGCCATGTGCCTGCCTGCTTCAAGTCCTCCACCATAATCCCTGTCCCCAAGAAACCTAGGATCACTGGACTAAATGACTACAGACCTGTGGCTCTGACATCTGTGGTCATGAAGTCATTTGAGCGCCTAGTTCTCTCCCATCTCAAGACCCTCACGGCCCCCCTCCTGGACCCCCTGCAGTTTGCATACAGAGCCAACAGGTCTGTAGATGACGCCATCAACATGGCCCTACACTTCCTCCTGCAGCATCTGGACTCCCCAGGAACCTACGCCAGGATCCTGTTTGTGGACTTCAGCTCTGCCTTCAACACCATCCTTCCAGACCATCTCCGAGGCAAGCTTTCCCAGATGAATGTGTCTGATCCCATCTGCCGGTGGATCACTGACTTCCTGACGGACAGGAAGCAGCATGTGAGGCTGGGAAAGAATGTCTCGGACTCCCGGACCATCAGCACCGGCTCCCCTCAGGGCTGTGTTCTTTCTCCTCTGCTCTTCTCCCTGTACACCAACTGCTGCACCTCCACCCACCAGTCTGTCAAGCTAATCAAGTTTGCAGATGACACCACCGTTATCGGACTCATCTCGGACGGGGATGAGTCTGCCTACAGGAGGGAGGTTGAACGTCTGGTGTCCTGGTGCAGCCACAACAACCTGGTGCTGAATGCCCAGAAGACAGTGGAGATTATTGTGGACTTCAGGAAGCACACAGCTCCACTCCCCCCCATCATCCTGACTGACACCCCCATCACCTCTGTGGACTCGTTCCGCTTCCTGGGTACCACCATCACCCAGGACCTGAAGTGGGAGCCCACCATCACTTCCGTCATTAAGACCATTAAGCCAGCAGAGGATGTACTTCCTGAGGCAGCTGAAGAAATTCAACCTGCCAACACGGACGATGATGCAATTCTACACTGCAATCATCGAGTCCATCCTCACCTCCTCCATCACCGTGTGGTACGCCGGAGCCACTATCAGGGACAAACAGAGACTGCAGCGTGTTGTGCGCTCTGCTGAGAAGGTGATTGGCTGCAGACTCCCATCTCTGCAGGACCTGTACACCTCCAGGACACTGCGGCGTGCAGCTCGGATCTCAGCTGACCCTTCTCACCCTGGACACAGTCTGTTTGACCTGCTCCCCTCAGGCAGGAGGCTCCGGTCCATTCGCACCAGAACCTCTCGCCATAAGAACAGTTTCTTCCCCTCTGCTGTCGGACACATGAACAATAACCGTATGACTGTTCCCACCACTAACACATGACCCTACGCTGTGTTCACTGCATCATTCCATGTTTGGCACTGATCACCACCTGCACTCATGTATATATCATGTATATATCTATCCACTTAGCACTTTTAATTCTTATTCTTATTTTTATATTTTTATGACAGTATGTTTGCACTGAAGCACCGCAGCAATTTCCTAATGTTGTAAACCTGCTCAACATTTGGCAATAAAACCCTTTCTGATTCTGATTCTGATTCTGAGAACCCACGCAAACATGGGGAGAACATGCAAACTCCACACAGAAAGACCCCGGCCTGGTGTTGGAATTGGTTGGAGTTGGTCCAAAGACATGCAGCTTGTGGGGATAGGTTAATTGGATAATCCAAATTGTCACTAGGTGTGAATGTGCGAATGAATGTGAGTGCAAATGGTTGTTTGTCCCTGTGTGTTGGCCCTGCGACAGACTGGCGACCTGTCCAGGGTGTACCCTGCCTCTCGCCCTATGACAGCTGGGATAGGCTCCAGCGCCCCCCGTGACCCTGAAAAGGATAAGCGGAAGCGAATGGATGGATGGATATATATATGTGTGTGTGTATGTATATATTGTACTATTCTTAGTTAGCGTATTGTCTGTCTTGTCTTAATGTTGGTTTATGTTGGTTTATAATGGAGCACTGTAACAAAAAAAAAAAATTCCCCCAGGGATCAATAAAGTATTCTGATTCTGATTCAATTAACAACTTCATTTTAAAAATCGTGCGGCTATTCAAATTAGCCAAACCGGGTGATGTAAGGAGCTCTCTGATTGGTTGGACAGACACAGGCTCATAGCTTCGCCCTGCTATGAAGCGTGTGTGCTTGTACAAAGGCTGTTCAGCCTCGGGATTTACACTCGGCCTGACATGGATATGTGAGGAATGAAGGGACCCTGAAGCGAAATGGAGAGCCCAGCCTCTGATTGAATGCCTGTTTTCGCAGTCTGACCACCTGTTGAAGGTAACGTGCTAACATGGCTAACGCTAGTTATTTTAAGGTCATCTTACCTTGTGAAAGTTTTATGTCGCAGCTGTACGAGCTGGCTACGTGTTTTATAAGCTGCTGTGCTCTTCACAAATAAAGCTGGAAGCAGCTCAGACTGTTAGAACCAGCACTGAGGCCTGTTACATTTATAGTGTTAGAACAATGGCTGCAACCTACAGCCTTTAAACTAGCGATGATAAATGCTGACTGTAAACTTGTCAGTCCAGATGTTACCACATTACTTTATGATACTTAGAGTTAAAACAACTGAGACAGGCTGATTAAAATAATAGCTGTCAGTTCTCTCATTCCTTATATCAAGACAGGAGATCACACTACTTATTTCAGTTCATTTAATATGTGAGCGCACAGATTCATTCTCAACTGGACATAAATGATGATCAAAGGTTGTATATATGATGATTCATCAAATCCCAGCCTCTAACACAGTGCGCTGAATCTTAGCTTTGAATGTCCAGTATATTCTAATCAGTGCAATTTAAGCATTCACTGAACCTACAGTATCTAAACCTGTGTGGCAAATGTGTGGTAAAGACACAGATAATGAAATTTAATTATTAATACAATATACATCATGAAAAACAACAGCTGAAAATGATTCAGTTCAGTACTTTTCTCTGTATGCTCTGTGATTATAAAGGCCTTAAATTCTGTGATATATACTGTAAATGATTTTTACAGAGGTCTTAAAGTACCTAAATCACTGCTGATAGTCTGGTTGTTTATATTTTCACGTTTTTGTGTCTGTAGGGCTGTTTGATGACGATTTGGACTCCTCTGGGAGATGAGGACACACCCACATCTGTTCCATACTGCAGCCATGGATGGTGTTACAGCTCAGAGTCAGCTTTGGGCCATCAGATGCACACACTAGAAAACCAGCACCTGGACTTCATGCAGGAGAGAAAGCCTAATCCAGCAACTAATCCAGAAGTTAATCCCTGAGCAAACAGGAAAGGGAAATAGATTTTGAAATGCAGTTTATTTATTTATTTATTTTTATTTATTTATTTTTTTGCCTGTCCCATTTGGTTCTTTAGCCATCAGAATTGTTGTCTGAAGACCAACAAGGATACCCAATGGATTTACTTTGCCAAATGGATCATCGTGGCATTGCCGTATTGGTCCATTTGATCGACCTTTGTTTTTATTATTTATTATATTTTATTTCCAAAGTAAGATGTAAGATGGCGCGGCCACGTCCAGACGCCTTCCTGACCGCTCCGCTCCGACTATCCACTTTTCTTGTTTTTTACTTATTTTTTGCCCTGGTTTACATCCCAAAATCGTCTAGTCTTATACTATACGACAGCGGATCACTTGTAAACATCGGTGCCAAGGTTGCACATCTAATCTTGAACACTTTTAAACCTGACCCTTCCTGGCCGCCAGAGATTCTACGCGGCGCGGAGAACAACAAAGGACGGGCCGCTCATCCGAGGCGCAGAACAAAGAAGCGCCGGGGAAAACGCGCTGGTATTAGGAACAGACTGAGACAGCAGGCGCATCGCGTACCACTGCCCAGTATCCTACTGGCCAATGTACAATCCATGGAGAACAAGCTCGATGACCTAAGAGCAAGGGTCACCTTCCAACGTGACATGAGGGACTGCAACATTCTGTGCTTCACGGAGACATGGCTGACCCCCACCGTGCCGGACCAGGCCATAACTCCGTCGGATTCATTCATTCATTCATTCGGATTCAGAGTGACGGACAAGGTAAGCGACCCATGTTGTAGGTGACGTCAGACGCCGGAGATTTTGGCGGAGAAAAAGCAAATGGTAGCATGGAGTTTAACAAAGGTTTTTCAAGCTTCAGTATTACCAAATATACTAATCAATTGTCATATAACTAACAACATCTGTTTTATCATCTCTAACACCCTGGAGGACAACGGGGAGAGTTTAGACGCTCTCCAAGATTACATCGACCGCTGTTTTCAAGATTTAGTAATGAATAAGGCCCAGAGTGCATCTTCCCCGGCCAAAATTGAGACGCCGTCATCGAAGAGATGTCGCCTGGCAGACTCCCCCGGTACTACATCGCCTGCCGGCAAAGACATCGCAGACATCCTGGAGTCAATCGACAAGCGATTGTCCAGTTTCGATGCGAGGCTGTCCCTGGTGGAGATTTTACACCGGGAATTTAAATCTCTGAGAGAATCCCTGGAATTCAGCCAGCAGCAGGTGGAAACGCTTGCCGCTGAAAATGCCACGCTACGGGAGTCGGTCAAATCTCTCACCGATAACGCTAAACATTGAAAATAAAAAAATAAAAGAGTCCGTTATCGATCTACAAGCCCGTAGCATGAGAGATAATCTTGTGTTTTCTGGTATTCCAGAAACTGCCGGAGAGGATGCAGAGGCAACGGTGAAAAGCTTCATTAAAATCCACCTGAAGCTGCCGGAGGACACCGTAAAGAACATCAACTTCGATAGAGTACATCGCTTGGGGGGCGCGCGGTCGCGGACCGGGAGACCACGGCCTATTGTGGCCAAATTCGGTCAATTCAAACAGAAGGAACAGGTGAAGAGTCGCGGCAGAGAGCTGAAAGGAACGGACTTCAGCGTGAACGACCAGTTCCCCAAAGAGATCCTGGAACGACGCAAGGTCCTGTTCCCAGTTCGACGTAGCTTCATCCAGATAGGCTCCCGTGCTGTCATCGCCGTGGACCGGCTCTACGTGGACGGACAGCTCTACCGCGACCCCGGCACCACACCGTGGTTATATTGACTGCACTCCAGATAAGAACCCGCTACACTCTTTTCTTATTCATTTACACTTTCTCTTTTAACATGGGTTTAACCTAGTAATATCAATATGATGTCATAGCAGATATAACACCGTCACCCTCCGTCATTGCTTTAATTGGAATGTTTCCGTTTCGTTTCTTTTTTGTTGTTGTTGCTCACAGTTCATGTGGTTTCTTTCTTTCTCTTGTCTTTCACTGCTGTGGTCACCTACTTCCCCACTCACCTACAAACAACACCCTCTATTTCTCCATATTTTCACACCACGATCACGCAAACACATCAGCTCAACGGCAGCACATTCACAACAGCCTCACAGCACGCACAGACTTGCAGGACACATAAGCAAGCCACGCTTGTTCATATTAGTGAATATTCACACACATAGTCAGACTTATGGAGCCTCTCACCACACTTCTTTTTCTCTTTCTATTTACAAACAAGGGATGTTTCCACATTCTCTCTACCTGTCTAAACGAAACACCCAGCGTACATCATTAGACATACACACACAATTATGGGCATGCTGAGGTTTGTCACATGGAATGTAAATGGAGCTGGCACCAGAGGAAAGAGGTTAAAGATATTTAACCAGCTTAAAAAACTACAGGCAGATGTTGTTTTATTACAAGAAACTCATAAACCTGTCACAGGTTTAAACGAACTTAAAACACCTGAGTTTCCTAACGTGTTTGCAGCCTGTTATAATTCTAGACAACCGGGAGTAGCAATTTTAATACATAAAAATGTTAATTTTACAGTACTCGATACAGTTATAGATCCAGAGGGTAGATTTCTAATTATTAAACTATCAATATTGAACAAAAAACTATGTATTGTAAGTATATACTGTCCAAATGTTGATGAACCCTCATTCTTCCACGGATTTTTTAGTGCACTCTCTGAACACCTTGATTGCACACTCATTCTTGGCGGTGACCTCAACCTTGGACTAAATGAAGACATGGATAGGCTCAACACAACAGGAACTCAGCGCAATTGGCAGTCCACAAATATAATCAAACAGTATATGAGCGACTTTGGTCTTTGCGATGCATGGCGCTCTCTTCACCCCACCAGTAAGGAATATACTTTTTTCTCGCATGTTCATCACTCCTACTCTCGTCTGGATTATTTTTTGGTCAGCAGCTCACTGCTGTGTGACATTTCAGACACTGAGATTCATCCTATAGCTGTCAGCGATCATGCTCCTGTATCTTTAACACTAATGCACAAGAATAACACTACGCCAAGAAAAAACTGGAGATTTAATATATCACTACTTAAAGATGAAGACTTTATTAAATATTTTAAAAAGGAATGGACTTCATATTTAGACTTTAATGACACTCCCGGAATATCTGCTTCTGTTCTATGGGAAGCAGGGAAAGCTGTGACGAGAGGTAAAATAATTTCTTTCTCATCACACAAAAAGAAAGAAGAAAACAAAAATATTCAGGAATTAGAAAAAAACATCAAATCACTAGAAGAAGCCTACGCGTGCAACCAAGATCAGGAAACATTGAACAAAATATGCAAAACAAAACTAGAATTAAATGAAATTATTAATAAAAAAACACAATTCCTTATACAAAGACTACGCTTGCAGAATTTTGAACACAGTAACAAATCAGGTCGATTTCTAGCTAACCAGCTAAAAATAAATAAAGAAAAAACAACTATATGTGCTGCTAAAGATTTATCGGGGAACACAACATATGATCCTGGAAGAATAAACAACATTTTTAGGGATTTCTATGAAACTTTATACTCACCACAAATAAACCCATCTAAAAATGAAATTGATCTGTTTCTTGACAACGTAACTCTTCCAAAATTACTAGACAGTCAAGCAATGGAACTGGATTCGCCACTGACGCCAAGTGAACTCCAGGACGCCCTGATAAGTATGCCCAATAATAAGGCTCCAGGTCTAGACGGCTTCCCTGCAGAATTCTACAAAGAATTCTGGACAATTTTGGCACCAGTATTCCACGGCATGTTGCAGGAAATCGAGGAAAATGGCAGACTACCACCAAATATGAATTCTGCCAACATTAGTCTCCTGCTAAAACCAGGCAAAGACCCTTTATTTCCCTCAAGCTATCGTCCAATTTCTCTTTTAAATGTAGACCTTAAAATAATCTGCAAAGCTCTTTCAAAGAGATTAGAGAAAATGACCCCCCTCTTAATTCATCCTGACCAAACTGGTTTCATAAAAGGTCGGCACTCCTCAACAAACACTCGTAGATTACTTAATTTAATAGACTACTCATACGATAAAAACATCGAAACCATAATATTATCTCTAGATGCAGAAAAAGCATTTGACAGAGTTAACTGGAAATTTTTATTCGCAACTTTACACAAATTTGGTTTTGGAAACTCTTTCATAAACTGGATAAGAATATTATACAATTCCCCAACAGCTCGTATCAGAACAAATGACCAGACATCCTCCAGCTTCTGTCTCCTGAGGGGCACCAGACAGGGATGCCCACTCTCCCCTTCACTTTTTGCAATTTTTATCGAACCTCTAGCAGCAGCATTTAGACAGGCTACAACAATTAAGGGCATAAAATGTAAGAACATAGAACATAAAATCAGTCTCTATGCGGATGATGTGTTGCTTTTTCTGCAAAACACACAAACCAACCTCTCTGAGGTAATTACTTTAATAAACTGGTTTTCAAGAGTTTCAGATTATTCAATTAACTGGCCAAAATCTACAGTTCTCCCCATTAACTGCTCCTTCCATAATTCTTCCTCTGCCCCACTGCAATCCGGAAATATTATATATTTAGGTATTAATGTCTCTCCTAAGCTTTCAGACTTAACTAAATTAAA
The DNA here is from genome assembly GCF_963969265.1 of Rhamphochromis sp. 'chilingali'. Classification (NCBI taxonomy): domain Eukaryota; kingdom Metazoa; phylum Chordata; class Actinopteri; order Cichliformes; family Cichlidae; genus Rhamphochromis; species Rhamphochromis sp. 'chilingali'. The sequence continues at coordinate 64,975,658 of NC_137929.1, read as the reverse complement.
CCACATCCCACTTCTAAAGAAAGTAGAAGGCGATCTGACTAGATGGAAATCTTTACCCATATCACTCATGGGAAGGGTCGCCACTATAAAAATGATGATCTTGCCAAAAATAAATTACTTATTTTTGATGATCCCTAACAAACCATCACAAGATTGGTTCAGATCTCTGGATTCATATATTTCCAAATTCCTTTGGAAAGATAAACCCCCGCGTATCAGCTTAAAAACGCTACAAAGAACCAAGGATAGAGGAGGATTAGATCTGCCTAATTTTCACCAATACTTCTTAGCCAACAGGCTTCAGTTCATCTTAGAATGGTTAAAACATACCTTCTTAGTTGAGCCCTGGCTAGATGTTGAACAGGCACTATGCAAGGATCTAGAGATTTCAGACCTACCATTTATTAGCTCAAACATCAAAAGACATGAATGCTTTAAAAGTATCAACATCAGCTTTTCTCTGACAGCATGGTGGGAGTTTCTAAAAATAACGGAGTCTTCATTAATCCCATGCAAACGTACACCTATCTGGAATAACCCTGACATATTACAAAACACTCCTCCTTGAATTGCTACCTTATCGTGGTGGAGGGGTTTGTGTGTCCCAGGGATCCCGGGGGCTATGTTGTCTGGGGGCTTTTGCCCCCTGGTAGGGTCTCCCATGGCAAATTGGTCCTGGGTGAGGGACCAGATAAAAAGCGATTCAGAAGACCCTTATGAAAAGGACATCGAGGGAACAGTTTACCCTGCTTGTTCCCTGCGCCTTAGGGTCGGGGAACGGGTCCTGACTGTCATCTGCGCCTATGCGCCGAGTGGCAGTTCAGAGTACCCTTCTTAGAGTCCCTGGGGGGGGGGTGCTGGAAGGTGCTCCACCTGGAGACTCTGTTGTCCTGCTGGGAGACTTCAATGCTCACGTGGGTAACGACAGCGAGACCTGGAGGGGCGTGATTGGGAGGAACGGCCTCCCTGATCTGAACCCGACCGGTGCTTTGTTATTGGACTTCTGTGCTAATCACAGTTTGTCCATAACGAACACCCTGTTCGAACATAAGAGTGTACATAAGTGCACGTGGCACCAGGACGCTCTAGGCCGTAGGTCGATGATCGATTTTGTAATCGTATCACCAGACCTGCAACCATATGTTCTGGACACTCGGGTAAAGAGAGGGGCTGAGCTGTCAACTGATCACCACCTGGTGGTGAGTTGGATCAGGTGGCGGGGGAGGACACTGGACAGACCTGGTACACCTAAACGCGTAGTGAGGGTGCGCTGGGAACGTCTAGCAGAGGCCCCAGTCCGTGAGATCTTCAACGCACACCTCCGGCAGAGCTTCAACAGCATTCCGAGGGAGACTGGGGACATTGAGTCCGAATGGACCATGTTCAGCGTCTCCATTGCCGAAGCTGCTGCATTGAGCTGCGGCCGCAGGGTGGTTGGTGCCTGCCGTGGTGGTAATCCCCGAACCAAATGGTGGACACCAGAGGTGAAGGGAGCCACCAGGCTGAAGAAGGAGTCCTATTGGGCTTGGTTAGCCTGTGGGACTCCGGAGGCAGCTGACAGGTATCGACAGGCCAAGCGGAATGCGGCTCGGGCAGTGGCTGAAGCAAAAACTCGGGTGTGGGAGGAGTTCGGAGAGGCCATGGAAAAAGACTTTCGGACTGCCTCGAAGAGATTCTGGCAAACCGTCAGGCGTCTCAGGAGGGGAAAGCGGTGCTCTACCTGCACTGTGTATAGTGCTGGTGGAGCGCTGTTGACGTCGACTGAGAAAATTGTCAGGCGGTGGAAGGAATACTTTGAGGACCTCCTTAATCCCACTGACACGTCTTCCGAGGAGGAAGCAGAGTCTGGGGATGAGGGGAATGACCCGCCAATTTCCGGGGGCGAGGTCACTGAGGCAGTTAAACAACTCCTTGGTGGCAGAGCCCCTGGTGTTGACGAGGTCCGCCCCGAGTTCCTGATGGCTCTGGACGTTGTAGGGCTGTCCTGGTTGACACGCCTTTGCAATGTTGCGTGGAGATCAGGGGCAGTACCTGTGGACTGGCAGACCGGGGTGGTGGTCCCCATCTTTAAGAAGGGGGACCGGAGGGTGTGTTCCAACTACAGGGGGAATCACACTCCTCAGCCTCCCTGGGAAAGTCTATGCCAGGGTGCTGGAAAGGAGAGTTCGTCCGCTAGTCGAACCTCGGATACAGGAGGAACAATGCGGTTTTCGTCCTGGTCGCGGAACACTGGACCAGCTCTTTATCCTCTCGAGGGTACTTGAGGGCGCATGGGAGTTTGCCCAACCAGTCTACATGTGTTTTGTGGACTTGGAGAAGGCATTCGACCGTGTCCCTCGGGGTGTCCTGTGGGAGGTGCTGCGGGAGTATGGGGTGTCTGGCCCATTGCTACGGGCCATTCGACCCCTATACAACCGTTGCAGGAGCTTGGTTCGCATTGCCGGCAATAAGTCGGACTCGTTCCCGGTGGGTGATGGGCTCCGCCAGGGCTGCCCTTTGTCTCCGGTTCTGTTCATAATTTTTATGGACAGGATTTCTAGGCGCAGCCAAGTGGCGGAGGGCTTTCGCTTTGGTGGCCTCAGGATCTCATCTCTGATTTTTGCGGATGATGTGGTTCTGTTGGCTTCATCAGGTGAGGGCCTCCAGCTCGCACTGGAACGGTTCGCAGCCGAGTGTGAAGCAGCGGGAATGAGGATCAGCACCTCCAAATCTGAGGCCATGGTTCTCAGCCGGAAAAGGGTGGAGTGCCCTCTCCGGGTCGGGGATGAGTTCCTGCCCCAAGTGGAGGAGTTCAAGTATCTCGGGGTCTTGATCGCGAGTGATGGGAGAAGGGAGCCGGAGATTGACAGACGGATTGGGGCTGCAGATGCTGTAATGCGGACGCTGCACCGGTCCGTCGTGGTGAAGAGGGAGCTGAGTGTAAAAGCGAAGCTCTCAATTTACCGGTCGATCTACGTCCCTACCCTCACCTATGGCCACGAGCTGTGGGTAGTGACCGAAAGAACGAGATCGCGGATACAAGCGGCGGAAATGAGCTTCCTCCGAAGGGTGGCTGGCCTCTCCCTTAGAGATAGGGTGAGAAGTTCGGCCATCCGGGAGGGGCTCAGAGTAGAGCCGCTGCTGCTCCACATCGAAAGGAGTCAGCTGAGGTGGTTCGGGCATCTGACAAGGATGCCCCCTGGGCGCCTCCTGGGTGAGGTGTTCCAGGCATGTCCTACCGGGAGGAGGCCCCGGGGAAGACCCAGGACACGCTGGAGAGATTATATCTCTCGGCTGGCCTGGGAACGTCTTGGTATTCCCCCGGATAAGCTGGAGGAGGTGGCTGGGGAGAGGGAGGTCTGGGCCTCTTTGCTTAGGCTGCTGCCCCCGCGACCCGGCCTCGGATAAGCGGTTGAAGATGGATGGATGGATATTACAAAACAATAATATGATTAATTTCCCAAAATGGAGTTGTAAAGCGTTGGTGAGAGTTGGTGAACACCAAGTGGTGCTGTCACTTGGTGTTCGCTCGCTCTGCGGTAGAGTATCACTTCCTGTTCCTGCTCAAACACAGTGGTGTTTCTGAGTAGCTTATATGCTTAGCAATTTAATTAACAACTTTTAAATACATTCTTCTTTCATAGTATAATTTTCACGTGCTTCATCCGAAGCACACTTTCTGTGTACTCACTACCTAATTTATAGCCAAAGTATTCACTCACAGTCTCTGTACTGTTTCGCTAGCTTAGCTTAGCTCGTAGCCGACTCGTTAGCACCATGGCTACTTCACCTGTCCCTCCTACACTTTCTTGCTCATTGTGTCAGATGTTTAGTTACTCCTCGGCCTCCTTTAGCAGTAATGATATCTGTAACAAATGTAGCATATTTGTAGCTCTGGAGGCCAGGATTACTGAATTGGAGACTCGGCTTCGCACCCTTCATTCACCTGTAGCTAGCCAGGCCCCTGTAGCTGGTGCAGCCGAAGATAGCATAGGCCCCGCTAGCTGTTCCCCGGCAGACCCCAAGCAGCTGGGGAAAGAGGGCGGCTGGGTCACGGTGAGGAGGAAGCATAGTCCTAAACAGAAGCCCCAGGTACACCACCAACCCGTTCATGTGTCTAACCGTTTTTCCCCACTCTGCGACACACCCGCCGTGGGTCAAACTCTGGTAATTGGTGATTCTGTTCTCAGACATGTAAAGCTAGAGACACCGGCAACCATAGTCAATTGTCTTCCAGGGGCCAGAGCAGGCGACATTGAAGGAAATTTAAAACTGCTGGCTAAGGGTAAACGTAAATTCAGTAAAATCATAATTCACGTCGGCAGTAATGACACCCGGTTACGCCAATCGGAGGTCACTAAAATCAATATTGAATCGGTGTGCAACTTTGCAAAAACAATGTCGGACTCTGTAGTTTTCTCTGGTCCCCTCCCCAATCAGACCAGGAGTGACATGTTTAGCCGCATGTTCTCCTTAAATTGCTGGCTGTCTGAGTGGTGTCCCAGAAACGATGTGGGCTTGATAGATAATTGGCAAACCTTCTGGAGGAAACCTGGTCTTGTTAGGAGAGACGGCATCCATCCCACTTTGGATGGAGCAGCTCTCATTTCTAGAAATATGGACAAATTTATTAAACCCCCCAAAATATGACTATCCAGAGTTGGGACCAGGAAGCAGAGTTGCAGTCTTACACGCCTCTCTGCAGCTTCTCTCCTCCTGCTACCCCCCCAAAAACCCATCTCCATAGAGACTGTGTCAGCTCCCAAACAGACAAAAAAAAACTAAAAACCAGCAACAAACAACTTAAACATAAACAATTACAAAGAAAGAACAATACAGTATCCACATCTGAACCAAAGAGTAAAACAGTGAAATGTGGATTATTAAATATTAGGTCTCTCTCCTCCAAGTCTCTGTTAGTACATGACTTAATAATTAATCAACAAATTGATTTACTCTGCCTTACAGAAACCTGGTTGCAGCAGGATGATTATGTTAGTTTAAATGAATCAACACCCCCGAGTCATTCTAACTACCAGAAACCTCGAAGCACAGGCCGAGGGGGCGGTGTGGCAGCAATTTTTCACACCAGCCTGTTAATTAATGAAAGACCAAGACAGACTTTTAATTCATTTGAAAGCCTGATGCTTAACATTCTCCACCCCAGCTGTGAAACTCAGAAACCAGTCTTACTTGTTATCATCTATCGTCCACCTGGGCCTTACACAGAGTTTCTGTCTGATTTCTCAGACTTTATATCTAATTTAGTTCTGAGCTCAGATAAAATAATTATTGTGGGTGATTTTAACATCCATGTAGATGCTAAAAATGACAGCCTCGACATGGCATTTAATCTGTTATTAGACTCAATTGGCTTCTCTCAAAATGTAAAAGAACCCACCCACCACTTTAATCACACTCTAGATCTTGTTTTAACATATGGCATAGAAACTGAACATTTAACAGTGTTTCCTGAAAACCCTCTCCTGTCTGATCATTTCCTGATTCGACTGGTTCGACTGAGACGGCACACTTACAGACCACCGTTACCCAGTTTATTACTGGCTAATATGCAGTCTCTGGAGAACAAGCTGTGCGAGCTTCGGGCACGGATCTCATTCCAGCGAGAGATGCGGGACTGCTGCGTGATATGCCTCACAGAAACCTGGCTATCGGACAAAGTACCGGACTCCGCAATACAACTGCCGGGGTTCTCTGTGCACCGCGCGGACAGGTCACAGGATCTTACTGGGAAAAGCAGAGGCGGTGGTGTGTGTTTCATGATCAACAACAGCTGGTGTGATTATGCGAACGTGCACCCGGTCAAATCCTTCTGCTCACCGGACCTGGAGTACCTGATGATTAAGTGCCGGCCATTCTGGCTACCGAGGGAATTTACAGCAGTGATTATTACGGCTGTTTACATTCCCCCACAAGCCGACACTGACCGTGCACTCAGGGAACTGTACAGCGCGATCAGCAGCGAGGAAACCGCACACCCAGAGGCAGCGTTTATCACAGCCGGAGACTTTAATAAGGGAGACCTGAAGAAAGTCTCACCAAAACTCCATCAACACATCCTTTTCAACACACGTGGAAACTGGCTACTCGACCACTGTTACACCTCTTTCCGGGATGCGTACAAAGCCCTCCCCCGCGCCCCATTCGGCCAATCAGATCACTGCTCCATCCTGCTCCTGCCCGCCTACAGGCAGAAGCTGAAACAGGAAGCTCCAACCCGGAGGGCGGTGCACTGTTGGACGGACCAATCGGAGTCTGCGCTGCGGGACTGTTTTGATCACGCGGACTAGGAAATGTTTCACGTGGCCGCCAGAGACATTGATGAATACACAGACTCAGTCTGTGGATTTATCAGGAAATGCGTGGAAGATGTCGTCCCATCCAGAACAGTCAAATCCTTCCCAAATCAAAAACCCTGGATTAACGGAGATGTTCGCGCGGCACGGAACACCGCCTTTGCCTCCGCGAACACATCGGACTACAAACACGCACATTACCAACTCCGGAAGACGATCAAAGCAGCCAAACGTGAGTACAGGGACAGGGTGGAGCAACAGTTTGACAACCCTCGGAGTATGTGGCAGGGACTAAACACGATCACAGACTTTAGAGGGAAAACCAGCACACCGCAGACCACGGCCTCTCTGTGTGAGGATCTAAACGTATTCTACGCTAGATTTGACACAGCGAACACCATGAGACCGGACAGTGTGCGCACCGTGGATGACGTCAGTGCGCACACTGTGTCTGAGGAGGATGTGCGGAAGTGCTTCAGGAAGGTGAACGCACGCAAAGCTACTGGTCCGGACGGGATTCCCGGCCGCGTCCTCAGGTCATGCGCGGCTCAGCTGGCTGGAGTGTTCACACACATCTTCAACCTTTCCCTCTCTCTGTCTGTAGTCCCAGCCTGCTTCAAAATGGCCACCATCGTCCCTGTACCCAAATCCTCCACCATCTCCTCATTGAACGACTGGCGACCTGTAGCCCTGACCCCCATCGTAAGCAAATGCTTCGAGAAGCTGGTCAGGGACTTCATCTGCTCTGCACTACCCGACTCACTGGACCCTCTACAGTTTGCATACCGCCACAACAGGTCCACTGATGATGCCATAGCCCTGACACTACACACTGCCCTGTCACACCTGGAGAAGAGAGACACGTATGTGAGGATGCTGTTTGTAGATTACAGCTCAGCATTCAATACCATCGTTCCCTCGAAGCTGGACAGGAAACTGCAGGATCTAGGACTGAGCAGCTCCCTCTGCAGCTGGATCCTTAGCTTCCTGTCTGACAGACGCCAGGTGGTCAGACTGGGCAGCATCACCTCATCCCCCATCACACTGAACACTGGTGCTCCACAGGGGTGTGTACTGAGCCCTCTCCTGTACTCACTCTACACCTACGACTGCACAGCCACTAACAGCTCCAACATCATTGCGAAGTTTGCGGACGACACTACAGTGGTGGGTCTTATCACCAACAGTGATGAGACAGCTTACAGGGAGGAGGTCAGCGCCCTGACCCACTGGTGTCAAGACAACCATCTCACCCTCAACGTCGCAAAGACAAAGGAGTTGATAGTGGACTTCCGGAGGTGCAGAGAAGTACACACCCCCATCACCATCAACGGCGCTGCTGTGGAGAGAGTGAGCAGCTTCCGGTTCCTTGGAGTACATCTGGCTGAGGATCTTACGTGGTGAGTACACACAAACAAAACAGTGAAGAAGGCGCAGAAGCGCCTCTTCTTTCTCAGGAGACTGAAAAGATTCGGCATGAGCCCCCGCATCCTCAGGACCTTCTATCACTGTGCCATTGAGAGCATCCTCACTGGATGCATCACCACCTGGTATGGCAACAGCACCGCCTACAACCGCAAAGCTCTCCAGCAAGTAGTGCGGTGCTCTGAACGGATAATTGGAGGTGAGCTTCCCTCCCTCCAAGACATCTACAGGAAGCGGTGCCTGAGGAAAGCGGGGAGGATCATCAAGGACTCCAGTCACCCCAGCCATAAACTGTTCAGACTACTTCCATCAGGAAGGAGGTTCTGCAGCATCCGGTCCCGTACCAGCAGACTGAGAGACAGCTTTTTCCATCAGGCCATCAGACTGCTGAACACGTCATAGACACCTCAGCTTCACTACTGGAACTTTAACATTATGCACTCCACACTGTATATAAATGCCACTTGTTTTGCACATATTCAACTCTGTATATTTTATATATTTTATTATTATTATTATTATTATTATTATTATTATTATTAATTTTTTTTTTTTATTTTTTTTTTAACTATTTAATTTGTAAAAATGTGCATACACACACACACACACACACACACACACACGTAGGAAAATATTTAGTATACACATCCAGAAATGCATACACTATTATATGTTGTACATATATTTATTAGTTTCAGGTTGGCCATTCTTGTATTTTGCTCGTTTGTGTTGTTGTGTTTGCACATCTCTGTTTCTTGTGGGGCTCGCACACAAGAATTTCACTCGCATGTGCTGTGCCAGTGTGCCTACACATGTGATGTGACAATAAAAGTGATTTGATTTGATTTGATTTGATAACATTTACATTTACAATAATTGATTACACAGCGGTGGAGAGTAGACTTTATCAAAGTAGATGTCTTTCTGAAAGCGCTGTAACTAAGTTTAAGAATATAATCCACCCACTGTTATCACTTTCAATGCCCTGTACCAACACAGAGCAGAGCAGCTATCTGAACGCTACCCCAACAGAGGTCGATTATCTTGTTAATAATTTCACCTCCTCACTACGTACGACTCTGGATACTGTAGCTCCTGTGAAAACTAAGGTCTCTAATCAGAAGTATTTGACTCCGTGGTATAATTCTCAAACACGTACCCTAAAGCAGATGACTCGTAATCTGGAGAGGAAATGGCGTGTCACAAATTTAGAGGATCATCATTTAGCCTGGAGAAAAAGTTTGCTGCTTTATAAGAAAGCCCTCCGCAAAGCCAGAACATCTTACTATTCATCACTGATTGAAGAAAATAAGAACAACCCCAGGTTTCTCTTCAGCCCTGTAGCCAGGCTGACAAAAAGTCAGAGCTCTTTTGAGCCAACCATCCCTTTAACGTTAACTAGTAATGACTTCATGAACTTCTTCACAAATAAAATTTTTATCATTAGAGAAAAAATTACCAGTAATCATCCCACAGATGTAATATTATCTACAGCTACTCTTAGTACCATTGATGTTAAGTTAGACTCTTTTTCTCCAATTGATCTTTCTGAGTTAACTTCAATAATTACTTCCTCCAAACCTTCAATGTGTCTTTTAGACCCCATTCCTACAAAACTGCTCAAAGAAGTCCTGCCATTAATTAATTCTTCGATCTTAAATATGATCAACCTATCTCTAATAATCGGCTATGTACCACAGGCCTTCAAGCTGGCTGTAGTTAAACCTTTACTCAAAAAGCCATCTCTAGACCCAGCAGTCTTAGCTAATTATAGGCCAATCTCCAACCTTCCTTTCATATCAAAAATCCTTGAAAGAGTAGTTGTCAAACAGCTAACAGATCATCTGCAGAGGAATGGTTTATTTGAAGAGTTTCAGTCAGGTTTCAGAGCTCATCACAGCACAGAAACAGCTTTAGTGAAGGTTACAAATGATCTTCTTATGGCCTCTGACAGTGGACTCATCTCTGTGCTTGTCCTGCTAGACCTTAGTGCAGCATTCGATACTGTCGACCATAATATCCTATTAGAGCGATTAGAACATGCTGTAGGTATTACAGGTACTGCACTGCAGTGGTTTGTATCATATCTATCTAATAGACTCCAATTTGTGCATGTAAATGGAGAGTCCTCTTCACACACTGAGGTTAATTATGGAGTTCCACAGGGTTCAGTGCTAGGACCAATTCTGTTTACATTATACATGCTTCCCTTAGGCAGCATCATTAGAACACATAGCATACATTTTCACTGCTATGCCGATGACACCCAGCTCTATCTGTCCATGAAGCCAGATAGCACACACCAATTAGTTAGACTGCAGGAATGTCTTAAAGACATAAAGACCTGGATGGCCGCTAACTTTCTGCTTCTTAATTCAGATAAAACTGAGGTTATTGTACTCGGCCCTGAAAATCTTAGAAATATGGTATCTAACCAGATTCTTACTCTGGATGGCATTACCTTGGCCTCCAGTAACACTGTGAGGAACCTTGGAGTCATTTTTGACCCGGACATGTCCTTCAACGCACATATTAAACAAATATGTAAGACTGCTTTCTTCCATTAGCGCAACATCTCTAAAATTAGAAATATCCTGTCTCAGAGTGACGCTGAAAAACTAGTTCATGCATTTATTACTTCCAGGCTGGACTACTGTAACTCATTATTATCAGGATGTCCAAAAAACTCACTGAAAAGCCTTCAACTAATCCAAAATGCTGCAGCAAGAGTCCTGACAGGGACTAGAAAGAGAGAGCATATTTCTTCTGTTTTGGCTTCCCTTCATTGGCTTCCTGTTAAATCCAGAATTGAATTCAAAATTCTGCTCCTCACATACAAGGTCTTAAATAATCAAGCCCCATCTTATCTTAATGACCTTGTAGTACCATATCACCCTATTAGAGCACTTCGCTCTCGCTCTGCAGGCCTACTTGTTGTTCCTAGAGTATTTAAAAGTAGAATGGGAGGGAGAGCCTTCAGTTTTCAGGCCCCTCTTCTGTGGAACCAGCTTCCAGTTTGGATTCGGGAGACAGACACTATCTCTACCTTCAAGATTAGGCTTAAAACTTTCCTTTTTGCTAAAGCATATAGTTAGGGCTGGACCAGGTGATCCTGAATCCTCCCTTAGTTATGCTGCAATAGACTTAGGCTGCCAGGGATTCCCATGATATATTGGGTTTTTCCTTTCCAGTCACCTTTCTCACTCACTATGTATTAATAGACCTCTCTGCATTGAATCGTATCTGTTATTAACCTCTGTCTCTCTTCCACAGCATGTCTTTTATCCTGTCTTCCTTCTCTCACCCCAACCGGCCGCAGCAGATGGCCGCCCCTCCCTGAGCCTGGTTCTGCCGGAGGTTTCTTCCTGTTAAAAGGGAGTTTTTCCTTCCCACTGTCGCCAAAGTGCTTGCTCATAGGGGGTCATATGATTGTTGGGTTTTTCTCTGTATCTATGAAGCACCTTGGGGCGACTTTTGTTGTGATTTGGCGCTATATAAATAAAATTGAATTGAATTGAATTGAATTAAAGGAATTAAATACTTAGAACATATATTAGAGGGAACAGAATTTATTCCATTTGACAGACTAGTTGCACAATATGGGATCAACAAGACAAGATTTTTAGAATATCAACAAATTAAATCCATAGTAAAAAAAAAATTTAACCTCAGTCAAGTTGAATTACAAACACCACCAAGTGCGGCACATTTTCTTACTCTTAAATCCCCCAAATTATTATCTAAAATATACAGAACACTTTCTAAATTAGATGAATCAATATCCCTTCCTATTGCAAAGTGGGAAGCAGATTTATCAGTCAGCTTAGACCAAAACTTCTGGTCTCAGATTTGCTTAAAAACCTTTAAATTAATTTAAAAACCCAGTCTACAAAATACTACATAGAGTGCACTATACAGGTCATCGGATGTTCAAGATGGGCTTTACATCTTCCAACAACTGCTCACACTGTCAAGGCAATACACCAGACAATTACATCCACGCTCTTTGGTTCTGTCCACCAGTGCAGAAGTTTTGGCGCGAGATATGTGAAGACTTATCAAAGTGTCTGAAATGTAACATTCCAACTTCCCCCTTAGTGTGTTTACTGGGCAGCTTAGATAATGTCACTTCAGAAAAGAATATGGCCCATATGGTTTTCACTGCCCTATGCATAGCCAAGAAAACTGTCCTCATGAACTGGCAAAATAAAAATAATCTTAATTCTAACCAATATAGAAATTATCTATTAGATTACATTAGTCTTGACACAGCCTCTGCCACCACATCAGATCAATTGCTCTGGGCTCCTTTTATCAGCTCCATCACCTAGTGGGGGTGGGGGGTCATAGTTTGGTCCCGCCTTCACTGTTGTGATTGGTGTGGGGGTAGGGACAGGCTTAGGGCGTCGGGGGGTTCCCCGGAGGCATCTTCCTTGGGGGGCTCAACCCGGGGTAGCAGTCACGTCCGGTTGGGGGCTCTGTTGGCTCTCAGGTGACTGTTTCCTCGCAGCTGCGTGCAGCGGGGCTAGGGGAGGGTCTGTGCTGACGGACGTGGGTTACTGACCTGGTAGCCTGGGTGGCCCTGGGTGGGTCTGGGATGGGCGTGAGGTTCTGGGGGTGCTCCGTCTCTGGGCTGGGGCCCGGGACGGGCCTTGGGGGCTTGGGTCCTGGTTGGTGTGTTGCCGGGGTTGTGGGCGGGTGGGTGCATGGGGGCCCAGCCCTGGAGCAGGGTGCCGCCGGTGTGTCGAGCCACCTGGGGGGCTCTTCAACTGGTGGGGGAGATGGTCACATCTTGCAGGAGCTTTCCTCTCTTCAGGAACTCTCTCTGCAGGAGGGGGAGATACAGGAGAGGTGGAGGAAGATCTCAGCCTGGGCGTTTACTGTCTTATGTAGTCTGGAAGATGAGTGGATGGTGGGGTGGGTGCAGTTTTCTCTGTGGTGGGGTTGGGTGGACTGTCCCGGGCTCTGTGGGGCCGGGGGGCGCTGCTGCACTGGGCCCCGGTCTGGATGGGCCTGGGCCCCCTTTCCCTGGCGGGTCGCGGAGTATGGGAGTGCCTACTGGGGTCAGCGGGGGAGCTGGCCCCAGGGAGGGGTTACCTGCCCCTCCCTTCCTTCCCTCCCCATCTCCAGCTGCCTCCCTCTTCCCGCTCCACCACAACCACCCACACATGCAGGGCCTTGGAGTAGGGGTATGTCACCAGGGTGCAGAGGAGGCTACCCCCCCCCCCCCCCCCCCCCCCCCCGTCCCCTTCTGGCTGCCTCTGCCTCAATTTTATCCCACAACTTAGACATTCACATTATTCACACTCTCATTACACATACATATAGGATCTTGGGGGTGGGCACAATCACGGAGTCCAAATTACCATCAGGGTGTGCACCTCACCCCTGGCGTCGTTGCCCACCTCTCAATTTTAAATACACTTAGACATTGAGGGCTATCAGGAGGGACTATGCGCTTACCTGCTGCTCCTTGGCAGGTAGCTCCATGCCCTCCTGGGTTTTAATTGCACCTTAGAACACACATGCATCAACACTACAATGAGCGGGTGGAGTGAGGTTTGGAGTCTTCTCCCACCCCCGTTCTCTGCAGCCTGCTGGAGCGGGAGGGCTAGGAGCAGTTGGCCGTCCGACTGCGGTCTGGGGTGTGGGGCCTCCCTGCTGCTACGGAGTCGGGGTGGTCTGCCTCTCCCCACCTCAGGGAAAAGGGTAACACCACCTGGGTCTGGGTGCAGTTCCCCCCTCCAGGGGCAAGGGTACCTATTCCCGGTATGTAGAGTACGCTTGGGGAGTGTGATCGTGTGTACAGCGTCTCTTTATGTCTGTCTCCACGTTAGTTGAGTGTGGAGTGAGTGCATATGAGAGCATGGGGGGTGGGGGGGGATGGATGTTTGTGTCTGTGTGTGCCTGTATGTCTGTGTCTATATGTCAGGTTGGGTATCAGACGCCACCTCTCTGGGGACACCTCAGGCCCTCCAAGGTTTGGAGGCCTATCTCCACCCACCACCACTTCCCCTGCCAGTGGCGGACTCCCTCAGGTGTCGGTGCATTGGTGGTTCTTTGTGTCTGGGGGTGGGCGTCCAGGTACACACCGGCTCACTCCTTGGCGACCGCTTATCGGGGCCTGGAGCCTGGGGCTCGCTTGGGCCCCTTCGGAGGTGGGGTGCCCCCGGCCTCTCGGCCTGGGGCTCGGTCACTCAGGCACAGCTGGGGGCCGGCGGAGCTCATGGGCGCGTCACTGCAACTCCCCCTGGCTTCTGCTCCGTGGTTGCTGAGTGAACCCTCATCTGGGACTCTCCTCAGCTCTTACTGGAACAGTGGCGCGGCTGCCCCTCTGTTGGTCTTCCATGGTCTCTTGTGTTCTGGGGGCCTCTGGATGTCTGGAGTTTTGATCTCCTCCATACCTGCTTCACACCCCGGAGGACGGGGCTGTGGCCCCCCCACAGTCCCTAGCAGATCGTTACATGGAGAAACCTTTGGAATACAAGCGCGCTGATCCACACAGGTATGCACACGGGTGTTCACTGCTCGTAGACCCAAATTACACCTTTCTTGGCTGCTACTTCGAAGCACATCTGTCCTGCGTGCTGCACAACAACATTGAATATTTAGTATTTACTGCTGTTTACACTTAGCTAGATTAATGCGATGGTGTTATGTTTAGTATGTTGCTTTGTTTTTTTTGCTTGTTTTCTATTCTTCTCTCAACAGGTGATCCAGGAGATTTTTTTTCTCCCCCCCTTTCTCACTGTCCCTCTCCCCTTCTGTTTTTCCTTTCCTTCCTCTTTCTCTCTCCCTTTCCTATCCCTCACTCATGTCTGTCCCGTCTGTAACATCTGAAAATAAAATATAATAAATAATAAAAACAAACATCGACCAAATGGACCAATACGGCAATGCCTCGATGATCCATTTGGCAAAGTAAATCCATTGGGTATCCTTGTTGGTCTTCAGACAACAATTCTGATGGCTAAAGAACCAAATGGGACAGGCACAAAAAAAAAAAAAAAAAGGATTCATTCTTTGTGCTCCGCGCGGACAGAACGGCAGAGTCGAACAAAACCAAAGGTGGAGGAGTGTGTTTCATGGTAAACAGAAAGTGGTGTGATGCCAGGAGCATTTCTACTCTCTCCAGCGGCTGCTCGCCACATCTGGAGTTCCTGAGCATTAAGTGCCGCCCTTTCTATCTGCCCCGTGAGTTCACCTCAGTCATCGCCACGGTGGTCAACATCCCACCCCAAGCGGACACAGGTATGGCTTTGTCCGAATTACATAATGTGCTGAGCTCGCTTCAAAACAAGGACCCGGGCGCAGCCCTCATTGTAGCAGGAGACTTTAAGAAAGCGAACCTCAGACAAGTCATGCCAAACTTTTACCAGCATGTCTCGTGTCCAACGAGAGGGGATCGGATTTTGGATCACTGCTACACGCCATACAAGCAGGGCTACAAAGCTGTCTCACACCCGGCTTTTGGGAAGTCTGACCACAACGCCATCTTCCTCATTCCCCAGTATAAACAAAGCATACGGAGGGAAGACGTGACCACGAGGGAGGTAAAACAGTGGACTGCCCAATCAGAAGCTACGCTACAGGACGCACTCAACGACGTAGACTGGGACATGTTCAGAGCATGCGCAGTCGACATCAACGAGTTTACGGACGTAGCAGTATGCTTCGTCAATATGCTAGCGGAGGAGATTATCCCCACTGCGAGAGTCACCACATTTCCAAACCAGAAACCGTGGATGGACAGATCGATCCGCACTGCAGTAAACGCCAGGACCGCCTCCTACAACGCGGGTCTCGCCACTGGCGGTATGAGCGCCTACAAAGCGGCCTCATACGGCGTGTGGCGCGCGGTGAGAGATGCCAAACGCGGGTACCGGGAACGTGTGGAGTCCCGCTTCCACCAGGGCGACACACGGAGTATGTGGCACGGACTACGCACCATTACGGACTACAAAGCCAGGGACACTGCGCCGATCAACGCCGACTCTGCATTCACCAACGAGCTGAATCGGTTCTACGCCCATTTCGAGGTAAGCCAGGTGGCTAATGCTATCTACCGCCTGACTACCGAGGACAGTGACGTCATCAGCGAGAGACCGGTGACCAGCATCGCGGAGCATGACGTCCGAGCGGCACTGAGGAGAGTGAACACAAGGAAAGCGGCGGGGCCAGACGGCATCACCGGCCGTCTGCTGCGCTGCTGTGCTGACCAGCTAGCAGGTGTGTTCACTTACATCTTCAACGAGTCCCTGGCGAAGTCTGTGGTCCCCACATGCTTCAAAAGATCCACCATCATCCCTGTGCCCAAGAACAGCAAACCCTCATCCCATAACGATTACCGGCCAGTTGCACTGACCTCGGTAGTAATGAAGGTGTTTGAGAGGCTGCTGAAGAACATCATCTCCTCCTCCATCCCAGACACCACAGATCCGCTGCAGTTTGCCTACAGATCCAACAGATCCACAGAGGATGCCATCGCCCACGTCCTACACACCACTCTCAGCCACGTGGACAAGAAACAGGGTAACTATGTGCGAATGCTGTTTGTTGATTACAGTTCAGCGTTTAACACAATAGTGCCCTGCAGACTGTTCACAAAGCTGAGGGATCTGGGACTTAACAGCCGTCTGTGTGCATGGGTGTTGGACTTCCTCACTGGCAGAACTCAGGTGGTGAGGGTGGGCAGGTGCTTCTCCAACAGCATCACCATCAACACAGGAGTACCTCAGGGATGTGTCCTCTCGCCACTGCTCTACTCCCTCTACACTTCAGACTGTGTGGCCACCCATGGCTCCAACACCATTGTGAAGTTTGCTGACGACACAGTGGTGTTGGGTGCCATCTCCAACAACGATGAGGCGGCCTACATGGATGAAGTGAAGAATCTGGCATCGTGGTGCCAGGACAACCACCTCCAGCTGAACGTCAGCAAGACCAAGGAGCTGGTGGTGGACTTCAGAAGGGGTCAGCACAGAGACTACAAGCCCATTATCATCAATGGAGCTCCAGTGGAGAGGGTGCAGTCCTTCAAGTATCTTGGTGTCCACATCTCCTCAGACCTGACATGGGCTGCCCACATTCAGGTCCAGACCAAAAAGGCTAGGCAGCGCCTGTATCACCTACGACAACTGAGGAAGTTCAGGGTCTCTCCAAAGATCCTCAGGATTTTCTATACAGGCGCTGTGGAGAGCATCCTCACACAGAACATGACATCGTGGTTCGGGAACAGCTGTGTGAAGGACCAAAAAGCTCTCCAGAGAGTGATCCATACAGCAGAATGCTGCTGCAGGATTGCTCTCCCCCCGCTTCAGGACACCTACACCAGGAGATGCCGGACTAGAGCAGCGCAGATACTGAAGGACCCGTCCCATTAAGAACATGCCCTGCTGGAGATGCAGCTCCACAGATATGCATTAAACCTGCCTAATAACAAACACACATGCAATGAAGATCAGCTTGTTATCTTTCATCAGTGTTAAAATAGCGTCAATTTAACAGACACTTGTTATCAAATTCTGAATTTGTCCAATGTTGGCAATTAACTCTCTAGGTTGCAGGACAACAGTTTAATTTTTGTGGAAAAAGAAAATCTGGTTTGACCAACCAGTGATCAGACAATAAATTTAGTTGTTAATATAGTAAATTGGGAGATGCTTCCTGCTTGATTGATGCAACACAAGTAATTTACTGTATGAGGGAAATTCTATTTTTGTGATATTATTTTGAACATGCATTTCTGTTGTCCTGTCATCTTAGTGGGTTAATAGCTGATATGCAAATTAGTTGATCGTTCTTAGATTAATGAAAGGTGACTGAATTCTAGCACGAGTGAATGAGGTGTGTTGGAGTTTGTTGTGTGTTGAGTGGAGACTCTAAATCGATGAGTTTCCTGTTTTGATGTGCGAGTGAATCCTGTACCTAGATACACAACTCTGAATACGTCAGAACAAACTTCTTTTGTGAAGTGCATGACAACATGTCACACGTTTTATGATGAAGGGAAAAGGGAAAACTAAATAAATCTGTGGCCTAAATGAGTGAAGAGCACAGACCTGGGGATTAAACTCATAGCTAATAAGACATTAGGCTTATGTTGTGTGTTGTGCAGCTGATGGTTGTTTTGGAGTTAATCTAGCTGATGATTTTTCTTTTGTTGTGAAGTTGAGCCTGCCAATTAGTATGATGGTATGATAAACCATGCTAATGGTATGATTTACCCTCCTGAGATGAGGAGCTTGTGTCATGACTTAACAAAGCTTTTTTTTTTTAATACTTTCACAGTGCACTGAAAGTTTTGTTTGATAATCTCTGTTGAGCAGATCTGCACGATTAGAACAGTGCACTGATTTTCTGTTTGTGAATTTCTTTTCATTAAGCAGATCTGCATGTCGGGAATTAAAAGTGCTACACGTCGTGGAGAAATTTGTTAGAAGTGAGTTTCTCCACATTAAAATGAGCTCAGGAGAAAGCCACTTATCTGGGACAATTAGAGAGTAAGTTCCTGTCCAAAAGGATTCAGCGAGGTAAAGTTCTTCTTTTTCTTTTTGAAATGACGTCATTTTGCTGAGAGTGGAAACTAAATGCGACGATATGTTCCACTATCAGCAAAGAAAGAATGAAAGAATGTATGAATGAGTGAGTGAAAGAGAAAAAAAAACTAACTGACTGGTAAAAGCTGACAAAAGCTGTCAAGACTTTCCTTATGTAACACGACTGTGCGAAGTTAACCCCCACCTGACAAAGGTGCAGATGAATCTATGTGTGTTTCCTTTTACAGGAGCAGAAAGATGACAGCAACATTCGAGGTTGCATGACGATTTAACCTTTTAAATGCCACTCTCTGTGTCTGTGCATCTACCAGGGGTGTTATTCACTACCTTGTGTTGCTTACAGAGGAAACTGTGAGAAAGTGTGTATGCACATGTGCAGCGCTAACATTTACATTTCTTTTCTACAGCATTACAGTTCTTCATGTGATTTGATGATGCGATTTATACCAGGACAACTAGTTAATGTTTTTCTACTACAGGATTTCTGGGTTCATGTGTGAAGAAACCGTGTTTATAGGTTAGGAGTGGTGATGCTGTTACACTGTGTTTTTGGGAAAATGTGAAGGTTACTTTGACAATGTGAATAACATGTGAGAAATTAGTGTCACTTCTTTCCACAGCTATGGATGACTAACTTTATGGTCTTTTTATGGCACCTCTGGAACCTGTCGACCTGTGCCTGGTCACCAGGATGATCTATATGTGTTGCTAATGTTTGTTTTTCTGAGAATGCATGTAGAGGATTCAGCAGAGACGGACAAGTAACATGAGAAAGCGAATAAGTGATGCAGTGTTTGTGGAGTAATATAATATGGGCCTCATTAGCTGGCTACTATTGAGCTCCTAGTGATTGATGAGTTGAGTGACTTTGCTTAAGGGAAGTCACCGATTACATTAATGTTGACTGAGTACATGGGATGATCCATGTCTGAGGCAAATTATGGAAATAATTGTAGTTTACTGATTTGAGAAAACCTGCACATGCCACTTGTCTTGCTGATGTTGAATGCTTTATTACTCTTATGATACAATTGTTTACAAGTGTGAAGTTTGATTTCACTTCCAGATCTTGTTTTCCAGGCCATGATGGTGTGTATGCAGGCTCCTGGTGGAGCCGGGTGTTAAGCAAACTTAATATGCAAAACACACTAACATCTTTTATCGCAGGATTATAGGTCCGGGGTGGTGCTGCTCCAGAGGATGAGATGCCCTGATGTTGCCTGGGACATGATCTAGCTAACCTTTTTCTTTAAGACAGGAATCTGGTTTTGATGAGTTGACTCATGTGTGTGTCCATGTGTCAAGAGGAGGGGTCCAGGATTACATGAAACTACGTTTTCATGATGTTTTCTAAACAATGTTTTCATGATTGTTGCAGTGATTTTTGGGATTAACAGTTCATTTACAGGTATTAAACCTATGCAAGTGGTGCATTCATGTTCAGATGAGGCTTTGATGGTCTATAAGTGAAGTTCACTGAACTAAAGAATGTTCTTTCATGATTGTTGACATGCTCTCCAAATAGAAGTTTTTCCTCCTAGCAAGGAAATACAGGTGCAGCAGTCAGAGTATTGCTGAAAGGGATCTCCTGAGAAATCTTCAGAGGCCCAGTGAGAAACAAGAACCATTCCAGGCACAGCTGACAGCCCAGGCAGTGGTTGAAGTCAAAGGTTGAGCTGTTTGGGGCCCATCATGAGATCAGATTCCGGAGCCACAGCAAGGACCACAAAACTGCGTTGGAATGAGATCTGTGCAAAGGGGGCTTTCCAGAGGCCAACAGAGGAGATTGTGGACAACAGACGGGCACCTGAAGGATGAGGGGAGCGTGCCAAGCTCCATCGACAGCACAGAGGGAGTCCAAGGATGGCATCATGATTCTATGAAAAGCACATGAACCAGAAGCTATGGTGGTGATGACAGCAGTTTCCTATGAACATCACCTAATGCTGTGCCACTGTACTGTGCATATGATGACACTCTGAAGACTGCTGGGATCATAACAGCAGTAAGATAACTGGACCCAGCACCCTTTCCACAGAGGGGTTTTTCTGCAGAGGATGGACAGTAGAAGAGTCATAAGTATCCCCCTCGCAGGACGAAGGCCTGAAGTGAGGTGATGGGGGTTGATAGACACCATAAAACTTGAGTGCTGACAAGGCCTGCAGCTTTCAAGATAACTGAGACCCATGTTGACAAACAAAGAAAACAAACTGATATGTTTGAATGTCTATTCTACATACATTTGGACTCTGGTCCTATGGACAGTGATGGAAACAACTGGAAGAGACATTCATGACGCCCTGCCGAACTAAAACCACTCTGCACAGATGATGGGTGATCACCGCAGAGCTGGGATGTTTTTGAAAATGTTACTTTCTTATTTTAACTATTAAATTAACAATTCATTTGTTTGCTCGTAGGATGCAGTTTGCCATTGGATGAGATCAATGAGGAATGGGATAACTGCTAATACATTTGTCAAACTGTGTACTTTTACAGTAATTTAGTGTGATTGACATATGCTGTGTATAAAAATGTTTGCATTTACACTGTCAGACATGAGGTGATCATAACTGGGAACTTTTCTAGCATAAAGGTCAAAAAGGGGGGAATGTTAGGTTTTGTATTGTTGATTGTCATTTACGCTTAGAAATATCTACTTATATATGCTTAGAGTTTTATAATTAGTTTTAGATTGGTAGAGGTTTGATCCTTGATAGTCTTGATAGATATTGTTTTATGGTAGGATAAACGTATCTCTATCTGTTTTAGTCTAAGAGCCTTTTGTTTAGATGAACTGCTGGACTTCCAGACCAGCAGGTTTAGGGAAGTCTTTATGGTGTCACACTTTGACCACACACACAGGCAAGGTACTCTTTGTTTGTATGTAGACGTCATATGTTAATGAACCTATGCATATTCATGTAACCTCAATAAAAGAGCAGTGTTACGGAGGAGCGGACGAGAGCAACTGGAGTCAAGCGAAGGAATGGCGTTTGTCCGGTTCTCTCCCATGCACGAGAAACATGAAGAACTTTGCTTACTTCGTGTCTTGCTTGCTGTGTAATTATATTGTCTTCAACGTTCCAGTGAATAGGTTCAAGCTACAAACCTATCATTGTTTCTTTTTGAAATTCTACAAACTGAGCGCGAGAGCCCTTGGTGCGCCTGCCCGCTGCTGAAGTGAAAGTAAACTTATTGTCATCTCTACAAACTACACCACTACAAATGGGGGGGGGGGGGGGGGGGGGGTGCTTCCAAATAGAGCACATTTCATTCATTTTGTTGTAAATCTAAGCCCATTATGTATTCATGAATCCTGGGTTGTGCAAAATCCCAAAGATAAACCGTAGACAAAGTATATCTGTGAACTAAGGTTTTGGTCTATTAGGTTATGTTGTGGTGATCCTCGGGTTGGGGGATGGGTGTATACTGGAGTGCAAAATTAAAACCAATGGAAGATGGGCAAGAAATGTTCAAAGCCATCAGGTGTTCAGTTTGGAAAAAAGAGAAAAGAAGAGGAGGAGAAACGAGCAAAAGATATGTCATTGGATAATGGCCGTTCATGTATCCTGAAACCATCAGATTCAGAATCAGAATACCTTATTAATCCCTAAGGAAATTATGTGGGTTATAGTTGCTCCCAGAAGAAATTGTAAAAATAGTAACAGTAACAGACTAAACTCCAAACAATACAGTACATTATGTTACAGATTTTACACATTTAAGAAATGGCACTAATATATACAGATCACTCAATTATAAATATCAAGGATTAACAGAGGTGATTATAAGTAAATATCAAGAAAACTGACAAAAATATTAGTAGTAGAATATTTAGTAGAGTAGTAGAGTAGAAAAGAGTGTGTGTAAAAAGGGTGTAACTATTGCAGGGTTCACAGTGTGTTAGATGGAGGTTTTGCACTGGGAGATGGACACAGGCAGGAATGATTTCCTGTGTCATTCGGTGGTGCTTTTTGGTAATCTCAGTCTCTCACTGAACGTGGTCATGTGACTGGCCAGTACGTCATGGAGTGGGTGGGAGGTATTGTCCATGATTGTTCTTATCTTGCGTGGGGGTGTTCACACAGGGCACCAAACAGGCTAGGACCACCACTGTTTATATCTGACCCAGATAGACTGCAGGTCATAACTTCTTACCTGGGTTCAGTTCACCTGATACTCGGATCGGCGGCCGCCTCAGGTCTCTCCTCCTCCTGCGTCCCCTTTCCCTCATCCACCTGGTTGCCTCCACCACTTGCTAATGTTACTGAATTTGTGGAAGCTCCGAGATAGCCACCACACGAGGTAATAACGACCCTATCTAAATGCCAGTAACGACTAAAGCGTTCCTGATTTTGGCATAATAACTAGTTACCGTGCTCGTTACCACAATAATAACGTAGTTACTGTAACGTGTTACTTAATAACGCGTTAGTCCCAAGACTGGTCATTACAGAGTAATGGATTCTTTGCGCGTTCATGCAAACCAGTGTGGAACAAAGCACCCTGAACATCTCAGATCGACACAGCTCAGTAAACATGTTGCCACACTCTCACAAGTCCTTTATTAGAAAAACAATGAACTTGATCAGGCTGCAGATTTCCTGGGTTATGATATCCATGATTTAAGTCGTGCAACGTGCAACGCTGACAGCCCTAACATAAAAGCAAGGGGTATAAGTGTATTTAGTCATGTATTTATTGTTATGACAGATGAAAAAAATTCTTACATTTTTTGATACCTAAGCATTCTCAGTACCTGTCACGGTTCTGGGTCAGTTTCTACTCGTTCAGCCATCACCGTCGTCCACGCCTGCAGCAGCCTCCGTGTCTTCATCCACGCCTGGTCCAGCCTCCGTGTCTTCATCCACGCCTGGTCCAGCTTCAGCTTTGCCTTTGCCTTGTCCAGCTTCAGCATCTGGTCCTGCCTCGTCTGGTCCTGCGGTTGCCACACCATCATCAGTTCCAGCTCGCCCTGTTCCGCTTCGCCTCTGCTGGCCGCTTTCCTGGCCTCCGGTTGGGAGTCATGGCCGTCAAGGCCGGCCTCCTGAGAGAGCTTGTCGCCGCTGCTGGCATCGCGGCCCGCCTCCTGAGAGAGCTTGTCGCCGCTGCTGGCATCGCGGCCGACCTCCGGATCTGCTCTGTTGCCTTCCGTGTGGCCGGCCTCCTGATTTGTTTTGTCTGCACCGCCGCCGTTGCTGTGTGCACGGCCAGCCCCCTGAACTGTTTTGGCTCTTTTGCTGTCGACCTCTGGGTCGACCCCCTGAACTTTTCATGGACTCTTGTTGAGCTCTAGTTTGGTTTTGTTTTTGATCTGTTTTCCTGCATTTTTGGACTCTTGTGCTCCTTGTTCTTTGTTTCAGACCCTCCATCCTTGAGCTCTAATACGAGGTGCTGTTAACTTGTGATTTCTGAGGCTGGTGACTTAAATGAATTTATCTTCTTGGTCTTCCTTTCCTGGAGTGGTCCTAATGAGAGCCTGTTTTGTTGAAGTGGTTGATGGTTTTTGTGACTGCACTCGGGGACACATTCAAAATTTTAGCAATTTTACTGACTGACTGATCTTCAGTTCTTAACGTGATAATGGAGTGTTTCTCTTTACTTAGCTGATTGGTTCTTGCCATAATATAAATCCTAACAGTTGTCAAAGCTGTCAGCTGTGTACCAAATGACTTCTACACAACACAACTGATGGGTCCAACACCACTAAGAAGCCAGGAAATTGGTGGCATGGTGGGAGTTTCTAAAATTGACGGAGTCTTCATTAATCCGTAAACGTACACCTATCTGGAACAACCCTGACATATTACAAAACAATAATACAATCAACTTTCCAGATTGGAGTGGTAAAGGAATCAAATATTTAGAACATATATTAGAAGGAACAGAATTTATTTCATTTGACAGACTAGTTACACAATATGTTTTACCTCTCCAGACACCTTTGTTTGCAACGTTATGGGTTGTACGAACACTGTGCGCTATGTTTGTTAAGCTGCAGCCGTTCAACCGGGCTTATATGGTTGATGAAGAGAAGGTATATTAAAGAACACGCTGTGGAATTCCCAACGCCAGTGTGAGTGTGTATTCTTTTGGCTACCCTACCGCCTCCTCTCAACCACTAAACGCAACCCGACGTTACACTGGGATGGTCCATTTCGTAAAGTAAATCCGTTGGGCATCTTTCTTCGCCTTTAGACAATGAACCCAGAAAATGCACACAGGTGAAGTTAAAACTTCAGGCGACTACATCATGAAGCTCATTAAGAGAAGGCAGTTTGCAGAGCTGTCAGAAAAGCAATGAGCCAGGAATCTGAAATGTAAAACATATATAACACTTATAACATCTGCTAATAGGTGTGATGGGATGAGCATGAGAATAATGGTAGTCCAATCCAGAATGATACACAGGATAAAACTCAGATATTTGTTAACCATATAGATTAACCTTTGGTTGGAGTTGGAGAAAACCTTGAACAGTGTAGTTCTCATCATTAATTAGGGCCCGAGCACTGAGAGTGCGAAGGCCCTATTGTATCTGCTCCGTTTATTATTATTGTTATTATTATTATTAATTTTTTTTTTCATTGAAATGAATTTCCTTTTTGAGGGCTTTCACATGCTCAAAAACCCATGCAATTTTGCACACATGCCAGGTCTCATGAAAATTTTCGTATTTTAATGGTTTTACATATGAGCATTGGAAAATTGCTCTAGAGTGCCACCTATACCTTATAAAATGAAGCCCTACGAACACGTGGTTTGAGCTACATGCATGAAATTTGGCACACATATATATTACACCAAGTCGAACAAAAGAGTCAATTGGCCCATTGACACAAACCCAACAGGAAGTCCGTAATTTAGAAGTGAATGTGACATTTTGGCTCTAATTTTGCCATTTCCATGCCTCAAACTTTTGCGAACTCCTCCTTGCGATTTGGTCGTATAAGCCTCATATTTGGTCAGTGTCAACTACACACCTGGGCCATCTTAAATTTCCGAGCTTTTGAGTTTTCACAATACGGTGAGGCCATGGCGCCATGGTGAATTTTGATGACTCGCCATGAAAATCTTATTGCCTCTCATTCTGTCATACATTGTGCGATCTGGACCAAAGAGCAAACATATGATAAGGCTCCAGCCCTGAACATATTTCAACTGCCACATTTGACATAAGGGACAGTGCCACCTAGTGGGAACAGGAAATGTCATGTTTTACATTTTGGGGTACAGTATTGTGATGGGTGACATCTGCAGCCTCAAATTTCTCCAGGAAAGCCTTAAGGAGTTGGTCTTGGGTTACAGTGAAAACTGTGAGTTTTCGCAAAAGGGTGTGACCCCAGAGGCATGGCGAACTTTGATGTCACGCCATGAAGAAACAAATTAGTATAACTCAATGAAATCCAGTCTGATCAGTACCAGACTTTACAGGCATGATGTCAGACCCGCCCTGAACAGATTGATGTGCCATTTGTCGGGAATACGCACAGCGCCACCTAGTGGCAACAGGAAATGTCATGGCTTTAATTTTGTTGTACTGATTTTCACAGGTTCATCTTGGCCACCTCAAAAGCGGTGAATATCACCATCAGTCCCTCGTGATGCTTCAGTGCAAAAATTGTGAATTTAAACTGAACGGCGCACCCTGGTGGCAACGCGGTCCACCATGAAAGATGAAGTGGCTTTTGAGGGGCTTGGAAAGTTTATAGAGGCTTTAAATTTACCACACACGTCCAAATGGATGAAGGCTTTATTGTCATGTGATCATTTTCATTGAATAGCGCGAAATGGCTCCACAGTGCCCCCTAAAAAATTTCAAAACCACAGCCCCTGCTCTGTGTTTTATGTATGAGTCTGAAACCTGGTAAGCTTATAGGAGATATCAAGATGTACAAAAAAGTCTCTTGGTGCAATATCCCAAATCCAAAAGGAAGTCAGCCATTTTAAAATTAAGGTGGATTTTGGCAACATTTTCCCTTCTTTTCAGGCACCGTTCTTTGACGAACTCCTCCAAGGGATTTCATCAGATTGATGCAATCTCCTGTGTGTGGAATCTAAAGACCTTTGTGATGTTAAATTGCAAAGCTTTTTACATTCAGGGAAACGGGGTGGTCATGGCAGCACGTAGAGTTTCAATTACTCGCCAAAAAGCAGTAATCTGCTGTCACTCAAAGACACAATGTCCAATCTCTCCCAAAGCTCATAGGCGTGATGAGACTTGAGCTCGGAAATGTTTGTTATGCCATTTGTACATAATGGTTAGAGCGCCACCTAGTGGAACAACTAACTAATCATGAATGAATGAGTTGAAATATTAGCTGGTGGTTAAATGCATGAATTCCATCAATGTGACATCAGATCGGTGTCACGGCGGGGTGCGCCGGTGTGTAATGGAAACAGGACCCAAAAGCAGATGAGGACGAGGAGTTGAAGTTTGAACAGAAAAAATGATCCTTTATTAGATGACGGCAGAAGTAAACCAGGAAACCAAAGTAAACTGACAAGACACTAAGAAACAAAATACTAAACGGTACTGCGACCAAAAACTATAACTATGACTGAGGTGGAAATAAACAGGCTAAGACTATGACTAACGTGGAAATAACAGACGAAAACTAGACCTATGACTGAGGTGAGGTAAACAGGCAAAGACTATGACTAACGTAGGATAACAGACATGACTATGACTGCGGTAAACAGACGACCCGACAATGACATGCAGAAAACAGAAGGCTTAAATACACACATGAGGTGATCAGGGGAAATGGAGACACATGAGGAAACAGCTGACTGACATGAATCTAATGACAGGACCAGGAGGAGTGAAACTAAATACAATGACCAAAGAACACATGACACTGTCAGAATAAAACAGGAAACACTAAAACTAGACATGACAACACAAACTTAACATACCAAATACGTGATGAATAATGCAAGAACTCAAACATAGAAAACCCAGGAACAATAACTGCCTAAACTAAAGGCAAATAGGAAATAACACAAAAACTAACAACATCTCAAAAAATAAGAACAATACAAGGAAAACTCAAAGTGCTGGGTCGGATAAATAATGTGGATTGCACAACACTGGTCATTATATTCTTCATTTCCAGTTAATACTTGTAAAGCTGCTGTTATTGTGTATATATATTTATATTTCTTCATACATTCTTATATAATTCTATACTGTGTATTTTGTTGTACAGTTACTTTGTCTAAGCATTTCAGTGCATATCGTATTGTGTATGACTGTGTATGTGACAAATAATATTTGAATTTGAATTTGAAATTTGAATTTGCTGGTGTGCATGTGTGGCAACACGTGGGAGCGATAATGAGGGGGTACAAAGGGAATGCACACATGCTAGTGTGGTGGTGTAGTGACTGCAAGATCAAAGGCTTTACTCTTACAAGAAAAAAAGCTGACAACGCCACCCTGGGAATTTCATCCAGTTTCACCCATATCTATTACCAAAGAGGTACTCAGGTCTTTTATACTTCAGACAAAGATGTGGTTTAGAGTGTAAAATAGTTTATTAATTCACATATACATCTCATCTTTACACACACTACGGTGCAGTCAAACCAGCCGTACATAGAAAACCAAGGCACACAAGATCCCCAACAAGGTTCTGCCCAGTCACACCCACTTTGGGCTTTCAGCTTTGAATAAGGAAACAAAAGTTTTGAATAAATCCAAAACATAAAAACAGCCATCCTCTGTAGTTACTGCAGAAACTCACTGGTGATATGCAGCTTCAAAATTACCTCCTTCCAGTGCTGTGACACAAAAATAAGAATTTACAAATCATTTGGAAACAAAATGTCAAAAACACAAAATAAACTGAATCTCCAATTTAAAGCAAATGAGCACATTATATTCGGTCTATCAGTATTGTGGAATAAAACACATAAACTGATATAAAAGGAAAATCTAAATGCATTCAAAATGCATTACCAAATTAACATCAACAATATTACTTTTCAAGGGAACCTAAAACCCGAGCAATAAACAAAACTGAAACATTCTGGGCCACCACAGAGATCTAAATCAGCTGTGCCTGAGACAGTGACCTCATGTGGCCTTTCCCCTCAGTGAAAGTAGAAAATTATATTTAAAAGTCTCCGTGCATTGCTGCACAATTTAGATAGAACTGTTCCCCCTTTGGAAGGCCATGACAGAAACTGTATCCCATGTACTAAACCCATAAATACTCATCAACCTGTTTTCTCTCAGACCAGGGCCAACAGTTTGTATTCTCTGTGTTTGAAGAAGCCTGCAGATGATGAAATTTCTGGCAGAAATTCCAAAACCAGCGCAACCTGACAGAAAGGATAAACCATCAAGGTTATGATTGCTTCATGTGTTGTTCGGCTCAGAGATTATTAAGCCTTCAGCCCCATCCTTGAAACCTTCCTTTCAAAGAGAAAGTTATGACTTTATTTTTCACTTAGCTGTCATCTGAAAAATTTACATCCCGAATCCTCCCACCTCCCCCAGATGAGGACAAGGAGTCTCACATTCCCATGAACTTAGAATGCCCCACTGTGCGTATGTATTCGTGATGCTATCCTATATTTATATAAGTGACAAAAAAGTGATATTATTAAAACATGCGATCAATACATAAAATGAAGAAATTTCAATCAAAATCCCCAACAGTGTCACCAGCAACACCCCCCCACTTCATCACACCTCTTCCCCCATGCTTCACAGTGGGAATCCTGCATGTAGAGACCATTCTTGCACCTTTACTGCCCAAACAAATCTCTTATGCTTGTTGCTTTTCCTTAGTAGAGGTTTCTTAGCAGCGATTTGACCATAAAGCCCCAAATCATGCAGTCTCTTCTGAGCAGTTGATGTAGAACTGTGTCTGCTACTGGAACTCTGTGTGGCATTTATCTGAGCTCTAATCTGAGGTACTGTTAACATGTGATTTCTGAGGCTGGTGACTTAGATAAATTTATCCTCAACAGCAGAGGTGACTCTTGGTCTTCCTTTCCTGGAGTGGTCCTCATGTGAGCCAGTTTCATCATAGATTAACTGGCCTTCAGTTCTTAAAGTGATGATGGACTGTCATTTCTCTTTACTTAGCTTATTGGTTCTTACCATATTATGAATTCTAGCAGTTGTCAAACAGGGCTTTCAGTGTGTACCAACCTGACTTCTGCACAAGACAACTGATGGTTTGAACACCATTAAGAAGTAAAGAAATTCCATTAATGAACCCTGACAAGGCACAGCTGTGAAGTGAAAACCATTTTAGCTGACTACATCATGAAGGTCATTAAAAGAAGGCCAAGGGTTTGCAGGGTTTGCTTTGTTTGTCAACAAATCATTCATGCCTAAGGCTCTGCAAGAAAATGAGCCAATGAGAAACCCGGGGCACAAAATATTAAACCACAAAACACACAATCTTGACTTTTTTCACAGTCAAACACAGTTATGATATAAACATCATAACTGTGTTTATATTCATTGTAGAAATGGTGCTGTATGCGATGTAAGACAGTTAAAGGCTGTTGTAACACAGCAAATTTTGTTAAAAAAAAAGGTTTGTCACTCGACGGGAGTCGACTCTTATGATTCATTACCTTTGAGACAAATCAGTAATAGGGAAGTTGTCGTTTGTATTTTTATAATCAATTCAAAGTCATCATTGGGCTGTTGAGCAATGAGTGACATCTGTCGACAAGTCTGATGAGAAGAATGAGAGCACTTCCTGTCAGGAGAATAATGGTAGCCCAAGCCAGACTGATACACAGGATAAAGCTCAGACATTTGTTAACCATGTAGATTAACTTTTGGTTGGAGATGAAGACAACCCTCAGCAGCAGCTAGCTCTCCTTTAAGCAGGTAAACGCCTCCCGAGCTGCCCTATTCCACTGAATACACACTTTGGGAGAGATATATGAGCGGTAATACAATCGGGCTGAAATCTTTAATGAACTGGGAATGGATGTTTGTATATGTGTGTGCCTGTATTTCTGTGTCTATATGTCAGGTTGGGTGTCAGGCGTCACCTCTCTGGGGACATCTTAGGCCCTCCAAGGTTTGGAGGCCTATCTCCCCCTACCACCACTTCCCCTGCCAGTGGCGGACTCCCTCAGACATCGGTGCGTTGGTGGTTCTTTGTGTCCGGGGATGGGCGTCCGGGTACACACCGGCTCACTCCTTGGCGGCCGCTTATCAGGGCCTGGAACCTGGGGCTCGCTCGGGCCACTTCGGAGGTGGGGTGCCCCCGGCCTCTCGGCCTGGGGCTCGGTCACTCAGGCACAGCTGGCTGCCGGCGGAGCTCACGGGCGCGTCACTGCAACCCCCTCTGGCTTCTGCTCCGCGGCTGCTGAGTGAGCCCTCATCTGGGACTCTCCTCAGCTCTTACTGGGACAGTGGCGCGGCTGCCCCTCTGTGGGTCTTCCTTGGTCTCTTGTGTTCTGGGGGCCTCTGGATGTCTGGAGTTTTGATCTCCTCCATACCTGCTTCATGCCCTGGAGGACGGGGCTGTGGCCCCACCACACCCTCTAGCAGATCATTACATGAAGGAACCTTTTAAAAAAACAAGCGCGTCCATGCTCACAGGTGTACACACGGGTGATCACACCCACAAACTACACCCTTTTTGGCTCCTACCTCAAAGCACACTGTGTTCTGTTGATCTTATGTGCTGCACAATAATGTTTAATATTTAGTATTTACTGTCATATTCCCATATATCATTGTGATGTTGTTTATTCTATTACTCTTGTTCTCTTCTGCTTGTTTTCTTTTTTCTTTCTCAGCAGGTGATCCAGGTGATTGATATATGCATTTATTTCTTTTTTTTTTTCTGCTCATTCTGTTGGTTTTTGTTTTTTGCCCTTCTCCCCCGTCCCTCTTCTCAGCTGTTTCTCTTTCCCTCTTTCTTTCTCCCCTTCTTTCCCCCAGTCAAGTCTGTCCCGTATTCAGTAAATGAAAATAAAATAAACAATAAAAGGTGAATCAAATGGACCATTACGGCAAGGCTGGGATGGTCAATTTGGTAAAGTAAATCCTTTGGGCATCTTTCTTTGCCTTTAGACAACAATTCTGATGGCAAAAGAGCCAATCGGGACAGGCAAAAAAAAAAAAAAAAAAAATCTTTAATGAACCATCTGTAAAAATTGGCAAAGCCCAGGAAACGCTGGCGTTGTCAACGGTTTGGAGGCTGGGGCCAGTCCAGAACTGCTGACCGCTGGGTCAGTTTTTAAGTTACCTTGTGTGATGAGGAATCCCAGGAACGCCACAGTGTCCACCTGAAACTCGCACTTCTCCGCCTTCACAAACAAGTCAAACAAGCTGCAGTAATCCTTCCAAAGTGACAGCAGCTAGCGCGGGGGAAGCAGAGTCTGCAGAGTCCATAGTTGTGGACTATTCTGTCACAAGGCAGGAAGGACTCAAGCGCAGACAGAAAAGCACAATACAGTTCCTTTTATTTACACACAACACCGGGTTCTTGTATACACAGGTGAGAGAGAGGAATCCAGAGGGGGGGCACAGGGGAGGTCAAGGAATAGGGGCTCTTCACACACGGGTGATTCTTTGCACAGCTCCAAATGCTACACACAAGCGACTTAGCTCGCACAGGGCTCCAAGGAACGGGGAAACCTGCACACAGGAACAAAAGGTCACACCAGTGAAACATGAAGAGGAATTTAGAACCAAGCGAACGAAGGCTTACTAACGAGATTATTCAATAGTCCAGCGTGGAGAGGTTCCCAGCCACAGCCTTATGTAGTGGATGCTGATAAGGTAATGCACTCCAGGTGCATGATGACTTAACGTAATGACTTAAAGGTTTGAGGGCCAGAGGCAGGAGCCCGCAATGAGATCCACCCAGGCAACGCATGGTGAGCCTGAGAGAGAAAGGAAAACAAGAAAACACATATAGACAACCTGGGCCAGCTGGGCAGACACGGGGACCATGACAGACCCCAAAAGATGAATCCTATTTACCCTGACAGGTTTCCTCAGTTCTTAATCTTTTAGTAAATTAAACTGAAGTATGAATGTTTTGAAAACATTTTCTTAATATGAAAAAGTTTTGGATTTTTAACAACTGTTCAGTAAATGTTTATTGTTCTGGTGTTCTGTAAGAATATAATTTTTAAAAAGGATTCCTGACTTGAGAAACAAGTTCATGGGATTTATAATTAATGAGCTGATTACTTGTATTCTTGTCACTAAACACATGAAATCAAATGTTTCTATTCCTGCGTTACTCTCTAATGTAATGCAGTCAAATAAACAGAAAAACATACTTGAAGATCAAGTAACAGTTTTAAAAAAAACTCACAAACAGCTGCACCAGTGAAAGACACTTTATTTTCTAAAATTCAAAAATGTTTTTATGTCGTGGCCTGTTCAAGTGAAATCAAGCAAAACCTTTTTCTCAGCTACAACCAGGTAAAATGTCTAAGTAGAGGTCTGAAAAACTCGTTTAGGAGTGAAGAAACAGCCTACATAAAAGGAAGGCGAATGAAGCTCCACCCCTGACATGATTTATCTGCAACAAACCAGGAAATCTGCTGTTCCTCTTCCTAATTAAAGAGAGATGCACAGACTTTGTAAAAGGAAGGTGTATGAAGCTCTGCCCCTCACATGACTCAATTGAGAAAAACGAGGAAATAAGCTGTTTCTCTTCCTGATTAAAGAGAGACGCACAGACGATCAGACTGAGCTCAGACCAAACTAGCAGCTTCCTCTGAGTGAGTCCAGCTACAGGAGAGAAAAGAGGAAAACTCCAACACTGCTGCTTCAAGCTGCTGACGCTCCACACACTGAATGTGAGTTTGAGCAAAAACACGACTCAAAGGAAGTTTCAGTGAAGGTGGTAGAGGAGGGAGGGGAGCCAGGACTGACTGTACTTCCTGTCTGCTGTTTTCAGCTTCACTCACAGACTCAATGGCTTCCAGATCAGAGGAGGATCTCTGCTGTCCGGTCTGTCAGCAGGTCTTCAGAGATCCTGTTATTCTGTCATGTAGCCACAGCTTCTGTAAAGACTGTCTGAAGAGATGGTGGAGAGAGAGACCAACACACGAGTGTCCAGTTTGTAAGGAAATATCAGTGAATGATCCACCTTTAAACCGAGCTTTAAAGAACCTCTGTGAGTCGTTCTTACAGGAGAGAGATCAGAGAGCTTCAGAGGCTCTCTGCAGTCTGCACTCTGAGAAACTCAAACTCTTCTGTCTGGACCATCAGCAGCCAGTGTGTGTCGTCTGCAGAGACTCAGAAAATCACACCAATCACAGATTCAGACCCATCGATGAAGCTGCACAACAACACAAGAAGGAACTTCAGGAAACTCTGGAGCCCTTAAAGAAGAAGTTAAAGGTTTGTGAAGAAGTTCAAGTGAAGTTTGATCAAACAGCAGAACACATTAAGGTCCAGGCCCGACACACAGAGAGGCAGATTAAGGAGCAGTTTAAGAAGCTTCGCCAGTTTCTAGCAGAGGAAGAGGAGGCCAGGCTGGCTGCACTGAGGGAGGAAGAGGAGCAGAAGAGTGGGATGATGAAGGAGAAGATGGAGGCTCTGAGCAGAGAGATAGCAGCTCTTTCAGACACAGTCAGAGCCACAGAGGAGGAGCTGAGAGCTGAAGACGTCTCATTCCTGCACAACTACAAGGCTGCAGTGGAAAGAGTCCAGCGCTGCCCCCTGCTGGATGATCCACAGCTGCCCTCAGGAGCTCTGATAGACCAGGCCAAACACCTGGGCAACCTGACCTTCAACATCTGGAACAACATGAAGGACATGGTCTCCTACACTCCTCTCATTCTGGACCCAAACACTGCTCATCCAAACCTCATCCTGTCTGAAGATCTGACCAGTGTGAGACGAGGAGGAGAGAAGCAGCAGCTTCCTGATAATCCAGAGAGGTTTGATTTTTTCCTCCCTGTTCTTGCCTCTGAGGGCTTTAACTCAGGGACTCACAGCTGGGATGTTGATGTTGGAGACAGTACATGGTGGAGACTGGGTGTGTTAGCAGATTCTGTGCAGAGGAAGGGAATCATAACATTTGGATTATGGGCAATATTGTTTAGTCTAAGTAAATACTACACACTCTCACAATCAGCTCTATACACTGCTCTCCCAATTGCGAAGAAGCTCCAGAGGATCAGAGTGAATCTGGACTGGAACAGAGGAAAGCTGTCGTTCTCTGATCCTGATACTAACACACACATACACACCTTCACACACACTTTCACTCACAGGATGTTTCCATTTATTGAAACTGATGGTAAAATGAAGGTGTTGCCAATGAAGGTGTCAATGGAGATGATTTAGTTTGCTGGGATATGGACTGACATGTGTTGAATGGGAGGAGCAGTTTGTTGTTGTCTTCTTGTCTGTTTATGACAACAATAAATATGTTGTTGAAACAATGATTCATGTTTAACTCCATATATGAAATGTTTCTGATCTTTGAATTCTGTTTGATTAAAGACTTTCTTCATGACACAAATGAGATTTCAGTGTATTAATAGAACTAAATAAGCTCAGAGTTGAAAGGCTGGAGTATTATGTACGTGCTTCACTGTTAAGAGCCTCGGTGTTATTTTTGACAATGCTTTTAAACTTGATAAACAAATCAGCTCTGTAGTCAAGGGATCTTTTTATAATTTACGGATTTTAGCCAAAGTCAAGTCCTACCTTTGCAGGAACGATCTAGAAAGAGTGCTCCATGCCTTTATTACTTCACGGCTGGACTACTGTAATTCCCTCTATGCTGGCCTAGATCGTTCCTGTCTGCATCGCCTTCAACTGGTGCAGAACGCTGCTGCCCGCTTGTTGACCGGTTCTAAAAAAAGAGACCACATCACTCCGGTTCTCTGCTCTCTCCACTGGCTCCCAGTTGTTTTTAGGATTGATTTTAAAATTTTACTGCTGGCTTTTAAGGTTTTAAATGGCACTGCACCTTCTTACCTGTCAGAACTCCTTAGTATTTATCGCCCCAGGAGATCTTTGAGGTCAGCTGACCTGATGCTTTTAGATGTTCCCAGGTATAGATTAAAGACTAAGGGAGAGAGGGCGTTTGCTGTGGCTGCACCCAGACTGTGGAACAGTTTACCTCCTCACGTCAGATTCTCCACAAGCCTAGAAACTTTCAAAACTGCTCTTAAAACTCACCTCTTTTCATTGGCTTTTAGAAAGGTTTAATTTATTTGTTTATTTATTATTTTTATTAGCGAGGTGTTTTATGGAATTGTGTTTTATTGTATTTTATTTGTATTTATTGTACAGCACTTTGGTCAGCCTTGGTTGTTTTTAAATGTGCTCTATAAATAAACTTGACTTGACTTGACTTGACACTGTCAGGATCTTCAGGGGGATTCAAAGTCATGAGATAAATTAGTGTAGAGAAAGTCATCTGAGCTTTATTTTGTATCAAAGCAGTGTGTGTCGTCCAGCCAGAGGAATATCTCCGACTGCTTCACATGGAAACATCAGCAGGAAGTTTGTAATGACTGAGCTTGTTTAATCAGCTCGTTTTTCCTTCGTTTACAGTAGAAGAAGAACTGAAAGTGTGTGTGGATTCGGAGCGCTCGTTGTCAGTACAAATAAAGGAGGGGAAGAGATTTAAAGGGGCAAAGCGCAGTTTTTAGAGCCTTAAAGAGAAATCACATTTCCAGTCTGAATCCTGTAAACTTGACATGATTATCCAACATGAACCTGCATTCATAATCCCTTCATGTGTGCTCTAATTCAACATCTGAGGAGAAAATCAATCTTTTCACCCTGTTGACAGTGTCATACTCAACAATCAGCAAAAAAAGCAAGTCTTTACAAATAAAGTTGCTCCACCATTTTCCTTCATGCTTTCCAACCACTGTGAGATTTTCAGCTGTGAACACGTTATCACCAGTAGTGAATATATGGTTTCTCTGTAACCTTGGTTCTCTGAGTGAGAGATTATCTCCCCAATCATTTATATATGCCATGTCACGGTCCTGGGTCATTTTGATCTAACTTTCTTAGTTTTATGTTTTTAGTTCATACATTATTCTGTGGTTCCTAGGTGGTTATGTTTAGTTTATTGGGTTACCCCTTGTGTCTCTGGCCTTTGTGTCTCCTTATGTGTCTGAGTTTTTATTGTGGTGTGAGTTCTTGTGCCGTGGTTCCCTTAGTTTTTTTTATTCTGTTGTTTTCCATGTTTCTCTCCACTCACACATCATGTTTCCTGTTTTATTTTGAAAGTCCATGTCTTTTGTCAGTGTATGTAGCTTGGTGTTTCATCATACTCATTTGGTTCAGATGGGTCTTCCTCCTGTGTGTAGTTCCCTCATTTCCTGCTGTGTATTTATAGGCTGTGGCTGTATCCCAGTTCAGGGTCTGCAGCCTTAAAGTACGCAGGCTC
The DNA here is from genome assembly GCF_963969265.1 of Rhamphochromis sp. 'chilingali'. NCBI lineage: Eukaryota > Metazoa > Chordata > Actinopteri > Cichliformes > Cichlidae > Rhamphochromis > Rhamphochromis sp. 'chilingali'. The sequence goes on along the minus strand of NC_137929.1, from coordinate 64,938,998 downwards.
AACAGTCCTCAATTGCCGTATACTCAAAGACCGCTATGGCCAGAAGTGTGAGGCTTGTAGGCTTGTGAAATGGGACGGTCTAGCCTCCGTCGCGCTGCCTTTCATAGTGTGTAACTTGAAGGCCCTGAGTACTTTCTCCCACACTGAAAACACTGGAATGATAAAATTATTTGAACATCACCTAATAAGACTGATTCAGGACAGACAATTAGTTATTCTAAACTTTTCTAGCAGTCCTTCACAAACAGGGAACAGTCTGTCTATTCTCTCCATCTGTCAGCTGCTGCTGGCTCTTCCTCCTCCTCTTCCTCACACACTGGTGAGTTTGTCCTGGTGGATCATCAGGGGTGCAAAGCCTCACAGATGATGTGCAGCAGTGGGTCCCTCAGTCTGTCCTCACTCTGGACACTTGCAGTCGTCACACATGGAAATCAAATGTGTGATAAGCTGCAGGATTCAAACACAAGTGTAACTTATAAACACATGTTCATACTTTTATTCCACAATCAGAGAGAAAGAAACAGAGAGAGTGCAGGACAGACAGACAGGTGACAGTCTCAGGTGTGTACACTGCTACACAACAGCACAAGAGAAGGAGGATTTAGTGTTTGTGTTATTACGAGTGCTACACAAGAAGAGTTCCAGATGGTATAGTGGACACATGTGTGACTGCTGTGATTAAAGCATCTTTCTTTCAGCTTAACAAGTGAACCGTCAGCTCGTTCAAAACAAAAACCATACATGATTTCAAACATTTTTTACAAATAAATAACTGCAAAGTGGGGTGTGCGTAATTATTTAGCCCCCTTAGTCGTGATTTTTGTTCCACTTCTCACGTGTACACCACTTTGTGTTGGTCTTTCACGTGGAATTCCAATAAAATTGATTTATGTTTGTGGCTGTAATGTGACAAAATGTGGAAAAGTTCAAGGTGGCTTAAATACTTTTACAAGCCACTGTATTAAAAAACAATTAATTTCTCGAACCTTTTCAACACAGTCCTGTCTGGTGACATCTGGTGGCCAAAAATATGAAGAGCAGCTTGAATCTACAAAATAAAACAAACTGCTTCATTACGATTACCTGCTTTACAGAGTGGAGTTCACAATTCTGTGGGCCAACATTGTCTTGCTTTGAGCATGTTTTTTTTTTGAGGTGAAAAAATTGTTGTTTATTTCTATAATAAATAATTTTGATCAACAAACTTTCCTTATTTAAACAATTTGCCATGGTGTGTTCTTTCTTTACTTGTGAATTTTTGATGTTTGCAAAACATTATATTAAAAAAATACATATAATATGCACATAATAATGTACAACACATTATGGTGTATGCTTCTGCTGTGATGTCCTGCCACCATGTACTTTTGCAATCAATCACTCGACAGTTGAACAGGTTGTAACAGTCACAGTGGTATAGTGTCTCTTTAAGACAACCCAAGTCGAGGGTTAATGTTGTCATCGGTATGCACCACTGCTCTCTATGTGATTGTGCGGTGTCGCTACCCAATCCGTACCAGAAACCCGATCGATACCCCGCATGCGCATGTGCAAATCTTACGTGACTTCCTCTCTTTGCCAACATTGCGACATTCAATATATTTGAATGACATGGTTAGTGCCCAGTTAGCTCCTAGCATTTCTCAACAGCTCTGCCTACTTTTCGATACCGGGACATTTAAACAATGGATAATCCATATACAAACAAATTCATGCTTTTCTCCTCAACAGAGAGCGTTCCCCGATTGAACAACAACGCCGTAAAATAAGAAGAATGGCGCCTAATTACAGAGTTAATAATACAGACTTTGTAATATGTCACGTGAAGATTCATCAGCCAGATGAAGTGTTTACTGATAATTGACAGTGAAAGTGGACATCATCATCACTATTCCAATCAATCCTCTCCACACAGACAAGCATAAACACACTCGACTATCTCTAAATCAAATTTAACACACGTTTGTAATGACGCTAATTCAGTTTACAATAGGGTTCATTCGCTCAGTCAGCGGGTGGCAGTATCCTCTTACACTGGAGAATAAACTGCCATTAAACGAACAGAGGAAAGCATTTGCTGCTCTTGGGGACCAGTGCAGTAACTGGTTGGAGAAAATCATTGCTATGGGGGCTGATGATGCTGCTGTTAATTTGGCAGCAGGGGGTGTCATAGCCCTTCTGCAGCAGGAGGCAGGTGACCACATTTTGCCATTTCAATGAAATGAAATGACTGACACTCTAAAGTCACTGTGGGTTAATTTCTTTTATAGAGCAGATATATCTACATTTAAAAGTTTACTATCTTTTCAGATTGGAATAGTTGTCAGAGGGACATTCCAATGATCAGGCAGTTGTATGACCTTCTCCATTTACTTTGGAAGACGTATAATTTCAGCCCAAAATCAATGAGAGAGCTCAGGGTCATTGGGGCTGACTTGGGAGTAAATGTGCTGGTGCCCAGTGGGGTGAAGGGAACAAGGTGGCTCCCACATGTTTCAAGGGCTCTGGAGACCTTTCTGAAACCAGGGCAGTTCACTACTGTGTACCACCACATAGACTATTTGGCAGGTTCCTCTGCCAATGCAGACATTGCAGGCCAAGCTACGAAAGTCAGTGCATTATTTCTAAATATTCTTTTTATTTCAGCAAATTACGCAATTGTTATTGACTTTATATTTTTTAAGAATGTAGTTCATCAATGTTCTAGGTGACTAATTTTATTGTTGTAACATACAGGTTAAGAAATCAATGGAAGATGCCACTTTTGTGGTCATCTTCAACTTTTTTAAAAATACAGCACTGTTATATGCAAACAGGTCGTTTGCAGCCTGGAACAACTGCTGGTGACCACAGAGGTAATGGTCGCAGGACCCAAGCCTCATGGACGACTGTCAGAGTTCCTGACTGAATGAGGCTGCAGAGGAGGCAGCAGGATAAAGAGGGTGAAATGGCAGTCTACAAATTCCAGGTAGGAATATTAGGGCTGGGCCATATTATACCGTTCACGGTAATACCTGTACAATGTTAGGCAACAATAAGAAAATGAAATATCGCAATAGCATATGGGTAAAATGCGCATGCGCAGTGCTTTTGTTTTCATATGCACATGGCCAAAAAAGCACGGCGGCAACGGAGCATGAGAAGGGGGAAAGCAGATTGTTGAGTGAAACGGATGAACCAGAATTGTTTTTTAAAAATGGAGGACTGTAATGGAGGACTCTCCATAAGATATCGAGTTGTTCAGATATTGAAATGTTCAGAGCCTTTGACACTTTGAGGAACTTTTTAATTTAGGTTTTGTTTTAATTTAATATATCTTGAGATGTTTTAAATTTGTTTAATGTTGAAATTTTAGCTCAGTGAAGCACTTTAAGCACAAGCATGTTTAAGCAATCTTTCTTGTGTGTACACTGACTGCGGTCTGGAGTGTGGAGCCTTCCTGCTGCTGCGGAGTCGGGGCGGTCTGCCTCCCCCCACCGCAGGGAAAAGGGAAACACCACCTGGGTCTGGGTGCAGTTCCCCCCTCCAGGGGCGGGGGCACCTAGACCCGGTTTGTAGAGTACGCTTGGGGAGTGTGATCGTGTGTACAACGTCTCTTTATGTCTGTCTCCACGTTGGTTGAGTGTGGAGTAAGTGCATATGAGAGCATGAGGGTGGGAATGGATGTTTGTATCTGTGTGTGCCTGTATGTCTGTGTCTATATGTCAGGTTGGGTGTCAGGCGCCACCTCTCTGGGGACATCTCAGGCCCTCCAAGGTTTGGAGGCCTATCTCCCCCTACCACCACTTCCCCTGCCAGTGGCGGACCCCCTCAGACATCGGTGCGTTGGTGGTTCTTTGTGTCCGGGGATGGGCGTCCAGGTACACACCGGCTCACTCCTTGGCGGCCGCTTATCGGGGCCTGGAGCCTGGGGCTCGCTCGGGCCACTTCGGAGGTGGGGTGCCCCCGGCCTCTCGGCCTGGGGCTCGGTCACTCAGGCACGGCTGGCTGTCGGCGGAGCTCACGGGCGCGTCACTGCAACTCCCCCTGGCTTCTGCTCCACGGCTGCTGAGTGAGCCCTCATCTGGGACTCTCCTCAGCTCTTCCCGGGACAGTGGCGCAGCTGCCCCTCTGTTGGTCTTCCTTGGTCTCTTGTGTTCTGGGGGCCTCTGGATGTCTGGAGTTTTGATCTCCTCCACACCTGCTTCACGCCCTGGAGGACGGGGCTGTGGCCCCCCCACACCCTCTAGCAGATTATTACATGAAGGAACCTTTTAAAAAAACAAAAAACAAGCGCGTCCATGCTCACAGGTGTACACACGGGTGATCACACCCACAAACTACACCCTTTTTGGCTCCTACCTCAAAGCACACTGTGTTCTGTTGATCTTATGTGCTGCACAATAATGTTTAACATTTAGTATTTACTGTCATATTCCCATATATCATTGTGATGTTGTTATTCTATTACTCTTGTTCTCTTCTGCTTGTTTTCTTTTTTCTTTCTCAGCAGGTGATCCAGGTGATTGATATATGCATTTTTTTTTCTCTGCCCGTTCTGTTGGTTTTTGTTTTTTGCCCTTCTCCCCCGTCCCTCTTCTCAGCTGTTTCTCTTTCCCTCTTTCTTTCTCCCCTTCCTTCCCCCAGTCAAGTCTGTCCCGTATTCAGTAAGTGAAAATAAAATAAACAATAAAAGGTGAATCAAATGGACCATTACGGCAAGGCTGGGATGGTCAGTTTGGTAAAGTAAATCCGTTGGGCATCTTTCTTTGCCTTTAGACAACAATTCTGATGGCAAAAGAGCCAAACGGGACAGGCCAAAAAGAAAAAAAAGAAAAAAAAAAAGAAAAAAAAGTAATCTTTCTTGTAGAACTTTGCGACAAATAAAGAGCTTTGTGTTGAAAGGTTGTTAGTTAATCATTTACAAATCAATATTTACAAATCAAAAAAAACGTGAACATGTAAAACTGCGGTGTTAAGCAATGCAGTCAAAAAATTTGGGTACGCCTAACTTTTGTGCTGGTGCGCCTAAAAATAAAGTATAGGCGCACCAGTGCAACCATGGCAAAAAGTTAGTCTAGAGCCCTGAATCAGCTGGAAAGTGATCATCGAACTGGGGAGGATAACGAACTGGAAAAGTTGTACATTATGGTCTCCTCTATTTCCTCGACCCAAAAACGAAATGTGGTCTCCGCCCACTCAAGCAGCTTAAACTGGTTGTCTGCTCAAGTATTACCACGATCGTCCTACAGCCGGACATCTGGGCATTGCAAAATCGCTGGCATGCTTGCGTCTCAGATTCTTCGGGCCACACATGAACTCTGATGTGCAAAAGTATGTGGTCTCGTGTTGTTCACGTCAAACCACTAAGCCAACTCAAAGAAAAACAGCAGGCCTTATGGTCGCTATCCAGCCACAAAGACTATGGGAGTACGCAAGGGTGGACTATGTTGGCCCACTGTCCCGCACACAAAGAGGGAATGCTTATATCCTTGCTTTTGTGGACTATTTCTCAAAATGGATCAAGGTTAGTGCTGTGAGAGAAGCCACTGCTCAAGTTGCTGCAAATAAGTTCATTACTGACATTTTTTCTCGACATGGTTCTTCCTCCTAACTTATTTCTGATAGGGGAACACCTTTTGTCAGTGAACTCTTTGAGCATGTTTTGTTGACTCTTGGGACTGAACACAGACTAACGACTGCATACCATCCTCAAACTAATGCAACTGAGCATGTAAATCGCACTTTGAAAACAGCTATTCGAGCATATGTTGGGGATAAGCACACTTCCTGGGACAAGTATCTTCCCCAGATCTGTTTTGCACTGCGCACTGCGCCTCACGAGAGCACAGGCCTGAGCCTGTCTATGATGCTGTATGGGCGAGAGTTGGAAACGCCCTTAGACCTTGTTACTCAACCCTCCTGGGAAGGACTGTGTGACCCTGAAATGTCTTACGCAGATAACCTGAGAGCTTCACTTCGGGATACTCATGAACATGCTCGCTTGGTGCTCAAAGAGTGCGTCTGAGACGTCGCACAGTCCAGTCTCTTATGAAGTTGGAGACCTCCTCAGAGTAAAGTCGCACCCAAAATCAGATGCATCGTCCAACTTTTCTGCAAAGTTGGCCCCCCTTTACACTGGTCCCTACCGCATCTCCAAGAGGATGTCTGATGGGAATTACTGTCTCACCACAGTGGACACTGGGGAGAAAGTTGGAGTTTTTCATGTTGCAAACCTGTAACCATTCTACACCTTTATCTGGCAAGCATGCAAAGCTAACGGCTGCAGCAGCTTTGGATCTCAGTCCCCAAGTTTTCGAGATATTAGGATGGTTTTCTTTCATACTTCATTTTTAAATTAGACTCTTCAACATTGTGAAATATTACTACTGTCACGGCTGCGGGGGCTAGCTGTGAGGTGTTGAGAAAATGAGGGCCCAAAATGCAGGCGATGACTGATAATTCGAGTGATGTTTATTTACAAAGTGGACGGAACAAAAAACAGGAGCACAAAACAGTCCAAAAACAAAACATGCAAAAAAAAAAAAACTGGCACACAGAGAACAGTGTGGACGGCAACGGCGGCAACAGGGCAACAGTTCAGGGGTCGACCGTGCAAATGGCGATGGGGCAACAGTTCAGGGGGCCGACTGTGCGGACGGCAACGATGGCGGCATGGAAACAGTTCCAGAGGCCGGCCGCGTGGAAGGCAGCAGCGGTGTTTGGGAGGTCGTCCATAGTGGTGATGATCCCCAACAAGCAGCCTGGCAGACGACCGACGATGTCGAGGCAGCAGTATGGGACCCAAAGGCTGCGTGGCCCCCACAGCACCAGGCGAGGCAGAGGCTGGACCAGACGAGGCTGAGGCTGAAGCGGAAGCTGGACCAGGCGAGGCTGAGGCTGAAGTGGAAGCTGGACCAGGCGAGGCTGAAGCGGAGGCTGGATCAGGCGAGGCTGAGGCTGAAGCGGAGGCTGGACCAGGCGAGGCTGAGGCTGAAGCGGAAGCTGGACCAGGTGAGGCTGAGGCTGAAGTGGAAGCTGGACCAGGCGAGGCTGAAGCGGAGGCTGGATCAGGTGAGGCTGAGGCTGAAGCGGAGATTGGACCAGGCGAGGCTGAGGCTGAAGTGGAAGCTGGACCAGGCGAGGCTGAAGCGGAGGCTGCAGGCGTGGGTGAAGACGCGGTAGGCAACGGCTCCTCGGACCCTTCTGCAGGGGCAGTCACACAACCAGTGGGCACAGGGGCCTCTGGAAAACACAGAGCAGAACCAGTAGGCGCGCGTACCTCTACAAGGGACAAAACAGAATCAGCAGGCACCCGCTGGGTTCTTAGCCTCCAGGGGTCCAGAGTGGGCTGAGGGCTGAAATTCAGCCTCTGGGGAGGCCCTGGAGAAAGTAACTGTCTCTAAACGGGCCAGCTTTTGAGGAACGAAAACAGTCTTAATGGGTTTGTCTCTCTGCTTAAAATTAGAGGTTGTAGAACAGATCTTTATGGGCTGAATAGACATAGCTTGCTGTACAGGAGGAGTACGTAAAGGTGGTGGTTGAATAGGTGGCTGAGCTGAGGGCAACTGAAGGAATGGTTGAACTGATAATGGTGGTGAAGTTGGAGTAGGTGGTGGAGTAGATGACTGAGCTTGTGGCTGGGCAGCTATCAGAGCCTTGGGCTGGGCAGTTAGCTGAGCTTGTGGCTGGGCAGCTAACTGAGCTTGTGGCTGGGCTGCTACGGTCTCAGGAAACACATTCTTATAAACGACAGTTTATAAGAAAATACTGCTCTACTAATAATACTTGTTGGTTTATTTCTGTACTTCTTATATTATTACCTGTCCTTAAATGATTTTTTAAAATAACAAAATATTAATAATGATGAGTGTTGAAATATGATTCCCGCAGATTGATGAGAGTCTTGTGGTTTGATGGCTTAACAAAAAATACCATGCCATTAAAAATGATCTGACATATTTTTTCATGACTTAAAATCACACCACTCACTCACTCTCTCTATCTCACACGCAAACACACACACACACACACACACACACACACACACACACACACACACACACACACACACACACAAATATAAGCATATCGGTTCCTTATTCAGTTATAGTGTTATTATATATTTTATCATGCACAGAATTCTTTGTTCAGTAAATATAATGAATACAAAATAAAAAAAAACTACAAAATAACGATGTAGCACATCAAAGCTAAACACTTTGGTAAACTCAGCTGGCTATAGCCGGGGCTTTTCTGTGGGGAGTTCTCCCCGTTTTTGTGTGTATTCTCTCTGGGAACTCCTAAAACCTAAAACCTGTATCTTTAATCTCTGCCAAACTGATTTGCTCAGATACAAATAAAACACTGTAAAAAAAAAATTAACATTTTGAAGTTATCTAAGTGACTTACAGTATATATAATGTTTAACCTGAATAGCGAAAGACAGTGTCTGAAAACAGTATTAGAATGCTGTTCTCACCAGCTCTAGTGAGCCTTGACCACCCGGTCAGGTAATTAGCTACTGGGCAACAGAAACTGAAAATGTCGGAGCACTTTTGCAAATATGTGATCTCTTGATAAATTGAGCAGATATTTAAAGTTTACAGTTACATTCTTGCCTGAAAATATGTTAAAAGTTTTTTGTTTTTTGTGAGCCAGAAAGTGAAATGAGAGTAAGTTTTCAAACTCTGTAGCCGTGCTCCTTCACCATTGTGGCATTAGAAAAGTATTTTTATATATATATATATATATATTTTTAAATAAAAATGTAATTAATAAAGTATTGGAAAGAGTAATAAGAGTAATATTGAAACTAAGTAGCTGTTGCCATTCTTGGAAACTGGAATCGGCTGACCTGTGTAATGAATTCTGGGATAGCCACGAAGGATCCATCTTCCATCTAATCCATCCCTCAAATTTGAGGAAATGAAGGACGCACTCGTCGCGCCGCTGTCACATAATTAGCCTTCAAATGCGGCCTTTGCAGCGTGTGGATTGGGACATAGCATTTTTGAGACCTGCAACAGACTGGTGACCTGTCCAGAGTGTACCCTGCCTCTTGGACTATTATTATATTATTATACTATTATTATATTATTATAGTTATTGACAGATGCAAACTTAACCCACTTAACCCACCTGAGTATTTAGGAGGGGTTTAAGAGACAAAGACTGAGCAGTGGAGCCTCAGCATTGTTAGGATGCCTGGGTCGTTGACCCAGGGTTTTGGAGTTTATTATATTATTTATTATTTCCAGTCTTTGGTTTCTTTGAGTTCTGTCTTATAGTTTATGTCTCTGTCTTCTCTAGCTGCTCTGTCTCCCCTGTCACCTGTATCCCCTTGTCTAGTTCGCGTCTCTGTGTATCCTTAGTTGCTATGTTCCCGTGTCCAGTCAGTGTCTGTGTCTGCCCTGGTCCCACGTCTCTGTTCCCTCTGTTGTAGTGCATGTGAGTCTGTGTCTTTTGTTCAGTCTGTGTTATGTGTTTCCTGTTTTACTTTGAAGGTCTCTGTCTTATCTCAGTGTGTTCAGTTTACGCTTCTTTGGTCTCGTCAGTTCTGATTTGTCCCAGCTGTGTCTCCCTCCTGTTACTCATTCACTGATTGCTCCCTCTGTGTATTTAAGCCCTGTGTTTCTCTGTGTCTGTGTCGCGATCTACTCTCATTTATGCTGTGTGTTCTGTCTGCCTGGTCATGTTAGTTTATTTGGATTTTTGGATTTTTGTTACATTTTGCCACTTTTTGCCATCCAGCAATAAAAGCTGAGTTTTGAGCTACTTTCCGCCTCCGAGTGTCTGCACTTTGGGTCCTTCTACTTCCACTCCTACCTGCACACAGCCTTAACTTGACAAGCATAGCCCAATAATAATAATGATAATAATAATAATAAATACTACATCAAATAAACAACAATGTTTAATGACCATAATAAAAATTAAATTCTGAACTCTCAAAATATTGCTACAACACTGTATTTGATTCAGAAGTTCTTGCACATCATTTGACCTTTTTATACTCCTCATGGCTTTAAAAAAATATTTTTCATAGGGTCATCGTTTTAAATGTAGTAGTAGTGCAGTAGTCATAGCAGTCATACCACATGTTATTTTTGATATAATTAGCACTTACAAAAGCAGCCCCTGTTGCTGTACACTAATGCAGGAATGAGGTAACTAAACCTAAAAAAAACAAAAAAAAAAAAAAAACAGAAGTAAACCACATTATCTAAACGTTTAAAACAACTAGAGCAACAGAGATGTGATGTGAAATCAAATTCACCTTTCAGCCAACAAAACTAAAGATAAATCAACAAACAGCATGGCTGAACTAACTCACCAAGTAACAGTTGCAGCAGAAGGTTTTTGTGTTTCATCAGATTAGGTGTATATTTGAGATGTGAACTGATTTAAATCTAAACTTCTAAAAATCTCAGAAAACATTTCATCTTGACATACTTTTTCACTCAGAGGATGTTTCCCAACACTGCAGACGAGGATGACGTAGAGATAAGATTGACCCTTGTAAAAACAGGGTGGGACATGTTCAGGAGCAGAAACTCCTAAACCCTTCATCCAGTTTAAACGTGGATACCCTCAAATGCAGCTGTGAGTCTAGAGGTCTATGTCCATTATATAACTATAATTGAAATGTGTTTCAGTAAGCAGGTAAAAAAAACGAAACCTCACAGTGTCAAAATAAATATGAACCCAACTTTACATTATTGAGCCAATGGCGCCATAAAAGCACGTCAATAATTAATGTGGACTTCTGTATGTCACGCACTCCCATCGGTTTATCTGTATGTGAGAAAGAGAGTGGGTGTGAGGGGATGAGCCGAAGGAGAGCTGTTCAGACTTTGTCCTTTTTGAAAGGAAATGGTCAACATTAGCCACCACGCCAGCGACGCCACAAACAGCTGAGGATCTTCACACCAGCCAGTGAGTACAAACTGGGAGACCTGGTGGGTGGGAAGACAGTCCTCACATTTAGTGCCAGTTTCTCTTTATTGACCTGGCTCTGTTCACTCTGAGCAGATATCTGTCTCCGGCCTCACCTGTGACATCATAACAGGGCCATTGTTTATATACAAGGTAAGAAGTGGTTGTTCACATATATATGAGGCTGGCACTAACACACCACTGCCTAAGGCAACAAGAATTTTATGATTTATCAATGTTAATGGAAATGTTTCATCGTTAGTGTGATCTGCTCCAGCTGTGCTTACTCTGCTGGACTGTTAAAATCACTCCAGGAAGTATTCAGAACTGCTGGTATGATGTTACAACCTGTATCCCAATTCAGGGTCTGTATCCTTCAAGGCCCCATTTAAAGGCCTTTCAGAAACAAGTTTAATATTCAGAAACCTAAAGTATGTATCAGCAGCAGAATTCTATGAAGCTTTGAGTATTTTGGATCAGTAGCTGCTGTGTTTGTTGCATCATATTGCTGTAATTGTTTATATGTTTTATATATTCCGAGGTAAGTTGATCTATAGTGTTACATCATATTCTATAAGGATGTTATGTGTTTGTATACTTTCTGCCCAGTTTGACCCATTTAGCAGAAGTCAGCCTGTTTAAGGCTCTGATATCTATTCTGTATGACTTAAAGCAGTTATGATTTTCACACCCATTAAATGGATATTTAAGATATCCGTCTACTCTTCATTTTATCAGAAACAATTATCACAGCTCGCACATTTTCTTTTTACACATATATGTAAGCATTCAGACAGATTTAGTAATGCCAACATTACGTAGACTGCAAAGGCTGGGTCCTCTGAAGGAAGCAGACCCTGAATTGGGATACAGCCACAGTCCTCACTGAGGTTTTTATGTAGGTCATTTGTGGGATAGGCCGCCCAGCATTTCCTGATTTTGTTTACTGATGATGTCATGTCTGACATCAGCAGGTAAAACCAAAAGGAGTTTTTCTCCCCCACAGGAAGGATTCCAGCGTTACTGCCTCTTTCTGTTGTTACTGTTTATATAATTATTGGGTTAATTGATTATAATAAAGATTTATTTTGTGTTAAACACCTGTGCCTGGCATCCGTTTCATTCCAATCCGGATCCAGTTGTTACTGTCCCCCACCCTCTTCGCCTAGCCTTCATGTGGGGACGTGGTGGCGACCTGCAGCAGGCATTTATTGGTGTTTTTCTTTTTTTTTTCTTTTGTTTTTAACTCTGTTCTGAACCACGTTAACTTTCAAGTGAATGGTTTCCTTGATTCATTTCTTATGTGGTTTTTGCTGAGATGGAGATCTTTTACACCTTATTTTTATTGTTGGTGGCAATGCTCACCTGGAGTCATTCACTCTCAATTACTTACATGCGCGAGGAACTACGTGGATTACGGTGATCCTGTTTTTCTTACGTACGATTCTTCTAATGTGTTAAAGATGGTGAGTTAGCGAACCCAGACGTGGACCTCTCATAAAAGTTTAACAGTGTCTTTATTTACAGTGAAGAAAAAACAGTCCACAGTTATCCACGGTGCAAGTCCTTTCCATGATCCTCTCCCGTTCTCCCCTTGTGATACGTGCTAGTGCATTGGTGTCCATAAAACTCCCAAAAATCAGCAAAGTCGCTCCTTCCATCTCTCCATCTCGTTCGCTCCTGGGAACAGGCAAAAACAAACACAATTAGCCTCCCTCCGCTATCTACACTGTTTTTACCACTCTCTGCGCTAGAGTCACTACCCAGCTTGGTGCAATACTCCAGCGCTGTTTTCCACTCAGCCACACCATTAAATAGTCCTGCCAACGATGGTGGATAATTGACAGCAGCTGGCGAGGAATCGGTCACAGGTGAGGCAGCTGAGAGCGGCAGCGCTTCCGGGTCGGAGGTCTCTCGTTGCTACACGACCGCGTAACAATTGCAGCGGAGCCGGAGAAAAAACAGAGTGAGAGAGAGGAGAACACACACAGGCAGGTCGACCGGTCAGGGCACCGTCCGACCCTGACATAATACTTGGATGGATATTACTCTTGGAGGATTTATTTGCCCAGTTAAAGACTAACTTTGAAAAGCCCCTGGGCTTGAGAAAATGCGGAAAGAAAGACAGCGTGCATCAGTGTGTAAGGAAAATTTTGACGAAGATTCGTGCTCCTCTGCACTTTAAGATCCTGGCTAATGCCCAATTTTTTAGGAACAAGATTGATGCACTAAAAGGGAATGTGCTTTATCTATGGGAATACAGTGATGCTCATCTGATGGTGACACTTCACTGCAAATCAGTGGCTTTGGGACCCCTGTCAGATTGGATTGGAACTGTGGAGTAATACATGTAGATAACCAGCTGTTAGTTTGGTATTTTGTCCTAATCCGCTTGCCGTACCTCCGTGTAGGTCTGTGTATATTTTGAGTGGTATAGGCGGCAATCCGTTATTGAATCCAACCATGTAAATTCTCTGCTGGTTAATAAAACCACGTTAACTGAGTTTACTGCTTCATCATTATCATACTGGTGAACATACAACATGGTGTCAGAAACGACGGAACACGTACTTCGTAGTTGACGATGTTTTTAATTTTTTTTTCTGTCTCAAGTCTGTTTTCTGGGTGCATTTTTTTGTATCCGGACTGCAGCCGACATGGCGGAAGGATTTAGGAGGCCTGACCCGCTTGTTTTCAATGGTAATGTTGCTGAAAATCAGCGCATTTTTGAGCAAGAGTATGACATTTTTATAGCGGTGGCACACTCTGACAAGCCAGCGTGCACACAAGCCTACATATTGCTCAACTTAGCAGGTCCCGAAGCCATAGAACGGGAGCGGTCTTTTGTTTATGCACCAGAAGCGAGAGAGCCCGGCGATGGAGGACGAGTCCTCATTCCTGCAGAATCGAAGGAGGATCCTGAGTGCCTCAAGAGAAAATTCAGAGAAATGTGCAGCCCACAAACCAATGTCAGGATGGAAAGACACAAGTTCAACACACGGAATCAGAGGACTGGCGAGACTGTTGAATCCAATGTAAGTGATTTACGGATTGAAGCAAATCCATGCGACTGATGTGCATGTGGAACACAAAGAGGAAGTTTTTGTCACCGTGCAGATTAATGGGATTCCTGTTGAGATGAAAGTAGACACAGATGCTAAATGTAATGTGCTTCCCAAGAAAATGGTTAACATTATAAGAGCAGATTAACAAATGAAAGCACACCCCAAGTCCATTAACCTAGTAGCATTTGGAGGCAGCAAGATTCAAACCTCAAGTGTAATTAGGCTGCAGTGTTTTCTGCATGGACAGTCACGTGTGCTATCATTCTTTGTTATTAATGAAGATGTTCAGCCAATATTTGGACTATGTGCATGCAGAGAAATGGGACTTGCATCATTCAGCAATGAATGAATGAAAACCAAAAGGAATGCCTTTTGGTTTTAATGCAAGGTGTTTCAGCGAGCCATGGAGCAGATATTCGCTGGGTATCCATGTGCCATCATTGTTGATGATGTACTCATTGGCGGAAGAACCATGACAGAACATGACGACAACCTGAGAAAAGTCCTTGATCGTGCCAGAGAAGTAAACCTGCGACTAAACCCATTAAAGTGCAAATTCAGGTCAGTTATGTCGGACAAATTTTCACAAGCGAGGGACTTAAAGCAGACCCTTCTAAAACAGCCGCAATCAAAGAGATGCCAGTTCCAACGGATGTCCAAGCCCTGCAGAGGTTCCTGGGGATGATCAATTATCTAGGAAAATTCATTCCAAACTTCAGCCATCTGACAGCTCCTCTGCGACAGCTCACACACAAGGACACCGAGTGGATGTGGGACACACAGCATCAGACTGCGTTTGAAGCACTTAAAGAGCACATGTCTAATCCACCTGTTCTGTCATATTATGATGTCAGCAAACCTGTGACACTAACATGCGATGCATCACAGTATAGTCTTGGTGCAGCTTGCTTACAGAAAGGGCAACCTGTGGCATATGCTTCACGTACTCTGACAGGCACTGAAACCAGATATGCTCAGATGGAAAAAGAGCTGCTGGCTGTTGTTTTCTCATGTACAAAGTTTCATGACTACATTTATGGCAAGCCTGTGGTTATAAAAAACAGACCATCTGCCACTGGTCACCATACTGAATGTGACAGGTGAGACCTGGAGACTTGGGACCGCCCCTGGTGGGCGGAGCTGGTCTTCGCTCCTTTCATAAGCGCAGGTGTGGGCAATTGGGTATTCCTTTGCAAACCTGAAGCTGCGAGTGCTTGGTCCGAGTTGGGCAAGTTGGTGTTTCTTAACTATGAAAGTCTGATACGCGTCCTCCCCTAAACTTCTGTTAGAACGGTAGGTTACACAAAAATGTACCACTTGAGCTCTGGCTGTTGGCAGAGGTTTACAGTTATTTGCACCCTTGTAGGTGGGAAACATTGCTCCCGTGAGAACGGTATAGTGGACTTCATCGCCACTGACCCACATTTATTAGGGTGTGACACGAACTTGTGGACAGGTAACAAAACCAATTCAGTGGAGGAATATTCCTGTGTTTTATTGTCCAGCTAGTGATCTCCTGCCTTTTATTTACAGAGTACCGAGCTGCTGCTTTGCCAGGTGGATTTCTGGCTGCGGGCAAAGGACCCGACACATCAGTGTGTTTTAATTTGTTTTAAACTGGTGTAAGCCGACAGACTGACTGCTGCGGCTGTCGATGGTTTTGGTTTTTTGTTTTACTTTTTCTGTATCAGTAGGCACCACAGATATTGATTCGCAGGCGGTGAAGGCGCTGCAGGGAAAACAAATCCTTTTTTGTCTCCCCGCTCTTGCATGCACAGCGGGGGGCCCGAGTGAAGACGGCACCGAAGATTTGCCTTTTTTTCTATAGTGTTTTACCCATTTGGGGTCATGTGTGAGTTGCCGTCCATTTTTAACCTGTGTGCTATGTTGATTTGTTTTTAAACTGTTCTCCGCAGCGCTTGTCCTGCCTCACGGGCAATCGTACAGTCTTATCGTTTTTTAATAAGGTAACGTTTTTAATTGTTTTTAGGTGCTGCTGTTACACTGTTTCTTTTATTTTGTATTAAAAATTAAACTCTTTTAAACTGACTGTGCGCCTACGGCTCTGTCCTATTTTAAATAGGTACCTACCACGGGTCACAAACAGAAACCTATTCACCCCTCACCAGCCAGATTACAGAGGATGTTGTTAAGGCTCCAAAAATAAAACATCACCCTCACATATAAATGTGGAAAACACATGTATCTGGCTGACATGCTGGAGCTCCCAGCAGATCCACTTTCCAGCAGTCTGAAGAAGAGGACAACTTTGATGTCATGACGGTGAGCTGCATCTCTTCTTCACGCCTGGAGGAACTTAAAGGACACACAGCTGAGGATGAGACACTGCAAGTGCTCAGCTCGTTCATCAAACATGGTTGGCCACAACAACTCCACAACCTTCCCACGGCAGTTCATCCATATTTTCCTTTCAGGGATGAGCTGACTGTGGATAATGGCATCATTCGTAAAGGTTCCAAAGCCGTGATCCCAAAATCCCTGCAAGGAGACTACACCACCATCATGCACAGAGGACATTCCGGCGTAGAAGCTACCAAGCGGAGAGCACGGGGGATCGTCTTCTGGCCGTTCATGTCAAGAGATATTGAAAAAACAGTTACTTCCTGCTCGGTGTGTAACAGCACTAAATCTCATCAACAAAAAGAGCCCCTTCATCTGCATGAAGTTCCTTGGTCAACTGTGGCTACAGATATCTTTGAGTGGCACTGCTATTTAGAAGTAGTCGACTTATACTCAGGCTGGTTTGAGATTGACCTGCTAAAGGATTTGACATCAGCGACAGTCATCAAGAAGCTAAAAAGACACTTCTCAGTTTATGGTGCTCCACACACTCTGATCTCAGACAATGGAAGGAAGTTTACAAGCCAGCGTTTCAAAGACTTCGCTTCACAGTGGGACTTTAAACATGTCACCAGCTGTCCAGAGTATCCTCAATCCAATGGGCTTGCTGAGAGAGCAGTGTGCAGTGCTAAACAGCTGATGGAGAAATCTCACAGAGATGGCACTGATGTATTTCTCAACCTGCTGAATCTCAGTAATGTTCCACGTGATGTGAACCTGGGTTCTCCTGCAGAACGACTTCTATCCAGACAGACTCGAACTACGCTCCCAATCACAACCAAACTGCTTGAACCACAACACCGTGAATCTGAGAGAATGAAAGCCCAACTACTCAACAAGAGACTGACTCAGAAGGTCTGTTATGACAGATCCAGCCGACCACTTCCACCTCTTGACGAAGGACAAGTAGTGAGGTTACAGACCCCACAGGGTTATGACCGCACAGGTATGGTGAAGGAACTTCGAAAAGAACCTAGATCCTACCTGGTACAGTCAGATGGAAACACTTACAGGAGAAATCGCAGACACATATTGCCTGAGCCTGTTACTGTTCAGAAAGACACTAATCATGATCATGTATGTACTGGAGAACATACAACAACACACAAATCTCATGGAGGACGGGTATGTTTGTATATCAACCAGGGCTGGTGTAATAATTTTACTCTGCGGGAAGGGTTTTCTTCCTCACATTGAGCTCTTGTCAGTATCTTTCAGGCCGTTTTTCTTACCGAGAGAATTCCCTAAAATTTTTGTCACTGTTGTTTACACTCATCTCAAAGCTAATGTTAGAATTGCTGCTGATGCCGTTTTTAAAGTGGTACACAATCTGCAGTCCCTCTCTCCGGATGCTCCTAATTTTGTTCTTGGTGATTTTAACAACTGTAATCTTAAGAAATCACTGAACAATTTCTTTCAATGTGTCCCCTGTCCTACAAGGCGTAATGGAACTCTGGATTTGTGTTATGGACCAATTAAGGGGGCAAAAAAGTCTTGTGGCTGGACCTGCACTAGGTTCTTCAGATCACAATGATGTTCATCTCCTCCCTGCTTATGTACCTGTGACAGGAGGGAGAAGACCTGTGTGAAGCGGGCTAATGTCTAGACAAAAGACAGTTGTGTTGCCCTTCAGGGGTGTTTTGATTGCACTGAGTGGTCCCCATTTCAAGAGAGCACTTCCGATGTGGATGAACGTAGCGATGTGGTGTGTAGCTACATCTCTAAAGAGTTAAAGCTAAAGTGATTCCATCTAGAGAATTTAAGACTTTCCCCAATAACAAACTGTGGCTCTCTAAAGACATCAACGATTTCATTCTTTAAAGGCCAATTGCTTTTAACGAGGGAGCCGTTTCCACTGTTAGAACATTGAGGAAGGAGGTGAGGGCTGCAATAAAGAACGTTAAGATGAGGTATAAAAATAAGATTGAGGTAGAACTCAGTAGAAACAACCTCAAGAGAGCTTGGCATTGCATGAAAATTTACTCAGTTAACGTATTAAAATATAAAAGTGGAATCTAGAATACATAATAGTAGAGCTATGTAATTACACAATGTGATTACAATGACAAAAATCTAATTTTCCTTTACACTAGAGTACAGTTAAGTTGTGACTTAAATGAATAATGTTATGGTAAAATATGGAAGTATAAGTTGTGTCCTCTTTCTTTCAATATTTCTTATTCCTTTCTTTTACTTTTCTCTAATTTCAGGTGTATCTGATAAACAACACAACAGTCTGCTTTGAACATCAATCTTCACTCACAGACTCAATGGCTTCCAGATCAGAGGAGGATCTCTGCTGTCCGGTCTGTAAGGAGGTCTTCAGAGATCCTGTTATTCTGTCATGTAGCCACAGCTTCTGTAAAGACTGTATGAAGAGATGGTGGAGAGAGAGACCAACATGCGAGTGTCCACTTTGTAAGAAAATATCAGAGTATGATCCACCTTTAAACCTGGACTTACAGAACCTGTGTGAGTCGTTCTTACAGGAGAGAGATCAGAGAGCTTCAGAGGCTCTCTGCAGTCTGCACTCTGAGAAACTCAAACTCTTCTGTCTGGACCATCAGCAGCCAGTGTGTGTCATCTGCAGAGACTCAGAAAAACATGCCAACCACAGATGCAGACCCATCGATGAAGCTGCACAACAACACAAGAAGGAACTTCAGGAAACTCTGGAGCCCTTAAAGAAGAAGTTAAAGGTTTGTGAAAAGGATGAACTGAAGTTTTATCAAACAGTAAAACACATTAAGGTCCAGGCCCGACACACAGAGAGGCAGATTAAGGAGCAGTTTAAGAAGCTTCACCAGTTTCTAGCAGAGGAAGAGGAGGCCAGGCTGGCTGCACTGAGGGAGGAAGAGGAGCAGAAGAGTGTGATGATGAAGGAGAAGATGGAGGCTCTGAGCAGAGAGATAGCAGCTCTTTCAGACACAGTCAGAGCCACAGAGGAGGAGCTGAGAGCTGAAGACGTCTCATTCCTGCACAACTACAAAGCTGCAGTGGAAAGAGTCCAGCGCTGCCCCCTGCTGGATGATCCACAGCTGCCCTCAGGAGCTCTGATAGACCAGGCCAAACACCTGGGCAACCTGACCTTCAACATCTGGAACAACATGAAGGCCATGGTCTCTTACACTCCTCTCATTCTGGACCCAAACACTGCTGATCCAAACCTCATCCTGTCTGAAGATCTGACCAGTGTGAGATATGGAGGAGAGAGGCAGCAGCTTCCTGATAATCCAGAGAGGATTGATTATTCCTGTTGTGTCCTGGGCTCTGAGGGCTTTAACTCAGGGACTCACAGCTGGGATGTCGAAGTTGGTGATAATACAGGGTGGGGACTGGGGGTGTTGGCAGAGTCTGTGCAGAGAAAGGGAAGTGTACGGTCTGGATTATGGGGAATAGGGTTATATGAAGGTAAATACTCATCATTTTCACCATCAGCTCCACCCACTGTTCTCTCAGTAGAGAAGAATCTCCAGAGGATCAGAGTGAATCTGGACTGGAACAGAGAAAAGCTGTCGTTCTCTGATCCTGATACTAACACACACATACACACCTTCATACACACATTCACTCACAGGATGTTTCCATATATTTGGTCATGTAAATTGAACGTGTGTCCGTTGAAGGTGTCAGTGTCAGTGGAGCAGATCAGTTGAGGATGATTATATTTCTAATGTTGTTTCCTGTCAGTGAATTAAAGTTTTTAAACTGAAACTTGGTTTCTTTCTGTTCCCAAAGCTTCACAGACAAGTGTAATAATCACAAAAAAAAGTGTCATAATTCAGCCACATGATGTGTCAGATGACATGGAGTAGAGAGTTTGAAGTTCTCTTTGGTCACCCTTGTTATTACACCTGAGACGGAGTAATAGCCTCAACATCCAGTGTTATAAGAGATTTATAGTGCTAAAGCTAAAGCACTCTTTTCTTTGTATACTTTGGCTAATAGTAGCCTTACTTAAAAATTTATAAATACAATATGAGAATATAATGGTAAATTATATAATGGTAAGTCTAATAATAACCCTTTCACTATAATGCCTGGGTAGTGTTAAATCCTCCCAATTCTTTCGATCTTTGGGCTGAAGGAAGGACAATACTCGGTGTATAAATGTCATGGTCCTGGGTCGTGTGACCCAGTGTGTTATGTTTAGCCTATTTTGATGTTTATTGTTTGTTTAGGTTCTTTAAGGTAGTCCAGTCCTTTTGTAATTATGTTACCCTTGTATCAAGCCTCCCTTGCCCTTCGTGTGTTTATGTCTGTGTGTCTTGTATTGTCAAGTTCATGCTGTCGCGTCTGTCACCTCCCCCTGTACTACGTCTCCCCGGTTCATGTCTTGTTTCCTGTTTTACTCTGAAGGCTCATGTTCCCGTCTTATGTCTGTGTTTCTAGCTTTGTTCCTCCTGTCTCATCAGGTCTTATTCCTCCCAGCTGTGTTCCCCTTCTGTCTCTAATTTCTTGATGACTGCCTCAGTGTATTTAAGCCCAGTGTGTCTTTGTGTCAGTGTCAGATCGTCTGTTATCCTCACCTCATATTTTCTCTTATTGTGACACTGTGTTTCATAGCCTGCTGAGTTACTCTGTGTTTATAGTTTTTTCCATAGTTCCTTCACAGAGTGCCTTAGCCTTTTAGTTTACACAGTGTTCTCTGTCTTCTTAGTTTTCCCAGTTTCAGTGTCCCCTAGTGTTTTTGTTATGCCTGCAGCCACAATAAAGGCTTGCCTTATTTTTGAAACCTAGTTCTGTCTGCTCTTGGGTCTACCTCATTCTTCACGCCGGCGTGCCCCGCCGTGACAATAAACACTCAATCAACAATTACTTTATTACATACAATTCAACACTTTTGAGCATGAACCATCTGGATGGGGAGACATGCATGAAGAGGGTCACAGCAAATCTCAAAATGGTGGAGGGTTACTCAAACTCTTATAGCCTCTGATGGCCCCCACCTAGTCGTAAAAACCTAAACATTCACATTATTTCTAACTCCTAGCGAGCCTGACTTATGGCCTTGGCTCCTTTTGTCTACCTTCAACAACGGTGGGAGTGAAGCTCCCGTGGAATGTGCTCTGTGTCCTCTACTATCAGAAAAAGCAAAGTCCTGACTCTCTGAAAACAGTATTTCTTATGACTCAGCAGTATAATGCAGCATAAACAATATCATTCATTCACACTGCATCAGCAGTCTAATGTAATACAAATCAGTTTAATAACTGTAATAGTTATCACCTTCTTCTAATTCAAGAGAATACTGCAAACTAAAACTACATAATAATTTCACAATCATTAATCAGGGGTATAACATGGTATAAGATAATATTATAATCCCACAATTCCCCCTTTGATCTCTTTCTTAAAGAGATCACTAACACCTTGCAATTTAACATTACAATCCAGTTTTACAAGGTCCATCTCTTGTTGCCCTTGAGGCCCTCTGTCCCCCTTTAACGGGTGGACCATATGTGGGATGACCTCTGTGTTTGCACAGTTCAGATGCAAGAAAAACTATGATTACAACAACAACAGTAGTTACAGATGACACTCCCATCACTCTCCAGTTCGACTATAGCAGAGTTGTCAGAGAACTTCTGTAGGTGGCAGTGTGGGGAGTTGATGGAGAAGTCTGCAGTGTAGAGGGTGAAGAGGAACGGTGTCCGCACAGTTCCCTGTGGCTGCAGACCAGCCCATCAGCCCTGTGTCCTCATACAAAGTGGGCATCCTATGAGGTAGTCCAGTATCCACTGGGACATGGGACACTGGGCGCAGATGAAGAACCAACCTCTCGAGGGTCTTTATCAGATGTGATGTCAGGGCTATTGGCCTGTAGCTGCTGAGGTCCTTGGGATGGGAGGTCTTTGGTACTGGTACCAGTAGCAGTAGCCCAGATCAGCTAAAACTAAGAAAATCGACTTGAACCTTAAGTTATGATTCTTTTCCCCATGCCTAGCCATCATAGCCAAGCTTAGGGTTTCCCCACCTACCAAATCCCACTTTAACCCCTAACTGTAGTAATTTTTACTGTGTAGATGTGAAGGTAAACCCACATTCTACAATATAGGCAACAGAAAATAGAGCTAATTTTAAAATATGTCTTCTTCTGAGCATGTTCTATGAAACTGAAGCTGTGTACATTCATTGGAGTGTAAATTTAGACTGAAACAAAGTTTATATTCCCATGAACTCACTGTATTATATTAACATACCATGAGGGTCATTTGGCTTTGTACAAGAATTGCTGGTAGAATTGTCCTGCAAGCTACTTTCTTATTTTAAGTAAATTTTGGAGTCTGGACTTTTTGATATTTGCTTGATCAAAGAATTTCAATATGTAAAAGATTTTTTTTAATATCTGCAATTCTACTTAAGCACAGAATGTCTGTACTTTTACCACCTTTGCCTATAAGAGATGTGTGCTCACAAGGTGGAGCTTGTTCCTATTTAAACAGCAAAACCCTTTATCCCTTCATCTTACATTAATAATAAATTTAAAAAACAGAAACAGCTGTGTGATCTGCAGTGTTGGGTAAGTTACTTTAAAATAGTAACTTAGTTACATTACTAGTTACTTCTCTCAAAAGTAACTCAGTTACTTCAAGTTACTCGTTACTTTCAAAGTAACTAGTTACTAGGGAAAGTAACTTTGGTTTTACCCAGAATTCTCTTGTTAATGTGTTGCTTCCATAACTTTGCCAGTCTTCTAGCTTGCTTACTTGCCACAAGTGCACTGTGCCACCTACCAATAGAAAGGAAAAGATAATGTGCATATTTCCACGAGAGAAATCCCACGCCTGGACCGTCATTGACTGCTGCCATGATTCTAGCCTACGTCACAGTGTCATGTGCGCCTTTTACATCCAACACAAAAACTGCAGTCGTGGTGCTTTCGATTGTACTCAGAACTCGGAAATTCTGCCTTCTAAATAGGAAGATGTAGGCAACACCAGACTGCAGACGAGCTGCATACAGAGCTGGACTGGGACAA
Organism: Rhamphochromis sp. 'chilingali'; assembly: GCF_963969265.1. NCBI lineage: Eukaryota > Metazoa > Chordata > Actinopteri > Cichliformes > Cichlidae > Rhamphochromis > Rhamphochromis sp. 'chilingali'. Next base: position 64,915,673 of record NC_137929.1, on the reverse strand, counting down.
ATAAATCGTCCCGGGCATTTTGACTAGAGACCGGCCCACCATTATAGGAAAAATCATCTTTGAATGAAAACAAACGCTGTTGTGACAGTGATGTACACTGTTCTGATGGTATATATGCATCAATCTATCAATCGTTTGTTGTAAGATTCAGATAATAATTTATTAAAAGCGAGACATTTTAAATGAGAATAAGAAAGAAAAGTATTTCTTTGTGCCCCCCTTTCCCTGTTAATGCCCTACATGGCCCCCTGGCAACACTTTGCTAGATCCGCACCTGCACAGTTACCAGCTGTCAGCTACCTGAAAAAGGATCCTGGGGTTATTTGTCTCTCAGAAACAGTTCATAACTTCCCTTCAACTCATTCATGTCACCTAAAAGGTTAAACCTGTTTCTCCATCACAGCTCTGATGATTCAGTAAGGACATCTCCTGGTTTCATCTTCATGTTTCCCTCTCACCAGATAACCAAACCAACATCATGACCAGCAGCTTTTTTGCAGCTGTGGCTCCAGCAAACATCAGCTGATACTAGAAATTAATATTAAATAAATTCTAACAACAGCTGATCAAGCTTAAACGTGCTGCTGTTATTTAGCGCGACATCCGCTGGTTTCCTCTTTCGGCGCAAAGTGAGCGATAAACAAACAAGAGAGCCGATCAGCTGATCACTGATCAGTTTTCATGATTGAAGTAGAAACGGGAAAGGGAGGGGGGAGAGGATGAGAGAAGAAGAGGCAGCTGTGCAGCAAAGACACAGAATAAATCCAGCTTTGTGCCTTTTTCATTGTAGCTGAATTACGGGACAAACTGTTCCTTTTCACCTCAATAAGAAACGCGTAATATTTTCTCTGAATACCAGACGGGACGGTTGGCAACTCTAATAACTTATGAACAAAATAAAGTTCAACATCATTAACTTCATAGCACCCACCCAGCTGTATAGAAACTCCGTCATGCTAGCTAGTACGCAGTACGGAAAAAGTCAGAATAAAGAAAATAAACTCCACCTAAACTTGGTTCATATCTGACCCAGATAGACTGCAGGTCATAACTTCTTACCTGAAGTTCAGTTCACACTTGGACCGGCGGCCGCCTCGGGTCTCTTTTCCTTCTGCGTCCCCTTTCTCCAGCCCGAGAACGTGTTGCTTTCTCTCATCCACCTGCTGGCCTCCACCACTTGATAATGTTACTGAATCTGTGGAAGCTCTGCGATAGCCACCACACGAAGTAACGAGTAACGACTAGGGATGGGTATCGTTTAGGTTTTATCCGATACCGGTGCCAAACCGGTACTTTTGAAACGGTGCCGGTGCTTAAACGGTGCTCAAACCGGTGCTTAAAGAATGGAGAACACAAAATTGGTCCAAAAACCTCCCATGTTCAGCTGTTTTTTTGTAAAAAGATAACAATGTTAGCCTTTTCTGCAGCTATGGGGCATATATGGTATCACTCTTGGCTGGAAGCAGTGCTTAAACAATGGAAAAAACACCAACTTTGTCCAAAAACCTCTCATGTTTAGTGGTCTTCCACTTTTTCTTTGGTCATTTTAGCCTTTTTGGCCAGGGTGAAGGGAGTATCTGCCATCAAACAAGAAGACAGCCGCATGTAGCTATGATGATGTTTGCTAGTTCACCTTACATGCATTAATGTAATAACGTGGTTAGCCTACTCAACGTAAATTACACACGAACAACATTAAGCTGCTCACGCAGAGAAGAACGGCTGCTGCTGCTGCCATCATCATCCGTCATCATTTCTGCTACACTGGCAGGGCTAGGAGCCAGGACTCTCCTCTTCGGGTTTTTGGGGGATGTTGCTCCGGGTGCGATAACAGGCAACCCACCCGCAGTAAATGTGCTCGGTGCCAAGCTATCAAATACGGCACATTTCTCGGCTTTTTTAAAAAAAAAAAAAAACTCTATGAGTCGCCAGGTGTTTCATCGGATTTGAGGTGTTACCTCCTTTGACAGTATCACAGTATCAGCTTAAAGCACTTGTTGCAGGCTGCTGAGTTTGCATATTTTGCTGTGAAGTACAGCCAGACTTTCGACTGCTTCGCCTTGGGCATTTTTAATCTGTAGCTCTGCTCTAAAAGAACGTACGTACCTGGACCCGCCTACTATCCTCGGAAACATAAAATGATTGGCTAGAATCTAAAGTGTATCACAGCTCAGGAAAAAAAATCACCGAAATAAAGCACCGAAATGTGCGCTGCTTTTCGGTCTGGTTACTACCGTTTATGTCAGAACCGGTGCCATCAGGGCACCGGACACCGGTACCCATCCCTAGTAACGACCCTATCTAAATCCCAGTAACGACTAACGCGTTCCTGATTTTGGCATAATAACTAGTTACCGTGCTCGTTACCACAATAATAACGTAGTTACTGTAACGCGTTACTTAATAATGCGTTAGTCCCAACACTGGTGATCTGTACATTACAGCTGTCTTTCAAACTGCTCCCAGACTATCTATAAATTAGTTTTCGTAACCTCTTTGAATTATCATGTTTATACCTCTGCATGATTTAGAGTCACCAGTTAATCTAACAAAAATGTCTTTTCAAACTGAACAAAGAAATCCTTCCTTTGAAAAGGAAGTCCCCAAATCTTCTTCCAGTAAGGCAACAGCGCAAACCACCAAACCACCCTGATCTCAGCCCAAATACTTTTTTTTCTGGTGTCCTACAACAAGGGAGGCTACACTAGTACTGCCAGCTAGGGCTGAAATATATCAAATGGAGCACATTTGAATTAAAAAAGCTACTCTGTACTAGTTTTAGGTCTTGGCCGTTGGCTGAACACTGAGCCCCTTCGCCTACAGGAAGTTGATGCAGTAGATGAGTGGACCAAGTAAATAACTGACTGAACTTGAAGACCAACACAAAGACTGTACAACAACAAAGGAGATGAGCGGACTTTCCCAAGGAATCTGAGGTTCTTCAATATGTCCAGCTTAAAGATTGAGAGTTAATATCAATTAATGTACTGTGCTTTGGTCTGCTGGCTGAGCAGCATCACAGCTGGAGACAGCAACAGACTGAATAAAGCATTCAGGAAAGCTGGCTTTGTGACTGGCTGCTAACTGGACACTCGAAGCAGCACTCCACCCTTAAGAGACATGCTCCATCTGATCTGATCTTTGTGGTGAAGGATTCATACAGCAGCAGGAGGATGAGACCAAAAAACACCTCAAAGCTCTGAAGAACTATCTGAAGACTAAGGTTTCAGGGTACGCTGAGAAGACCCAAATGCAGGACTCATAAACCCAAAGGGATAAACTAAAAGAGGCAGCTGTATTGTGCTGTACAATTCAAACACCAAATACAAGGGGAAAAAACTAGAAACAAGGAAATAAATCTGGGAAACAGTGAAGCTAAGACTTGAACCGAGAACTAGGAGTAACATGCAGCACAGAGGAAACACATAGTAATATGGGACAACATGACAGAGGTTTTAAATACACAAAGGATAACGAGGGGATGGGAAACAGGAGGGAACACAGCTCGAATTAATAAAGTACAATGAGACAGGAAGGAAGCAAAACTGAACACACTGAACACAGGACTTGGAACTGTCACAATAAAACAGGAAACATGAGACAAACACTAATATGTGGACTTGACGACACGGAGACATGACTGACTGGGGGAGACAGAGGGAACATGGATCAAAGAAACAGAAGTAACTAAACAAGAAATGTAAAGCACAGGAAAGGCACAGAGACAGAAACCTAGAGACTTGTAACAAGAAAAATAAAATAAGCAAAAACCAATAAAGAGAACCAAAACCACGAAAAACAAAAAAATCTAATAATATAAAATTAAACTACAATTTACACACACTGGGTCACAGACCCACTACCATGATATAAGGAGTGCTGACTGCCCTCCATGGTCACCTGACCTCAACCCCACTGAAAATTTGTGAAGAACTCTGTGGCACTTGTGGGTATTTTCACTGATTCAAGTTTTCATTCAAACTAGAGATCCAGTGAGCCACCTAGTGAGGAACTGGGTATAAAAATTTTGTAATTCACAAACAATGAATACCACACTTTTGCTAATGCCCTTGAATTAAAGGCAAAGGTAAGGCAAGGCAAATTTATTTGTATAGCACAATTCAACAACAAGGTGATTCAAAGTGCTTTACAGAGACATTAGAAACAAAAACAAATAAAAAGCATGATTTAAAATTGATTAAAACAAGCAAAAAAACTAACTAACTAATTAACAAACCAACAAACAAACAAAACAGTATATAAAATCAAAACAGATAAAATCAGAACAGTAGATAAAATCAGTAGTTAATGTAAGTTTTGAAATTTAAGCTTAAAAGTTTGTGATAGGTTTGTAGCTTGAACCCATCCGCTGGAACGTTGAAGACAATATAATTACACAGCAAAGCAAGACACGAGTAGGCAAAGTTCTTCATGTTTCTCGTGCACGGGAGAGAACAGGACAAACGCCGTTCCTTCACTTGACCGCAGTTGCTCTCTCCGTTCTCCCGTACCACTGCTCTTTTATTGAGGTTACATGAATATGCATAGGTTCATTAACATATGACGTCCACATACAAACAAAGAATACCTTGCCTGTGTGTGTGTATGTGTGTGTGTGTATGTGTATGTGTTTGTGTGTGTGTGTGTATTTGTATGTGTGTGTGTGCGTGTGTGTGTGTGTGTGGTGTGATTTGTGTGAGGTCAAGATGTGACCCTGTGAAGACTCCCCAAAGCTGGTGCCAGGAGTCTAGCGGGTCCATCTAAACAAAAGGCTCTTATACTTAAAGAGATATACGTGTGTTTGCTATACCATATATATCAATAAGGAGAAGAAAGGATCTCTCCCATGTTCCCAGGCTGTGGGTGTGCATTCTAGTATGGAATACACACCAAGCCTTTGTAGCCTGTTAAAGTTCACACAGCCTACCACTACACAATTGATTATATACCTCTAAGCATGTGTGGTTAAATATTTCTAAGCATAAATGACAATCAACAATACAAAATCTAACAGTGTGGATTTGGTGCTTTATTCAAATGCAGCTGAGAACAGGTGAGTCTTCAACCTGGATTTAAATAAACTGAGTGTTTCAGCTGATCTGAGGCTTTCTGGGAGTTTGTTCCAGATATAAGGAGCATAAAAGCTGAATGCAGCTTCTCCGTGTCTGGTTCTGACTCTGGGAACTGATAAAAGACCGGATCCAGATGACCTGAGGGATCTGGAAGGTTCATACTGGGTCAGGAGGTCACAGATGTATTTTGGTCCTAAACCATTCAGAGCTTTATAGACCAGCATCAGAACTTTAAAGTCTATCCTCTGACGGAAGGGCAGCCAGTGTAAAGACCTCAGAGCTGGACTGATGTGGTCCACTTTTTTGGTCTTAGTGAGGACTCGAGCAGCAGAGTTCTGAATGAGCTGCAGTTGTCTGACTGATTTTTTAGGTAGACCTGTAAAGATGCTGTTACAGTAATCAAGCCTACTAAAGATGAATGCATGGACTAGTTTTTCCAGGTCCTGTTGAGACATCAGATCTTTTATCCTTGAAATATTCTTGAGGTGATAGTAAGCTGACTTTGTTATTGTCTTAATGTGTTTTTCTAAGTTTAGGTCTGCATCCACCACTACACCCAAATTTCTCGCCTGGTTTGTGGTTTTTAGATGTATAGATTGAAGTTCTCTGGTGACCTGTAATCGTTTTTCTTTGGCGCCAAAGACTATTACCTCAGTTTTGTTTTTGTTTAGCTGGAGAAAATTGTGGCACAACCAGTCATTAATTTCCTCAATGCATTTACCAAGAGCCTGTACAGGGCCTTGGTCTCCTGGTGACATTGTGATATATATTTGTGTGTCATCTGCATAGCTATGATAGTTTATTTTGTTGTTGTTGGGGGAAAACTCTGTAAAAGACCCAGGAGAAATAAAGACACAATGAGACAAGGTTACTTTCTGTATCAAACGTGTACACGGGTGAGCTGCGAAGAACAACTCACCCCATGCACAGTGGCTTGGTAATTTTTATAGGCACAGAGCACAGAGACAGTGAGAACAGGATAACAAATAATAAACAGATAAAATAAAACAACTCCATATACGGTGCTAGTCTCGTCAGCAGAGAGCTAGGGAAGATAAAACAATCTAAAACAATATGTCCCAGAAACAAGATGTCTTTGCTGGGAAAGTCAAAAGGATAATTCTAAACTAATCTAAACACAGACAAAGGGTATCTTTGCACATTTAAAAGAAGGTAAAGAAACATAGAAACATTTTTCCTCTAACAGTTGTTCTTTATAATCTGTGCCAGTGGGAGCATGTAAATGTTAAACAGAAGGGGTCCCAAGATGGAACCTTGGGGAACTCCACATGTGATACTTGTCTGCTCAGATGTGAAGTTACCTATTGATACAAAGTATTTCCTGTTTTCTAAGTATGTCTTGAACCAGTTTAGTACAGTTCCTGAAAGACCTGTCCAGTTCTCCAGTCGTTTGAGTAATATGTTGTGGTCAACTGTATCAAATGCTGCACTGAGATCCAGTAAAACTAAGACTGACATTGTTCCACTGTCTGTATTCAGACATATGTCATTAAACACTTTGGTCAGAGCGGTTTCAGTGCTGTGGTTCTGTCTAAAACCTGACTGGAAGGCATCGTAGCAGTTATTCTGTTTTAAGAAGTAACTGAGCTGTTGAGAAACTGCTTTTTCAATGATCTTACTTAAAAATGGGAGATTTGAGATCGGCCTGTAGTTGTTCATTTGTGTCTTGTCAAGATTGTCCTTTTTCAGTATAGGTTTTATTACAGCAGTTTTTAGTGATTCTGGAAACACACCTGATAATAAAGAAAAGTTGACGATCTGTAACAGGTCTGACTCTAAAGTCTTTGAGACCTTTTTGAAAAAAACTTGTTGGCAGGACATCTAAAAAGCAGGAGGAGGAGTTCAGTTGACCTAAGATGTCCTCCAGGTCTTTGCTGTTAATCGGGTGAAGCTGTTTCATGGTGTTTAAACAGTTTTTTGGTGGACACAGTACATATCCTGGATCTGCTGTTGATGTACCAATTGCTTGTCTAATTTTTTGGATTTTTTCTGTGAAGAATTTGGCAAAGTCATTGCAGGCCATGGTCGAATGAAGTTCAGCTGCCACTGACACAGGAGGGTTTGTTAGCCTGTCAACTGTAGAAAATAAGACCCAAGCATTATGGCAGTTTTTAGTGATGATGGCCTCTGTTACATGCTGAGTCAGCCCAACGTTGCCCAGAGTGTTACTCAGGTCTTTAGTCCCTTTGTCCTGAGGGTTGTCCACATGGATGTTAAAATCCCCAACAATAATTACACAGTCAAAATCAACACAGATCACAGACAGCAGTTCACTGAGGTCATTAAAAAAGTCTGTGCAGTATTTGGGAGGCCTGTAAACATTAAGAAACACAACTTTGGATGGGGCCTTCAGCTGTAAAGCCACATATTCAAAAGACTGAAAATTTCCAGGAGATAGCTGCTTACATTGAAATGATTCATTAAATAAGACAGCAACCCCCCTCCTCTCCTGCTCACCCTGGCCTCACTGATAAAACTGTAGTTAGGAGGGGTCGTCTCGATGAGAACAGCTCCACTGTTACTTTGGTCCAACCAAGTTTCAGTTAAAAACATAAAATCAAGGCTGTGCTCAGTGATTAAATCATTAATTAAAAATGTTTTCCCAGCTAAATATCTAACGTTTAATAAAGCCAACTTAAGTGTTTTAGAGGCATTACTTGTCCCCTCGTGTTTGGGAGCAGTCTGTGACACACAAGGTATGTTTACTATGTTTAAAGATCTTTTAGAGTGCAGCTCTCTGTGTTTTGACCAGGCCACGTCTCCTTCTGTCACCTAAAAGTACAGAGATTTTAAAACCTTCTTGTAAACAGGGTCCCAGCTTCTCCTGGGAAAAGTCACCACTGCCATAATCCTCGCAGCCCGGACCCTTCACACATCACACATCAGACTGCGGAGACAGAGCATGAAGGTGGTAAGGAGGAACTACGGGGGGCAAGGCTGGGCAATGTGACTTCGATTGCTCTGTTGAGGGTGGGGCTCGATGGCGAACCTTTGGCCGCTCTGGTGGGGGATTTATGGGGGACAAAAAGGGATTGGGCCGGGGGGTAGATCTGAGCCCAGCATTGACCATCATCTCCTCAGTGAATTTCAGGTGTGGGGAGGAGGGAGAAAGGGAGGGGGAGGAGGGTAATGGCCTGTCAGGGGTTTGGGGGACTGGGGAAGATCGTGGTCCCTGGTCCTGGTCGTTGGTGTTGTTGAGAGAGTTGGAGGCAAATAGGGACCCCTCTTCTTCTTGCCTCAGATGTCTCTCCTTTCTGAGGCTCTTCCCGGGTGGGGGCAGATGGAGCTCCTCCTCAAGGTTTCTGCTGGGCTTTGTCTGTTCTTGGAGTACTGTTTGTTCCTCTTTATGAGATAACTCCTCGTTTATCTCAGCCTTGGCACCAAGCACAGATGGATGACGTATGGAATAAAACAAGTTGGAGGTGAACAGTTTCACCCCTGACTTGTTAAAATTAAATCCATTTGCTTTAAACAGATGCCTGCGTTCCCAAAAAATATTAAAGCTGTTGATAAAATGCACCGAGTGGTCAGTACATATATAAGCATATATACATATACATATATAATGTATAAGCCATTTATTCAGTGTAAACAACCTGCTGAATCTCTCGTCTCCTCCTCTGACCGGCGGTACAGGTCCACTGATGAATACAGCTGCCTTCAGAGAATTTACAGTATTTAGTAATCCAGTAAAGTCCCGTTTCAGAACCTCCGACTGTTGTTTGGACACATCGTTTGACCCTGTATGCAGAACAATGTTTGTCACAGTTGGATATTCATCTGCAATTTGAAGAATTCTCTCCTTCAGGTTGTTGACCATATCGTTAGGAAAGCAGAGGACTTTAGTGTTCTTACCGCACATCCTTTGTACATCCTTTACAGCAGGGTCACCCACAATCAGCGTTTCAGGCCTAGCCTTTAGCTTTCCCCGTGGATTTTCAGGCCTTACTTCGCTACTTTTAGATGGATGGTTGTCTGATATAGATCCAGGGTCCTTTGATAGTGGAGCAAATCTGTTGTGCAGTTTCACATTCAGTTGTTTTGAAGGTTTGTTGTTAACCTTCCTATTCACGGTTGTCCAGTCCTGTTTCCTCTCGTATACAGGGGTAGAAGAGCTTCTCTGTCTCGTAGGAAGTGAAGGCCAGTTGGTTTCAGAGATTTCAGCTCGCTGTGCTCTGCCCGTGATACGTCCTCCCCCTTCCAGGAGACATGATTTATGTCTTGGTTTTGCACCAAGACAGTCCAAGGGGGGATTATCGCTTGAGGATTTATAATAATGCACAGAGTCTACTTTCTTGGTCATGTTATCTGTGCTCCTTAGCTGTGTACTAGCTTGCTCATCGCCATTGTTTTGAATCAAAGGCAAGGTTGTTTCATTTCCACACAGTCCATTTACCTCCACGTTTACTTCTAAGCGATGAATTTTTGTCTCCAGTACTGCAATCTTCTGCAGGAGGCTGTGGTAGTCATCTGTGGAGAGGGAAGGCATCTTGTTGCTAGTTAGCCTAGCGGTTAGCACCTTTCCAGGCTATTGAGGCTGTTCGGTGCCCAGATGCTGTAATCAGGCTTCAGCTGTGTCTAGGCCACAGACACACGGAGCGCTGAGGATAAGGTAACTATAAAAATGTTGCTGTTTCTGTTAAGAACACTTTAGTCCTAATGATCTATAAGTGTCCAGAAGCTATCGCAGGTAAACTCATACGGAAAAAAGGGAAAAAATCTGCATAAAAATCAATAAAAGAAGAAAAGCATTTAAGGAGCAAAGAGATGAAGTGTCCACACTCGCAAAAGGGAGGAGCCAAGCCTGGTAGGTAGTGTTTGATCTTAAAGCCACTGAAAAATATTGAACATTCACCAGGATATTTTGGTGTGTATGCACTGAAACACACCCTGTGTGGTATTTAGAATTGGCATTTATCAGGTTCATAAACGCTGGTTTATGAGCATGATGCGGTAAGCTGAGCACAGCTTCAACCTGCTGTTTGTTGAAAAATAGTAACGCAACCACACCACATTTTTTTGTGATTAACGGTAATGGAGTTGTAATAATAGGAATAGTAATTAGTTAGATTACTCATCACTGAAAAAAGTAACACCGTTACTTGTAAAGCCATTATTCCCATTACTTAGTACAAGGCAACGAAATGTAGTGTGCAAGATATAAATATGAAAACTACAGAAATATCAGGTGGTTCTTCCTCAGAGTCCTCAGGAAGAGGTGCACTTTCTTGACCAGCTTGGAGCAGTTGGTCGTCCAGATGAGATCCTCGGTGATGTGGACTCTCAGGAACTTGAAGCTGCTCACACGATCCACAGCCGTCCCTTTGATGTAGATGGGTGGATGTGGGTCAGCATTCTTCCTGTAGTCCACGATGAGCTCCTGGGTCTTCTCTGTGTTGAGTAGCAGGTTGTTTGTGTCGCACCACTCAGCCAGACGATCCACCTCCTCCCTGTAGGCGGCCTCATTGTTGTCATTGATGAGGCCAATTACCATGGTGTCATCTGCAAACTTAATGATGGTGTTGGAACCATCGGCAGGTCTGGGCTCATCACACAGTTTTGTGGTACACAGGTGTTCATTGTGATGTATATATACATACACATGTGTATTAGGGGTGGAGCTGAGCCCGAATACGGTATTTGGAAAGGCATGAATATCGCGTTTTTTACCAATACTTATTTCGAACAAATACTTGTTCCCAAATACAAAAATATTTGTATTCGGGGACAAGAAAAACTTTTAAATCAAAATGCTGGGTTTCCTTATGAGACCATAGTGCATGCCGGGAGAGTGAGTAAGTGATGTGTAAAAAGTGAGTGACACAGGCTGCTCCACACAGTAACAGAGAAGGCTCGGCTGAGCTATAAAAAACTGAACTGCATTACTATTTTTGTTGAATAGACAACACCCGGCCATGGACCGGTACCGGTCTGTGAGTCGTTTGGTACTGGGCCACGAGTGTTGAGGTTCGGATGTGAAATTTGCGGTTTTCAGGGGTTTTATTTCTTTTTATTGTTAATATTTATTGTTTTTATCGTTATCATATATTCAATGATGTTCCTTGTTACATGTTCATTGCTGGATTTATGCAAAAACATCAACTAATATTGCATATTCATAATTATTATAATGGGTATAATTGAAGAATACTTACACTATAACATTAATTAGAAGTGTAATGCAAAAAACTTAATTTTGAATTTTACTCGAATACAAATACAAATAATTTTCCCCCTCAACAAATACAAATACAGATACAAATACCAGCTGCTTTGCACTCTAATGCATCTCTAATATATATTCTATCCCTTTGAAGAGGTGAGGCTTCATAAATGCTAAAGGGGTAAGTGTTATTTCTCAGTTGCAGTGAATAGATAGGAGAAAATAAACTGTAGGAAAGTAAACAGAAGAAAGAAGAAGATAAATAACAATTTAACATAAACCAGTGACACACTCCAGGGCCTGATCACATCTGGCAAGGCCTCCTTGGATGAGGGTGTCTAGTGATAATGGCCAAAACACCCTATAGAGCCAAGATCCACTACTGATGATGCATCCCAAATCTTAATATGATAATCTAGATCAGATCTTTAATCCCCCCAAAAAAGGCAGATTAGCTTGGGTGAAAGACCGAAAGTTGTGGCCCACTACAATCTGTGCTGATGGTAAGGTTTCTGGGCTGCCTTTGCTCATAACAGCCAAGATTCTCACCATTAAAAGCAATGCATTGTCAAGGAAAGCCTGGAAAGACTGCTAGCAGGAGGGAATAGACCCTAATGGGGCTGGTGTGGTTTAGCGCCTGATACCAGCAGGACATAGCACTTTTTAGAGTACTTGGGTACACCCAATATTGCTACAGAAATCTCAAAAGAGAAGATACCCCTAGGGTCTGTGAGAGCAGGGGTGGAAGAAGAACCTTTCCGGACGGATTTAATGGCAACGAACCACGGAACAGCACCAACGATGAATAGATCAACCACCACTGCAAATAATGGACCATCAATGACGGTAGAAAAGAAGCTGCAGAACTGCATTTGTGGCTGGTCAAAACTAACAACTGACATGGGTCTTAAAATCCACGAAGGAAGGAAGAAGTGCCTCAGCGAGAAAGGGGCCTCGCATTGACACATACTTTTTGAGAAGTAAGTCAAATCAGTCGATTGAAGATCAGAGGCAGGTGAATCCCCACAGTCCTCAGGGTATCAGCACCCCAATCAAAGTGTCAAACAGACTCCCCCATAGTCTCCAGACTAGAACTCAGTCAAACCCAGCCATAGCAGTTCCCAGTCTAGATCTTAGCCAGCCACACCCAATATTAGATTCTAGCCCAGGGCCCAGCCATTTAAAATTAGCCCCTAGCTTGGAGTTTAACCACCAACAGCTAGCAACACATTTATGTACAGATATATTTGTTTTGTGGACTTGGAGAAGGCATCCTACGGAGTGTCCTCTGGCGCCACCGGGCCCTCTGACCACCACCAGTAGAACCAGTAGTACAACACGCCCTCATGCCTGAATGACTACCGGCGAGTTGCACTGACCTCAGTGGTTATGAAGGTGTTCAAGAGGCTGTTGAAGAATATCATCTTCTCCACCATTGCAAACACAACAGATTGGCTCCAGTTTGCTTACCATCCCAACAGAACCACAGAGGATGCCATTGCCCATGTCCTGCACACCACCTTAAGTCACATGGACAAGAAATAGGGTAACTATGTGAGATTGGTGTTTGTTGATTACACTTCAGCGTTCAACACAATAGTGCCCGGCAGACTGTTCACAAAGCTGAAGTATCTAGGACTCAACAGTCACCTGTGTGCATGGGTGTTGGACTTCCTCACTGGCAGAACTCAGGTGATGCAACAGCTTTGTAAAAGGAAGGTGAATGAAACTCCGCCCCTTATGTCACTCACCTAAGAGAAACGAGAAAACAGGTTGTTCAACTTCCTGGGTAAGGAAGGAAGGAAGGTAAAATGAAGGTGAATGAAGCCCCGCCCCTTATGTCACTCACCTTACGAGAAATGAGAAAACAGGTTGTTCAACTTCCTGGGTAAAGAGAAACACACACACAATCAGACTGAGTTCAGAGCAAACTAGCAGCTTCCTCTGAGTGAGTCCAGCTACAGGAGAGAAAAGTGGAAAACTCCAACACTGCTGCTTCAAGCTGCTGACGCTCCACACACTGAATGTGAGTTTGAGCAAAAACACAATTTAAAGGAAGTTTCAGTGAAGGTAGTAGAGGAGCGAGGGGATCCAGGACTGACTGTACTTCCTGTCTGCTGTTTTCAGCTTCACTCACAGACTCAATGGCTTCCAGATCAGAGGAGGATCTCTGCTGTCCGGTCTGTCAGCAGGTCTTCAGAGATCCTGTTATTCTGTCATGTAGCCACAGCTTCTGTAAAGACTGTCTGAATAGATGGTGGAGAGAGAGACCAACACAACACTGTCCAATTTGTAAGAGAAGATCTTCAAGGGAAGAACCACCTTTAAACCGAGCTTTAAAGAACTTGTGTGAGTCGTTCTTACAGGAGAGAGATCAGAGAGCTTCAGAGGCTCTCTGCAGTCTGCACTCTGAGAAACTCAGACTCTTCTGTCTGGACCATCAGCAGCCAGTGTGTCTCGTCTGCAGAGACTCAGAAAAACACACCAAGCACAGATTCAGACCCATTGCTGAAGCTGCACAACAACACAAAAAGGAATTTCAGGAAACTCTGGAGCCCTTAAAGAAGAAGTTAAAGGTTTGTGAAGAAGTTCAAGTGAAGTTTGATCAAACAGCAGAACACATTAAGGTCCAGGCCCGACACACAGAGAGGCAGATTAAGGAGCAGTTTAAGAAGCTTCACCAGTTTCTAGCAGAGGAAGAGGAGGCCAGGCTGGCTGCACTGAGGGAGGAAGAGGAGCAGAAGAGTGGGATGATGAAGGAGAAGATGGAGGCTCTGAGCAGAGAGATAGCAGCTCTTTCAGACGCAGTCAGAACCACAGAGGAGGAGCTGAGAGCTGAAGACGTCTCATTCCTGCACAACTACAAGGCTGCAGTGGAAAGAGTCCAGCGCTGCCCCCTGCTGGATGATCCACAGCTGCCCTCAGGAGCTCTGATAGACCAGGCCAAACACCTGGGCAACCTGACCTTCAACATCTGGAACAACATGAAGGACATGGTCTCCTACACTTCTCTCATTCTGGACCCAAACACTGCTCATCCAGAACTCATCCTGTCTGAAGATCTGACCAGTGTGAGACGAGGAGGAGAGAAGCAGCAGCTTCCTGATAATCCAGAGAGGTTTGATGGATTTATCTGCTCTGTCCTGGGCTCTGAGGGCTTTAACTCAGGGACTCACAGCTGGGATGTCAAAGTTGGAGATGGTACATGGTGGGTACTGGGTGTGTTGGCAGAGTCTGTGCAGAGAATGGGAAGCATACGGTCTGCATTATGGAGAATACGGTTCTATGAAAGTAAATACTCAGCATGCTCACCATCAGCTCCTCTCACTGCTCTCTCAGTCCAGAAGAAGCTCCAGAGGATCAGAGTGAATCTGGACTGGAACAGAGGAAAGCTGTCGTTCTCTGATCCTGATACTAACACACACATACACACCTTCACACACACTTTCACTCACAGGATGTTTCCATATATCAGCACTGATGGTAAACTGAAGGTGTTGCCATTGAAGGTGTCAGTGTCAGTGCAGCAGATGAGTTGAGGATGATGATGTTTCTAATGTTGTTTCCTGTCAGTGAGTTGAAGCTGTTAAACTGCAGCTGTCCTCCTGCTGCCTCATTGTTCCAAAGCTCTTTGTTTCTCTTTTAGTTTCACTGTTTCTTTCTGTTTCTGCTGTCCACCTTTTCACATGGAAAATCATTTCACTGTTTCTCACTGAATGACTCCCCAAACTAGATTTGAAATTCTATCAAGTTTCTAATCATTCCAAGTGATTCATGTTTCTATTTGATGTGTAAATGGAGATGATTTAGTTTGCTGGGATATGGACTGACATGTATTGAATGGGAGGAGCAGTTTGTTGTTTTTTTCTTGTCTGTTTATGACAAAAAATATATATATTGTCAAAAGATTTATACCACAATAGAGTTTCTTAAATCTCACAGCCTGAAAAATACCACACATGCCACAATGAAAAAGCTCAAAATGTCTGAACAGTAAATACTAAAGTAAAACCATTAAACCCACTCTGGAACTTAATTTAAAGGTTATTTAACAGAAATTAAAATAAATATATAAAAATTTAAGTTTCTAATCCTGACAGAATTTTCTCATAACGATCAGATAATGTAGAGCAGATGGAGCAGAGATGGGATGAATCTATAAGATTGATTTTTATTGTTTTTTATTTATATTCTTCAATTTGTATTAAAAAGGCACAGACTGCTGAGTTTTTGATGACATAAAAAAAACACACAGCTAAATACTGAATCAATGACTTCGAAGCTTAATATGGAGTTAGAGGTTGTAGATAACTGTGTGATGAATAATAAACACATGTTAAACATTTCTAAAACAAATGTCTCATTCAGACAGATTCCAAAGACAGTAACCAAATTTGGCCACAAGATGGTAGCAGCTGATGTGAGATCCTTTCTGGTAGGGGTGCCTAATCCCAGTCCTCGACAGCTAACGTCCTGCAGCTTTTAGATGCATCCTTGTTCTGACACACCTGAATCAAATGAATGGCTTGTTATCTGGCCTTTGCCAAATATGATTGCATGCTGAAGAGGTAATTAAACCATTTAATTTCAGCTGTGTTGGAGTAGGGATGCATCTAAAAAATGCAGGATAGTAGCTCTCGAGAACTGGGATTGGACACCCCTGCTTTATGGGATGAAAAACTTCTGCTCTGAGACGTCTTCACAGAGACTGGCTCATTTGTCCTGATTTCTGGGTGAATATAGATGAACATCAAAGTGTCAGATGGAGTTATGCCACATGTCGCTATAAAACAGATGACTTATACTCACAGGGACGTGTGATCATGATGTTCTCTCATCTGCAGCTGAGCACTATCTTTTCCCAGCAGAATAACATCTAGTATTATTAAAACCATATATATTAATTCGCAGACTACTGTATATTCTTGAGAAAAAGATTAAAGTCCTCCCGGCTTTCCTCATTAAATCTGAGGCTACGTCCACACGTACACGGGTATTTTTGAAAACGGAGATTTTGAAAACGGACGTTTTAAAAAATAATCCCGTCCACACGTAAAGGCAGAAATGAAGGAAAACGCTGCTAGGAACATGCCAAAGCAACAGGTGGCGATATATTCCTAACCGTGCAGAAATGTTGGCCAATCAGAAGTCTAGAAGCCTCGTTGGGAAAAAGTAAACAAAGCTGGGGCATAGAAGCAGAACCGAGTCGTATGTGTGGAGGGACAGTAACTGTGTGTGTATATGTAAGCATTTAAACACTGCAGAGAGTAGAATTAACAGTAATAGTATTGTAGAAATTCATTTCACCGAAACAATAACGTGGCGCACAGAGTGACGTCAAAAAATGCGCACACCTTTGACTCTGCATTTTCTCAGTTTTTCTCGTCCACACGTAAATGCAAGAACGGAGTTTTCAAAAATATCCACCCTGGCCGGAGTTTTTAAAAATCTCAGTTTTTAGTGACCGAAAACGCCGTTAACGTGTGGACAAAAGGTGCAAACGCATAGAAAAAGCTACGTTTTCAAAAATACCCGGGTACGTGTGGACGTAGCCTGAGAAGATAAAAGGACGTTACATCCAGACCTTATTGTGACAGGTGAGACCTGAGACTGGGAACCGCCCCTAGTAGGTGGGGCTGGGTTTTTCCCTTTTATAAGCACAGGTGCAGGCAATTAGTGATGGTAAATTTGATTCTTTTTCTGAATCGAGTTTTAATGAGTCACTCACCAAAGTAAATCGTGTTTTTTGAGTCATTTGATTCACTGAGTCAGTTGCCCAGAGAGTGCAAAAAATGTACATTTTCACTCAAACTTAATTTGTTTCTCTTTTCATGTAAATCCTACTGCTAAGATGAATGATTCTAAAAGAAAACAACTATTTTATAGAGCAAAAAAGAGCAAAAACATTTCTAAAAGTAAGCAATTTCCTATCAAAATTACTTAATAAACATTTATTTTGTTTATTTTTATTTTATTAGTATTTTCCTTAAATGTGTCAAATATATATTTTCTCATCTAAATTTCCACTGAGCTGTGAGCCGGTAATGCGCCTTAACATTGGTTGCCAACCAAGAAGAAGAAGAAGCTGTGAGCCAGGAGGGAGGGGGTGAGTGAGTGAGTGAGTGAGTGAGTGAGTGAGTGATTCGTTCGCTCTATGGCTGTGTCCCAATTCAGGGTCTGCACCCTTGAAGTACGCGCACTACGTGCACTACGCGTACTACGTACGGTGCGTACTATAAGTACGAGAAGTGTGGAAGTGAGAGGCTTGTGAAATGGGACGGTATACGCTTGGTCGCGCTGTTCAGGTTGTCTAGCAACCATGTTACTAACCGCGAGACACGTTACATACAGCTTTGTTTGACAGAAATGAAGGAGAAAAATGTTTTGTTGGTCATTCATTTTTGTCATGACATCACTTTGATTAGTTGAGTATCTGAGGCTGAGACCACGGGACTGTAAAACATGATTGTTGGGCTTCATTTCTGTGCTGAACAGTCATTTAAGATTAGCTAGTAAATAACAATTAGCTAATGTTGTTCATGAGACTAAAATCATCTCACTGTGGTAATGTAAATATAATATAGCCAATATTATAGTATTGTCAGATTATTATGATATATATATATATATATATATATATATATATATATATCGTTAGCTTCATAGCATAAGTGCCTAAGTCATTGACTTAGTCAAATGACTTAGGCAATTATGCTATGAAGCTAACGATATATATATATACACACACATATACATATATCACTGACTTTCAGCTTGTTGTGTTTGTGGATATATGACTGACTTTAATTATTAAACATTCGCACATAAATAAGTGGCGTCGTATTCAGTACTTTTGACAGTTCACTCTTCGGCCGCTCCATCTTATTAGGGAAATTCCAAATACATAAATGTAAATTTCAAAACTCAACCCCATCATTTAATTTGTTTTTGATTGAAATTGAATATTACTTAAACTCTCTTAAATTAACTTCCAATAAAAAAGGTTTATCATTGATTGAAATTCATTCAGAAATGTTTAACGAATGAGCTGTCACAACTTTCAAGTACAAAGTTGTTATGAAGTTTGTCACATGTCCTGGGGCGCACTGACAGAGGAGAGGCTGCCGGACACTGGCGCCACCGGGCCCTCTGACCACCACCAGTAGGCAAACACGGGGTTAGTATCTTGCCCAAGTATATATGGCATGCAGCCAGGAGGCAGCCTGGGATCGAACCACCGACCTTCTGATTAGTGGCTGACCTGCTCTGCCACCTGAGCTACAAACACCCCTTTTCTTCCAGTTCAGAGCAGAAATGTTTTTGTTAAGATACTGGATGATGTGTTTTTCTCCACAATTTTAATTATAAGCTAGATATATTGCTGCTAACAGCAACAGGGATGAGTCAGTGAGTCAGTTGGGCTTGTGAATCATGATTCATGAGTCAGTAAAGTGATTCTCGAGTATTGAACGATTCGTTCATGATTCGCGCATCACTACAGGCAGTTACTCATTCTCTTGAGTGAACCTGGAGCTCTGTGAGTGCCTG
Organism: Rhamphochromis sp. 'chilingali'; assembly: GCF_963969265.1. Lineage (NCBI taxonomy): Eukaryota > Metazoa > Chordata > Actinopteri > Cichliformes > Cichlidae > Rhamphochromis > Rhamphochromis sp. 'chilingali'. The sequence goes on along the minus strand of NC_137929.1, from coordinate 64,896,869 downwards.
GTCCAAGCCGCGGTATTTGGCACTTTGAACTTTGATGTGGGTCCCTTAGCCTTTTATTGAAGCTTTAGGTCACCGAAAATGGTCCGCTTGTGTTTTGGTGATTTGGCGGAGGTTTAAAGTGTGCTGTATCTTTACCCCCTGTAGGAAGAAACCATTGTTTTGTTCCTGTGACAAAACATGTAAGGGACTCAACCAGCGTTTGTCGATATTTGTTAGTCCCCATCTTTTAAACAGGTAGCTGAACAATACATATGAAGCAAGGTGGGAGGGCTATTCCTGCTGCGGTCAATTGTTCAGTCAAAGTGATGTCCTGTTTTGATTTACAGATTGTCAAGCTGCTTCTTTTCCAGGGTGGATCTCTGGCTTCGTGGCCGAGGTCCATATACACCAGTGGTTTTTTTAATTTATTTCACTCTTGCTTAATTCAACAGCTAGGTTGTTGTTTTTGTTTATTTGTTTTTGTTGTTTCACTGTATCAGTAGGCACCAATGCATGTATCGATTGTATTTTAGAGTGGTTTAATATATTCACAGTGGCTTGCAAAAGTTTTCGGCCCCCTTGAACTTTTCCACATTTTGTCACAATACAGCCACAAACATGAATCAATTTTATTGGAATTCCACGTGAAAGACCAACACAAAGTGGTGTACACGTGAGAAGTGGAACGAAAAACATACACGATTCTAGGGGTGGGCGATATAAACGATATAAGATACAAACGATATAAATTTGACCAACGATAGATATTTTGACTATACCGCTCTACCGCGATAGCGCATGTTGATGATGTCATCAAGCTGCGCCTGTTTTTGTCGAAAGCATCGCAGCGGCTACAACCATTATCATCTGCAAATTATGCCGGGCAACAATCATAGCAAATGACTGGATGAATAATCTCAGTTGCTTTCCTAACTGAAGTTTGCCCCGTGTATAGCATCCTGCTATGCGATTGCATTTGTCCCTGACCACAAGAATCCCTCACGTTAACTTTTATCGAGTGGATAAAAAAGTTGGCGTTCATCCTCCAGCTTCACTGTGCTAATGTTATGCTAACATAGCTGTGTCACTAGCAATCACGTAGTACAACATTATTTTACATTAAATTACATTAATAACATTAAATTAACGGTTTTAGTAACGCAGTAAAGCAGTAACTATCAGTTTTGTTTTTTCTTTTCATGGTGGAGATTTGGGGTGTACCAATTTAATCTAATGACCTTTTTTGCAATAGTAATCCCTTACTTTACTCGTTGCTTGAAAAAAGTAATTGCATTACAGTAACACGTTACTTGTAACACGTTACTGCCCATCTCTGGTGACTAGTTAATGGATTACATGCATACAAAAGAACATGGAACAACCTTTTTATTATTTGTACTGATAGGCAAAAGCACCGTTGTCTCCAATGAACAGGTTGTTCCATGATGACAAAAGATATAAACAGAAAAAAAGGCTGAACACACAGAGACATTCTGCAACATACTCACTACTGAGAAAAAATATGCTTATTACAAATCAAATTGTAGGACAAAGTATTAACTTCGAGTTATGTTTCTTTTAATAGTCTCAAATAAAAAAATAAAATAAGGCACTCTGACTGGTACTGACAATGGGCAAACGGCTTAAGAATGAAAGTACATTGTGCGCTGTCTGTCCTGCGTGCTGCACAACAACATTGAATATTTAGTATTTACTGCTGTTTACACTTAGCTAGATTAATGCGATGGTGTTGTGTCTAGTATGTTGGTTTAGTTTTTTTTTTTTTTTTTGCTTGTTTTCTATTCTTCTTCTCTCAACAGGTGATCCAGGAGATTTTTTTTCTCCCCCCCTTTCTCACTGTCCCTCTCCCCTTCTGTTTTTCTTTTCCTTCCTCTTTCTCTCTCCCTTTCCTATCCCTCACTCATGTCTGTCCCGTCTGTAACATCTGAAAATAAAATATAATAAATAATAAAAACAAAGGTCGATCAAATGGACCAATACGGCAATGCCACAATGATCCATTTGGCAAAGTAAATCCATTGGGTATCCTTGTTGGTCTTCAGACAACAATTCTGACGGCTAAAGAACCAAATGGGACAGGCAAAAAAAAAGAAAAAAAAAAAAGAATGAAAGTTCAGGTACTATGGAACTTTAGTTCTTGAGAAAGTTACAGAGTGGGTGACACATGGTTAACATTACATTAACAGTTTGCTCTCAGTCCACTTACCAGCAAATGTTCCAGGTGGCTCCGCTGTGAGTTTGTGTCCATTAACCGCAGAAATGTGCAGAAATGAAAGATTTCCTGTGAGGCTGTACGCTCTTCACGCACACTAATAGTAAATTACTACTATCATGTTTTACTTAAACTTTGAAGTTGTAGTTGCTGGATATAAATAATATGAGCAATTAACAATTTTACTCCAAGATACTGATAAGTATACATATGTAAGGACAAGAGAGGCATTAAGGACAAAAACAAGACACCCCCACCCCCACAATCTTTTAGTTACAATATAATATTTGGTTGAAATGTTCATATTGTTCAAATATGTTATTTTCTTTGGTTGTTGTAAAATAATGTGTGCCCCAGTCTCCAATAAGACAAAGTGCTGGAAAGGTAGTTATCCCTCCTTTACACCACAAGAAGGAGTCTCTCAATAAAAGAGCAGCTCTAGCAGGAGTAAACAAGCTCGGCCCCTAACCATAATGCAGTGCGCCTATCAAGAGCTGTGTGAGACTGTACAAATGTGTAACAATATACTATGTCTATACATTTGCAGACCCAGTAAATGGAAACTGGGTCTGTGAGAGTTAAAGGTTGTTACGGATTCAAATATTGGGGATGGATACAGGAGGAAACACCACAATAACAACACTGGTCCGGCCGGGTTGAGTCAAACAATGATTTTAATGATCACACGCGTGGGAGATGGACACCGTACGCAGACAGCATCAGATCTCAAAATGGTGGAGCATTGATCAAACTCTTATAGCCTCTAGTGGCCCCCACCTTATCATAAAAACCTAAACATTCACATTCTTTCTCTCACACGGCGCCTAAGCTACGACCTTGGCTCCCTGTTTATCTGCTCCTGCTGAGATGGGGCAGAAAACTCCAGTATATTCTGTTCTCTTCTAATCAGACAAATAAGGCGATGACTTTCTGCAAACAGTATTTCTTATAACTCAGCAGTATATTGCATCATAAAACAATATCATTCATTCACAATAAATCAGCAGTCTAATGTAATGCAAATCAGTTTAACAAATGCAATAGTTATCAGCTTCTTCTAATTCAGGAGAATAATGCAAACTAAAACTACATAATAATTCACAATCTTTAATTAGGGGTCTAACATGGCATAAAATAATATTATAATCCCACAAGGTAGAAGAAGAATTTGCATCCCAGTAAACACATGAAATCCCCTGTGTTTGTATTACACACCAGCAGCTAGAGAATCTGCCAAATATTGAGGCAGGATAAAGCACTTTCAAAATAAAGCCTCCCAAACAACTACATGAAGTGACACATTATTTTCTGAGCTTAATGCTTTGAACTGTTTTACAGCTGCTGTTAGGTAAACAAGTGAACTCTGTGATGAAACACACCTTTATTTATGGCTGAAGCAAAACTCTTGACAGCCAAGGGAGGTGAAAAGAGCTCCGCCCCTGACATCAGTAAACTGCGACAAACCAGGAAACAAGCTGTTCTTTTTCATCGGTAAAGAGAGACGCACAGACGATCAGACTGAGCTCAGACCAAACTAGCAGCTTCCTCTGAGTGAGTCCAGCTACAGGAGAGAAAAGTGGAAAACTCCAACACTACTGCTTCAAGCTGCTGACGCTCCACACACTGAATGTGAGTTTGAGCAAAAACACGACTCAAAGGAAGTTTCAGTGAAGGTGGTAGAGGAGGGAGGGGAGCCAGGACTGACTGTACTTCCTGTCTGCTGTTTTCAGCTTCACTCACAGACTCAATGGCTTCAAGATCAGAGGAGGATCTCTGCTGTCCGGTCTGTCAGGAGGTCTTCAGAGATCCTGTTCTTCTGTCATGTAGCCACAGCTTCTGTAAAGACTGTCTGAAGAGATGGTGGAGAGAGAGACCAACACACGAGTGTCCAGTTTGTAAGGAAATATCAGTGAATGATCCACCTTTAAACCGAGCTTTAAAGAACCTGTGTGAGTCGTTCTTACAGGAGAGAGATCAGAGAGCTTCAGAGGCTCTCTGCAGTCTGCACTCTGAGAAACTCAAACTCTTCTGTCTGGACCATCAGCAGCCAGTGTGTGTCGTCTGCTGTGCCTCAGAAAAACACACCAATCACAGATTCAGACCCATCGATGAAGCTGCACAACAACACAAGAAGGAACTTCAGGAAACTCTGGAGCCCTTAAAGAAGAAGTTAAAGGTTTGTGAAGAAGTTCAAGTGAAGTTTGATCAAACAGCAGAACACATTAAGGTCCAGGCCCGACACACAGAGAGGCAGATTAAGGAGCAGTTTAAGAAGCTTCACCAGTTTCTAGCAGAGGAAGAGGAGGCCAGGCTGGCTGCACTGAGGGAGGAAGAGGAGCAGAAGAGTGGGATGATGAAGGAGAAGATGGAGGCTCTGAGCAGAGAGATAGCAGCTCTTTCAGACGCAGTCAGAACCACAGAGGAGGAGCTGAGAGCTGAAGACGTCTCATTCCTGCACAACTACAAGGCTGCAGTGGAAAGAGTCCAGCGCTGCCCCCTGCTGGATGATCCACAGCTGCCCTCAGGAGCTCTGATAGACCAGGCCAAACACCTGGGCAACCTGACCTTCAACATCTGGAATAATAAGAAGGACATGGTCTCCTACACTCCTCTCATTCTGGACCCAAACACTGCTCATCCACAACTCATCCTGTCTGAAGATCTGACCAGTGTGAGACGAGGAGGAGAGAGGCAGCAGCTTCCTGATAATCCAGAGAGGATTGATTCATACAGCTCTATCCTGGGCTCTGAGGGCTTTAACTCAGGGACTCACAGCTGGGATGTTGAAGTTGGAGACAGTACAGGGTGGGAACTGGGTGTGTTAGCAGAGTCTGTGCAGAGGAAGGGACTGATAAGATCTGGAATATGGAAAATCGGTTTCAGTTTAGGCAAATACTCAGCACGCTCACCATCAGCTCCTGTTACTGCTCTCTCTGTTCTGAAGAAGCTCCAGAGGATCAGAGTGAATCTGGACTGGAACAGAGGAAAGCTGTCGTTCTCTGATCCTGATACTAACACACACATACACACCTTCACACACACTTTCACTCACAGGATGTTTCCATACATTTATACATGGGATAAAGTGAAGGTGTGTCCGTTGAAGGTGTCAGTGTCAGTGCAGCAGATGAGTTGAGGATGATGATGTTTCTAATGTTGTTTCCTGTCAGTGAATTGAAGCTGTTAAACTGGAGCTGTTCTCCTGCTGCCTCGTTGTTCATCATGAAATGTTGACAGTTTTAACTTATTAATATAAGGACAACAACGATTTGTTCCTCCCACCATCCAAAGACATGCAGTCTGTGGAGATAGGTTAATTGGTTAATCCAAATTGCCCATAGGTGTGAATGCAGGAGTGAATATGAGCGAGAATGGTTGTCTGTCCCTGTGTGTTAGCCCTGTGACAGACTGGCGACCTGTCCAGGGTGTACCCTGCCTCTCACCCTATGACAGCTGGGATAGGCTCCAGCGCCCCCGCGACCCTGAAAAGGATAAGCAGAAGCAAATGGATGGATTGATTCCACATACAATCCTGTAAATTTTAATCAACATGAACACTGAAAAAGTTGCACTGAGTAAAACATTAGTTTTATTTTGTTCACTAACATCATAATACTACTGTAATGCAGGATTGCTCCATGTCAATATGCTATCTTTGTTGTTAAAAATATTTAAAAATAAAAATTTTAACTAATCTTGCTGTAAGGCAGTTGTTGCAGGGCATGTATCAAAATTAAAGGTGTGAATGTTAAAGGCAACGCATGTATTTACTAATAAAGGCAATGATTCCATCCTGTATCTGCGGCTCACATTATAGTCAGCTATCCATGGTCATTGTTACACATATCTTTTCTGGTATTTGTAAATGTTGATCTACCTAAAAATCATAAGCTTAAATACTGTAATCATTATTCATTATGGAGTAATTATGGTCAAATCTATCAAATAAAACATTTTGCACTTTAATAATGAATTGGGCAATAATGGACGCATTAGTAAATTGAATTTATTTTTAATTGTTTTAGTCATTTAGACATTACTAAAGTATTTCATTATTTGAATGCAAATATATATATATATATATATATATATATATATATATATATATATATATATATATATATATATTAGTATATTAGTATATAAAAAGTATAATAAATTATATTGATTGTATTTTAATCACTGGGACATAGAGAGATTGAAATTTCATTACGTCCAAAATAGGGTAAAAAGGCACAACCTCCAGTCTTATATGTTAGTGGTCTCCAACCTTTTTTGCGCCACGGACCGGTTTATGCCCGACAATATTTTCACGGACCGGCTTTTAATGTGTCGCGGATAAATACAACAAAATAAAACTAGTACCGGTACCTAAAAAAAGAAGATTTATTCATAACACACGTGAAAAGTCCCGGGAAAACCGAGTTAACAATCAAAACGATAACAAAATAACGCTGAAAACTGATAAAAACCCTGAAAACTATACATTTCACACCTGAGCCTCAACTCTCGCGGCCCGGTACCAAACGACTCACGGACCGGTACCGGTCCGAGGCCCGGGGGTTGGGGACCACTGTTATATGTGATTATAGTGTGCTATAATAGAGTTTCTTTGTGTGCTTTTAATAACAGTAACTTTATTCTTTGTTCTTGAACAAAAGAGATAAGGTAAGGTAGAGATAAGATAAAGGTGTGTGTGTGTGCATGTAAGGAAGTGCATGAGAGAGAGCAGACACACACACTGATTTCTGAGTCTCTGACTTTTAAGGTGTACAATTTAGTAAAAAGAAATTGTTTTGAGTAAATTGTGATTAACAAACACAGAGTTTTAAAGATATGAAAGTATTTGGTTTAAAAGGGATACTGTTGAACTGAATGAGTACACAAGAATGTACTAATGAAATTGAAGTAAAATAGCATAAAATGGATGACACATGAAGTGAAGCCTACCCATATGTGACTGAATGTTCATATGTAATGGAATTTTCTATATTAAGAATGAGACTGAAAAGAAGAAAATGCAATGGCATGATTTTTAAGTTTAAACTATTTTAAAATCACTACTCAGGCCCCCAGCTCTTATCAGAGAAGGCAAGGAAAAAACCCAGACTTTGATGGAGCCAGAACTGGGCAAGTCCCCTCACCCACATCAGCGCCATTTAAACTCTGCACTGCTTGCTGAGTAATACACATAGAATCAGAGATAAGACTTTTTTAAACAGAGTGTCATTTGGTGGTGTGAAGCAGGCAGGATTGAGGGCCCAAAATGCAGACTCATACACAGGACTTAACTCGAAAACAGCTTTTTTGGTGTTTTGCCTAAACTAGAATGCGTAGGAAAACTATATAAACAGGTGGAACACACAGCCAGGGAATGAGGGAGACTGTGATTGAAGACAGAGGTAGATGCAGACATAAATACACACAAGGGCAAACGAGGGAATCATGGCTAAGAGGAGACACCTGGGAAGCACAGCTGGACACAATCTCACAAACAAGACAGGGGACATAAAAACTGAATATGATGCATGTTAGGTTTGTAGCTTGAACCCATCCGCTGGAACGTTGAAGACAATATAATTACACTGCTAAGCAAGACACAAGTAGGCAAAGTTCTTCATGGTACTCGTGCACGGGAGAGAACCGGACAAACGCCGTTCCTTCGCTTGACCCCAGTAGCTCTCGTCCGTTCTCCCATACACTGTCCTTTTATTGAGGTTACATGAATATGCATAGGTTCATTAACATACGACGTCTACATACAAACAAAGAGTACCTTGCCTGTGTGTGTGTGTGTGTGTGTGTGTGTGTGTGTGTGTGTGTGTGTGTGTGTGTGTGTGTGTGTGTGTGTGTGTGGGGACTGCTGATCAAAGGGTCAAACATTCTTGGTCAGGAAGAGGGTAGCCTCCCCCTCACCCTAGATGGTTCATCCTAGATAACACGGTGAGGAAGTCCTGCAGTTCATCTAAACAAAGAGCACTTAGACTAGAACAGACGCAACTACGTTAATCCTACCATAAAACAATAAGACACGGTATGACCTCTCATGCTCCCAAAGTGCTGTCTAATACACACAAAGTTTGCAGACTATCAAGGATCAAAACCTCTACCAATCTACAACTAATTACAAAACTCTAAGCATATATAAGTAAATATTTCTAAGCATAAATGACAATCAACAATACAAATCTAACATTTCCCCCCTTTTTGACCTTTATGCCTGAAAAGTTCCCAGGTATGAATACGTCATGTCTGACAGTTTCAATGCAAACCTTTTTATACTCAGCATATGTCAAATCACCCTAAATTACTGAAAGGTACACAGTTTAATAAATGTATTAGCAGTTACCCCATTCATTGAGCTCATCTCATGGCAAACTGCATCTTACGAGCAACCAAAGAAATTGTTAATTTAATAGTGAAACTAAAAAAGTAACATTTTGAAAAACATCTCAACTTGGTGGTGCTTCCTCCGGGTGTGCACATCACATGTCTTTCTGCAGAGTGGTTTAAGCTCTGCAGGGCGTCATGAATGTCTCTTCCAGTTGTTTCCATCACTGTCCATAGGACCAGAGTCCAAATGTATGTAGAATAGACATTCAAACATACTAGTTGGTTTTGTGGTTCGTCAACATGGGTCTCAGCTATTTCCAAGCTGCAGACCTCTCAGCACTCTAGTTTTATGGCCTCTTACCAGCCCCCATCACCTGACTTCAGACCTTCGTCTTGTGAGGGGGATATTTATGACTCCTTAATTGTCCACGCTCTGCAGAGAAACACCTCTGTGGAAAGGGTGCTGGGTTCCGTCATCTTACTGCTGTTATGATCCCAGCAGCCTTCAGAGTGTCATCGTATGCACAGTATAGTGGCACAGCATTAGGTGATGTTCATAGGAAACTGCTGTCATCACCACCATAGCTTCTGGTTCCTGTGCTTTCACAGAATCATGATGTCATCCTCGAACTCCTTCTGCGCTGTCGATGGAGCTTGGCACGCTCCCCTCATCCCACGAGTTTTCATGTTCCAACGCTGCTGAAGGTTTAAGGCAGAGCACGTCGTACACCTTAGTCGTCTTCCTCAGCGTCAATATTGAATCTTTCATTTTATTTAAAATCTTGCTGTGGGAAGTCTCCTCTTGATTTCCTGGAAGCTTAGTAGCACAGCTCTCTGTGTGATGTCTGCTGTGCTGAAGATGATCTCTGATCCTCCTGAAGCCTCTCTCCCATCTTGTGGACAATCCTCTCCTCTATTTTGCAGGCAGTTTCATGGTCCTTGCTGTGGCTCCAAGGTCTGATTTCATGATGGGCCCCAATCAGCTTGATCTTTGACCTCAACCACTGCCTGGTCCTGTCAGCTATGCGCTTCTCACTGGGCCTCTGAAGATTTCTCAGGAGATTACTGCTGCACCTGTATTTCCTTGCTAGGAAGACAAACTATTTGGAGAGTATGTCAACAATCATCAAACCACATTCTTTAGTTCAGTGAACTTCACTTATAGGCCATCAAAGCCTCATCTGAACATGGGTGCACCACTTGCATAGGTTTAATATTTGTAAATAAAACGGCTAATCACACAAATCACTGCAACAATAATAAAAAACATTGTTTAATGTTAATCCTTGGACCCCACCTCTTGACGCATGGACACACCCATGCGTCAACTCACCAAACCTGGATTCCAGTCTTAAAGAAAAAGATTAGCTAGATCATATCCCAGGCAACATCAGGGCATCTCCTCCCCTGGAGCAGCACCACCCTGGACCCATAATCCTGCAATGAAAATGTTAGTGTGCTTTGCATATTAAGTTTGCTTAACACCTGGCTCTCCCAGGAGCCTGCATACACACCATCATGGCCTGGAAAACAAAATCTGGAAGTAAAATCAAACTTCATACCTGTAAACAATTGTATCATAAGGACAAGAAGCATTCAACATCAGCAAGACAAGTGTCATGTGCAGGTTTTCTCAAATCAGTAAACTACAACTATTTTCATAAGTCGCCTCAGACATGGATCATCCCATGTACTCAGGCAACATTAATGTAATCGGTGACTGCTCTTAAGCAAAGTCACTCCACTTATATATTACTATGGGCTCAAAAGTGGCCAGCTAATGAGCCCATATCAAACTATCCCAGAAACACTGTATCTCTTATTTGTTTTACTCATGTCACTTGTCCGTTTCAGCTGAATCTTCCACAGCATTCTCAAAGAAACTAACATTAGCAATACACATTGACTGTAGTCAGACAGAGGTCAGACACAGGTCAACAGGTTCCAGAGGTGCCATAAAAACACCATAAAGTCAACCCTAGCTGTGGAAAGAAGTAACACCAGTTCTCAACACAGGAAATTTCACACAGGTTATTCACATTATCAAAGTAACCTTCACATTTTCCCATCAACACAATGCAACAGCATCACCACTCATAACCTGTAAACACAGTTTTCCTCACACATAAACCCAGAAATCCTGTAGTAGGAAAAAACATCAACCAGTTGTCCTGGTATAAATCGCATCATCAATTCACATGAAGAACTGGCATGCTGTAAGAAAAGAAAATGCAAATATTAGCGCTTGCGCAGGCGTATGCATACTTTGTCACAGATATCTCTGTGAGCAACTCAAGCCTATGAATAACACACCTGATAAATGCACAGACACAGAAAATGGCATTTAAAAGGTTAAATCATCATGCAACCTCGAGTGTTGCTGTCATCTTTCTGCTCCTGTAAAAGGAAACACATGGGTTCATCTGCACCTTTGTCAGGTGGGGGTTAGCTTCACACAATCATGTTCAGTCAGTCAGATATTTTAAAATTCTTACTCATTCACTCAGTGGTTCCTTCTTTTGCTAATTGTGGAAATTATCATCGCATTCGTTTCCACGCTCAGCAAAACGACGTTATTTCAAAAAGAAAAATAATTTAGACTGGATTTCCTCGTTGAATCCTTTTTGGGGGGGACTCTCATTTCCTAATTGTCCCAAATAAGTGGCTTTCTCCTGAACCCATTTTAAATGTGGAGAAACTCACTTGCAACAATTTTCTTGACGACGTGTAATGCTTTTAATTCCCGACTTGCAGATCTGCTCAAAGAAAAGAAATTCACAAGCAAAAATCAGTGCTTGTTCAAAAATGGAAAATAAAAAATAACAGAGATTATCAAACCAAACTCTCAGTGCACTGTGAAAGTATCAAAATAAAAAGGCCTTGTTAAGTCATGACACAAGCTCCTCATCTCAGGAGGGTAAATCATACCATTAGCATGGTTTATCATACCATCATACTAATCGGCAGGCTCAACTTCACACCAAAAGAAAAATCATCAGCTAGATTCACTCCAAATCAACCATCAGCTGCACAACACACAACATAACCCTAATGTCATATTAGCTATGAGTTTAATCACCCGGTCTGTGCTCTTCACTCATTTAAGCCACAGATCTATTTTATTCAATTTTTCCTTTTTCCCTTCATCATAAAACATGTGACATGCTGTCATGCACTTCACAAAACAGTCTGTTCTGACGTATTCAGAGTTGTGTATCTAAATACAGGATTCACTCGCACATCAAAGCAGGAAACTCAGTGTTTTAGAGTCTCCACTCAACACACAACAACTCCAACACATCTCATTCACTCATACTAGAATTCAGTCACCTTTCATTAATCTAAAACTGATCAACTAATTTGCATATCAGCTATTAACCCACTAAGTTGACAGGACGACAGAAAAGCATGTTCAAAATAGTATCACAAAAGACAATTTCCCTCATACAGTAAATTACATGTGCTGCCTCAATCAAACAGGAAGCTTCTCCCAATTTACCATTTTAACAACTAAATTTATTGTCTGATCACTGGTTGGTCAAACCAGGATCTTTTTTCTCACAAAAGTTAAACTGTTGTCCTGCAACTTGGAGAGTCAATTTTTTTCTTTAGGATAAATTCAGCATTTGATAACAAGTGTCTGCTAAATTGACACTATTGTAACACTGATGAAAGATAACAAGCTAATTTTCATTGCATGGGTTTGTGTTATTAGGCAGGTCTAATGCATGTCTGTGGAGCTGCATCTCCAGCAGAGCATGTTCTTAAAGCTGCCTTTCCTACACATTTCTCTGCTATTATTTAATCATTTCTTAACTAATGTGCTATGAGTCTTCATGAGTCATTTTGTGTTTGGAATTGTTAGTAGGGTTAATGCATGTTCTGCTTGTGTGTGTGTGATTTTGTATATGTTTCTATTTTCGCAATGTTTCAGACTCCGTCTCAATTTTCCAACTTAAGCAGTCAGTTTTCTTTTCCCCAGGTTTGCTAACCCAAATTTTGATTTCCCACATTAAATAATTCCTATGTGTTCTCACCTAGTCTTCTCACTCTGTTGTCCTCTCACTCTTTTGTCCTCTCCCTCTTCAACAGTCCCGGCAGTTCTCCTTCAGCTTTGTCCTGTCTAGTAGCTGAAGTGCTGCTGCTGCCTTCTTGGGCGACTTCTTAGCAGCTGCTGCCGGTTTCTTGGCTTTGGCTGCGGCGGGCTTCTTGGCTTTGCTCTCAGTAGCCTTGTTCATCTTGAAGGATCCGGAGGTCCTGGTGCCCTTCGCCACCAGGCTCTTGATGGCGGTCTTGACACGGGCCTTGTTCTTGTCCACATCGTAGCCTCCGGCAGCCAGAGCCTTCTTGAGAGCGGCCACAGACAGGCCGTTGCGCTCCTTGGAAGCGGCCACGGCTTTCACAATCAGCTCGCCCACGCTGAGGCCGACCTTCTTGGGCTTGGAAGTCATCGTCTTCTTCTTCTTGGCCTGAACCTCGGCGCAGGGCGTGTTTATGATGGAGCCTTTCCCACCACAGCGCTGGCACGTTGAACGCATCATGAAGGGTCCATTTCTTTCATGTCGCTAGCCGCATGTGGCTTGCCCGAGTCACTCAGTCCTTTTTGAGCATTTCAACATGCTGCCGCCGCAGACCCTGGCCTCAGATCCAGCAAGTTTAGCGCGCTGATCTCCAAAAAAGTCCCGAAGGCCAGAAAGACGTCAAATAAGTGTCTCGTGCTGAGAACTCAAACAAAAACTCCTCTTCACGCTGCCATCTTGCTCGCCCCTCCGTGAAATTCAACCAATCAGACAGGAAGATGGGTTTGCTTTCTTCTTCTGCTGCTGTTTATCCACATTGCTGCTGCTTTGCTGGGACTTTTTGTGCTCAGGACTTGCTGCTGTCTCTTTATCATGTTATTGCTTTGGAGCTGCATTCCTTATCTTCAGGGAGGAGTGAGCTCGCTTGTGAGGTTGAGAAACACATGGCACTGTAAATAAGTCAGCCAGAAACTTGGCCTGCATGTTTCCAATGATGTTAAACTATAACTTTCTTCCGACCGCTGCATGTGGAAAATTGATTCAGGTCTGCTTTTCACCTGAAAGTGACAAACTAAGACATTTCATTATTATCATCACTGCTTAATCAACACACATCTCTCTCTGTGTGTGTTTTTGTGAACAGTCTTTTCTTAAAAGCAGAAAATGAAATTGTAGTTGTTTTTGGCTGATCAACACAAAACCTTTTTCCTATGATTTTTCTTTTTCACTCTTTTTTTTTTTTCGTTACAATAGCTGGTGACCTGCAGAATCACCGCTCTCACTCACAATCAAAGGCAATTACTTTTACACAGCGCACAAAAACACTGTGATGTCAGACACATTCACACTCACTTTTTCATCTGCATAAATAAACCATATGGCTGGAGATATGTGCCATGGTGATCCATAAGCATGATCACCAGTTTATTTAATTATTTTTAATCCAACAAAACAAATAAACAAAAACATGATGCTGATGCTACACACACACACACGAGTCAAGGTGCAGAAAAACTGCTCATGGAAACGCTGCACACTCTCTGTTTCCCTCTCTTTGAGTAGTTCTCAGACAGCTCTTGATCTGATAATGTGTAGCTTGCTCATCAGCTCAAAAAACAAAAACAAAACTGCAACGCGACATCACACAGTAGTTGCATGCTCTGCCCACAGTGGCAAAGTCTTACACTTACATATTCAACACAGCTTCTCCATCATGTATTTTTAGATGTTTCATACAGGGTTGAGCATATTAGTTGTTTTCACAGATGTGCTCTATATCTCAACAATGGCTCATAACAAGACGACCGTCTTCCACACAGGTCAAGTGCCTCTATGCACTTCATTAGTTTAAATATTTACCTATATCACTTCACCTCACATGTCATTGTACTGAATTTAAGCAACCACAAGTTTAATGTAGGTTACTTTTAACAACTATCCACCTCAATGGTTTGGCACACAGGCTGTTAACATTTTGTGTCAGGAAGGGGTGGGGGGAAAGCCACCCACCAGAGCACAGCTGCTGATGTGGGCTGGCCTTTTCCACACACTCTTCAAGGCTGGTGTGTTTTCTGAAAACTTCTAACATTTGAATCTCTTCCATTTATAAGCCTGCGATTAACCGCACGGCTCAGGTCCGCGTGAAACCCGCGCGACCGCATTCGCGTGCACCCACGCAGCTGTGGAGCCTTCGCTCTCTCTCTTTTATACATAAATACTTTGTGCTGCCAGGAGCAAAGTCCAGCACAAACGTCTTTCTCCCTCTAACTCACTCTTGGTTGCTTAGAAACCCATGATAACAACAACAGTCGGTGTTACAGACCACGTGTTCTGCTCCGCACACACTCACACAACAACAACAACAAAAACGACGACGACGACAACAATGACAACAACACAAAATAGGCCTACTCCGGACTCACACCGGACCGCTCGGGACCCTGACCCAGTTGTGGGACGCTCACCCACTCGCGCGACAAAACCCAATGAAGGGACGCTCGGGACACACACCCAGGGCGATTTCAAAACCGGACACTCACCGGACGCTTGGGACCCTTGGGCGATTTAACCAAAACTTCTTTTTCGGGACACTAACCCAGTTATCGCTCCACAAAGCAGCGAACTTCTCAACGCCTCACAAAATGGCGGAGACTGCACAACGACACGGTTATAGAGTCAGCCTCTTTAAACTTACTTGGCGTTGCTTAGCGTGTAGTATCAGCCTGAATCCCGCCGATCGCCATTCATCGAGGAGAAAGACAGACAGCGAATCCACAGGAACTTCCTGGCTGACGTCAGTCTTTCAGCGTGCCTCCCCCCCCTCGGTGAATGCGATCCCAGGGATCCGGCATCGAAGGACCAATTAATGTTAGGTTTGTAGCTTGAACCCATCCGCTGGAACGTTGAAGACAATATAATTACACTGCTAAGCAAGACACAAGTAGGCAAAGTTCTTCATGGTACTCGTGCACGGGAGAGAACCGGACAAACGCCGTTCCTTCGCTTGACCCCAGTAGCTCTCGTCCGTTCTCCCATACACTGTCCTTTTATTGAGGTTACATGAATATGCATAGGTTCATTAACATACGACGTCTACATACAAACAAAGAGTACCTTGCCTGTGTGTGTGTGTGTGTGTGTGTGTGTGTGTGTGTGTGTGTGTGTGTGTGTGTGTGGGGACTGCTGATCAAAGGGTCAAACATTCTTCGTCAGGAAGAGGGTAGCCTCCCCCTCACCCTAGATGGTTCATCCTAGATAACACGGTGAGGAAGTCCTGCAGTTCATCTAAACAAAGAGCACTTAGACTAGAACAGACGCAACTACGTTAATCCTACCATAAAATAATAAGACACGGTATGACCTCTCATGCTCCCAAAGTGCTGTCTAATACACACAAAGTTTGCAGACTATCAAGGATCAAAACCTCTACCAATCTACAACTAATTACAAAACTCTAAGCATATATAAGTAAATATTTCTAAGCATAAATGACAATCAACAATACAAATCTAACAATGCACACCAGGCAAGAGACTATTAAAGGGATAAAGCAAATACGGGAACACACAAACTGAGAAAGGATCTGACATAACCCGGGGAACATAGAGAGCGAGGGATGTCAGAGAGGGCAAGAGAGCAGGACGAAAGAGCATGATGAGAGAGGGTGAGAGAGCAAGGGAGGAGGGAGGGCAATGGGTGAGAGAGACAAACAGAGACATGACCGGGGAAACATTCAACAACACCAAGGCTACGTCCACACGTACATGGGTATTTTTGAAAACGGAGATTTGAAAAATGAAATAAATGTGTCTGTAACATTGGACCCGTTAATCATAGGCAGGACACGAACGTACTGACAGCACTACTTTATTTTCAACTGTGATTATAATGTGGTTTTCGTTATACTGGGACACAGACACTCCCGCTCTGCTGTCACGTCTGCTCTCTCCCTCCGACTGTCACTGTGAACATATAAAGAGACATCATCACACTCACATCCCAGCACACCTGTTCAACCCCACCCCTGCGCCGCCTTCGGAGCTCATTGCATCACCCCTCATCTGCAGCCGGCCAGAGACCACACCAACGCCACACATCCCCACCGCCCGACTGGGGCCGGGGCCATCTGGCCAAACCTTATTGCCCCCCCCCCGCTCGAGCGGGAGAGGAAATTGACCACGACCATCTGCGTGCCCGGCCTATGGATCACGTTGTACTTAAAGGGCTGCAGAGTCAGATACCACCAAGTGATCCGGGCATTGACATCCTTTATATGGTGGAGCCACTGCAGCGGGACATGGTCTGAGCAGGGGGTGAGTGGGCATCCCAGGAGGTAGTAGCGAAGGGAGTCGACCGCCCACCGGATCGCCAGGCACTCCTTCTCCATGGTAATATACCTTGACTTGCGCTAGCTTCCGGCTGATGTAGACGACCGGCCGGTCAGCTCCCCCTACCTGCTGGGACAAAACGGCCCCCAGCCCTCTGTTTGATGCGTCAGTCTGCAGACAAAAAGGGAGGGAGAAGTTAGGCGTGAACAGCAGCAGCTCTCCACAGAGAGCCCATTTCACCTGCACAAACGTCGCCTGGCACAACTGGACCAGATCCAGGGCACCCTTGTGGGTGAGATCAGTTAAATGGCTGGTCAGGTCCGCGAACCCTGGTACGAACCGCCGGCCAGCCCCAGAAACTGACTCACCTCCTTTTTTGTCTTGGGGCGCGGGCATGATGCAATCACCGCCGTCTTCTCCACTTGAGGCTGCACCTGCCTGCCCCCGAAGTGGTACCCCAAATACTGTACCTCCCTCCGCCCAACCGCACACTTCTTCAGGTTGGCCGTGAGCCTGCCTCAGAGACTCCAATACCGCAGCCCCACGCCACACATGCTCCGCCCACGTGTCACTGTAGATGATGACATCATCTAGATAGGCAGCAGCATAGGCAGCGTGGGGCCGCACCACCCGGTCCATGAGGCGCTGAAAGGTGGCAGGGGCCCCGAACAAGCCGAATGGAAGCGTAACGAATTGGTATAAACCGTACGGGGTGGAGAAGGCTGTCTTTTCCTTGGACTCTGCTGACAAGGGAATTTGCCAGTAGCCCTTGGTTAATCCAGTGTTGTGAAAAAGCGAGCGGGATAAGCATCGAAATGTGACACCTAATTCACCCTGTGATAATCAACACAGAACCGTATAGACCCATCTTTCTTCACCACAAGAACAATGGGGCTACACCAAGCACTGTGTGACTCTTCTGTTACTCCCAACCTCAGCATTTCCTTCAGTTCCCGGAGCACAATTTGTCTTTTATGTTCCGGCAGCCTGTAGGGCCGTGAACGCACCGTCACGCCAGGCTGCATCTCAAAATGGTGCTCTATGAGAGAAGTACGGCTGAGTAAGGGGGAGAACACGTCGTCAAAGCGCTGTTGCAATGCAGCAACATCCGCCCTCTGGGCCTGTGAAAGATGGTCACTACAATGGAGGGAAGTGGGGATGTTAGATTTTGGCACTTCCGGCCCCAACTCAGCTCTCTCCCTTACCAGGCTCTCCAGAGAAGCAGTCTCCGCCTCCCTCCAGGCTTTGAAGAGGTTGAGGTGGTAAATCTGCGTGGCTCCGTCCCTGTCCCATCGTACTACCTCATAATCAACGTCCCCCACTCGTTGTGTGACCACAAAGGGCTCTTGCCACTTGGGGAGTAATTTAGAGCTGGAATAAGGAAGTAACGCAAGCACTTTATCTCCCGGTGAAAATTGCCTGAGTTCTGTTGTACAGGTGTTGCTGCCGCTACTGGGCCTGGAGCAAATTCTCCTGTGAGAGTGTGTGTAGCTTTGCTCTCAGGTCCAGCACGTACTGAACTTCACTTTTCGCAGGGCTTGGACCCTCCTCCCAGTTTTCCTTAATCAGGTCGAGCACCCCCCGCAGCTTTCTGCCGTACAACAGTTCAAAGGGAGAAAATCCCGTGGAGGCCTGGGGCACCTCCCGCACTGCGAACAACAGAGGGTCTAACCAGCGATCCCAATTGCGTTCATCCTCGTGAATGAACTTACAGATCATGGACTTCAGGGTTTTATTCAGCCGCTCCACCAACCCGTCGGTCTGAGAGTGGTAGATGCTGGTCCGAACAGCTTTAATACCCGTACAGTTCCCTCAGTGTGCGAGACATGAACGATGTGCCCTGGTCGATCAGTATTTCTTTCGGAATACCAACCCGGGAGACAACCTGAAACAGTGCCTGTGCCACACTTCTCGCGGAAATGATGCTCAGTGGCATTGCTTCCGGGTATCGTGTTGCATAATCCACCAGGACTAATACGAAGCGATACCCGCGTGCACTCCAGTGAAATGGCCCAATGAGGTCCATACCGATACGGTCAAACAGGACCTCAATGAGGGGTAACAGGTGCAAAGGCGCCTTCAGGATGGCCGGCTGGCTAACCAGCTGACACTCCAGACGCAACGAGCATCGGCGGCGCACGTCCAGATGCCAGGCCAATAGAATCGGGCCATTATCCGCTCCAGAGTTTTTTCGCATCACCATGTGTCTGCCCATGGGCTTTGAATGAGTTGCCTGAAAAATCATTTCCCGGCCATAGCTTACACCTACACATGATATACCATGTTTTGACTGAGAGATTTCTGAAAAAAATTAAAACGTACGGCTTTGCTATCACTTCCAACATAAATAAATACAGAAAACTAAATAGCATTGATGTTTGTAGGGTTACTGAAGTTGGGCTAGCTGATATATAATGATGAGCTACGTGATTGCTAGCTACACAGCCATAACACAGTGAAGCTGGAGGATGAATGCTAACTTTTTTCCACTTGATAAAAGTTAATGGGAGGTTTTCCGATGGTTAGGGACAAATGCAATCGCATGGCAGGATGCTGTAAACGGACCAAACTTCAGTCAGGAGAACAATAGGAAGTTAGTTAGTCATTAATGAAGCAATGGTAGAAGAAGCAAGAAGAATGAGTAAAGTTTGACTTATTGTATCTGACTCTTTTGTTTCGCTTAATGCGCCTTATAATCCAGTGCGCCTTATGTATAAATACAGACCCATTCATCCACAGTGTGCCTTATAGTCTGGTAGCCCTTTAAAAATACTTTAATCTTCATAATTAATAGAAAATTATCAGGTCAGCACATTCACAAACTTAGGTTTCCCCATTTCCCAATACCCCATTAGCCTTTTATGGCTGAGGGGAAAAAACTTTTCGCATTTCAAATCAAAATTTATTTCTATAGCACATTTTGAAAACAACAGTGTTGATCAAAGTGCTTCACAATCAGCTAAACAGAGAATAAAAAGTTAAATTCAAAACATTAGTAAACAAACAGACCAACAAACAGCACAGGTGACGAATATAAATTTATTTGATTCAAAAGCCAAAGTAGAAAGGGGAGTTTTAAGACATGATTTAAAAAACTGAATAGACTCGGAAGTACGAATATCAACAGGAAGGTTATTCCAGAGTCTAGGTGCTGCAGTTGCAAAGGCATGATCACCTCTGAACTTCAGCCGAGACCTTGGATGAACTAAGAACATCTGACTAGAAGATTTTAGTGCTCATTTAAACATTGTGAAAAACACATTTAACTTGTCCAATTACATCTCCAAATTGCATATAAAACTGTGTTGAAATCTTCTGTTTTTTGTGTCAAACACCATATAAATCTGAAGAATAATCCATGGTGACATGAACAAACATGAAAAATAAAGTGACCACTTGAGTGGCTGATCAACAGTAATGAGTCTCTGAAAGGGACCAGTCTCACATGGACATTATGTTCAAGAAACTAGATCTTAAACCCTGCATTGTCATCAGTTCTGCTTGAGAACCCCCCGTGTTAGCCATCAGATTTTTTACTGTGGATTAAAATGATGATGATGATGACGATGATGATGAACCTCTCTGCAGCTAGAAAACAAAAACAAAAAAAACCCCCAAAAGTTAGATTTACCCAGTGCCTAAACATGATGTCTAAAAAGATACTCTTTCAGTTTTAAAGTTTTATATATCAGGACATAATAAAAAACAAAACAAAAGAACACAACATATTATACTGTGTCATTATTTATTCAACAAAAAATAAGGTAAAATGCAGTTTGAAAAATGAAGTACATAGTTATTTTTTCCATGGTAATTCGATCCCACAAGGGAAATTTTTGTGTTACGGCAGAACGATCAAGACTAAGAATAGCAGTCTACAATACATAACAAATAAACGACACAGTTAAAACAAAAAAGCACTAAAGGTCATGGGTAATGCCTTACAGAGAGTGCAGGAATTTATATATTTACAATAGTAATAATAAAAAAGTGAAGATAGCCACAAACACACTCCCACCACATACTCCCATTGCCCGACTTAGGCCAGGAGCCATCCGGCCTAGCCTACTCAGCCCCCTCCCTCACTCACGAGTTTGAGAGGAAATTAGAAAGTGCTTGGGCAATAATATAGATATATTACAAAAATTGGTCTATTAAAGGTATAAGGGTACAAAATATGGGTCTATTATGGATATGTTATAATGTACACAATATGAAGGTATGTTATGAATATGCTACAACTATAAGTATGCACAGGCTGTAGTGTGCATACTTGTATTTTATGCTCAGCTAAACAATTGGGACATAAATACACTGTCATGCCAGGTCTTGCTTCAAAGCAGAGGGGGATGGGTGTGCAATTTGGACACATAAGTTAGTGAATGCGATAACTTCAGATAAGGCAATGCGATACCATAGATCATTCTACTAAAAACCTTGGACAAGGTTTAATGCCAGTGATGTCAACCTCAAGGTCAACGGGAAATGTAACAATGCTGTAACCTTGTGTGGGGTGGTACTGTTTCTTATTAGGTACTTCAGGCTAATATCAACCACGACTCCGCAACAAGCGAGTCCAGGGTGTTAAAAGTTTTTAACATGAAATTTAAATTTTGCTCCTTTGATCATGTCAGACAACATGACCAAACTATCAGTGGGATCAGTGGTGGAGGGATTATAGTAAAGTCAAAAAGCTATTCCTAACAATTCTCTCAGTTTTTCACATATGTTAAAGCACTTTTTAAGGCTTAATGAAAATTCAGACTATACTAGTTCCTCTTCCTTTTCAAGAGGAATTATCATCATAAACAGAAAACAGACAGAAGGAGCCAGCAGGAACTGTTCGCTTTGTGAGAATCTTTACATTTATTTAATAATTTATCAGTTTCGCAATGATTTAATTAAAGTGTTCATTACATGCAAAAAAAGACACTTCACTTTCCAATGCTCTGATTATTTTGATCTTATATACTTACTGAAAAGGTATTCTTTCTGTTCATTAAATAAAAAGTTTCAATTTTTATTAAGTTGACTGAACGCATTGAATCTCTTCCCCTTTGTAGATGCTTGAACATTCTCATACTTCAGGATTCAGAATGACATCTGAACATCTAAAGCATCTTCTTTTGTCTTTAATGTCTTTCTTCTCTTGAGCTTTGTTCTGAAAATTCAAAACAGTACCTTTACATGAATCATTTGTAAATCTTTTTCTATCCAGGTCAGAGTTTACTCACTGAATTCATCCTCTCTCTGAAACAAACAGACTCTGTTAATGTGCTATAATGTAGCACAACCTGAATCAGTAATGTGTGATTAATATGTAAAGAGAAATATCACTCATCTTGACTTTAAAATACAGTAATAAACTGAAAATTTTTTTGGTATAATTAGTCTTCTTTCCTTGAAAGTATTGACAAAGGGTGGAATTATTTCAATATGGACATACTTTGTTTTCCAGCACCCTAGTATAGACACTATAAACAGTGCAACCTTACTGAGAAACAAGTTCACAAGATTTATTACTAATGAGCTGAAAACTGTTGTTTTTACCAATAAACACACAAAATTCCCTGTGTATATGTTCCTGCATTACACTCCTGAGGTATGTGGAAAAGAAAGAACAAACTCGATTGTTTTTTAAACTTGAAGACCCTCAAGCACTTTCAAAATGAAACCTCACAAACACCTCCACGACTGAATCACACTTTCTTTTCTGAGCTTCATGCTGTGACCTGTTTTACAGCTGCCGGCAGGTAAACGGCTGAACTTTGGAATGAAACACACCTTCGTTTCTCTGTAAAGCGAGAGTATTTGAGAAAGGAAAGTGAATTAACCTCCCCTCCTCATCCTGACTCATTTGAAACTAACCAGGAAACAAGCTGTTCTTTTTCATCGGTAAAGAGAGACGCACAGACGATCAGACTGAGCTCAGACCAAACTAGCAGCTTCCTCTGAGTGAGTCCAGCTACAGGAGAGAAACGTGGAAAACTCCAACACTGCTGCTTCAAGCTGCTGACGCTCCACACACTGAATGTGAGTTTGAGCAAAAACACGACTCAAAGGATGTTTCAGTGAAGGTGGTAGAGGAGGGAGGGGAGCCAGGACTGACTGTACTTCCTGTCTGCTGTTTTCAGCTTCACTCACAGACTCAATGGCTTCCAGATCACAGAAGGATCTCTGCTGTCCGGTCTGTCAGGAGGTCTTCAGAGATCCTGTTATTCTGTCATGTAGCCACAGCTTCTGTAAAGACTGTCTGAAGAGATGGTGGAGAGAGAGAATAATACACGAGTGTCCAGTTTGTAAGGAAATATCAGTTTATGATCCACCTTCAAACCTGGCTTTAAAGAATCTGTGTGAGTCGTTCTTACAGGAGAGAGATCAGAGAGCTTCAGAGACTCTCTGCAGTCTGCACTCTGAGAAACTCAAACTCTTCTGTCTGGACCATCAGCAGCCAGCGTGTGTCGTCTGTTGCATCTCACAAAATCACACCAATCACAGATTCAGACCCATCGATGAAGCTGCACAACAACACAAGAAGGAACTTCAGGAAACTCTGGAGCCCTTAAAGGAGAAGTTAAAGGTTTGTGAAGAAGTTCAAGTGAAGTTTGATCAAACAGCAGAACACATTAAGGTCCAGGCCCGACACACAGAGAGGCAGATTAAGGAGCAGTTTAAGAAGCTTCACCAGTTTCTAGCAGAGGAAGAGGAGGCCAGGCTGGCTGCACTGAGGGAGGAAGAGGAGCAGAAGAGTGGGATGATGAAGGAGAAGATGGAGGCTCTGAGCAGAGAGATAGCAGCTCTTTCAGACACAGTCAGAGCCACAGAGGAGGAGCTGAGAGCTGAAGACGTCTCATTCCTGCACAACTACAAGGCTGCAGTGGAAAGAGTCCAGCGCTGCCCCCTGCTGGATGATCCACAGCTGCCCTCAGGAGCTCTGATAGACCAGGCCAAACACCTGGGCAACCTGACCTTCAACATCTGGAACAACATGAAGGACATGGTCTCCTACACTTCTCTCATTCTGGACCCAAACACTGCTCATCCAAACCTCATCCTGTCTGAAGATCTGACCAGTGTGAGACTAGGAGGAGAGAGGCAGCAGCTTCCTGAGAATCCAGAGAGGTTTGATTTATACAACTCTGTCCTGGGCTCTGAGGGCTTTAACTCAGGGACTCACAGCTGGGATGTCGAGGTTGGATACAGTACATTATGGGTAGTGGGTGTGTCACCAGAGTCTGTCCAGAGAAAGGGACACATACAGTCTGGATTATGGGGAATAGGGTTTCATGAAAGTCAATACTCATTATGTTCACCATCAGCTGGATCTAGTGTTCTCCCAGTTCAGAAGAAGCTCCACAGGATCAGAGTGAATCTGGACTGGAACAGAGGAAAGCTGTCGTTCTCTGATCCTGATACTAACACACACATACACACCTTCACACACACTTTCACTCACAGGATGTTTCCATTCATTAACACTTATGATAAACTGAAGGTGTGTCCGTTGAAGGTGTCAGTGTCAGTGCAGCAGATGAGTTGAGGATGATGATGTTTCTAATGTTGTTTCCTGTCAGTGAGTTGAAGCTGTTAAACTGCAGCTGTCCTCCTGCTGCCTCGTTGTTCCAAAGCTCTTTGTTTCTCTTTTAGTTTCACTGTTTCTTTCTGTTTCTGCTGTCCACCTTTTCACATGGAAAATCATTTCACTGTTTCTCACTGAATGACTCCCCAAACTAGATTTGAAATTCTATCAAGTTTCTAATCATTACAAGTGATTCATGTTTCTATTTGATGTGTAAATGGAGATGATTTGTTGCTGTAGTTATAAAACTTTAGATAAAACAAGTTTAAACAGGAAATGTTGGCATATTCACATAACAGATATTTTAAAAAGTGTTTTTAGTCTTTCTTAATCAACACAACCAGCCTGGTATAACTGTCTGTCACACATTAATGTCTACATGATAAGTAGTGCTTATTTCCTGTATCTGAACTTCTTAAAACTTATTGCTAGACAAATACCATTTTTTCCATCACTGTTTAAAAAGGACTGGAAAAATAATGGAAATTTGCCATCTGTTGTGTTTTTACAAAAAATGTTGTAGTTAAAATTTAAGTTTTTATATTAAATAAAATCTATTCACATGTAAGAACAATGGAATTCCTTGATAATATGGTCAAACACCATTGTGATACAATTCAATGGGGTCTAAAATTGTCAAAAAGTTCTGTTATTACTAGGTTTTTAAACTGTGATATATTTACTTGTATTTAATTTAATAAAATTGTATATTATCCAGGTTACCAGCAGGTTAAACTGTAATCTAACTTTCAGTTAGATAGTATCTGGAAATCCATTGACGGAAAAGTAAAAAGCAAATCCAAAATTCTTCAGAGAACAAGGAGCACATGAGGGAACTTAACCAAAGTATCTGAGAAAGAACAAAGGAAATAGATTATAAATGCTAGATAGTTAGTGGAAGTGGACACAACTGCAGAAAAGGGCACAGCTGAAACTATTCAAGACAATGAAACAAAATAATAAAGGCTAAATGCATAACAGAGCAGACAATTGACTAACAAGTTTACAGAACAAATTACACCAAAGGATAATAGAGAGAGAACACTGAGGGATCACCTTAAAGTTAATAATAGGGACAACAGTGTTCTTGTCCTTTTTATGTGACTATAAAGAGTAACTTCAAACATTTGTGATTGTTGTGGCTCATGATGATGATAAACAAGACACTTAAAAGCACTGTAATTTCTCAAGTGAGACTTGCAACCTACTTCACGACATGGGCACTCCGATTGTGCTTCATTGTTGCGTAGGCCTTCTTTATGTGTCAGTAACTTTTTAGCGTTTTCACTGAGACACCACATCTATGACAATGAACATCCTTAAAATGCTTTTGTTGGAATGTCACTTTCACAGTGCTCCATGGACACTTGAATAGATACATTTCTTTAAATCCAAAGAAGCATGTGTACTGAACACTACTGTGTTCACTCACTACTGCCCACTCTCAACATCATGAGAGAAAAGCACTGGGTTAATAGAGTAATATTTAGGTGACTCCTCTGTTAACCAGATGCAATATG
Source organism: Rhamphochromis sp. 'chilingali' (assembly GCF_963969265.1). NCBI lineage: Eukaryota > Metazoa > Chordata > Actinopteri > Cichliformes > Cichlidae > Rhamphochromis > Rhamphochromis sp. 'chilingali'. The sequence goes on along the minus strand of NC_137929.1, from coordinate 64,870,878 downwards.
ACTGGTCACATTAAACTTTTGTTTAATATTAATGGTAACGTTTCTAAAGGTGTGTGGCAATGTGCACCACTGCTGTGCCTGCTGTTGATTATGAATGGTCCTTTTTCCAACTTCAAAAAGTAAACACTCATTGTTCTTGTCCTTGTAAGGTCCATTTGTTCACCTGATTCAAACTAGAAATGGTCCATTTTTATCCCCCAGATTTTTCTTATTGCTGGCTATTTGATTAACGCCTTTTCCTTCTCTATCAAAAGGTTAAAAATTCAACACTGTCTGCTTGTAAGTACACAGAAATCACAATGGCCTCTTTATGGAAAGTGTGTTTTGTTGATTTGAAAGTTAGCTGATGTTAACGTTGCAGAGTGTCTACCCTACACTCAGGCATTAATGTTTATTGTTCAAATTAATTAAATATGTAGATAGCTTCAAAATTATGTCTGCGAATGTTCTCAGTCATCCAGGTCATCGTAGTCAAAGGAGCTTGCAAAGAAAGGCGTCTGGACTTCTTTAAGTTGCTTGATGACGTTTCACCTCTCATTCGAGAAGTTTCTTCAGTTCTAAGGTCAAATGGTGGAGAGTCCCAGATTTAGTCCCAGATCCTAGTGGGAGTTTCCCCCCAAAGAGGGACAAAGGACCCCCTGATGATCCTCTAATCGCCTGAGCCAAGGTGTGAAAGCGGGTGTGTGTCCCAATCAGCCAGGGTTTGGGGTGAGCCCATTGTGAAACCTGGCCCCACCTTATCATGCGACGCCTGTGGCCGACGAGGTAAGGCTATTGTGAGCGTACTCCACCCACGTCAGTTGCTCGCTCCAGGTGGTCTGATTAGTGGACGTCAAGCAACGGAGAGCTGCTTTGAGTTCTTGGTTGGCCCGTTCCGCTTGACCGTTGGTCTGTGGATGAAAACCTGACGAGAGACTGACCTGGGCCCCTAAGGAGGTGCAGAACTCCCTCCAAACACGTGACGTGAACTGTGGGCCTCGGTCCGAGACCACTTCAGCGGGGATCCCGTGGAGGCGAAACACATGAGTTGACAGAAGAGGGGGGTCTCCAGGGCGGTGGGGAGCTTGGGGAGAGCAACAAAGTGGGCAGCTTTAGAAAAACGGTCGACAATGGTGAGAATGACTGTGTTACCTGATGACGGCGGAAGACCAGTGACAAAGTCAACCGCAATGTGGGACCAGGGGCGGCTTGGCGTAGGTAAGGGATGAAGTAGGCCAGCAGCGGGCTGGTTGACAGGTTTATTCTGGGCACAGGTTGGACAGGCGGCGATGAATTCTTGGACGTCTTTGGCTAGTGTAGGCCACCAGGCGAACCGCTTGATGAAGGTGACAGTGCAATGAATGCCCGGATGACAGGTGAGTTTTCCGCCGTGGGCCCATTATAGCACTCGTGAGCGAACGGACGTGGGAACAAAGAGCAATCCTGGGGGACCAGTCCCCGGATCCGGTTCTGCCCGCTGGGCCTCCTGTATGGCGGACTCGATCTCCCACAACAGGGCTCGGATAATGCATGTGGGAGGGAGAATGGGAGCCTCACGGTTGGGGTCCTCTGCAGTAGTGAATAGGCGGGAAAGGGCATCTGGTTTCACGTTCCGAGAGCCGGGCCTGTAGGTGATGGTGAAGCAGAATCTGGTAAAGAACAGAGCCCACCTGGCTTGTCGGGCATTTAGTCGTTTAGCCGACCGGATGTATTCGAGGTTCTTGTGGTCAGTCCATACCACAAAGGGTTCTGTTGCGCCCTCTAGCCAGTGGCGCCACTCCTCCAGGGCGAGTTTGATTGCCAACAGCTCCCTGTCCCCGATGTCGTAGTTCTGCTCTGCAGGAGAGAGACGACGGGAGAAGTAAGCACAAGGGTGGAGCTTACCCTCTAGTTGCTGGGAGAGAACGGCTCCGACCCCTACATCCGAGGCGTCCACTTCCACGATAAACTGCCGCTTGAGATTCGGTTGCCGGAGGATGGGCGCTGACGCGAAGCGTTTCTTTAGCCGGGAGAAAGCCTCCTGAACCTGATCATCCCAGCAGAAAGGTACCTTAGGTTAAGTTAAACGGGTTAGTGGTAAGGCAATCTTGCTGTAATCACGAATGAACCTCCGATAAAAGTTTGCAAAACCGAGGAACCGTTGAAGCTGCTTACGGTTAGGTGGAGTGGGCCAGTCCAAGACTGCTTGTACCTTAGCTGGATCGGTTCTTAAATCGCCCTGTTCGATGATGTAGCCCAAAAATGACACAGTACTCACATGAAACTCGCACTTCTCCCCTTTAACAAAGAGGTGATTCTCCAGGAGACGTTGCAGGACTTGTACATGATCAGAGAGAGAGAGTGGGAGAAGATGAGGATGTCATCAAGGTACACAAACACAAAACGATTGATGAAATCTCGGAGAACATCGTTGACTAGACCCTGAAACACAGCTGGAGCATTAGTCAGTCCAAACGGCATGACCAAGTATTCAAAATGGCCCAAGTGCGTGTTGAAGGCCGTTTTCCACTCGTCTCCCTCTCTCATCCTGACTAAGTGGTAGGCATTCCGCAGATCGAGCTTAGTGAAAATGGTCCCCCCCTGCAGGAGTTCAAAGGCGGAGGATAAGAGTGGCAGAGGTTATTTATTCTTAATGGTAATGTTATTGAGGCCCTGGAAATCAATACATGGCCGAAGGCTTTTATCCTTCTTAGTGACGAAAAAGAACCCGGCAGCCACAGGGGATGAAGAGGGGCGAATCAGTCCATCAGCCAAGGATTCATTAATATACTTCTCCATGCATTCACGTTCAGGTTGAGAGAGACTGTATAAGCTACTAGTGGGAAGAGGTGCACCTGGGAGCAAATCAATACTGCAGTCGTACGGGCAGTGAGGAGGAAGAGAACGGGCTCGGTCCTTACAAAATACTTGCTTGAGATCATGATACTCTGACAGGATGGCTGAAAGTTCAGGGGGCTTGTGTGGTAGTGGGTTAGATGCTTTTACTGGAGTAGCTGCTTTTAAACAGGTCATGTGACACTCCTCCCCCCACCCCAGAACCCTCTCCATCTTCCAGTCGAGTACAGGGTTATGCTGGCGTAACCATGGAAATCCTAGCACTACGGGCGTGAGAGGAGCTTCAAAGACATAAAACTGCAACAGGTCAGTGTGATTCCCAGACAGAGTTAGGGACACGGGTTCTGTAACGTGGGTTATGTTGGGGAGACGCTGACCATTTAAAGCGGTGACCTGCAACGAGTGGGGCAATGCTTGTGTGTAAATCTTAAGTTTAAGAGCGAGGGAAGCATCCATGAAGCTCTGCTCCACCCCAGAGTCAATCAGCGCCTGAAGGGAGTGAGAGGCAGAGTGGACAGTCACTTTAGCGGCTAGCATGAAGCGTGGAGGAGAATGTGAAAAGGAGACCTCGCCCACCCGTATCCTCCTTTCTACCGGCGGGGGAGGTCTTTTGGCCGTGCAGGAATGACCTTGGCGAGATGGCCCTTGTGGCTGCAGTAAAATCACTCACCAGACCTCCATCTGCGTGCTCTCTCCTCTGGGGAAATTTGGGAGCGTCCGATCTGCATGGGTTGCTCATGCTCGTCGCCGCGATCCACTTCCCGATCGCTACTTCCTCTGGAAGCCGTCTCCGCTCGCCCCACGGTCCTCTGGGAACCGTAGTTGCTGGCGCGGTGACACGCCCTCAAATGTTCATCTACCTTAACACATAAGGTGATTACTTCCGACAGAGTCTTGGGCAGCTCCCTCATTAATAGTTCGCCCTTGAGTTCATCACAAACATTGTTTAGTAAGGTACTTATCAGCGCAGGCTGCCCCCATCCAGTCTCCTTAGCCAGTGTCCAAAACTCCACAGAGAAGTCCGCCATACACCGTCTTCCTTGTTTTAAGTTCAGCAAACGGTGGCCCTCCGGTGCCCCTTGCGAACATACTTTTAAACTTTGAGAGAAAATGTCTGTGAAGGTTCTCAGTCATCCAGGTCATCGTAGTCAAAGGAGCTTGCAAAGAATGGTAAATGGTAAATGGCCTGCATTTGTATAGCGCTTTTCTAGTCCATAGGACCCCAAAGCGCTTTACACTACATTCAGTCATTCACCCATTCACACACACATTCACACACTGGCGATAGCAAGCTACATTGTAGCCACAGCTGCCCTGGGGCGCACTGACAGAGGTGAGGCTGCCGGACACAGGCGCCACCGGGCCCTCTGACCACCACCAGTAGGCAAACATGGGGTTAGTATCTTGCCCAAGGATATTTGGCAGCCAGGAGGCAGCCTGGGATCGAACCACCGACCTTCTGATTAGTGGTTGACCTGCTCTGCCACCTGAGCTACAGCCACCCCGCTCTTTAAGTTACTTGAAGACGTTTCACCTCTCATCTGAGAAGCTTCTTCAGTTCTAAGGTCAAATGGTGGAGAGTCCCAGATATAAACCTAGTGGGAGTAACCCCCCACAGAGGGACAAAAGGACCCCCTGATGATCCTCTAATCGCCTGAGACAAGGTGTGAAACTGGGTGTGGGCCCCAGTCAGCCAGAGTATCAGCCAGGCGATTAGAGGATCATCAGGGGGTCCTTTTGTCCCTCTGTGGGGGGTTACTCCCACTAGGTTTATATCTGGGACTCTCCACCATTTGACCTTAGAACTGAAGAAGCTTCTCAGATGAGAGGTGAAACGTCTTCAAGTAACTTAAAGAAGTCCAGACGCCTTTCTTTGCAAGCTCCTTTGACTTTGAGAGAAAATCAGCATAGGTAATCTCCGGGTTGGTTCGTAACACTGCTTGAGCCCAGTTTAAGGCTTGACCGCGGAGTAACTGAACAAAAAAGGCTATCTTAGCTCCATCACTTTCATACACTCAACAAAAATATAAACGCAACACCTTTGTTACTGCTCCCATTCCCCATGGGATGGACGTAGAGACCTAAAATTCATTCCAGATACACAATATAACCATCCCTCCAAAACAGTGGTCACAAATCAGTCCAAATGTGTGGTAGTGGGCACATCTGCTATATTGAGATAATCCATCCCACCTCACAGGTGTGCCACATCAGGATGCTGATCTGACATCATGAGTAGTGCACAGGTGTACCTCAGACTGCCCACAACAAAAGGCCACCCTGGAATGTGCAGTTTTGTCTCACAGCAAAATGCCACAGATGCCACAAGCAATGAGGGAGCGTGCAATTGGCATGCTGACAGCAGGAATGTCAACCAGATCTGTCGCCCGTGCATTGAATGTTCATTTCTCAACCATAAGCCGTCTCCACAGGCGTTTCAGAGAATATGGCAGCACATCCAACCGGCCTCACAACCGCAGACCTCGTGTAACCACACCAGCCCAGGACCTCCACATCCAGCAGGTTCACCTCCAAGATCGTCTGAGACCAGCCACCCAGACAGCTGCTGGAACAATTGGTTTGCACAACCAAACAATTTCTGCACAAACTGTCAGAAACCGTCTCAGGGACGCTCAACTGCATGCCCGTCGTCCTCATCGGGGTCTTGACCTGACTCCAGCTCGTCGCCGTAACAGACTTGTGTGGGCAAATGCTCACACTCGATGGCGTCTGGCACGTTGGAGAGGTGTGCGCTTCACGGATGAATCATGGTTCACATTGTTCAGGGCAGATGGCAGCTGAGAATGTCCCAGTTCTTGCATGGCCAGCATACTCACCGGACATGTCACCCATTGAGCATGTTCGGGGTGTGCTTGACCGGCGTATACGACAGCGTGTACCAGTTCCCACGAATATCCAACAGCCTTGCACAGCCATTGAAGTGGAGTGGACCAACATTCCACAGGCCACAATTGAGAATCTGATAGACTCCATGCGACGATGTGTTGCACTGCATGAGGCAAATGGTGGTCACACCAGATACTGACCGGTTCTGGGTCCCCAGACCCCCAATAGCGCAAAAAACTGTACATTCCAAGGTGGCCTTTTGTTGTGGGCAGTCTGAGGTACACCTGTGCACTACTCATGATGTCAGATCAGCATCCTGATGTGGCACACCCGTGAGGTGGAATGGATTATCTCAATATAGCAGATGTGCCCACTACCACACATTTGGACTGATTTGTGACCACTGTTTGGGTGGGATGGTTATATTGTGTATCTGGAATGAATTTTAGGTCTCTACGTCCATCCCATGGGGAATGGGAGCAGTAACAAAGGTGTTGCGTTTATATTTTTGTTGAGTGTATGTTCTCTCCAGCCTCTCTCCACTCCGCTAGCCCCCTGTCACTCCTTCCACACTCCACACGGGGAAACACGGGGACGGGGACAACATCTCCTGCAAAAAGAAAAACAATTGCAAAAAGAAAAACACCTGCAAAAAGAAAAATGCTGCAAAAAGAAAAACACCTGCAAAAACAAAAACACTTGCAAAAACAAAAACGCTGCAAAAACAAAAACGCTGCAAAAGCACACAAGACACAACAGAAATGTTTCTGGGGAGACAATAACCCGACAGATCAGATGCACGAACCAAAACATGTATGTATGGCTGTATCCCAATTCAGGGTCTGCATGCTTGAAGTACGCGTACTACGTACAGTGCGTACTATAAGTACGAGAAGTGCGGAAGTGAGAGGCTTGTGAAATGGGACGGTCTAGCCTTCGTCGCACTGTTCAGGTTGCCTAGCAACCATAATACTAACCACGAGAAACATTACATACAGCTTTGTTTGACAGAAATGAAGGAGAAAAAATGTTTTGTTGGTCATTCATTTTTGTCATGACATCACTTTGATTAGTTGAGTATCTGAGGCTGAGACCACGGGACTGTAAAACATGATTGTTGGGCTTCATTTCTGTGCTGAACAGTCATTTAAGATTAGTTAGTAAATAACAATTAGTTAATGTTGTTCATGAGACTAAAATCATCTCACTGTGGTAATGTAAATATGATATGGCCAATATTATATGTATTATCAGATTATTATGATATACATATATGTATAAAAAAAATAAAAAAAAAAACACCCAGCATGCCCCTGCGGGCGGTTTATCCTTCAAGCTCGGGTCCTCTACCAGAGGCCTGGGAGCTTGAGGGCCCTGCGCAGTATCTTAGCTGTTCCCAGGACTGCGCTCTTTTGGACAGAGATCTCCGATGTTGTTCCCGGGATCTGCTGGAGCCACTCGCCTAGCTTGGGAGTCACCGCACCTAGTGCTCCGATTACCACGGGGACCACCGTTACCTTCACCCTCCACATCCTCTCGAGCTCTTCTCTGAGCCCTTGGTATTTCTCCAGCTTCTCGTGTTCCTTCTTCCTGATATTGGCCAGGGTTACTTACTACGCAAGTAACCCTGGCGGAAGGGACTACACGAATAGGATGAGGGACCTATGGATGGATGGATGGATGGATGGATGGATGGATGGATGGATGGATGGATGGATGGATAGATAGATAGATAGATAGATAGATAGATAGATAGATAGATAGATAGATAGATAGATAGATAGATAGATAGATAGATAGATAGATAGATAGATAGATAGATAGATAGATAGATATTACAGGATATATTACAGCAGTGAGCTTGAACTCTGGGTCAAAGATTCAAGTTGCAGTTATTTATATTTCCTATCACCTTAATCTTCACTCAAAGACAAGTATCTTTGACAGTGCATATATAGATGTATTATATATAAGAGACAAATGTTGTTCCTTCAGTATGTTGGTATTACTAAATTTGGCTCAATGCTTACATATATGTGTAAAAAGCAAATGTACGAGCTGTGATAACTGTGTCTGATAGAATGAGGAGTAGACTGATATATAAAATATTCCTTTATTGGGTGAGAAAATCAGACCATGTCATAACTGCTTTAAGTCATACAGAATAGATATCAGAGCCTTAAACAGGCTGACTTCTGCTAAATGGGTCAAACTGGGCAGAAAGTCTACAAACACATAACATCCTTATAGAATATGATGTAACACTATAGATCAACTTACCTCAGAATATATAAAGCATATAAACAATTACAGCAATATGATGCAACAAACACAGCAGTGCTACTGATCCAAAATACTCAAAGCTTCATAGAACTGAAACAAACATTTATTTTTAGCTCCATTCTGCTGCTGATACATACTTTAGGTTTCTGAAGATTAAACTTGTTGCTGCCTTTCATAGTGTGTAACTTGAAGGCCCTGAGTACTTTCTCCCACACTGAAAACACTGGGATGATCACATTATTTGAACATTACCTAATAAGACTGATTCAGGACAGACAGTTATGTTAATAAACTTTCCTAGCAGTCCTTCACAAACAGGGAACAGTCTGTCTATTCTCTCCATCTGTCAGCTGCTGATGGCTCTTCCTCCTCCTCTTCCTCACACACTGTTGAGTTTATCCTGGTGGATCATCAGGGGTGCAAAGCCTCACAGATGATGTGCAGCAGTGTGCAGTGGCGTGCACAGACATTTTGGGGGGCAAGTGCTCCAGGGGGAAAAAAGGGCACTTTTTGCATATGTGGAAAACCTTTTCTTTTTATAATAAAAAAAATCGCACAGGTTAAATGCAATTTGACTTTTATTTCAAAACATTCTCTAAAAATCAAAAATCACACCACAAAAAGATAAAATCTATATCCAACTCTAAACTATATACATACATATTCTCAAGTGTCCATTAAATGGAGTGTACTGCTCTAAAGAAGCATCCTTCTTGGTGCCATGTCTTTGTAGATGTTGATGACCTCGTTGTAATTGATCTCCACATCTTTCTCAATGGCCAACAAGAGGAGATCAGACAACCTTTCTTCTCCACACAAACTTCTTAGTTTATTTTTGATTATTTTTAGCTTTGAAAAGGATCTTTCAACTGTCGCAGTTGTCACTGGTAGTGTTGCGTAGATCTGAATCATTTTGACAAAGGCAGGAAAGATCAGCTGGCCATTGTTTTCCCTCAGTATCAGAAATATTTCTCTGAGGTCTTTTGAACTAAAGCTGGAGTGGAAGACCTTTAATTCTGTTTTGAGCTGGTCCTCATCTTCTCCATAGAATTCACAGAGGATGTGGACAGCTTCAATGGCTTCTGGGTTTGGTGGGCCTACCCAGTTAGCATGCACAGTTAAGGGCTGGAAGGACTGAATGATTCTGGCCGTTGGGCTTCCAGTATTGTCCCCTTTGAACCTCCTGTTCAGTTCCCCAGTCATGATGTCCAGAAAGGTGAAATATACACCACTCCTGAAATATGCCTCCACTGACTCAACCTGAGCACCTACTTGAGACACTGTGGTGTTGTGTTGGAAACGCACTGGAACTTTCCGCTTTCTCTCCTGACCAGGCACCACGGTAGGTACTGGAATGTTGAAACTCTCTGCCTTCTTTGATGCACATCTAAATATCTCTCCAAATTTCTCCTCAGACCTCATGGTTTGCAATGTGTGAAGCACACCATCAATTACCTTGTAGGCAGTGGAATGGTCCAACCCTTCTTCCTGCAGAGAATCTGATGCCAAAGCAGTGACTTCGAATACTGGTGTGGTGATTTCCATGCAGAGAATGAACATAAAATTAATGGCATTTCTGTACATCTGAGCATCACCTTGGGCCAGGTTAGGTGGGTCACTGTCACTGATGTCATCAAGGAGCATCAAAATGGCAGCACATTGAAACGTATCTGTCATTGCGCTTTATTTTAAATGTATGGATGTGTGTTGGATCTGTTGGGTATTGTAAAGCTGCTAACTTTGACATTATGTGATCGATCTGTTCTTCCTCATTGTGGTCTTCAGAGAGCACTACATCAGTGTCTGTAGGCCTAACTGAACCTGTTGCTGCATTGGTCGCGGCTTCATCTGTTTCTATATCTCCCTCTTCTGCTATGCTGGTAGATGGCATAGAGCTGCTTCCCTGCTGTGACTGACTACAATGGAACAATAATAATAATAATAGTATTATTATTTATCATAATAATAAGCTTAAACAGATAGTTTTAATAATAACCCATACTGCAAGTCTTGTAACATAGAAATAACTTTCGTAGGTACAAAATAATAGTTAGCTCAATGCCTGCTGATTAAGTTCATTAAAAACTAAGTGTGAACAGCTTTTAAGATTTTTCAATAGAATTAACTGCAAGGAGCAGGTTACATTAAAACATTAAAATAGAACCTGACTCTGCCCTTGACTCTTACCTTTCATCTTCATTTTCCTTTGCTTTCATCCAGGAGAGCAGAGAACTGCTTCCCTGGGCTGCCTGTTGTAGATCCCTTTCTTTCTCCTTTCTCAGCATCTCTTTCCTAGGCCTTATGCTTGCTGAAATTAGTAAATAAATAGACCAAAATGTATGAGAACGAATAAGACTGACTGTGGTCATTACAAGAACAGGGCAGAATGGTCGTTTTCACAGGCAATCGGGAACTGCCTATTTTTCCTTTAGCAAATTAATGTGTTAATGTTGCCAATATGTTACACCAAAAAAAATTAACATGTCTAACCAGTGCTTCTCAAAACTTTTAACATGCACCACCCCCAACACCGTACCCTTCAAACTACCAATAACAACGTCACTGTTCTATCACAATCAGGTCACAACACAGTGCGTAAATGTCTGCGAGCATCGCTGAGTCAGTAACAACCAGTTAGGCTAAAGACTGCATCTTTAGACAGTTGGACGGTGTTCTAACTTTCTCACAGGAGACACCTACTAAAGACAGTCAAAGACATTAATTTCAATCTTACCAAAGTAGGACAGTAGTTGACGTTAGTTATGGAAAGGCTAATCCACAAAAACGGAGAAACGTCCATAATTCCATTATTCATAATCATGTCAAGGTTTTAGGTTTTTCTGCAGTTCCATCTCTAAAAAGTGTGATGTCTTCCCGTCACTGATTTCAGTTTGAAAACTTTGTATTTATTCACAGATTTCCGTGAGATCATCCTAAAATTTGTAACGAAAAATGGGCTCAAAAGAGCCCTCTGCCTAACGGCATGTAGCCTATAGCATAACGTGATATTTTCAGTAGTATATGCAAAAAGGTCGGAATTGATGGAGAGTGGGGTTGCCTAAATGGTTTAGGTTACATTTTAAATGTGTCGTTTTTTTGTTTATACATATGGATGGATGGAGGGGGCAAGCTGGCAAAGTTTGTCATGTGCAGTTTCTGACAGGCTACTTCACAACAAAACAATTGCAGGTTGGTCTTAGAGGGCAAACAGAATAATTTCACTCGATTCATGGGTTACCTGACTGGTTGGGAAGGGAAAGAGCTGCCGTGTTGTCCGCCGTGGTTCCCAGTCGCTATAGTTAGCCTACTATGCCTACTCCAAGTAGTCCTATGTCATGCCGCTGCTACACGCCTCACAACAAATGAACTGCAAGCGTGTTCACGTGACACGGTGACAGTGAAAAAGCGACAGGGTTCGGGTGTCTTTGAAGAAGGGGCACAAATCAAGCCATTATTTTCACACCTTTTTAAATCGCGCAGCTTAAAAAAAAAAATAAAAATCACGTCTTTCAAAAGGGCACTTTTTTGGACTGAGGGCAAAAGGGCAAGTGCTTCAGCACCACCTCGTCTCTATCTGTGCATGCCAGTGGCAGTGTGTCCCTCAGTCTGTCCTCACTCTGGACACTTTTTTGTTTTTGCAAGTGTTTTTGTTTTTGCAGGTGTTTTTCTTTGGCAGGTGTTTTTGTTTTTGCAGCAATTTTCTTTTTGCAGGTGTTTTTCTTTTGCAGGTGTTTTTGTTTTTGCAGCATTTTTCTTTTTGCAGGTGTTTTTGTTTTTGCAAGTGTTTTTCTTTTTGCAGGTGTTTTTCTTTTGCAGGTGTTTTTGTTTTTGCAGGTGTTTTTCTTTTGCAGGGGTTTTTGTTTTTGCAGGTGTTTTTCTTTTGCAGATGTTTTTGTTTTTGCAGCATTTTTCTTTTTGCAGGTGTTTTTCTTTTGCAGGTGTTTTTGTTTTTGCAGCATTTTTCTTTTTGCAAGTGTTTTTCTTTTGCAGGTGTTTTTGTTTTTGCAGGTGTTTTTCTTTTGCAAGTGTTTTTGTTTTTGCAGCAATTTTCTTTTTGCAGGTGTTTTTCTTTTTGCAGGTGTTTTTCTTTTGCAGGTGTTTTTCTTTTTGCAGGTGTTTTTCTTTTGCAGGGGTTTTTGTTTTTGCAGGTGTTTTTCTTTTGCAGGTGTTTTTGTTTTTGCAGCATTTTTCTTTTTGCAGGTGTTTTTCTTTTGCAGGTGTTTTTGTTTTTGCAGCATTTTTGTTTTTGCAGGTGTTTTTCTTTTGCAGGTGTTTTTGTTTTTGCAGCATTTTTCTTTTGCAGGGGTTTTTGTTTTTGCAGGTGTTTTTCTTTTGCAGGGGTTTTTGTTTTTGCAGGTGTTTTTCTTTTGCAGGGGTTTTTGTTTTTGCAGGTGTTTTTCTTTTGCAGGTGTTTTTGTTTTTGCAGCATTTTTCTTTTTGCAGGTGTTTTTCTTTTTGCAGGTGTTTTTCTTTTGCAGGTGTTTTTGTTTTTGCAGCATTTTTCTTTTTGCAAGTGTTTTTCTTTTTACAGGTGTTTTTCTTTTGCAGGTGTTTTTGTTTTTGCAGGTGTTTTTCTTTTGCAAGTGTTTTTGTTTTTGCAGCATTTTTCTTTTTGCAGGTGTTTTTCTTTTTGCAGGTGTTTTTCTTTTGCAGGTGTTTTTCTTTTGCAGGTGTTTTTGTTTTTGCAGCATTTTTCTTTTTGCAGGTGTTTTTCTTTTGCAGGTGTTTTTCTGTTTGCAGGTGTTTTTCTTTTGCAGGTGTTTTTGTTTTTGCAGCATTTTTCTTTTTGCAAGTGTTTTCTGAAGTTGCAGTCCGTTTGGCCTCTCAGGGCCACCGTAACAGGTGGAATCAGGACCACATTAAGACCTAATCACCTTCTCTCTCTGTCACACACACACACACACACACACACACACACACACACACACACACACACACACACACACACACACACACACACACACACATTTGCTGTAACACAAAAAGAGAGAGAGTATTTAAATGTAAAGTCTGAACATTAGTCACTCTGTCTTCGGTGTGTGTTAGGAGGGTAAAAGTCCAGCTGGCTTATTTTCCTACCTGGACTCCATGGTAACGTTGTCATAAAAGCACGTCAATAATTAATATGGACTTTTGCGTGTGCGTGCTTTCAAAGTTTTCCTCACACACTCTCTCTCTCTCTCTCTCTCTCTCTCTCTCTCTCTGTTATTACAGTCTGTGTGTGTGTGTGTGTGTGTGTGTGTGTGTGTGTGTGTGTGTGTGTGTTCCTGTCTTGCTGTCTTGTGAGAGCCAACAGTCACACACACCGGTCCTCACAAATTTGAAGGCCTTTTTGAGGCTCAAAATGTGGTTTTAGTGTCAGGATTACAATTAGGTTATGGTTAGCTTTATGGTAGTTTAATAGTTTAATTATTTATATAGCACAATAATTACAACAGGAGCGTTGACCAAAGTGCTGTACAAGAATACAACATACATAATAAAACAACTTAGAGTATTAAAAGCAAACACCAAATATGAATTAACAAACAACTCTCATGCCGTATTAAAAGCCAGTAAATAAAAATGCGTTTTAAGATGAGATTTAAAAAGATTGACAGTATGAGCCTGTCTGATGTGTAGGGGTAAATTATTCCACAGCTTAGGTGCTACGACTGCAAATGCTCGATCACCTCTATGAACCAGCCTCGACCTTGGTACAGCTAAAAGCAAAAGATCACTTGATGGTAAGGGTTAGGGTTAGGATTTCATTTTTAATGGTTAGGGTTAGGGTAAGGGGCTAGGAAAAGCATTATGTCAATGTCCTCACTAAGATAGCTGAACGGGTGTCAGTGTGTGTGCGCACGTGTGTGTAGGGAGGGAGGGAGCAGAGCAGACTTTGCCCTGCATGCAGGAAACTGTCGCTCAGTCGCCACACCACCAACAACGCTGCGACCAGCCGAGGAACTTCACACCAGCCAGTGAGTACAAACTGGGAGAACTGGAAGAACAGATTCACAGCTGGGGGTGAGGGGGACCACATTTAATGCCTGTGTCACTGATCCTATGTTCAATCTGAGCTTGCAGGTCCAGCTCAGAGGTCAGTCATGTGACTGAAGGCCTCACCTGTGACATCATAGCAGGGCCAGTGTTTATATATGAGGTGAAAACACTAACACACTTCTGTATGAGAATATTATGGTTTATCAAAGTTGGGGGGAAAGTTTTCATGGTCAGTGTGATCGCTTCTACCTGTGGTTACTCAGCTGTTTGAACCTCCTGATGACTTAATGGCAGTCGCTCCAGGAAGTATCCAGAGCCGCTCGTTTGATCTTACATTTCCCACTGCAGTATTTTAAAGTATTTGATTTACTTTGTTTTAGAACGAAAATAATTGATTGTATATAGAAGACTGATTTCTGGACTGCATCCATAGAGTGAGGAGCATTACACAGACGCAGACAGACACCTGGTCATTAGTTCTGAGTCCAAGTAGAATCCAAGAATTTCATTCACAGACTTCTTGAATGGTCTGCTAGTACAATTAACTGCACAGCAGAAATATTGTTGTTCAGGTAATCAATTAAAAACGACATTCTCCAACAGCAGGTCTTTGATGTAGCCACTGTTGAAGTGCATTCAACCTGCAATCTTCTTGATGCCCTATGGGGGCGACATCTGGGGTCCGATTGTATGGAAGTCTATGAGAAAATGAGCCTATTACACAACTTATCTCTCACCTCAGTTAATACTTTCCTAATGAGTTTATGGTCTCAGTCTCCACTTCCAGGTCTTATCAAATACAACATGGTGTTCAGTTTGTAACTTATGGACCCATTGGAGGATTGAGCTGAGTAGGGAAGGATTTAGAGCATGGATAGGAGCATGCAGTGTAGGAAAGAGCCGTTATTTTAAGAAGAGAGGTGACTATTGAGCAGCAGTATAGCTTCATGCTGAGAAGGAGCACTACAGATGAGGAAGTCAGGAGTGGTAGGTAGTAGGTGGAGGTATGCCCTGGAGATGAGAGAAATAAAAGTCATTAGAAACAAGACAGAATAGAGAGTGGATATATTGGACAAAAGCGGCAGAAGGAAAAGAGGAAGACCTCAGAGGAGGTTTATGGATGTAGTGAAGGAAGGCTGTTAGTGAGGTAGGCAGATCCGCCATGATGATCCCTAAAGGGAGCAACCAGAAGAAGAAGAAGAAGAAGAGTGTCTCTCATTGGTTTCTAAAAAGTCTGTGGCACTAAAATCAGGCAGCTTTGACTCTCACATAGAAGTCTTTGCACATCAAGCCATTCTTCAAGAGTTTTTGTGGAGTGCTGCAGCCCACTGACCTGATCTAAGTGCATGGTGAATGCTCCAAGCTGAACCCCTGTATCTGTTGCTGGTTGGGGACTGAGATAATCCCAGTCCAAAGAAACATACAGTAGTTGAGACAACTTTGGAGGCAAGGTGTAGTCAGACTCAGAAATCTGTGTGGTTTTTCTGTGTCCTGGTGGTCTGTGGGAGGCTCTGTCAGGTCATCAACCCTTAACCTGTGTAATCTGTGGATTATGATGGTATGACATCTGCACGGGCACCTGTCGATTCGGTTTGTGAGATTGCTGACACACGTTTGCCATCAGGATGGCCCTCCCCAGTGCTCGCTCTATTAATTTCATTCTTCTCAGTGATGTCTTCAGTCAAGAGAATTTGGACTTCGTAACAAAGACTTGGCAGCACAATTTGGAATTTAATCATCTGACTGAGCTCTGTCCAAAATAGTGCTCCTTTGTTGGTGGTGGACTCGCCGTCATCTTTAAGAACTGCGTTATTTGTTAGTCTGTGTTTTTTGGACATATCTATATCGAAAACAACTTGTTGTGGATAGGCGTAGCTTTGGGTCATGTGGTGTCGGTAATAGTAATAGTGATTGCTATATCACCTGTTCACAGCCCGAGGGAATTTTTGTGAATGAGTGGGTGATGGGGGAAGTTGACTTTTGCTCACCGCTCAAGTTTAGAATGTTTATTTTGATCACTGTTTTTCTACAGATTTTAAGGATTTGATAACAAATAAAGAAGTTTTTAATCTGGAACTTTGACTTATGTTTTGAACAGCGGGCGCGTCAACATTATCCCCCTATTAGCCCCTAACCCATTCCACAATTGAGCCCTACACACAGACACACAAATCTTATTTAAAAATCTTTTAAAAACCTTATTCCCATTCAGATTGTAGCCTCCATCTCTCTTGAATATTGATTGGAAATAGATTATTTCTAGCTCTAAACATTATCTGTGCTATATTGTAATTAACCAAGTCATGGAGTTTTCACAACTTTTGTCTGTGTCTGTCTTTTAATACAGAGCTTACCCTTCCTAAACAGTTATTCAGTCAGCATATTATCATCCAGCATGCCACTGAACTTTATCGGATTTGTTTAATGTTAAGTTAGAGTCAGTATTGGATGCAGAAATGTTTGTTAGAGATTTTAATGAAAAGACAGGCATTCAAAGAGTCATTTCTTTTGGATAAATGAAGCTCGTCTGCAGTTAGAAGGTCCAAACCACCGAATGAAAAGTGCATCATGTGAAGGAATGAGAAAAGGGAGTCTGCATATTTTATCAGTATTATATTGTTCAGTAAAAGAAATCTTAATGTCCTTTTAATAAAAATAAGCAGACAGGTATCTCCTGCTTTTTCATACTTACACGTGTTCTTTAACAGGTATTCTCTAACATTTCTTACTTTTATTATTAAAAAATAAATTGTATTTATTTGGTAAATAAAGTAAAATAAAATGTTGGCAAAAATGCTGTGCCTTCATCTGCTCACTCTGTTACTGATTTTTCTTGTTCTTTAAATCTGGATTGTTTTCAAAACCCTGTTGAGTATCACTGATCTGACAGGCAAAATGAAACTTTCATCGAGCCCTGCAGGTGTGCTTCCCACATCACTGTGCTAAATGTTTTTAATTCAAAACCCAAGAAACAATCTCACCTGGACTCATCCTCACCTGAACATTGTGGATTGGTATCCAGGCCGTCGTTTCTTGTCAAAGATTTGAGAAAAGCCAGGTTCTATCAGAGGTTTCTTCCTGTTAAAAGGGAGTTTTTTTCTCAGTGTGCCACTGTGCTATTGTTGGGGTCTTTACCCTACAATATAAAGCACCTTGAGGTGATGTTATATAAACAAAATTTAGTTAAATTGAAAAACTGTGAAATGTTGTTTATAAGTAAATGTATATATTAAAACTTCACTAAAGCTTGTCTCACTGCAGGTGTTCATCATGAATTCTTCAGCACCACCTCCTCCATCATCATCATCATCATCATCACCGGCATCAACATCTACCTCGATCAGAGCTGGGAAACAAACCCAGCTGAACTCCTCTTCATCCTCTCCCCCTCCTCCTCCTTTTACTCTGTCTCTCAGAAGTCCTGAGCTGCAAGCAGAGTTTCTAAGAGGTAACCTTTTTCTAAGGCTCAATTTTGTGTTGATGGATAACTGAACAGAACCTGAAACAGGGCCCTGAGGGGCCCGGGTGGTCCTGGGTTTCTGTATCAAACTACCACAGAAGAATTGCAAAACCCCAAATCTCAAGCACAAACAGCCACAAATGTCTTCTTATCTTTGTCTTTCCAGAGTGTCGGAACAAATTTAAGCCTCACAGCGACGACAGTGAATCCAGCGGGGTTTCCTCCACCACCTCCCCTGTGGCCTCCCCCTTCAGCCTCACTCCTTCCTCCTCCCCCTCCAGTTCTTCATCCACCTCGCCGTCCCCTGGCTTCAAGGACAGACAAGGTGAGCCGGCTGGAAGTACTGTCCTAACCTATGTGAAGTGACTAGCTCGCCCTGGTGGAGAGGACCCATTAATAGAAAACATATCTCTGAGAGACTTTGACGAGCTGTTACTGGTTTATTGTGCTGATGTAAAACAAACAGGCTCCACTCTTGGGTGTGGCATTTTGTGTTTTAGAGATTTGGTTGGACCCATATGAAAACTAAAATTATTGTCTTTGTTCAGCTCGTCTGTCACTGTCCAGCCCCGAGCTCCTTTCTGAACTGAAGGAATCCAAAAACCGCTCCCTCCGACACGTCCCCGCGCAAAAGGGAATGACCACCGTTTTCTCAGGGCGAGGAAGAGCATCAAGACAGGTGAGCAGAAACAACGTTTCTCCGTCTGGCTCTCCAGCTTTCCTTCTTTTCATTAAGACTACAAACTAACTTTATTAAAACCTTACAACACAGCAGCCATGATGTAAAGATTCAGAAACATTTTAAAGCCTTTATTTATTTTATCCATTTATTTTATAACATTCATAACCAATGTGTGAAACGATGACACTGAGAAATTTTGTTTATGTTTAAAAAATGTCTGATCACCTGTAATCCTTTGAAAGGCAAATCTTTCCACTGATGTATTTCAGTTGCTCCATATAGTCCTACTTTGATTTCATAGAGTTTGAGATGCTTCTAGTGGCTGACGGTTCTGGACTACAGACAGGCCAGTTTAACAGCTTTACTCATTACTAGAATTTGATTTAGCATCGTCTTGCTGGAGTAAGAAAGGTGTCGTCTGGATGGCGGCATGTGCTACTTGTAAACCTGCAGATATGGTTCAGCACTGGGGCCATCCAAAGAGTGACTTCCTAAAGCAACCAGAGATGTGTCGGTTTTCTGAGACAAAGTTAGGAAAGGATACATTTAAAGGAATTAAATGATCTGAATTAAATTCTTTAATTTTTCTTTTCAGGCGTCTGACTCCACTACACCCACCAAACCGGCCAATCCGAGGGTTTCTCGCTGACTTTATGAGCAATGTGTCAACCAGACTATGAACTCTAATTCTCCGTATTAATTATGTAAATACAGTGTCACAAGCTAAATGTTATGAATGCTGAAAGTGTAAAAACTCATCACCAGCTCCTGAACCATGTAGAAGACCCTGAAATAAAGTACAGAACAAGGCTCTGCAGATTTATATTTGTTCATCAATTAAAAATGTTCAGTTCATTTTTAGAGAAAGAAAAAAATAATTAATTTAACCAAATGTCTGGTCATGCAGGCTGGAGTGTGGACTTCAAGCCATGACTTTGTTGTTGCTAGGGTATCTTGTCTCACCACTTCAGAGTTCTGAATACTAAAGCTCAAAGGTATAAGGAGTGAAAGCTGATATCCAAGAGGTAAATGTTGAATTGAATAATTAGGGTACTTGCGTAGCTATTGCTGTGGATATAGCTCAGCCGGGAGCGTCTAAAGAGCAGTTCTTGAACTTTTTCTCTCTTGACCACAGTTTTTTCCCAATACTGATTGGTAGATTAGGATTCCACTTGCTGTCACATATTCAGGGAGTGCAGAATTATTAGGCAAGTTGTATTTTTGAGGAATAATTTTATTATTGAACAACAACCATGTTCTAAATGAACCCAAAAAACTCATTAACATCAAAGCTGAATGTTTTTGGAAGTAGTTTTTAGTTTGTTTTTAGTTTTAGCTATTTTATCTGTGTGTGCAGGTGACTATTACTGTGCATAATTATTAGGCAACTTAACAAAAAACAAATATATACCCATTTCAATTATTTATTTTTACCAGTGACACCAATATAACATCTCCACATTCACAAATATACATTTCTGACATTCAAAAACAAAACAAAAACAAATCAGCGACCAATATAGCCACCTTTCTTTGCAAGGACACTCAAAAGCCTGCCATCCATGGATTCTGTCAGTGTTTTGATCTGTTCACCATCAACATTGCGTGCAGCAGCAACCACAGCCTCCCAGACACTGTTCAGAGAGGTGTACTGTTTTCCCTCCTTGTAAATCTCACATTTGATGATGGACCACAGGTTCTCAATGGGGTTCAGATCAGGTGAACAAGGAGGCCATGTCATTAGTTTTTCTTCTTTTATACCCTTTCTTGCCAGCCATGTGGAGTACTTGGACGCGTGTGATGGAGCATTGTCCTGCATGAAAATCATGTTTTTCTTGAAGGATGCAGACTTCTTCCTGTACCACTGCTTGAAGAAGGTGTCTTCCAGAAACTGGCAGTAGGACTGGGAGTTGAGCTTGACTCCATCCTCAACCCGAAAAGGCCCCACAAGCTCATCTTTGATGATACCAGCCCAAACCAGTACTCCACCTCCACCTTGCTGGCGTCTGAGTCGGACTGGAGCTCTCTGCCCTTTACCAATCCAGCCACGGGCCCATCCATCTGGCCCATCAAGACTCACTCTCATTTCATCAGTCCATAAAACCTTAGAAAAACCAGTCTTGAGATATTTCTTGGCCCAGTCTTGACGTTTCAGCTTGTGTGTCTTGTTCAGTGGTGGTCGTCTTTCAGCCTTTCTTACCTTGGCCATGTCTCTGAGTATTGCACACCTTGTGCTCTTGGGCACTCCAGTGATGTTGCAGCTCTGAAATATGGCCAAACTGGTGGCAAGTGGCATCTTGGCAGCTGCACGCTTGACTTTTCTCAGTTCATGGGCAGTTATTTTGCGCCTTGGTTTTTCCACACGCTTCTTGCGACCCTGTTGACTATTTTGAATGAAACGCTTGATTGTTCGATGATCACGCTTCAGAAGCTTTGCAATTTTGAGACTGCTGCATCCCTCTGCAAGATATCTCACTATTTTTGACTTTTCTGAGCCTGTCAAGTCCTTCTTTTGACCCATTTTGCCAAAGGAAAGGAAGTTGCCTAATAATTATGCACACCTGATATAGGGTGTTGATGTCATTAGACCACACCCCTTCTCATTACAGAGATGCACATCACCTAATATGCTTAATTGGTAGTAGGCTTTCGAGCCTATACAGCTTGGAGTAAGACAACATGCATGAAGAGGATGATGTGGACAAAATACTCATTTGCCTAATAATTCTGCACTCCCTGTATGTGATCTTTAAAAGTTGTATTATTCATATTAGACGTCAGGGTTTAAAATACTGGGGTAAATGTACTGTGTGCAATCCTTTGAATCAAAATGCTGTCTTCAATTAAAATGTCCATTTCAACGATTTCTTTTGCTGCTTCCGTGGACCAGAGATCCACCATTCAGCACTGAGTGAAGGTACGCTTTCAGGGGTTAGGATTTTAAGGTTAGCTGTCTGTTAGACTTCACTGCATCCACTTTTAGTGCAATTTTCTAACCAATAATACGGCTCCTATGCAATCAATTGACAGTGTCCAAGAAATTTATTCTCCAAGTTTGTGAGTGAAATAGTTTTTCTTTTTTTTATTTGGATGCTACTCAACAGAATGTCTCTGTGTGATGCAATTAGAAAATAATTAATATAGTGGTGGCAAACGCACTAAAATCAAGGCTTCAAAGCTGTAGGTAACATCACCTTGGCTACACCTGTATTTAAATTTTTTATTTTGACTCCAGAGACAGGCCAGGTCATACTTTTCTGTAATACCAATTTGTAACATAGGATGGTGCAGTAACAGTGCACTGAGTGGGGGAAATACTGGTACTACAATAAGACAAGTACTGCCAGTTAGTGCCACCAGCACAAACTCGCAAAAGTAAATTAGTATTTATCTTTTTACTTTAAGAATATTCTTGAGTAAAAATCATAGTCGTTTTCTTGACAGTTTGATAGCCCCAAAAAAGGACTACTTAAACTATGTGACAGGTCTTTTTTTTTATTAAAATCTCAAAACTTTATTCAGTCAGTCATCAACAAATAATTTAATGCAGTTTTTACAAAGCCAGAGACTTTTGATAAACAGGCACGTATAGAAGAAAACCAGAGGCTGGGTGGAAACACTGCACCTCAGACTAAAAACCATCACAGCATTTTTTAAATAAAGACATAATCCTGCAAGAGGAGGTGGCGCTTCACACCCTAATGATGACTGCCCCATGGAAACCTAAGGAGGACATGTAAATTTTAAAAACAAGAATAAACAACAAAGAATAAAACAAATACATAAAAGGCCTTTAGAGTTTACAAAGTAAGAGTCTAAAAACTCCTCAAAGTGGAGCTCCACTTGCTTAAATCTTGTTTTTACAGACTTTTACCAAACATATAGACTTCTTGGCACATCATTCACACGGTTTTCTTTAAAGCATCTTTATACCCATCTTTCTTCTCTGTATCATATTAATTGATATTGAGGATTTGCACGTCTAAAATATTGATGCTCAAATCCAGCCGACTTGTCTTTGAGGTGGATTTACCCTCGAGCACATCACTAATACGGGTAACACCCTCTACTTGGCACAACAGGTGGCATTAATCTTTCAGAGTTTGGAGTGTAACAGCTGATTGTTGAAACACAACTTGGAGTGTTTTGCTTGCATAGATTTAGTTAACGTTTAAACGTAAGGCAGCACGGTGACAACTGATTTTAAGCATGAGACTCTTATTTTGAAATGTCCGACAGCGATGCCTTCAAGACCACAAATCTCCCGTTTTTATTTGCTTCACTAGTGTCAGGAATAAAAACAAGGTAAAAAACAGAAAACTCTGAAATGTCAACGATGATAAGTCAAATCTTATGTACACCTGAAATAAGGACACAGTGAAATAATAACATGATGCATTCAAGGTCATCACGTCTTTTCCTCCATTACGAATATGATGATGAGGTTGGCTAATCTTCTCATGCTCACACAGACACACCAGCAGCCTTTTATGCACACGCTCTGTACGTTTAGGGGTCGACAAAGGACACCATGATGTATCTGGTCCCTTTGGTGACGCGCAGGCCTTCGTGGTAGTGTGTCAGTCGACCTGGGTGCATGAAGGACCAGCCCTTCCTAGGAGACTCCACCTTACAGTCGTACCGCAGGAACCTGCAACCTCCACCCTGACACAAGTAAACATGTTGCATTACGAAAGGCAGGGCTTTAGGGAAATTATTCAGGATAGCATGTTCTTTGGCTTCTTTAGATCAGCAGGCTGCGTTACCTCGTAGTCAATGTCCTTCCTGTTCAGGGCGATGTTGATAGTGAAGGTGGAGGAGTCATGATGTGGCCGCAATAATGGTTGCTCATCTGGACGGTAACGCACCACAAAGTTCATAATGGCTTGAGCCTGCATGTAGACAGTACCAGATCATTTTTAAGAGGATTAACAAAAGACGGCACAAACACAACAATGTTCCCAACATCAGATAAAAATCTGACTCGGAAACTTTCTAAAGAAAAACATGATTAATGTATAGCTCCTTAGCATTGTGAATTTGTATTCTCTTAGAGTGCACTAGAGAGTGCAGTAGAGCACAGTGTACCCTGACTGTACCCTGGGGCAGATACTGAGTTTTTTTTTTTCTGTAATGCCTGCACTGTCAAAACCTTTGTAGTGGCTCAATATCTGGGATTAATTTCGAGGTAAGCATCGGTCTGAGATCATGAGATATTTCTGGGCTGAACTTTGGGTAAGGTCTTGAGAGAACCTCTGAGGACGGTAAGGAGTTATTCTGATGGACTGCACCTTGTGTTCAGGGTGTGCACCCTACCTTAGAGGAAGGCTCTGAATGATAAACGTATCTGGAACTTGAACACTATGGTTATTGTGTGGACTGTACCTCAACCCATGGGGTGACTCTAACCTTAATGTTGAGTCTGGACCCGACCCTCTGGTTAACGTCTGGTCTGTATCTTAGCGTAAGGGTCTTGACAGTACCTTGGTATCGAGTCTAAACCTAGGGTTTGGTCTGTATATTTAGGTGGGAGTTAGGGTATTGATGGTACTTTGGCAAAGACTCTACACTGAAAACCAAGATTTGGATCTAAACTACACTTTAGGCTAAAGTGTGGACTCAGAGGGTCTAAACTGTACTGTGGGATTAGGATCTCCTGAGCAATACCTTGGCACAAAGTCTTGAATTGAACCCTTAGGTTAGAGTGTAAACTATACTTTGGAGTAAGCTCTGGGCTCTCCCGTGAGGGAGGTTGTGGATTGAACTCCTTGGTGGGGTAGGGAGTCTGAACGTCAGACTGGGGTTAGGCTTTTACCGTACCCTGGGGTAGTAGCCAGGATAGAGTTTCTCAGTGACGGGGGAAATATAATCTTTGAGGAACTTGAGCCACTCCTTCTCAAAGCTGATCTGGTTCATGTGGATATCCACAGTTGGGACATTTTCATAACCGCCAGCCAGACGCTCATCCTAGAAACACAGAAAACACAAAACTGTTAAGTCTTAGTACTTACTTCTGCCCTTGTGTGACAGTTAGAATAAGTGTTTACCTTGTGCGTTCCACCAGACCACTCGCCACAGTCTTCCATGGTTTCTACCATATGGTCACACATTTTGTCTGAGAAAGCTGGAAACCAGTAAACATCTGGGCAGGGCTGAAATACAGAGAGATTGTTAAACCCACGATGATTCTGTAACAATCATTAATAATAATCTGAAAACACTCTACATGGGAGGTGGGGTTTTTTTGCCTCTGGTTCCTGATTCCCCTTCCTGACTTTATTACCTGCTCTACATAAGTCTTCTCATCTTCAAAGATCTTGGAGTAGTTTTCGTGGACATACTTCTCCTTCCAGTCCTGCAAATACAGACAGACAGTCCGAGTTGTTTTAGCTTTACCCACATCATCTAATTTGAGTGTTCATGTACATTTTCCTGACCACAGGGTTGTCGAAGATCTGCCACATGTCTGGGTGGAGCCTGGACGTGTTGTAATTGGACGAGGCCACCAAACGGCCAAATTCGTCACGGTTGGACACATACATGAAGACTCCCTGTGGACATATTAAGTTTTGTTTGTATAAAGTTCAATGAAACAACAGCATTGCTGCTTACAAAAGAGCTTTTTTGTAATTCACTCTGACTGTGCTTACAGTTAAAAGCAGAGAACGTTTGTGTTACCTGGTCTCGGATGCTCCTGCAGAACACCATGTCAGCGTCCATGCCCCCTTCATCCATATACAGGCTCACCTGGGACAGTTTAGTCCGCAGCACGCTGCCTTTGATCAGGTAGACCTGAGTGATGTACGGCACATTCCACAGACCTCTGCACAAACACAGGCAGAAGGTTGTTTTACAGACAGGATGTCGCGTCTCAGAGTTTGGTGCTGGTTCTTAAGTCTTATATGTCTTATGGATTCATCTGTAGTTGGACTTGCTGACTTTCTGGACTTTTTCTAATCTGCCAAATGCTTTTTTTTTTTTGCCATTTTTGCGTGTTTGAATCCCACATTTGGTTATCTATGCTATAGAATCTGGCACAGGAATTAAAGAAACTGAAACACCAGTTACCCCAAAATAATAGCCAAAGCAAAATCTCAACAACTGGAAACACAACCGTGGCACTTAAGAGCAAGAGATCAGCTGAAAGGAGAAGAAGAATCACTTTTTTTCTTTAATGGGAAACCCATCTAAGGTTGGGGTTGGTTTGGGTTTAACCAGATGTTAAACAGTCACCTCTTCACTGGATACTAGAAATCACTCGCTTTCACATGAGGGCTCATCCGTTCAATGAAAAAACTAAAAACATATGTAGAGTCTCTCATATTTTTTAGAATTAAAATCTGAACACACCAACTGCAACACATACATCATTATTATTATTTTCATTATGACATATCTATTCACTAAATAATGGAAAATTTAAGACAAAGCGATAGCACAATCTAAAATAAAATCACTGAATCAGTTTGACCCATTTTTTTATTACCTTAAAATTTAGAAATGGATAAACAGCTATAGGTGGGTTTTGTGCTTCTGTTTCATTCATTTAACCTTTATTTAAACTTGAAATGATCTCTTTTGTGACAGTGTACTGGGCCACAATAGGCAGCATTAACCAGTTTCTGTGTGTTACTTACACCCTCTTGCCCTGGACGATCTCAATGTAATCTTCAGATCTGGAGTAGTATCCTTCAGGGCTTAGAGCGCCCCAGAAGTTACTCCACAGCTTTCCGTGTTTGGACAGCATGGGTGCTATGACAGACCTGCAAGAACAGCAAAGGATTTCAGGGAACTGCATTAAAATAAAAACCAACAGAATCTAACATAAAGCCTGAATACTGAGGTGTTTACACATAGCGCCTAATATCTGGAAAGAAGTAACAGAAAGTAGTCTGAGAGTATTAAAATAGACGCAGGTTCCTTTAGTCTGAAGCCATTAGCCGTTTTTAAAATCAAACAGTGAGCTCAAAATAGTCACAATTATTTGGCTCCAGTAGAATAATCAGTGTTGCTGTTAACATTCAGGCATCCATTAAACTCCAGACAGCTTGAACTGAACCTTGGGTTTACACTAATGGTCATCGTCTCGTACACCCTCTATGCTATTAGGGTCTAGATGGTACCTTGGCGCAGAGTCTGGACTGAGCTTTGGGGGTTAATGTCTAAGCTGGAAGAGATCTGTATTAGAGCTTGGGATAGTATCTTGATTTGGGGTAGAGCCTGCAATGAACGTTGAGGCAAAATGTGGCCTGAGCTCTCGGTTCGTGTCAGAGCTGTTTAGGAAAGCTGAATTTGACCTTGGAGTGATAGTCTGGACACAAATACCATCATAGGCCAGGAGGAAAACAGCAAAAATGAACCAAACGTCACGAAAAAGAAAATCTGAAATGATCAATCCTGGATCAGTCACCATGAAGAAGTCCTGATCATAAGCTGAATCTCCACAGCGAAACCCTCGTTGGCCTGAAGCATTTAAATATTGGCTGTCAGTTTTTAAAAACTTAACAAATATGCGACATTTTTTTGTAGTCTTTTTAGTTTTTGAGAGTCTCATCCAGTGCAGGATATGCTCAGGGTTTTACTGACGGTGTAAACAGAGCTTCTACGTACTTGTTCTCCTCCATCAGGATCCTCAGGATGTCGGGGTTCGTCAAAGCCACATCGGAGTCGATGCTGAAGTAGTAGTCGCACTCTGGATCCTTCTTACACACCTCGCTGCAGTCAAACAAACACAAACAGCCAGGAAGGTTCATTACCTTCGTATTTAGAGAGTTTCCATAAAGGTGATGGTCAGACGTATTTTTTATCTTACTACAGACGGAATCTGACCTTTTTTTAATGTAATTGTTCTAAATACGCTCCTCTCATTAAACAGATTTAACTTCCTGGTTTCTAAATATGCTTCACAGAGCAATTTAAGTGTTTTGTTCTGCCTCATTTCCGTCTTTAAATGCCAGGAACTTTAAAGCAGGACAAGTCCTGGTTGCTAATGCTGGGTTTTAAGGAAAGAAAGAGATTCAAGGTTCAAGGTTGTATACAGCAGTGCTCAATTCCTGGTTGTTTTTCCATGTTTTTTATGTTTCTCCGTCTCGTCAATATGTCTACCTTTATTTTCCTGATCTTTGCGTGTCTTTTGTCCTTTTATTTCCTGTCTTTGTCTTCCTCCCGATTCCCTGATTGTTTCCACCTGTATATTTGTCCTCAGAATTTATTCTCTGCCTCTTGCAGGTGCTTATTTGGGGATTTAGGTTTTATCGTATCTTTTGGATTTTCCTAAATTTAAACTTTTGTTTCAGATGAATTAATTGCTCACTTTTATTTCATTTATATGTTGGCAAAGTTCTGCAACATGCAGTTGATGAACACTATGAGCTGTACATAAATCCAAATAAAACCACAGAAGGAAAACTACTGTTGATTTCTGCCTTATTGTAAAAAAAATAAAATAAAGGTTTTAAAGGTTGGTACTAAAAATGCAAATAGTTAAATATTTGTACATATTTGAGACCAATTTTGCTGACAGTGTTGATAACATCTTTGAAACCTACATTTCATTTGTGTCATATCTCCTGTTTCCAGGACTTCTTATATTTTACTGTTTTAAAGTTTTTATAATGTCCTTAGAGGTTGTGCACTCACACAGCCATGGTTCTGGCTTCGTCCTCCTTCAGGTTCTCCTCTGGTCCGACTA
Organism: Rhamphochromis sp. 'chilingali'; assembly: GCF_963969265.1. Taxonomy (NCBI): domain Eukaryota; kingdom Metazoa; phylum Chordata; class Actinopteri; order Cichliformes; family Cichlidae; genus Rhamphochromis; species Rhamphochromis sp. 'chilingali'. The sequence continues at coordinate 64,843,119 of NC_137929.1, read as the reverse complement.
CCCGGGCGTCTGGGAACAGAGACCTGTGACGCTCCCAGAACTTCTGGATGTGACGCTCGTGGTACACGACCTGCAGTACAGGGACACAACAGGTCAGAAAGCACATGACACAGGAAGGAAGTTCTGTATGCTGCAAAAATGAACTTTGGCTCTAAATTTAGTGAACAGGCAAAACATTTTTCACAGTTGAAGGCTACTCAAACTACTCTCTGCTTGAGCCACAGTCAGGAACCTTTTCCTTGTGTCAAAGTTGCCTAAAATCTCTCGGTGAGACAATTCTGACTCTTTAATTGTGAATCTTTTTCCTCCCTCTGATGTTCCAGTGAAGGCAGTGAAACTGGAACTCTGTGCGAGTGTGCATCGTACGTTGTTGTGGATGAAGAGGCGAATCCTCGTTTTTGGGTAGTTCAGAGTGGACAGGCGCTCCAGGAACTCCTCCATGAAGGGAGTTGCATGTTCGATGAAAACAGCGACGTAGACCAGAGGCATCTGTTCGTCCTGAACACACAAACACACGTAGAGTTCAAACACTGACAGGAAAACTTTTTCTCCTCATTATGTCCTCCACTGAGAGTGGTGCAGGCACCTCATTGAAGAAGAGCAGGTCGTCGTCGCAAATCCCGCAGCCGGTTTCATAGGTCCACACCGTGGGGACGTAGTTACCGAGGTAGTTCAGCTGCAGCTGCAGAGACAAGCAGATGTGCAGAATTATTAAATATATTTGTTGTGTTTGATAATCAGATTTTTAATGATAGGCAGGAACAGTTTCAAGTGTGAGAAGATCAAAGAGTCTTCATTAGTTTTAAACAGCAGCACAGTGGTTTACTCTAATGCTGGGCTTACACTGTGCCATGTTTGGCCCATTTTGAGCCAATATTTCAGTCGTGCGACCGTTTTGGTGATCGGCCCGAGTTTGGCCTTCATCGTGTGTCGTGCATCGTGTATATGTGGGGTAACAGGAAGCGATTAACACCTCCCGATCATCAATCGCTTGGTCGGGAGGATTTCAAACCTGTTTGAAATCCTCACAACAGTCGTGAGGATTTCAAACAGGCTGTCACCACAGCCGCTCACACTGCGCACTCACGAACACATAGATGTCGGTGAAAATGACGGAGTAGCACAGCTGTGCAGCGTGTGATCTGGACACAAGCGATGGAGGCACAACTTGTAGAACTTTGGAAAGCTCATCCGAGCCTTTTCGATGTGGCCTCACAAAATCATCACGACCACAACAACCGTGAAAATAGTTGGATCTACACTGCTGCTCAATCACAGCTGCCTGATCATGTTTTTCATTAGCAATTCAGCAAAGTTGATGGTGGTGGTGTGTCTGTGTGAGTGAAAGACAGAGAGGGAGAGTGAGCGACAGATTTTCTGTTATAACCTTCATGTTATGGACGCACAGTGTGAGCACTCAGGTCGCATCAGAGCATCGGGCCGTATAGTGTGAGACCCTGCACCGTGACCTACGAACTTCTAACCCCTGTGAGTCAATCGTGCAGTTTGAGCAGGAGCTGAATAACGTGACTGAAAGAAATCGCAGTGTGAGCCCAGCTTAACACGTCACACCTGACTCCTGATCACAAAATCTGTCTGTGCTCTGGTTTTACCATCACATTGTCGTGTTACCTTGGTGGGTCCGTTGCCATGGATAACAACAGGAAGCGTGTCGTAGGCGACATTCCTTGCTCTGACCTTTGCCCTCTCGAATTTCAAGACGACCTCATCTAGAGAGGAGATTTAGTGTAAGTGTTTCTGCTCAATAAGAAATGGCAGTTCCTCAAATGTCCACTTGAGGCTCCAGTGGGAAGTCAGTCCATAAGCTCGTGTTAAAATGTCCAACTTTACCGTAGAAACAAACATGATACACCTAACAAAAACCAGAATGAATGTTTCCTTACAAATCGTGGAGCTTCACAGGGCTCTATTATCAATCCTCTACTTTTTACTCAGGTTTAAACTGTATGCTTGTAAAGTGAGTCATTCCCCACAGACTGAAATAAACATGTTTACAGCCTGATACAAAAAGTTGTTTTGGTCTCTGTAGCTAATCTCCCCCCTCATTACAACAGGCTTAGAGTTGCATTAATAGGAGTGTAGCCTCTTTGACTAACAGCTGGATGGAGACAGACTGCTACATGTGAAACAGCTGGTTCGCGTGTAAACTGAGCTCTCACATATCTGTGTTTCTTACCAACAGCTCCGTTCAGGTTTTGGAAGATCCGGGATCGATGATCCAGGGTCATGTTAAACTTGGTCTGATGTGACAATAATAAACAGAGCAGCTTTGTCAAGATTTAGACTTTTACAGATAAATTCAGACATGACAAGCTGGGCGAATATCTGAGATTCAAAAACTCTTCTTCTCTGAAATCACTGCTGGCCTAGTTTTCTAAGAATATGTTCAAAACAATTCAGTTTTTTACCCAGCAGTACAGATTAACTTGTTTTGTCTGCAACGTCAAAGACCGTCGACCTGAGGTAACATTAAAGGAGCCAACCTCAGACTGTTACTTGTTACTAATGGTAACAAGAAATGCAAAGTGAACTGCAGCCATTATTCTGTCATTGAAGGGAACAGAGTGTGAGATGGTCTTGTTCTTTAACTTACATTACAATTGGTACAGAAAAAGTATTTAGATGAAAATGTTCCTGTTGTGACTGCGACTTGTTCTAGTGGCTCTAACAGTGGCTTTAAAACTGTGGGTTACTTTTGTTTTTTTAATGTTTGTGAAGTTGTTTTTACCCTGTGTGTCTTGTCCAGGTAGATCCTGGTGTAGAAAAGTTGGTCGTCATCGCTGTCTTTGTACTTCCACTGCTGGACAATTGCACTGATCTCTGGAGCATAGCCGATGAACCCTGAAGGGCAAGAAGTCGTGTGTTACTTACTGCTTTAAACTTTTTATAGTATTTTAAAGGAATAGCAGTGAGCTCCTTACCTCCTGAGTTCAGGTAGCGTTTCCCAGTACGCACCTCGGGGTATTTGGAGGCCAGGCGCTGGTCAGGCCAGCAGAAACCCTCAGCTGAGAAAATAACTTTGTGACCCATACGGGAAAACTTGGACAGCAGCTCCTCAGGACCCGATGCAAAGATCACATCGTAACTGCATGGAGAGAGAAAGAGAAAGAGGGGGGCCTGTTACTGTTTGCAACAGTTTGAATGTGTGGGATAAGCAGACAGAGAGCATGTTTATGACAGAAATAATCAGAGGACTGAACACTGAGCAGTGGCTAGAAAGAGTGAGAGCCACGTCAGCTTACATGTAAACAGGAAAGAAAAACATTTAAAGGACGATAAATGGAAGAAATTACAGTAAGAGTTCAGCGTGAGCTGCAGACCTCCACAGTCGAGTGTGGCTCATTCCCAACTTTATCTGTCTCTTTCCAGAAAGTCTGAAGTAATGACCGCCTACAGCAGCTCCAGTACAGAGTTTAAGGTGTTCATTAAAACCTAAAACAGGACACAGAGGGGTCTCCTGCTCCTGCTGTGGTCTCCCCTCTACCAGATGATCACCTCGTCTCTGTGATGTTCCACAACTGGGTTATACTGGAGGAAATGGGGGTTTTACAGTTGTGGTCAGAGGTTTAAATACAGTCTTCAAGGGCATGAATTCATGGCGATTTTGGACTTTCCATGATTTATTTAACTGTCCCAGGCTTTTTCAGGGTGGAAGAATTGCGCAGCAAACATCAGACATCACCAAAACAAACTCAATTGAGTTTGAATTTACTGTGTTTTGGATTTTCTCTAACCTTTTCTCTGTAAGGGTCAAATATATGCATTCACTCAGTTAAATTTTTTGTGGTGCTGAAGGTTCTATAGTGTATTTTAGCTGGGCAAGGCCAAAGCATACATACTTCCTGTTAGAGATCATGATTGATTACACTTGGCTTCTCTTGGCAGAATAAGAGGGAGACAGTATGTCTGTGAAGGTTCTCAGTCATCCAGGTCATCGTAGTCTAAGGAGCTTGGAAAGAAAAGCGTCTGGACTTCTTTAAGTTGCTTGAAGACGTTTCAATGGTGTAGAGTCCCAGATTTAAACCCAGTGGGAGCCAAAGAGGCCATTTATGTCCACTGTGAGCGACCATCTTTGAACAGAGGCAGGGGTTTACGACACCAACTCTCTGCCATCTATAATCCAGTTTTGAGATCCCTGCCCAGACGCCTTAACGCCCACTCACATCCTGGGCCATCTGACCTCAGGACATCACATGATAGGGTGGGCCAGGTTTCACAATGAGCTCACCTGAAACCTTTGCTGATTGGGACCTACACAAGTTTTCACGTGTCGGCTCATGTGATTAGGTGGAGGATCATCAGGGGGTCCTTTGTCCCTCTTTGGGGGGGAAACTCCCACTAGGTTTATATCTGGGACTCTCCACCATTTGACCTTAGAACTGAAGAAGCTTCTCGGATGAGAGGTGAAACGTCTTCAAGCAACTTAAAGAAGTCCAGACGCTTTTCTTTCGATTGGCTGACAGCACCCGTCAGACTGACCAATACCAAAATAGTATTTTAATTTATTTGTTATTTTTGGGTCCACAATTTGGACCCTAGCTACACAGACAGTTTGGGAACCACCAGCTGCTAGGAAAAAATGTATTCGTACGACCTAAACTGTTAGTGAGTGGCCACTGGAGGTTGCTGGACTACAAACCTGTGACTGCTTTGGTTGCAAGAGGATTGCCATGAAAGATGATGACCTGTCTGCAAACGCTCGCTAATTTACCACCATGTGACAGTCAAACTTGAAAAAGGTCGACCGAACCTTACCTTCAAGACCGTGGCAATCTATTAAAGACTAAAGCGATCCAAAAAAGGAAGCTTTAGTGCAGCACCGTGTGCTTCTTCCATCTTCATGGTTTATCATTTGCTAACTTGTCACGAAACATTTTTCCCCAAACAACCAGTGGTCACCCATCCTTCCATAGGCCTCCGTGACTGGGTTTGTATTTCTGGACTTGTCTGAACTTTAGCTTAGTTAACAGTAACAACACTGGAGCTCAGAACCAGTGAAATCCCTGCACAGGTCACAGGCGGTGCCTGAGCTCTGATTTCACTGTTTATCTGCTAATCGAACAATACGAAAATTCATATCCTTCATTTTTGCGAGAAAAGCTTTGTCCTCATGTGTGTCAAAGTAGGTCAGAAAGAAAAAGTAAAGACACAACAAAAGCAGCGAAAACTGAGACTGACAAGATAAAGAACAGGAAGAGTAGAGCTGTGAAAAGACAGAAATCAGGACTGAGCTGATGGGAACGATAAGTATATGACACACACACACACACACACACACACACACACACACACACACACACACACACACACACACACACACACACACACACACACACACACACACACACACACACACACACACACACACACACACACACACACACACGGTGTTTACCTGTCCACAAACATGATGACGAGCTCCGTCTTCTCCGAGTGTTTCTGCACCTCCTTCTTCAACCATCTCACCTTCTGACCTCCACCCACCGTCCGAGCGACGTCGCCTCCCTTCCACTCCTCGCCCAGACCCAGGACCTGTACACCACCATCATATCATTACACTCATTTGTATCCAATAAATCCTCTGACAGCTGATCTGCTCATGTGATCACTGAAAGTGTTTCTAAAGGATCTGCAGCACAAAAAAACAGAAACAGTTTTATTTTTCTCTGCTGGAGTTGTTCCTGCACCTTAAACAAAGACGTTTTACTGCAGTCAGAGCTGCACTGTGTGGCCCGACAGGTCCTCCCTGCATTCAGGAACTTTGTACAGGAACAATCGGCTCATTCACTCATTCATTCTGTTTCAGGTACCGACCACTTGGACAACAACACAGTCTTTAGTCTCTGCATATTACCAACAGTCAAGATGTGACTGAAGCACTTTAGCTTTAAGGCCGTTTCCACACATGCAGTTTGAACACACAGAAACAAATCCAAGCAAACTCATCAGAGTGGAGCAACAAAGGTAAACACCGGAAGGAGGTGATGAGATCTAGACTGAACACAAGGAACCGAACACCAAGAATTTACTTTAATTTCAATGATATTCTCAAATCTATGGCACCCAGAATGTAAAGCATGCACTGGAGTTTGCTAGGAACCGGCCTGAGACCACCTCCTTCAAAAGGTTTCAGTGTGGATGATGTGGTGTAATTACGGTGTTCAGAAATGAACCAGACAAAAGAGGAAACGAGTCTAGGGTTTGATTTAAACACCACAGGTATGAAAACACCTCCACTGACAAACTAACTCACTAAACCTCTAAATAAGGCTGGAAATGTGCAAACTTTGGAGCAGCTGACTCCAAGTATCATGGAGGGAAGCTGTGTGGAGCCTTGTACAGACCCACCGCTTCGATCCGACATTTAATCTCAGACCTGAGTCAAACTTCAGCAAGCGACGGCTGTGCAGCCGTGCATCAGACATCAGCAGCACCTCAGCCAGGGATGTAATGGATTACTCTTTAATGACACTAACCTCACCAGGTAACAGGTTACTCTTTAACACAAAGTTACCCAGCATGTAACTTGTGTGTGTGTGTTACCTTCACAGTGTAGTTGAACTCTTGGGCTGTCCTCATGAAGCGCAGGAAGCCGTCCGTCTCCTCTGTTGCCACGGTGATGACCAGCAAATTTTCTGCAAACACATCAGGTGATCAGCATGACGTTGTCAAATCAACAGAGAACTCTTGTTTTTTGTTTTTTTTACAACTCGTAAATATATAACGATCCATTTTGGCAAATATTGAAATATTTGGAGGATGTGCTGCTGTATGCTGGTAACACTCAGTCCTGTTTGCAGACACGAGCAGCTGCCAGAGTTTCCCTGCAGGCTTTTATTAGGAATTGGGAGCAGAATTCCTCTGAAATTCCGAGGAAAGTCAAAGAGGGGAGGAGTAGCATGGGGGAGGAGAAGAGGGTCTGTGACCAAAGCCCCTGCTGTGCTCCTGAGGGTCTGACGTGTTTTAACGTGCGAGAGCAATAACACTTTCACTGCAGCGCAGGGCCGAGAAAACAGCTCTCGGCTGTGCAACAAAGCTCCTTAAATATCCCGAGAAATCGCTCCCATCCACTCTCTGTGCAAACAGCTGGTTCAGATACCATCAAACCAAACATGGGAAAAGCTCCTCCTCCTCCTCCGCTCCTTTTTTGGCAGCGTTTGATTGAAAGTGTCTCGAAAGTTTACTGTGAAGTTTCCAGCCAGGTGTCACGGTTTTTCAACACGTCATTAAATAACGACGTCCCCTTCCCACCAGCAGCACTCATGAGTAGTTGTGTTTGAGTTCAGCTGAGCTGAGCGAGTGCATATGGAAGGAAATTCTCCTGTTTTTAACCATCGTTTTTATTCTTCAGAACTTCTAGATTTTTGAAAAGGGAGTTTTTCCTTCCCACTGTTGCCAAGTGCTCACTCAGTCTGACTGTTGAGGTTTTCACTGTATTATTGCAGGGTCTTTGCCCTAAAATGTAAAGTGGTTATGCCTTTGTGCTATATAAATAAATCTGAATTGAATTGAATAGATTCCTAGGGGTGTGTCAAAAGGCATTGTCAACAACCCATGAAAGTCTCTGCAGCTGCCTGCAGGGCAGACTCTGGGTCTCGAACTAAAAGGAAGGATTACGGAATACATCAGCTCTGAAACTATAAACACATCCTGACAAACGATCCATAAAGTGACCTCTGCCCAGGTCTTCCCTCCATGTTTATACTGAATCATTTCCATAACCAAATATGAGCAGAATTCATATTTCGCTCCTTCTTACAAAGATGTTTGTGTGTTTGCCGACTCTCATGGAAATATGTTCCTGACATGCATGATGAAAATGTAAAAAATGTAAAGACTTCCTTTTTCCGTTCCTTGATTTGAATCTGTGGGACCAGGCCGGAGGTGTGGAGCCTTGGAGAATGTTACAGATCCAAGCAGCAGATCTGAGTGGGCTCATTTCTTTCGTTTTCACATCAGTTTGCACAGCGCGCACATCATAAACACATTTTGAATTCTTTCTCAGCTTTGGTCAAATATTTTTTAAGACAAGTAGAACACTTAAACATCGAGTACTGGGGATTTTCTTCTTCTAATGAAGCCCAAAAATTTTTCCACCTGAGTGTTTTTAGGGTTACAGGCTCTCAAAGTACAAAGAAATATTGGCCCAAATGTGGCACTTTTTACTCGTTTCATAGCCCTCTTAGCTATATAAGTTCCACGTTGTCAGCACAGTTTAAACACAAGCAGTTCATACTATGAAGGTACTACAGCTGATTGTGAGGGGTCAGGAGGGAACGTTTCACAGGAACAGCCCATATGAAGGAAATACAGGAAGTTTATATCAGCATAAACGTTTAATGTTTGTCCAAATAATGTTAGCATAATGTCACTGTGTTAGTGTTAACAAGCAGAACCGTTCAGAGCCTCACACATGCAAGCATGCAGGCCTACAGACCGTTCAGAACTACCTGCCGGGTTCAGGTGTTTGAAGTTAAACCTATCTGGACATTTTTATTCTCTACTCAGGTTAAACATGATATATAAGTCACTTAGATAAATTAAAAATGTTATTGTTTGGCTTTTTTCAGTATTTTATTTGTTCCTGAGTAAATTGGTTTGGCTGAGATCAAAGTTATAGTTTTTACACAGCTGAATAAACATCAAGCAGACAGCTGATTATCAGAAGTGTGAGATGCTGAGAATATACTCCGGTGTCCTGTTATATTTTAGATAGCAAGGAGTTTATTAAACTTCACCCAAACAATCTGCAAATTTCATTAAAATTTAATAAACTATCATCTTGTCTTTATTTTTAGTTAGCACCTTAAACACTTAAAGCTGTAAGCTAATGATAGTTATATAAGAGCAGATGCTGCTGGTGCAATGAGCTGTACGTTTTACTTCCAATGGATGATGATCTGATTAGTCGACTAATAGAAAAAATAATCGGTGACTAGTCGACGATCAAAATAATCATTTGTGGCAGCCCTACTACCGACCATGTCTGAGCTGATCCCTGTTCTGCTTTTTAAGGACCGACCACACTAAAAACCACCTTCTTCCAACCTGCCAGGAGCATTTTCCAGCCTGATGGGAGCACCGTGTCAGAAGACATGACAACACAGAGCCTCGAAAAGATCCCCAAATTAACATCTTGGGCCCATGGACACATCTTAATCTGATCCACAATCTATGATCAGTGCTTAAAAAGCAGGTGGACAAACAGGAGCCCACAAACTGTGGTTAACTAAGAGCCACAGAGATCTGCAGGAGTTATGAAGAAGAACGGACTGTTCTCTCTGCTGAGGTCAGGAAAGCGATTCTGCTCCCTGAAGACCAACAGAGAGAGACTGAGGAGGAGCTTCTTCCCGCAGGCGATACGGTCTCTCAATCACACCACCACACAGTACTGACCCACACATATGGTTCTTACACACACTGGACATTCTGGACATTGTTTCACTTCATCACTTAAATCACTTTAAGCATATTTGCACTGCACAAGACATAATGTGGATTGCACAACACTGGACATTATACTCCTCATTTCCAGCTAATACTTGTACAGCTGTTGTTATTGTGTATATATTTATTTATATTTCTTCATACATTCTTATATAGTTCTATACTGTGTATTTTGTTGTACAGTTATTTTTTAACTTTAATTTATATATTTGATCTTATTCTTTCCCAGTTAAATTTACCCTTTTTAATTTTTCATATTTATTTGCCATCTTATTCATAGCCTTTTCCTTTTTTTGTTTTCTTTAGGTCACGAGCAGTTGTCTAAGCATTTCACTGCATATCGTACTGTGTGTGACTGTGTACGTGACAAATAAAATTTGAAGAGTCAACACTGTAAATGACTCCTATAAAAGTCTGTCACAGAAATGTAAAAAATAAATAAAAACTGATGAAACACAAACTCTGTTACGTTCAGCCAATAGAAACTCGCCATACTCAGTGTCACAAGTCAGATTCAGAGCTGCTGAGCACAACATGGAGGAAGTGCTCAGATATACAACAACCTCCCAGAGGAAGAAGGCGAGTTTAAGTAAGATGCTCTCACAGGTTCACAAACTCACTTTGTGACAGAGGTACAGCCTCTCGGGGTTAACTTCACTGTGTCTGTGATTGTCTGAGATGTTTTAGGGAAATACGTCTTCAGCTGAGCTGTGTTTAAAATGTGCCACAGAACCTGAGAAAAACTGAGACACTTCTTGTGAGCTCAGATATCTGAAGCCTTCAGATGAGCTAAAACACCAACCAGCTGATTATCTATTATTAACAATTTAACAGCTTCTTTATATACACAAAAAAGGTGTTTTACTAAAATATAACAATCCTGGCGTTCCTCTGAAGAATAAGCATCAGGACTGGGATAAAAGTGCAAGCAAAGAATTCACTTTTATGTATCAAAAGACCAAAACTATGAGGACAGTGCTCAGGACTTCTGTTTGACTCTGTGTCTCAACTATAAACAAGCAGCCATACTCAAGGATCCTGAAGGAGGAAGAACCTGTAAACTGATTATTGATTTGATCAATGAATTAATCTCGAGATAAAGCAAAAGAAGTCTTTAAACTGGATCCCATGAATGAGTGAAAATGGCCTCAGATTTCAGTCAAATATTTAAAAATCTATTTTTTTCAGTTATTTTTTCTGTTATTATCTGAGTTTCTGTGAACTTTTTAAAAAAAAAAAAAAAACAGGTTTACAACAAGAAGGACATCTCGTCGTCAGTCTCACTCTGCTCCCTTTAAAAACGCCTCACATAAGTAATATAAACATGAATACAAACCACAGCTGAGCAAACAAACCTCACAGGGACGCACCAAAGACAGGATGGAAAACACAGATCAGATTTAAACCGGCTATTCTTTTGAAAAACGTTTATTCTGTGTAAGACATCTCTGCTTCACAGACCTGCCAGTGAGAGGTTCATGATGGAAATCATTAATCCTGCTACATAAAACGTGCTGTGGGCTCCCACAGTGGCTTTTTAAACCTAATTTAATCCACTTACAATACATGTTTTACTTATTTAAATGCAGTTAACTAAAATTCTTTATTCTAATACGATTATAAAATATGCAATCAAAATGATCACACTATTTTAAAAGTCCCAGCTCTCATTTGAGGCTGTAAAACCTCGTTTGAGTGGGTTGATCAGTGATTTGTAATCTTTACTGCTGGATGTAAGCATCCCTGCGTGAATGTGTCTGTTTGTGGGGATGTCTAACTTTCTTTAATATTTGAATTTTATCCGATATGCGAAGCACTTTGTACCTTTGTGTTTCTGTGATTAAAACTGATACATGTTAACCACGCTGTGTGGTAGATTATACGTGGAAAAATGGAAATAAAGATCCAGGAAACAAAGTTGCGCATTAAGATTTTCCAGAGTTTAGGGAATCATTAATAACCTGTAGGGATTACAATAAGAGTATATGAGGTTATAAAGGGAGCGGGTCCACCGTGAGCCCCTCGGGTGAGTATTTGGGGTCATTATTGAGACTTTTTGTGATATTTACATTTTGCTCTGACATGAACACAACCCCCTGTTAAAGTTTGCTAACGGTCCTGTGGCGCTAACGGTTTTAATAATTAATAAACATCCTTCCTAAACTCACCCAGCAGCTGAATAACGGAATAAACTCTGAAAATAGTGAAAAGGTTTGTGACGTGATGAGCAGCCTTTCCGTAACCCACCCCGAGCTCCACAGCTCCAGCGGGTCACGGTGGTCCGCCCGGCCGATCAGGGGACCCCGCACAGCGGTCTTACCTGGAGAAAGCTTCCGCTGTTCGGCCCACACGGCGCCCTGGAAAAAGGCGAGAGACAGCAGGCGGAGAAGAAAACTGGAGGACATATTGGATGTTTGGACACGGCTCCGTTTAGACTGTAGGCCGTAGCTTTAGTCCACTCTTTCTCCTCTCTTCCCGGCCCTCTCTCTTCACGTTCACCGCTCAGTCGGCACTCGACTCTCGCGATACTCGTCACCTTTTCCGACTTTTAAAAGAAAGTCAACAGAAACCGCAAAAAGCTATCCAGCCAATGAGAACAGAAATGACGCGATACAGCTTTGACGGACAGAGCTGGTATCCAATCAGCACAGATAGTCGGAAATCCACCAGCCAATAAGAGGCAGACATATGGGAACTTTTTTTCTCTTCGTTTTTCGGTGGGCTAAACCACAGAAAGTTCGTGAAAAATGGAGTACGTGAATCTTTGCCACGTCTGAGGCTTTCAGGAGAGGGAGGGAGAGGGAGAGACATAGCGAGGACATGGAAAAACGGAGAGAGAGCGTGCGTCGGCAGAGGTTTTATATAGCTTTAAAGTCGCATGTCTGCAATAAAATCTATAATGATGTTTAATCATTATAATTACACCCAAAATGTATTCATAATTTAGTATTTATTTGCATAATTTATTTAAGAAACAATTAACATTTTCCTAATGAAATATTAACACTGCGAGTTCTTTTCCTGACATACATAGCATGCATGAATAAACTCTCAAAATCGTTTTTCTTTAGCTCTTTTGTAAAAAATCACTTTCTCCCAAATAATTGACTCAAAATATAAAAGTAAAGAACTGGGTGAAGAGACTGCAAACATAGCTGTTCTGTAAATACAGCAATCCAGCATTTATTCTACATTTACCATCTAGTAAGCTAAAAGCATACGTTATTAGAGGGTGGATGTATGGGATGCTCTAAACTCTAGATCACTGGTTTCTTTCTGTGTGTCTCAGGATTTAATAAAACTACAATCTACACCACAGTGTCACAACAAGGGGCCCAACATCTTATTCCTGGTCCCAGTTGATTAACACTGCAGTGTTAATCAACTGGGACCAAGAATAAGATGAGATAAGATAAGATAAGACTTTATTGACCCCACGGAGGCAAAATTTGTGCTGTGTTTCGTTGTTCTTGTAACATTGACAATTAAATCTATTCTATTCAATAGGGGGGTCATGTCAGTAAAACACAAGTATAGATGTATAAAAAGGAGGCAGAGGTTTTATAATACCTTTTAAAAACCATTTTCTTTCAAACTGACCTGGTTTTAATTTTCATTTGTTTTAAAGACAGTATTTAACTCTTTGTACTCTTAAACTCTTTAACTCTTTACTCAAGATATGAAAGTAAAGATCTGGAGAAAGAGACAGTAGCCACACTTTGTTAGCAATTACAACAATCAGACATTTAGTTATTGTATTTTTTCTTTTATTAAACAGATTTCAGTCATATCACAGTAATCCCTGGATTAACTAGTGGGAAGTGACCAATTATGCTGGAACACATAGCAGGATGTTTTAACAAAACATGACAAAGGCATGCTATGGAAGAGATCCAGAGATGATTAAATTCAGAATAGTGTATAAATGCACTAGTCACACACACCATGCTTCCACATCATGCTAATTATAGAGTTCCACAGGGTTCTGTGCTAAGACCAATTCTGCTTACATTATACATGCTTTCCTCCAGCCTATGTTATCTGCTTTAAGGTACACATTTGAGAAAGAGGGAGGACATACAGGCAGGGATCCAAGTGACCACACTTTATTTACAGTGAAAGTTTAAAGGTCCAATCTCTTCCAGGCTTAAATCCAGAAAATGTCAATTTCCCCCCAGAATCCACACCAGATTTTGCTCATCACTTTGTGTCTCATAATCTTTAGGGATGGGAATCTTGAAACAGTTGTTTCAAGACTGTGTTGAGCTTCTTAAGCTCATATGTTTCAAAACACTGCACGGAAGCATGGTTCAACACACCCAGGTCACATGACCATGACTTAACATGACTTTTGATGTGTTTCACTTCAGTTTCAAGAGGTGGTCGAGGAGGTAAGACTCACCTCAACCTCGTAGTGTGTGGAGCAGCGGCTCCCCATAGAGAGCATTTTTCACCTGCACAAATGCCGCCTGGCACTGATCCATCCATGAGACCAGATCTAGGTCAGGCCCACGAACCCAGGCATGAACTGATCATAGTACCCAGGCAGCTCCATGGACTGCCTCACTTCCTTTTTTGTCTTGGGGTGTGTGCGGGATGCAATGGCGGCTTACTTCTCCATCTGTAGACACACCTGCCCTCCCTCCAAGTGGAATCCCAGATACCGTACCTCCCTCTATCCAACTGCACACTTCTTTAGTTTGGCCTTGAGGTCTGCCTGCCTGCTTTAGGGACTCCAGAACCACGGCCACCTGCTGCACATGGTCTGCCGAGGTGTTACTGTGCAGGATCACATCATCGAGGTAGGTCTCAGCATATGCAGCATGCAGCCACAGCACCCGGTCCATGAGGCTCTGGAAGGTAACTGAAATGAGCCAAATTGGTACAAACCGTCAGGGTAGAGAAGTGTCTCCTCCCCAGAGTCAGCGTCCCAAACAGCTGTTCTGCTGCCGTCATTTGGCTGCATGTGATGATCCAGAACTTCTGCCGATGATTTTGGACAGAGAGGCCCAATCTATCCAAAATGGCCCTGCTGATGTCATCGAAGCTCTGCTGTGGGGCTGCCGGCAGGCTCAGAACCTCGGACTGCGCCTCTCCCAACAGCAGCGGTAATAGCTGCAGGCCACTGATATGCCTCTGTGTTGGGCTAAAATAGGGGTCAGCAACCTTTAAGACCCAAAGAGCCATTTGGACCCTGTTTTCACTGAAAAGAAAACACTGGGAGCCGCAAATACTTTTTGACATCTAAAATGAAGAGAACACTGCATACATTGTTTTTTACCTTTATGCTTTGTATAAACCACTATAGTGTGTTGTTTATGAAGTCCACGAAATGCTACAAAGTAAATGAAATTTTATTTATGTAATGAACACATTTTAAACTCTTAAAAAATTTATAACAAAAAAATCAATTTAAATCAATTAAAAAGCTGAACTTAAATTATCCATGTAGCAAACAAAAACTGATCCTTATATCACATTTGGGCTTTCGGAGCATGTAGAGCCTTAACCTGAATTTTAAAAATAATTGGAAAAAACACTACGCTCCTAAAAAAATGAATAATAAATATTCGCAAAATCTCTGCATGAATATTTATTTTACCTGGTTACCTGGTACCTGTATGGCGGGCGTGGCCTGCAGTGCTGCTGCAGGAGAGGTGGTTGCGCCTGAGCCACACCGCCTTATAGTCTGTGCTCTCTCTGATGTTGTGTTATGTGTCGGGCTGTGTGCCGGAAAGCTGAAGCCAGCTGCATGTGTACAGCAAACATCGTCGGGTCTGCCGTGGTTTGTTTACAACGGGACTTCTGTTCCTGAACCTCTGCGCCCAGCGTCTGCAGACTGGGGCTGTACGAAGTCACTTTCATCTTTACGCAGGACTGTGAGCTGTCGTCTGTGAGGCGTGAGTGGTTTTTGTTTTTATCATAGTTCATGGTTGGGAATAGCTGCTCAATTATGTATGCGGATCCGAAGATCGACAATCCACAAATTAGGCATACTGGTAGGCCGCTCTCGTCAGAAGTAAATGCAAACAAATCTGCCCAGACAACATTAAATCTTCTTCAGATATTTTTCTTATCTTACATTTCTCCATAATTTACCTACTTGGGGTTGAAAGTCTCAATAAATGCATTGCATTTTGGCGGGTATATACATATATATATACCGGCTTCCGCGAGTGTGACTTCCGCGAGTTATTTTGATTAAATTGTAATATTATGATGAAAAATAATTTAAAAAATAATTTTATTTTTATATTTCAAGATCATGATAATCTCTGTAATCATGTGAGCCAATGTGTGGACCGACTGCACAAGCAGCCATGAAAATGAGTCTAGCCTCTCCTATTTTCACAGCTCGTCTGACTGTGAGTCCCAGCAGCTCTCAGCTGTTTGAATTAGACTTTGTATCTCTGAGTTGTCAGGACGATGACAGCTCTGCTGGATGGACTCTGAGGAGAAACATAAGCAATAAAGTGATGATTCAATGTGGAAAGAACTTTGGAAGATGGTCTGGATCTACCTGTACGATAAGCTACATGTACACATGGGACAGTGGAGTTTACTGGTGTGAGTCCAGAGAGGGTCCCATCAGTAACATGGTTAACCTGACAGTCACTGGTAAGCTGAGTGTGTGGAGTTAGTGTTGATGAAGCTGTGTGTAAATGGATGAAATGCTGTAGTTTGTCTCTGTGTTGAGGTGGATCAGTGATCCTGCAGAGTCCTGTCCTCCCTGTGATGGAGGGAGATGACGTCACTCTGCTCTGTAAAACAAAGACCACTCCCTCCAACCTCCCAGCTGCTTTCTATAAAGATGGCTCCCTCATCAGGAAGCAGCCTACAGGTCACATGACCATCCAGCATGTTTCCAGGTCTGATGAAGGCCTCTACAAGTGTGACATCAGCGGTCATGGAGAGTCTCCATCCAGCTGGATCACTGTCACAGGTGAGGAGCTTCACACTCATTTCATGTCTTATTTCAGCCACAAGTTTACCTGAATAGATGGGATTCTATCTGCAGGTAGACCTGCGACTACAGCCCCGCCCACATCAGCACCTTCACCTTCTACCTCACGCCCCCTGCATTTTGACTTAACACTGCTTCGCTACCTGCTGGTGTTCTGTCCATATTTAATCTCCACTCTTCTTGTTGCATCTTTACATCGACAGAGAGCCACAGGTAACACTGACTCATTCACTGATCAATTATTAAACAATCAATAATCAATGAACTGATGACAGATATCTGTCTATAACTACAACTGTTAACATTTTATAGACTGCATCTGTGTTTCTTTTCTGATTTGCTGACTGCAGGGAACAATCCACCCACCAGTGATCATCCGAGCTCTTGAGGTCGACGGATTGGATGAAGAGGATGTCATCAAAGAGCACTGATTGTAAATTTTATCTAAGATTTTGAGGCTCATTCAAAAACAAAGCCTGTGTACAAATCTGTGTTTAAGCCAGGTGTTCAAATAAATTATGAAATAGGAAAAAAAAAAGATTCTAACCCAGAAAATAATGTAATTTAAGTTAAAAACATAAAATAGTAACTGGAAAGGTTCAAGGATTTATCACTTCAAAACACTATTCATCTTGAAGTACTTATGCAAAGACCCGACAAAATGAGCAGCATAGACTGAGTCTTAGGCTACGTCCACACGTACCTGGGTATTTTTGAAAACGCAGCTTTTTCTATGCATTTGCACCTTTCGTCCACACGTAAACGGCGTTTTTGGTCACTGAAAACTGAGATTTCTAAAAACTCCGGCCAGGGTGGATATTTTCGAAAACTCTGTTTTTGCTATAAAGTGTGGACGAGAAAAACGGAGAAAATGCAGCGTTAAAGGTGTGCGCCTTTTTTGACATCACGTTATTGTTTCGGTGAAATGAATTTCTACAATACTGTTAATTCTACTCTCTGCAGTGTTTAAATGCTTACATACACACAGTTACTGTCCCTCCACACATACGACTGGGTTCTGCTTCTATTCCCCAGCTTTGTTTACTATTTCCCACCGAGGCTTCTAGACTTCTGATTGGCCAACATTTCTACACGGTGAGGAATATATCGCCACCTGTTGCTTTGGCATGTTCATAGCAGCATTTTCCTTCATTTCTGCATTCACGTGTGGATGGGATTATTTTTTAAAACGTCCGTTTTCAAAAATACCCGTGGACGTAGCCTTAATCTTAACATACCTAGAGTTGTAAACAGAAGTTCATATGCACTCTTCATGGGTAATTTTGAGCTTTTAATAATTTCTTTGACTTATTCATTTTACAGAGTGGAATGATTGAACAAAATACATGTTTAATGACTTGAAAATGAATGGTGAAAAATTGTCAGCACTCATTGGACTGACCAATACTACGTACAGTCCAAGGACTCAGTGATGACAGTAAAGATCTCAGAAGGAAAATTTTAAATTTAAAGAAGTTAGGAAAATCTCTTGGAGAGAGAGAAATGGAGCCACATTCCAAGCTCACCTGCTCTGACACGTTATTTGGATGTGTAATCATGTTTGCCAAGGCCTGGAAAAAAACCCAAACTTTGAGCCTTAGTTGAGAGGAAAAAAGCTAGGCCACAGTCAAGTGAGTTTTACACCACCAAGGGTGCTGACCAAGAAAGAAGCGCCTGATCAAACACATTCAAACTGGACAGAAATGTGCAAAAACAGAACAACAAAGCACAGAACTAGTCCTTCATTTGTAATAAAATGGCATGAGTGGTATTCAGCTAGCATTTAAAAAGGTCCAGTTAGAGAAAATTTCTTGAAGTAAAGGACCAAATGATTATAATGTCTAATTAAAGGAGTAAATACTCTTATGGATCTGCTTGGTCTCTACACTGCACTAAACAATAAGAGGAAACAGAGCCATTCTGAATCCTTCAAAATAAAAACGTTAAAGAAGCATAGAGGCTGGTGCAGATGCTGGATGAACAACTACTGAGTATTAAGGACACTTTAAGGAAAAAAACAGTATTATTGATCAAATCATTCTGATAATCATTTGATCAGTCAGATACATTTGATTATTTTCAAATTGATGTTTCCTGGGTCATTATTTTAATTTGCTGCGGGATGAGACAACATGGTGATATTTACAGGTGGGTAGAGTTGAAATTTTTCATATATATATTACTGTCCGGAGAGTAATGATTCTAACAAATACATACAGTTAATTTATTAATTTTAATTAGTTTATTAATGTTTAGGAAATAAAACCATCCCTATCTTTATTGATTAAATCGATTCAGGTCATTTTTAGATCTCGAGATAAACACGTGTATTTCAATGAACAGAAGCCCCGCCCTCGGCGTCTCTTGCCATGGCAGCGTGTCAACAGCGCTCCATGGAGACGGCGAAACCTGAACCGGGGCTGTTTTTCCGCGTTTCTCCGTGACTTGGACACAGCTACCCGCCTGCAGATGATGGGACGGCCCAGGTACTTCACTCCCTCGGAGGTGGCGGCTCACAACACGGCGGAGGACCTGTGGGTGTCGTTTCTGGGCAAAGTGTACGACCTGAGCCCGCTGATGAGCCAGTACAAAGGTGAGCCGCAGCAGGTAGATTACTGCGTCACCAGTTGAAGACAGGGCAGGCTGAAAAGCACAAAGTGCCTCTGTGAGAAGTCAGAGTCAGTGAGAGTGATTCCTGTTTTTGACTCTTTAGTTACACAACAGGAAAACGAGTTTCCGGAAGTGTCTGTTCCTGCTGCTAATCCACACAGCGAGTAACCAGAAGGAGTTGCACTGTGTGTGAGAGACTTGTGTGTCCGACATGAAGACTCGCAGAGTACAAAGACACAAAATGACAACAAAGGGAAAACATAAATAAAAAATAATCCCTGAAAACGTGGATCACAGTTTTCCCACTCAGTTCATTGATTTAATCCATAGACTGTATGCAAAAGATGGTGCTTGCTGCATATTGGGTTTTTTTTTCCTTCTTCTTCTTCTTCTTCTTCTTCTTCTTCTTCTTCTTCTTCTTCTTATTATTATTATTATTATTATTATTATTATTATTATTATGATGGAGCTCGTGGATGAAATGACACGAGGACCTCAAGTCATTTACTGCAAGAGGCTGCCCTCTGGTGGTCATTTCAGGCATTTCTGCACTGAAGCGTCAAAGACCGATTTAAAAAAAAAGTGTTTTTGCTTGTAATATTTTAAAGACACAACTAATGATTGACTGTAACATCTAAAGATGAACTAGATCAGCTACTGTTTAAATTATGTGTATAAATACATAAATTAGATTAGATGAAAAAGCCGAAGGTGGGTAAATGACCCAAATAGTTTGAAAGAGAATATTTAAACCGCTTGGATGAATTAACTTTGTGTGGAAGTTAATCTTAATATTTCAAGGCATCCTGTTTCCTCTAATAACTGATCGGACAGTTTTACTCTGAAAAAATTACACTTTTAAGCATTTTGATGCATTCCTATAACTAAAGGTGGAATTTTAGTTTGAAAATCAGAGATTTCATAGCATCCTGTTACCATCCCCTATCTAATACACTTTTATTTTGAAAATGATGAATTCTTTTAACTAACTCTAGGTTTTATTTTGAAAATGTGAGATTTCATAACATTCATTACCTTACCTCACCTAACATTACCTTCCAATTACTAATTGGACACTTTTATTTTGAAAACAAAGACACTTTAAAATAATCTTTCCTTAAAGTTGACTCGCTGCTGGAGCCTCAAGTGGACATTAGAGGAACTGCAGTTTTTGTTCCATCAACACTGGCTTCATGCTTTAGACTCTATGATCAGCTTGTTTTGTTGCTGTTTGAAAGCCTTTGTAATGTTAATTTGAAAGAGTATAAGTAAACATCTGTGTAGTATTTCCTCCTACAGCTTTCTTAAAATGTAAGTGGGTTAAAATCAGACACCACTGTGGGAGTTCTCAGGTGGAGAGTATTAAGAAAGATGGTGTTTATGAGGGTAACATGTGTTTCTGTCTGCAGGTGATGTTCTGCTGTTGCCCATCATGGAGTTTGCAGGGAAGGACATCAGCAGCTGGTTTGACCCCAAAACTGAAGACGTGAGTGCCGATCAAACTTACGTGGACTGGTGTTAGACTGTGCAGAGCTTTTCTACTGTAGCACAGACCCAAGAGTTCATTTTTACTACTTAAGCTACATTTATGTCTTAGATTTTACTTCATCTTTCAACTTTAGGCACTTTCGCACTGCTTGTATGGATGCTTCTGGGACCGTTCAGGGGATCAGTGTCTTGCTGAAGGGCATTACAGCATGCTGGAATCAAACATCCTCCTGAGCCACAGTCACACTCAGTCATCTCCTACACCTGTCATTAAGGGCAGCTTGAGTAATAGTCGTGCATTCCTAATCCTGCTGAAGAGTGTTTTCACCTGAATGTACTCGCCTGTTACTGAGTTCTGATTTGGAGAAAATTGAGATACTGTTGTTTAATCTTCTCTACAGGAAGCTTCACTTGAGGTTTAAGCCCAAGTCACACAGGCCTCGAGCCTCAGTCAGCCCAAATCCTTCCAACCTCGAGCAACTTTCAGGAAAAAAAACACTTTTTCCTAGAGACCTGTGGTTTCCATGGGAGTGCAGACTGCTCTCTAGGCTTGTGTGAGTGGTCAGAATCAGTTTCCAGGTCACATAATTTTCTCGTATAGAAAATATAGAGAAATAAAAATTCTTATCACAGTTCAGCTAAAGATAATCAGACAACATTTTCTGTTGCTTTGTACTTGGACAGTTAAAGTAAACACACTTCACTGTTTTCTCCAGCAGGTTTTGCTTTTACTTCATGAGGATATTTCAGTTCTCTGATCTGGAGTCTGTGGGCAGTGGCCCGCCTCAGACCTGAAACCTGAAACAGCATCTGGTGGTTTTATGCTCCTGTGCTGTCAATGTAAAAAGATAGTAAATTAATTTCCCACCTGTCCTCAGATCCTGAAGTACGTGGACCCTCTGACCTGCTGTGTGGCGTACTACACCCCCAGGGGGCGTTTCCTGCACATCCCCCCCAACGGTCCGCGCTCCGACTGGGACAGCGACATCGGACAGCCGTGGTGGAGAGATAGCCGATACGAGGTGGGGCTGCTGTCCACTAAAACCAGGTGGATGCGAATCATCAACACGCTGACGTCACAGGAGCAGCGGATGGAGGTGAGCACATCACCTCAGCCAGATGCACTTTGGGTAACTGCGCCTTCATGATGTGGTTAACGGTCACAAAGACGTTTAGCTACAAACACAGTGTGTGTCCTGATGCCCTCAGGTGTGCTCAGAGGAGACTCTGAACGAGATCCTGCAGCGCTACCTGCGATACAACTCGCATGCCCGCAGCTACACCTGGAAATACAACGGCGCCGTCCTGGACATGAACAAGACGCTGAGTGAGAACAATGTCCCAGACAATGACCTCGAGCTCGAACAGCTGCGTCTGGACCGAGACGCATTCACCCCCGCCATCCTCCTCCACTACAACGATGACCTCACCGAGGGCTGACCTCTGACCCTGAACTGTGGACTAGAACATAACAGTTATTTTATTAAAGCTGTGCTAACAGGTGCCTTTTCTAACTGTCGTTTGATGAAAGTTTTCACCAAAGAGAGACCTTAAATTCTCTTTAAAGGCCAATCTGAGCTGCACATTAGCACAGATGGACTCCCACAAAGTCACTGGAGACTCAGTTAGGGTTAGCTGAGGCCCCTGATGGCTAACTGAGCTAAGCAGTTGGCAAATTTTGTGCATCAAGAGGCTGATCCAGAGCCAAACTCTGTTTGGTCTATCTGTCTATATGTTGTTTCCTTGCATTTAACTTAATTTTACATCTTCTTTTACATCTATCAGTTCAGCCCCTCACATCTTTAAACATCTTTAAATATGACGAGATGAATATGAAGAGAAAATGTTGGCCACCCCTGGTTTAAACCTAATTCATTTGCAATTCCTTCAATGTCCACTCCAGTGAGTCAGGCCCCATAGACTCCCGTGTTAAAATATTCAAGTCTTCAGGTGAAATTAACATGTTTACAACCTTTACAAATAATAGATTTCAGGTAGAATGAGATATATATTAATAACATATAACGTACTACAACTAAAGGCTTAAAAAAGTGGAAGTTAACGTCAGTAAAACACATGTATAGATGTACAACAAGCCTGTAAAAGTCAGACCTGAAGCTTTTTAGCCTCTAGTTGGCGTATCTCTGGATGGCATAACCATCTGAGAACACTGTGAGTAACAAAACCCAGAATGGGGTGTCACAGAGTGTTTTCTTACAGGTCATGGAGTTCCACAGGGCTCTGTTATAGGTCCTTTACTTTTGTTCAGATTTAAATTATAATCTAAATTCACCTGTTTAAATTGTATTAACACTTAAAGTTTCCATTAATGGTAGTGTGGCCTTTTTGCTGCTGTTGGAACATTATGTTTAATGCAAACATGTGACTAAAATTGTACTTGAGACCATCCCCTAAAACCTGGTGAATGTTAATGTGATTATGAATTAATGTCATAGAAAAACGGATCCAGATGGTTTTCCACAGTTTAAGGTGTTTCAATTAAACCATTTAAGGTTTAGATGAACACTGTGTCCCGAGCAGCTCTTGTTTTATATCGAGCTTTGTGTTTATGGTTATCTTGTGTTAAAGTTTAAGACCACATGTCTGTGTTTGTTTGTGATCTTGCATTTACACATAGTTTGAATTTGTGAACACTGTGGTTGATTTTAGGGAAGTTCAGACTGAGGAATGCTTCCCTCCCTGGGAGAAAATGTTTCTGAACAAAAGGGAAATTCTGAGGCTCATTTTACAGAAAATACTAAAATAGGATGTGAGACCAGGAGCTAAATCCTCAAAAATAATTATGATGCGCTTAATAAAACGGGTACTTGCACATAGTTTCTTACTTGGTGGGTGGGAGGGAGGAGGTGATGTAAACTTTTATCTGATGCTTTCCAGCTGATTCTTCACAGGCAGAGGAGAGGTGAGGAGCACTTTATTCTTTCTCCATTATTAGTTTGAATTAGTGTTGATATTTAAGTGAGTTTGGTAGAAAGAACAACTTGATTTTGTTGAGATTAGCATAGGTGTATTTATATACTGAATATCTACATAAATCCAGCTACAGGTGTATTCCTTTAAACTACTTTGATCCAATTTATATTTAATACGTTTAAAATAACTTTACGGTTTAACTTGAAAGTAATAAAGGGAGGCATCACCGGGTAGTTTTTGAGACTTTTGTTCGTCTCTCCAAAGGTACTGTAACTTGACTGACTCTATTTTAACCACAGTAAGAGGTGAGCAGAATGGAGGAATCATATTATGAGAATTACTGGGACCAGACGACGCTCTCTCTCACAGGTATCCGTTTCATTTAAGTTGGGAATGTCTTGGTTGTAGCGTGCACCTGTAATAACTGAGCGTCTGTCAAGCAGACAGTCCAGCACCCTCATCTGCATCCAGGTTCAGACGGTGGCTGTTTCCTGGTCTGATCGTCGTGGTCCTGCTGATTCTGATCATAGTGATGGGAAGTACCAGTAAGTGCGTGTACACACACACACACACACACACACACACACACACACACACACACACACACACACACACACACACACACACACACACACACACACACACACACACACATTCTTTAGGTTAAATGTGGTGACCACTGTTACTTCTTCAAGTTAGTAACTGAGTTACAAGATTCTAAAAGTAATTAATTACTTGAAAAGTAACTATTCCGTTACTTTAAAAAAACGTTTAACCCTCTGGGGTCCAGGGTATAATTGGCCATTTTTAACTACTTTTGATGTTCCCTCCACATTTTACCTTTAAAAACTATTTACTTTGCCTTGTTTGGTGTCATTCTTTTCAGCACAACCTCACGTGTCTGAATTTACAGTTATGTTTTCATTTTGACATACTGTATTAACACAATTGGTCTAAAATCAGACAAAAAACACAAGATCAAAGTAGAAAAGGTTATATTTTTTACTGTAACAACCACAAACATGTTTAATGATCATATTTCACAACTTTAAATGCAAATATAAATTGTCAATTTTAAAATCCTATGCACAAGTTTGCAAACAAAGTTATTTACATTATTTACATTTACATTTTTTAAAATAACCATTTCAAACTATTTACAGATCAGCTGTTCTTCAATAAGATGCCACACAAATTATTTGTGCCACTCCAAAAACATAATTTCTGTCCACTATAAAGGAGAACATCACAGCCTGATACCTGCAGGTCTGACAGCAGCAGGTGTATCACTCCTGTTTCTACCTGGAGACAGCAGTCGCCTTATTGTTCTGACACAAACACAAAACTATCCACAACACTAAACACTAACTACACAAGACAACACATTAACTAAACACTCCAAACATGCTAAATGTCACAAATCTCTCACATCTCAAAACTCTCTCTCTCTCTTTCTGCTGTCTCTCTCTCTCTCGCCGTCACTCCTAAAACTTCCTGTTTTTTTGTTGTTTTTATTTTATTTTTTGCTCATAAGCAGAGAGTGCTTGCTAGCACTTTCCTTAGACAGTAAACGTGTGATTATTGACTTGTTGCATCACACGAGAGTGCTACAATGACTCTGGTTGTACGAGGCCTATCAACACAATTTACAAACTGGTATAAATCACCTTGTTGCTTTGTCTTTAAGTGGTCATGTGATTGTCTTACCACGACTACTTTATTCTTCCTCAGTCAAACAGCAGCACTCATGCGATTGTTTTGCCCCCTTAGCTCCAGGTGTTGTGCTAGACAGTGATCGTGATTACCGTCCGCGGGAGC
Organism: Rhamphochromis sp. 'chilingali'; assembly: GCF_963969265.1. NCBI lineage: Eukaryota > Metazoa > Chordata > Actinopteri > Cichliformes > Cichlidae > Rhamphochromis > Rhamphochromis sp. 'chilingali'. The sequence continues at coordinate 64,817,837 of NC_137929.1, read as the reverse complement.
GCACAGCTGCTTAAAGCTGTAGCGTCCAGATTACTTACAGCTACTTCTGTGCAACTGATATAAGATGCGGTAAGCTGAGCACAGCTTCAACCGTCTGTTTGTTGAAAAATAGTAACGAACGGCGTTTCCTTGTTAGTAACTCTAATTCCGTTGTAACGATAGAAATAGTAATTAGTTAGATTGCTCGTTACTGAAAAAAAAACACCATTAGTAACGCTGTTACTTGTAACGCCGTTATTCCCATCACTGCACACTACCAATATTATAAGTAAGCTCTGCGTTTTCAGTCTGCCTTTTAAAATAGAAATAGAATAGAGTAGTCTTTTGTCCTTTTTATTGTACAACTAAATTCTGGGTGTCCCACATCAACTGTGTTGGAATAAAATATAATACGGCAAGGCTGGGATGGTCAGTTTGGTAAAGTAAATCCATTGGGCATCTTTCTTTGCCTTTAGACAATAATTCTGATGGCAAAAGAGCCAAACGGGACAGGCAAAAAAAAAAAAAAGGAATAAAATATAAATAGTAGAAAAACACAAAAAGGTGCACAGTAGTTGGAAGCACTGTGCCACTGCATATGTGCATACATGCCACCATCTTGAGCCGTTCATGTCTAGGTCTGCATTTGGGGTCCAAATCCACATGCTAAATCCCACCTCTACATCCATAAACATCCTTCGAGGTCTTTCTCTTTTCCTATATGTCCAATATATCAATGATCCCTCCACTGCACACTCTCAACCATCTCAGCTTTCCACTTCATATGCATTCTTTATAGTCTCTAGTGAAAAAAACACGTACAAACTTTTTCTTGTATGTGCAAAATGATTATTAGAATCAGCACGAGCCGAGTACGTTAGTAGCAAAATCACTGTGACTGCAAAGATGGTTTACAGAATTTTCTTGTAATTGAAAATAATTTTTGATCCTTCAACATGACAAAGAGAAAAACAAATGATAACTAAACTCTAATCACACAGTAGATATTTACATGACATCATCTTGAAATTAAATTATTAAATGAATAGAAAGATAAGTCATTTGATTTACAGTTTTTGTTATATTGAATCTTCATTATGTAATAGAGCCAGTTTTTAAAATCAGCTTTTTATTTTATCATCTCTAGTTTTGTTTCATTTTGTTCTTTTAATGATTTTTCTTTACTGAACATTTTTTATTTTGTCTTATTTTGTTGAGCAAATTTCTTTATTACACTATTTTATTGTATTATAGAGTGTTTAGTTTGCTATACTAGAAGAATTTCCTCTTTTTGGGGGATGTGTGCAGTTGACCTTGTCCATCTCTTTTTTCAGACAGGAAGATGTCAAATCGTCTGGGGACTTTGGAGCAGAGAGTTTCCAACCTCAGTAAGATCGTCCAATCACTGAACGCCTCACTGCATCACACTCAAGGTAGCACACCTGTTAGTTAACGTCTTTTTGGAGAACACTCAAAAAACAAAAAAACAAAACAAAAACAGGACACAGTTTCAGCACATTACTCTGCTACACTTAAAATCTGAATGTGGTTAGCTTATATAGATTTAATACATCAAACTTAAAGGTGTTTAGATCCACAGCATAACTAGTTATTGTCCCAGTTCTGGGTCATTTTGACCCAGCATTTTCAGTTTCTTGTGTTTTGGTATTCTTCTTCTGTGTTATGATTTATGTTCTGATTCTTTAGTTGTGCTGTTTTGATTATTATTATTATTATTATTATTCTAGGTTTCAGTTTGGTCCTGGTTATGAGTTTAATTTTTAGGTTTTGTGTCAAGTCTGTGTCTCGATGTGATTTGTTTTCTGTTATACTTTGAAGGTCCATGTCTTATGTCAGTGTCCATTTTACTTCCCCCTGTCGCGTTAGCCCTAATTTCTCCCAGCTGTGTCTCCCTCCTGTTTCCTATTCCCTGATTACTCCACTGTGTATTTAAGCCCTGTGTTTGCCTTTGCCCTCTGTCGTGTCGTTAATGTTTGCTACCCTCAGTATGCTGTGTGTTTGTCTTCTACTTCTGTTTAGTTGCTCAGTTCCAGTGTTTCAGTTCCTATGTTCAGAGTTTTGTTTTGGTTTTTTGGACGTTTTATCCATGTGGAGTTTTTTCTGAGCAACAAAGCTGTGCTTTAGGTTTAACCTGCCGGTTCTGAGTCCTGCTCTTGGGTCCACTTCTCCGGCCTGCCTGCCACACAGCCTATCATGACAGTTACAGCTATCTGGTACAGGTGGACAATGTAACACTAGATAACACTAGATATTGAAACATATTTAAATTAAAAATGACACATTTATATTAAAACACAATTCACCAATAAATCCCCGTGTGTCCCAGACTCCCGTGCCGTGTCTTCATCCAGTGTCAGTGCTCTGTGCATGTGCTCCTTAGTGTTCGTGTAACCTGTGCTTGCTGCCCTCTCGTCCCGCAATTCTCCTGAGAAAATAACAGAAGGAGCCGTAAATACACTACACTGCGACAAATTCACACTCACTGACTTCCAGCTGGGAAACTAACAGGAAGTCTCACAAAACGATCCAGCATCAGAGAGAGCTCCACCACACTGCTAAGTAGCTCCCTCAAAGAGGCTTGATCATCTGCAGGTTTGTGTGAACATCTTCCTCAGGTGTGGCCAGCCACCTGGCAGGGCACACCCACCAGGCCTAATGGTGCCCGTAAACCAGCCTACCAGATGCACCCACACCCATATACACACCCACACACACATACCTGCAATCAGGGAAACCAGTGACAGCCATACCATACATCAAATATACTTATAACAAGTAATATAAGTCCAAAACTGCAGAGGACACCTGGGTCATCAGACCCAGGTCCCTGACACTAAAATATTTATCTCATAAGGGGTTTATGCAGACTTACACTAACAATGTGAAAGTCTAAACCAAACCTCATCGTTTTAAGTGTTCCAGTTGCCAAACATGCTAACATGCTAAGTCTCCTTGTTTCTAGAAACGGCTAAACAAGTTCAGCAGCTCCAGTATGCTGTTGAGAACAACAAGGACCAGCTTAACTCGGGTTTGTCTGCCCCCCTGTAGATTATACTGCTGGTGATGACTCCAAACATCATGTTTAACCTGTGTTTGTGCTGTGTGTTCAGTGTCAGAGGCGCCGAAACAGCTGTCGGTCATCGACTCTCTGACCAAGAGCATCGCTGCCATCAAATGTTCCCACGAACACGTCACCAACAACAGTGTGTATACCATATTTATATTAGGAAAATACACATCTGCAGACTGACGCTCACACCTGTGTACCTGTTTCTCTCTGTCAGGTTCAACTGCAGGTGGTTGTTGTCCTGTGGGTTGGACTGTGTTTGAGTCCAGCTGTTACTTCTTCAGCGGTGATTCTCGGTCCTGGAACGAGTCCAGAGACTGGTGTGAAACACAACAAGCCCACCTGGTCATTCTGCGCAACGACAAGGAGTGGGTAAGACCTGCCACACTATTCACATGATTCAGCATGAAATGTACCAGTCTTTATTTGAATGGTAACGTTTCCTAGTTTGTAAAAATGTGTCTGGTTAACAGCATCTCAACAATTCAGACAGCAGAGACTTCAGAGCCTCAGAGGTGTCAGTGGACAATGTCATGGGCATGGCACACTTTTTAAAACATAATTTAACTCTTTCACCCATAAAGACAACATTTTATTTATCTTTTTTGTGAGCAGGCCTGAAGTAGGACAGAAACACTTAGAAAAGAGCTTCAAAATGACTCATAGATAAAGAGTCGAGGTTTAAGATGTACTGTCTGACATTTTCTGGATTTAAGAAAAGATTTGAAAACTTTATGTGCACACAGTCAAAAGCATCTTTAACTAAGCAAGTAAGTTTTTATTTAAAATGGAAGGCTGAGAAAAGTCAAAGTCACATGAGGACGTTGTACCAAGGCTAATGTTAACAAATCCACTGCTTAAATGCTGCCCTCTAGAGGTAAAAGTGGAATTTACACAAATGACCTTCAAGTTATGAATATCCTGCATTTTATTTTATTTTTTTAGTAGTTTGCAGACAAGAAAATAAGAAAAAATTACTTTATACTTCTCTCTGTCCAGGACTTTGTGACCCGCAGGAGCATGCCTCACTTTTACTGGATTGGTTTGTCTGACTGGAGGACTGGGCGCTGGGAGTGGGTGAACCAGACGCCGTACACAGTGGAGCCCAGGTCTTAAAAAAAAAAAAAAACAAACAGATGTGACCTCTCTTCTGTCTTGCATTAATGATATGGAAAGAATCAAAATCAAACAATTCCAGATGAAAGAGGATGAAAATCATAAAGCCATACTGGCATCATACTAGCCAAACCAGCCATTCCAAACTTTTTAAAAATTATTTTCCATTTTTCTTTAACTTATTTTTTTCCATTTACTATTTTTCTGTACTGTGCTTTGTGACTGCAAGTCTGTGAGTCTGCAAGTCTTCCTTACTTATTTACTTACTTTCCTTTTTTCATGTTTCATCCTGCTTTTTATTGACTTTAATTCCCCAAATGTTTGGGCCATACTCAAAGACACATCATGCCTTTTATTAGTATTTTTTTTTTTCAAATAGGTTTTTCGGAAATTACAAAAACATGCACACATGTCCACAGATTGCCCTTAAAGAGACTGACTCGACTGAAAAAGAAAGTGATCCAGAGTTGGCGGGAATTTTATATCCGGTTTCCAGCTGCAAATCCCTCCTGTCAGACACTGTAGAAACAAAATTAGCATGTTAGCAGAAGCAGCATTTTCCCTGTGGCTTTACTCAGTGTTAGCACAGCTTTTAGTGCAGAAATGAGCCATGCCAGCTTTGACAAAAGCTGCTGTAACCCTGGAGATGAGAATAGGACAATTATGCTCACTTCTGCATAGAATTTGCTCACAAACATAAGTAATGTATGTGTGTTTTTCCAGGCGGTGGAAACCCGGGCAGCCGGACAACCTGACCGGGCACGGAGATGAAGACTGCGCTCACCTTTATGATGATGGACTCCTGAACGACGTGCACTGCTCCATCAAGATGCAGTTCATCTGTCAGAAACCTACCGTGAATGCCTGAACACACCTGCTTCCCTGGCTTTGCCCACATCTGCTCTCAGATTACACCGCAAAAACTTATAATATAATGAAGATATCCCACTTTCTGGACTTACTGCTCTACAGGGGGCGCTCTCCAGCAGGTCCAGAGTTAATGAGGCTATATGGAGCTGTAGAAGAAAATTGTAAAATTGTAGAAAATTTCCCAAGGTGTTTACTTTAAAGACTGAATAGAACATGGACTAAAACTGAGACTGTGGAAAAACAATAGTGAGAGAGACCTGTAATTGCAACACATGAGCTCTTTAATGAGCGTCCTGATGCCCTCAGGTGTGCTCAGAGGAGAATCTGAGGAGATCTTCCAACATTACCTGCACTACAACTCTGACGCCCAACGCTACATCTGGAAATACAACAACAACAGCACTGTCGGGACATGAAGATGCTGAATGAGAACTGCGCTCCAGTGAGATCTGCTCAGCCCCGCTGTCTGCCTCCCTCTTAAATGACAACCTCACTGAGGGCTGACCTCTGACTTCTTGAATGTTGGACTTTCACTTGGTCATGGAGTTGGGTTTTGTTTTAGCTACATACTAATGAGGAACTTTTTATTCAAAAAACCTACGATTTGAATGAATACAATTATGTATAAAGAGGTTAATGTTAGCCAAACCCTACCCCTAACTCTAAATGGGGTCCTTGTGACCAAGCATATGCTAGAACATGACATATTTTTTTATTTTTTTTTTGCTATTTCTAATCATCTGTGGCTGCACATTTGCTTTTCTTGTTAGTTTGCTTTAATCCTTTTGGTCATCATGCTGTATTGTGCACATGTGGGTAAAACACACATCAAGGGCTGGACTAGGCCATGTAACATCTCAGTAAGGTGTTTCATCAGTGCCAAATAATTAGCAAGATCTAATAATATTTTAACAGTATTTTCACTGTAACCTTTAACCATGCTTCGAGTCAGTTAACCATGATGTGGTAATTTTGTAAACTTATCTAAGTCTGTGGTCCTGAAGTAGAAATGCTGTCCACTCCAACCTAGGGGACGAACCTAGTGGACATTAAAGGAGGACATCCTTATCCACAGACTCTCACATTCAAATGTCCAAGTTCAAAGCAGAAATAAAAAATGTTACAGCCTGATTACAAAAAATAGTTTTGGTCTCTATATCTACACCCCTGCTTTATAGCAACAAAACTTTTTTAAAGCATCTGAATAAAGCCGTGTCAGTGTCAGATATTAGGATGGTATAATCGTCACACAGATTGCATACAGTTTTTGTAGGTTTTGGTTGATTTTGGGGAAGTATCAACTGAAAAGTGGCGCTTTGGCAGGGAATGGCTGCCTGTTTCTCATTAAAAAGGAAGTTTTGAAAGCAACTTCTGTAAAACTTGGGCTGATTCACTTTAAAATCTAGCGAATAGGATGATAAACACGAAGCTAAGACCCCCAAAATGTTGTGACATACCCGTAAAAATGATGAGTGAGTGTTTTCACACAGCTAGTTGCATGAAGGGCAGGAAGAGGAGGAAATATCAATCTTTATGTCTGAGAATCCCTGCTACTTCAGAGGCAGAACAAAGGTGAGAAACTCTTTCATTATTAATTTGTTTGTAACAGTGTGAATTGGGTTTGATATTTGAATCAGTTTAGTAATTTTAAACACAGCTTTGTATATTTATTGAAAATATACATAAATGCAGTTAGAGTTTACATTTAAACTGCTTTGGTTTGATTCTTTTCAACATAAAGATTCAAATCTATAACAGGTTAAATTAAAATGCAGAACTGATTCTTTATACTTTGCTTCCAAGCAGCAAGACTTTAAGATGGTCTTGAGCAGAAGTTCTCCAGGCTTTCTTAAGGTCTTTTTTTTCCCCATTGGCTGCTTTTTCACCCATTGTCAGTCCAGTTCCTTAATATTTTCAGCATAGACCGCATTTACCGATGGGGACATAAAGAACTTTCATCTTTGGGCACATTTTCAGGCTCAACAAATGTTGCTGACCTCTATAATTAGAACAAGAGTCTAATGAACCTAGTTTGAGGTTAGGATAGGGGAGCATACGAGACGTGTACCCTGTAACTCAGACTATTTCAGGAACAGCAGGTCCGGGGGAGGTTGAGGTCAGGAGACCTCCAGCAAGAGAAGGGTCTTCAGCATACTCATATATGATATCAAAGGTGAAGCAACAGCAGGTATAAATGTAAATGTGGAGTGGATGTGTCTTTGTCACATGGGAACAATAAGACCCACTCATGAATAAATATCTCAAACCATCGAACTATCCTTTTGATTGCCTCCTTCCACAACTACATCACCGTCATTATAGAACGAACCAATTTTAAAACTGTATCTTTAGGCACTTTGTTACCAGCAGCCTGCTGCAGAAACACACCATTAGTTCCCATTTTTGTGGCTCAGTCTATGAAAATTATCTAATATAATACAGTTTGACAGGAATCAAGTATTTTTGCACCAACAAGGTGATTCCCAAATAACTATTACCTGAAAATTTTGATTTAAGAAAATCAGAAAACTGGCTGGACAAAGAAGTGGCAGGTCTAAAAAACAACAAAAAACTGCTGCAGATAAACAGTATCTGAAAATCAAATCATTGAGAAAGATGAAAAAATTAAACACTTCATTTTTCAGCATGACAACGATCCCAAGCACACTGTTAATGCAATAGGATTAGAATAGCTGTTTTTTTGAGAATCTTTTTGAGCAGATTTCTTTGCTTTTTTAAATTTCTTATTTAACCAGACTAGGTAGCCGCGATGTCTGACGTACCTTATGAGAATAATTGGGACAACACTGCCCTCTGGACCAAAGGTATCTGTTTGAGCTTGAGTAAGCAACTTATTTGATTTTAGGATTTTAAGATCTACTTGTGAAGCAGTAACTATGTCTGCCTCTGTCTGTCAGATTCTCCACCGCACTTCGTCTCACCGATGTCCAGGTTCAAACGCTGGTTATTTCCTGGTCTGACTGCTGTGATCCTGTTGATTCTGATCATAGTGCTTGGAGTTACCAGTGAGTATAAAACAGACACATAAACAGAGATTTCTTTATGACTAATTTTACTCCGCTGACCTTTTTGTGATTATGCTGATCTGCTTTGTAAGGCTGTCACTTTTATTCCATTATAGGCTATGCTCACTGTTTTAGTTACTATAACACAAGCTTAGCTAAATATTATTTTTATTTGCTGTCGTTTTGTGTGTTCAGATACAAAGACATCAAAATATCTGTGGTCTGTGGATCAGAGAGTTTCCAACATGAGTGACATCATCCAGTCATTTAACACCTCACTGCATCAAGCTCAAGGTAAAATGCCTGTTAGTCAATGTCTTTGTCACACATAGTATTAGAAAACTAAATGTGGTTAGTTCATATGTAAAGACTTTATAAGTCAGACTTTCCAAGTTAACAGATTTGCGGATTTGCAGTGTAACCCACAACATCCAGAATTTTATGGCTCCCTAAAGACAAGACCTACTCCAGGTCTTTCCAGTCATTTGGGATAACTCGGTCTGACCAGCAGCATTCATCTAATCCAAGTCACCAGAACGTAGTGATCACTTGACAGTGCTGCTTTTCTCTCTGAGAGTCTAAGACATAAGATCAGAATATATGACAACAAAGTTAATTACTGACCCTTAGCCTACGGCGCTCAACCACCATATGCACTTATGAGCCACCTTGAACATGATGTTTGTACCCATGCCTGGTACAGAAGTGAAATAACAAAATACCAGTCTGGTTCAAATCAGACTGGGTAGTGCTTGCAATCTACAGGTGTCTACTATGTCACCCACATGAGCTTTTAAAGGCACCACGGCGATTTATGTAGTCCCCAACAAGGACTGTAGGATTCGATCAAAAATTAACCAAGAAGATTTGGTGTTCTCAACTGCTGCACAAGTGCGCACATTCAAAAGGATTACCCTCTGTGAGCTAAATGTTCATAGAGGTGACTTTCACTTTCTGGGATTGTGATTCCACAATCCTTCCTTTAGAAAGAAGTGAGGCCAAGGTCTAGTGATGGTGAGATGAAGCCTCGTGATGAACTGAAGCTTTCCATCCAACAGGTCGATGGTCCAATATGGTTCCAAGTATTGTGATGATTCATTTGCTCTACTGCACCATCAAGTGGACGATTCAAGTGAAACAGGCTCTGTGATTATAATGATGTGATGTGGCGCTTCACTTTTTAATAAACTAAAAGACAGAAATCAGATTAATAATCAAAACTCCCCCGAGATTACCCGACACATGCTTCGAAGCTTCGGCACACAGGACACATCACTACCAATGTCACTCCACCTTCTTAACAAGGTCAGGTTTCTTCCTTATGACTGTAGTGATGTTCCAGATACAAAAAAGTCTATAATTCTGAGGGTCAGCAGGCCAATTGGTCTTCGCTAAGGCAAACCCCATCGAGGCCTAACGCCCCAAAGCTACCAGTTCCCTTGAGGCCCCGGTTAGCCAGTGCTGTCTCAGTACTAGGTGCTTTTAAATAGCTGCCTTTCACCTATTCCATTTCATATTAAGACACTTTGGTTTTCCCATAGCCCTTCTGTTCCTTAACAACATCTTATCTGAAGGATTTTTGAGATATTCTAAATTAATCAGTGAACTAGCCACAGTGTCAAATATGCTAACATGCTAAATCTTTTTCTTTCTAGAAACAGCTAAACAAGTTCAGCAGCTACAGTTTACTGTTGAGAACAACAAGGACCGGCTTACCTCAGGTCTGTTTGCCCCGCTGTAGATTTTACTGCTGGTGATAACTCTAAACATCATGTTTAACTTCTGTTTGTGCTGTGTGATCAGTGTCGGAGGCCATGAAGCAGCTGGCACTCATCGACACACTCACCAAGAATATTGCAGCCATCAAATGTTCCCTTGAACACATCATCAACAACAGTGCGTTTACAATATTTTACCATTTTACACATCTGCAGACTGAATTTCACATCCGTGGCAACTGTTTCTCTCTGTCAGGTTCAACTACAGGTAGTTGTTGTCCTGTGGGTTGGACTGTGTTTGAGTCCACCTGTTACTTCTTCAGCAGTGATTCTCGGTCCTGGAACGAGTCCAGAGACTGGTGTGAAACACAACAAGCCCACCTGGTCATTCTGCGTAACGACAAGGAGTGGGTAAGACCTGCCCACACCCGTCACATAATCTACTATGAAACACTTTTTGCAATATTGTGCAATATTGTATTGTACCACAAGATGGAGTAGTGAGTCAATGTAATTTTTATTTAAACAGCTTAGTCATTAAATACAAATTCTTATTTGCAAACATATTCTGGGAAAACGCCTCCTGTTGAATATTTATCTCTGTCTTAGCAGAGACAAATATTCAAAAGAGCAGGAACACATCTCACAACAAATTGAGACACACACACACAAACAATAATTTTTTGTTTGTTTGTTTTTTTCCAAATGCCGTCATTGTTTCTTTATCCAGGACTTTGTGACCCGTAATACAATCCCTCAATTGTACTGGATCGGTTTGTCTGACTCCAGAACTGGGAGGTGGGAGTGGGTGAACCAGACACCATACAGGATTGAGCGCAGGTCTGTTTCAGTAACAAAAAATATAAATTCTCTGTTATTTTCTCCTGTCATGCTGCATTAACTGTGTACGGCCACTTAATATCAATTAACTCGAGACACAAGGATGAAAATGACTATTTCTTGCATTTATAAAATATTCTCTAACCTGCAATTTAAAACTCAAGGTCCAATTAAAAATCTGAAAACTTTCTGTTACATTTTCTCCTGTTTACCTGTGTTCCCCTTGATGAATGTGCATTTTCAGGCGATGGGGACCTGGGCAGCCTGACAGCTGGACTGGGCACGGTCTTGGAGGGGATGAAGACTGTGCTCACCTTCACAGTGATGGACGCCTGAATGACCACCACTGCTCCGCCAGGTTCCGCTTCATCTGTCAGAAACACAGCCTGAACATTTGAACACATTCGTTTGCCTGGCTCCGCCCACAAACTGCTCTCCAACTACTGTTGATTACAAAGAAAATTTCATAGTGGGGCGCTGTTGAGCTTGGCCAGAATGAATGGGACTCTAAGGAGTCCATGATTTACAGGTTGTGTTTTTGTTGTAGTAAAATACCTTTCTGTGAGTATTAGGGACATCACACCAACAGGTCCAGTTTATCCCAGATCACGAAGCCTAACCCTTTGTGCTCTTTAGCTTCACCTACCACCATTCAAACTGAACAGGCTTACTGTGTGCATGTTTTAGATAGTACACAAGAGTCACTGTGATGTCACACATTGATTATAGACTCACTATGTTGGGTTTTCGGTGCCAGAAACAATAAGCAGACTGGGTGAAGTGTTAAGTTATCAGTTGTCTGCATCTCACACAACTGAAACATAAAAATTGTACTACAGTTGTACAAACAATGCTACAATGTAAACCTAAATAAAAAGTATCCTTCCATCCATCCATTCTCTTCCACTTGTTCTTGTCAGGGTCGTGGGGTGGCTGGAGCCTAGCACAGGGCGAGAGGCCGGGTACACCCTGGACAGGTCACCAGTCCATCGCAGGCCTAATACAAAGAGACAGACAACAATTCACACTCATATTCACACTTAAGGGAAATTTAGGATCACTGATTAACCTAACCCCACTAACTGCATGTCTTTGGACTGTTGGTGGAAGCAGGAGTACCTGGAGGGGTGATCAATAATTGAGCTCTGTGGAACTCCACAACCTGTGAGAGAACACTCTGTGATGTCCCGGCGTTTTCGGTGGAAGAAACACATCACGATGAACACAATCAATTTACTAGATCTTCCTTGTGAGGATGATTCAGACTTGCATCAAGAAATTCTGTTTTTTCTTTAGGATTTCTCGAGTTTTGGCTTCTGATTTCATTTTGTTGATTTCTTTTGTTGGGTTTCTGATGTTCTTAGGTTAACTCAGTCTTTTTTTTGTCCATTGCCTTTGACCTCTTGTCTCTGGTCACTTCCTTTTTCAACGTTATTCTCTGATGCGTCTTGTTCTAGATGCACTTTGCTTTTTGTTTCGCTCTTTGCAATTATATGCCCTGCTCTCATTGTCTCAACCTTTGATTGCTCTTGCATGTGCTCTGTCCCCTCCACCATCTGATTCCTCACGTAAACTTTAGTTTACTTAAAGAAAAAAAAACTTGCCTTCTTTGTTTTTGTAAAATTGTTTGTCAATATTTTTTTCAGCTTGCATGCTTTTTATGTTGGATGACCCGAGTCTCCTGACAACTTTTAGTTTACATTTTCAAGTGTAATAAAGTTGCTTTTACACCCAGAGTACTTCCTCTGTTTGGGTCATCTCTCCTGAATTATACTGAAACTTTCAGTGACTCCGATACAGTGAAGCTTTTAGTTCACTTGTCCCAATAATATTTTATTCATTTATTGGTTTCACAAGGCAAAACATATCTACTTACAGTGAGCATATGATAAATCTGATGTAGTCCATGCAATGACACAACCAATCCTAACAGCTGCAGGTGTCTAAAAGGGAGTTTTTCCTTCCCACTGTCACCAAGTGCTTGCTCAAATGAGGTCGTCTGATTTTGGGGGTTTTCTCTATATTATTGTAGTGTCCTTATGATATAAAGTGCTTTGAGGTTGTTGTTTATTTTTTTCCAGTAATTTAAAATAGGCACACCAAGCTCAGCAAATGGAAGTTCCTATCTATATCAGATATTATGGTGTCATCATTTTGCATAGCAACAGCATAGTAATGGCTGAAATTTTGTACTGCTGTTTTGCAGTCATGCACTTATAAAACTTCATAAAAGCATCATCTCATAGTTCTACCCACAAGTTACAGCCACAAAATGTTGAATTAACACTTTCATGCATGAATTATGAAAACCTCAATCAGGATCTTTTTTTCTTAGGCATTTTATTCATCTTTAGGGATGAAAAGATGAATAAAAATACTTCAGAAAAAATCATGGGTGAGGGTTAAATAACAAAAATTACAATGAAACACACTATACATTCAGTGACACGTCAGTGTCCAATATAGTAGTTTATGTGCAAGTAGACCATCAACACTGACACAAATACAAGAAAACAGCCTTTGAATAACTGCCCACTGTAGTGACCACTATGTGTGAAAGGGTTAAATATGATACAAAATGACCCCATTACACTGCCTGGCAAACACCTAGCAACAAGCTAAAATGGATCAGTTTCAGCATTTATTTATCTACAACACCTTATAAAAACGTGTCTTTGAAATTTTAAAGCAAACAGTACTTCAACATGGGCATGTCCCAGGGAAGCAAAAATATTAAAACCTGTTATTAAATCTTTCGTTTTTGATCCCAACCTTTTCCAAGGCTATTTGGTGGGAAAAGGTTTGCAAATTCACCACATCTGTCATGCCAGATGTTTAATTACCTCTTGTTTATCACAACTGTAACTCCAAAAAGCGGGGAAAGGGAAATGTGCATATCAGTGTGACTATCAATGTTTTGTACATTAGTTATTAGCCCTGATAGAACAGGATTTTCCCTGTAAAGGGTGATTTTTAAAAAGTGCACAATCAGAGTTCACTCTGAGATGAAGGCATTTGTCAGGCTGCTGAGTCAGCTGACAGTTTCCTACCAGCATAGATGGATTATCTATGAGCAACACTTTTGTTTGACTTTTGAAAAAAATACATTTTTGTTTTATATATGTAGACATTGAATAAGAAACTGCTTCAATGGACTGCTTCATCGTTAATGGTCGCAGGGACATAAGAACTGCGTATTTAAAAAAGCAACCAAATCTGAAGGAAAGCTTAAAGGTTTTTGTGACTTTTTAAGTTTAAAAACCGAACCTTTCTCTGCAGATTAAACTTACATTGCAAAAGAAAAAGTTACTCAAGCATGTTAGCGTCATTAATCAAGACTACCAACACTATAAGTTAATCTGTGTATGAGCAGATACGGCTGCCTCCAAACACAAACTTTCATAACCCTTCGATGTGAATTAGTGCAAAAAAAAAAAGACAATCTGCTCTACAATTGTCAGTTTTAGTCTTATGATTTCATGAATGCAACAAAACCTGGTATCACTGTATTGAACATGCAAAGTTAGAGTGTTTATAATCATCATAATGATCATAAATACAGTAAAAGATTTTAATTATTTTAGTTATTTTTTTGTGTGTGAAAGATTTAGGGGTGTTTGTGAACTTTAGTGTTCTGTTTTTTTTAGGGAAGCAAAACCTGCCCAGGTTTTGCTTCATTTTATAGCTGATTCAGAGCTGATTCAGAATGAACAGCATGTGCAACAGAGAGCTGATATTCATGACAGCATGGAGCCAGATTCACTTAAAATGATCATAAATATACTAAAAAACTGTAATTGTGTACAGCTATACAGATGCTGGTTTGTGAGATACAAATCTCACAGTGATGTTAACAAGCTCTTGTTTTTTCGTTTACTTATATTTCACACTGTGGGCCGTGTTACCTTCAGTTTAAAGCTCACTATATGATTTTGTGACTCCATACAGATTTATTTGGTCAAAAATGTCTGATAAAAGTAGCCGACCCCTTCACACTTTGTGCTCAATGATGCTCCTGAAAGCCAGCATTAGCTCTGTGTTTGATGTGACTGACGAGAGCAATTTTTTTGTGTGAAAGGTAGAGCAGTGTGTGTGAACTTTAGTGTTCTGGTTGATTTAGGGAAGTAAAACTGACAATAGATTCCCTTTCTGGAAAACCCCCAAAAATGTCTTACAAGTTGATTCACAGGAAAAAATAGCATGTGCAGCAGAGAGCTGATGTTATTGGTGGCACGGAGCCAGATTCACTTAAAAAAAAGATAACTGGGCATTCAAACTCAGTTCTGTATTTCATGGGTGGGACAGAGGAGACCATATATATTTTACCATCAGGGGAAACAGACGGCATATTCTTCTTCTCTGGTCAATCTACAGAAAAAAGAGGTGAGAAACCCCTTCTATTTCTTATAATGTCCAAATTTTACCCTCACAGTATGACTATTTTCTATCCTTAAAGTAAAGGACAGAAAATATTAATATTTTTAACACACATTGTGTTAGAATTTGATTCTTTTTAGTTTTTTGTCTTTTCCCATGCAATTTTGTTTCTTCGTAACTACATAATTATGAGATAAAATTTGTAAAATTTGCAAGGCTGCAATAAACACATTTAAATTCTCTCCAGAAGTTGATTCTGTTCATCTGGATGTAACGTTTTCAGTGGGAGAAACGTTTTGTCACTCATCCAAGTGACTGATCAGTGGTTGTTGATCAATGGTCATGACAATTTGCATAATTATGATTAAGCAACTGACCTCCCAGCCCATTGTTCCTTCAGTGGTGCTGGTTTTAGTCATTATGCAAACGTCTATAAGAAAGTAAGTAAAATGTATTTACATAGCACTTTTTAAAACAGGAAGTTATTTCAAAGTGCTTCACATGGTAATAAAAGCATATCAAACGAAACAATAAAACACTATAAAGAGGGTATAATAGCATAGCCAATAAAACAGTATACTACACATGAATATTACCTAAATGCCTGTCTAAACAGATGTGTTTTTAGCTGTTTTTTTTTTTTAAAAGAAGCTACAGAGTTGATGGTGCGTAGGTAAAGGGGAGGTAAACTGTTCCACAATATTGGAGCCAAGGTTTTAAAATCGCGATCCCGCTTGGTTTTCAAACGGGTCCATGGAATGGTTGGAAGACCCTTATCAGTGGATCTAAGGATTTGGTTTGGAGAGTACGGTTGGAGAAGCTCAGTGACATAAGTGGGGGCCTCACCAAGTAGGGACATGAATGTAAGAGTAAGGATTTTAAACTGATATCTATACTCAACCGGAAGCCAGTGCAAGCCTTAGACCAGGGGTGGGCAATCTCAGTCCACGAGGGCCGGTGTCCCTGCAGGTTTTAGATGTGTCCTCGAACCAACACAGCTGATTGAAATGGCTAAATCAGCTTCTCAACAGGTCCTGAAGTTCTCTAGAGGCCTGGTAACGAACTAATCATGTGATTCAGGTGTGTTGACCCAAGGTGAGATCTAAAACCTGCAGGGACACCGGCCCTCGTGGACTGAGATTGCCCACCCCTGCCTTAGACAGACAAGAAAAGACTGTGTTACAGTATGAGAGGAGATGAGGACATGGACAAGCATCTCTAAGCATCTCCAATGAAGTAGGTAGGACATCAACTGGACTCACTGAGGGTTTCATTTGGGTCAGTATTTCTGATAGATCTTCTAGAGAACCTGGGTGAAAGGTTGGGGAAACCTGCAGTCAGCTGAGACAGAAGTCACTTGGATGAGTGACGAAACATTTATGCACTGAAAACGTCCAGATGAACAGAATCAACCTTTGGAGATTAACTTAAACTGGATGATTGAGCATGCATCAAGACATTAAAACCCACTTCAGCTCACTCCATGCTAACATCGACCAGGAATTTCCAAAAGGGACTGAACTTCGCAAGCACGAGTTGGCCACTTTGAAAAGCAGATACAGTTTTTCCAAAAATTTACGAAGCGGTCAGAGACCATAACGCTCGCATCCTATCAGCTGGCTTGGAACATTGTACAGGCTAAAAAGCCACACAATGAAGGGGAGTTCGTTAAATATGCCTCAGTGACGTTTTTGAAATCTTGTCTCCTGAAAACGACAAATTAAAACGCATGGTATCAGACGTCCAACTGTCCCGCCACACTGTTGAACACAGAACACAGAATATCGGACATTAACACGGCTATTGAATCACAGTTGCACTCTGACCTTCAAGCATGTGAGTATTTTAGTGTCGCATTGGATGAGAGTTGTGATATACAAGACAAGCCTCAGTTGGCAATATTTGCACGGTCTGTGTCAAACGATTGTGTGATCAAAGAAGAACTCCTGGATATTGTGCCATTAAAAGACAGAACCCGTGGCATAGATGTGAAAGAAACCATGATGGCTGCATTTGAAAAAGCAGATCTGCCCATAACAAAATTAACTGCAATAGCCACGGATGGAGCACCAGCCATGATGGGATCTGTGAACGGGCTTGTGGGGCTGTGCAAAGCTGACCAAACTATTCCTGACTTTTGGAATTTCCACTGCATCATCCACATGGAGCAACTCGTGTCTCAATCATTGTATTGTCATGAAGCCTGTGATGGAAATCGTCAATTATATCTGCACATATGCGCTTAACCACAGGCAATTCAAGAATCTCATCGCTGAGCTGGACCAAGGGCTTCCAGGTGACCTGCCGCTGCACTGCACTGTGAGGTGGCTGTCAAAAGGCCAGGTACTCTCTCGCTTCTTTGAGCTTTTGGATGCCGTGAAACTGTTTATGGAAAAGAAGGACAAGGACTATCCCGAGCTCTCGGACCTCAAGTGGATTATGGATCTGGCCTTTTTGGTCGACATGCTGTGTCACTTGGACAGACTGAACCTGACCCTGCAGGATAAGTTAAAAATGCTGCCTGACCTGGTGCAAAGTGTGTTTGCGTTTGTCAACAAACTGAAGCTGTTCAAGACACATATTCAAAAGGGAGATTTAACGCATTTTCCCACTCTGCTAAAAGCCAGCGGGCAAGTCGCCAGCGCTGCCCTGAGTAAGCAAAGAGCCAGATATGCAGCGCTGATTGAAAATTTGCACGAAAGCTTCGTGACCTGGTTCCATGATCTACAACTGAAAAGGCCACAGGTTGAACTGAGAGTTTGTGTGTGTGAGACAGTGCACACAATGTTCATTGTTGAAAATGACTGGCCTGTGGTTTTAGTACTGTAGGAGTCCATTTCTGTCATTATCATGTTGGTGTGTGTGTGTGTGTGTGTGTGTGTGTGTGTGTGTGTGTGTGTGTGTGTGAGAGAGAGAGAGAGAGAGAGGCAGGAAAGGATGGGTGATGTTCATGTGTGCCCATGCGTATGATGTGGCTCTTTGCGGTAACACAGTAAAAAAAAAAGTGGCTCTTGGTCTCTGACTGGTTGGCCACCCCTGTTCTAAAGGCTCAATCTGTTTTGTTCTATAGCTGACTCTTCTTGGAAGCAGTATCATAGTCGTAATAACAAATGTATATAATACAGATGGTAATGTAGTTGATGCAACAGATAACTTCATACCATATTTAATGAAGTCATCCTGACTTTTATCTTCCACACCCTCAAAGTGGATTCAACCCTGACTCGTGTTTTTTTAACCACCTTTTTCCTTTTTTTTCTTCCTTTTTTAAATTATATTTTCATATTATCATAATTAAAACTGAGCATGTTGCTGATAAAAAGCAGCTGAATGTGGAAGTTGTTGGTTACTTACTCACTCAGTGTTATCATGGTTTTATTATCCAGTAAAAACAGCAAGCAGATGACAACAATGGACCAATACCATTATGTGAAGGACCAGGATGGTAGTACGCTCTGGATCAGTGGTAACTGCTTGTGTCTGAGTTGGTAATGTCTTTGTTTTGACTTCTGATTTATGAAATTATATTTGTCTGTCAGAGACTCCACCCACCCCCCGGTTGGCTGTCTCTAGGTTCAGACGCTGGTTATTTCCTGCTGTGACAGCCGTGATCCTGTTGACTGTGATCATAATCCTGGGAGCTAGCAGTAAGTATGCATGTGTATTCTTGTTAATGCCATATGTGGGGACTACTGCTTTTGGGTCACTAGTAAGGCCCAACTTTTGTGAGCTTCACAAACAGTCATGTATCATGTGGTTTGTGGCTTTGATGCCTAATGACAGAAAACACGGACCTCTGAAGCGCACTTCAGCATGCTGGTGCAAATAGTTACAACATGAAAAGTCCTGCAAGATTCAGACTTATTTTCCAAATCTAATAATAACACAATAATATACTATACATTTGGTTTACAGCTGCTAGAAATGAAAAAACAGACCACTGTGACTGCACATAAAGCTAACAGAAATGTAGTCACAGTAATACTTAGCTAAAGCTAACTCTCAGACTTTATCTTGTAGAAGACTTGAAGAAAAATTTGCTCCAACATGACAGCCAATAAGTGATGATGGTTAAAACTGTTTTCCACGTTTGCAGTTTAGGGCTGCAATTATCAGTTATATTGTCATTTATTTTCATTCCACTTTATTGTGTTGTGTTATATTGAACACATTTACTTTATTTTATTTTATTTATTTATTATTTTTTGTATATTATTGTTGTGCATTTAGATTTTACTTGACATTTATATTTATAACTTTTCTTGATAGAGCAAAAATTAAAAAAAAAAACATTACCTTTTTAGTACTTTGAGATTTTTTTCCCTTAATGTTAAAATTGTTTTTCAGTAACAAAATTTTCCAGCATTTTGGGTGAGTACATGTTATGTTGTGTTATGTTATGTTGTGTGTTATGTGTTATGTTAATATATTATGTTATGCGCACTCTGTTAAATTTCTTTGTGTTTTTGTTGTCTGCTTGTTCAGACATAAAGGTGTCAAAACACCTGTGGTCTTTGGAGCAGAGACTTTCCAACCAGAAGGACGTCTTCCAGTCGCTGCATTCCTCAGTGCCTCAGGTTCAAGGTAACACACCTATTAGCTATGATAAAATATTAAAAGTAGGTTACCCTCCTGCTCTGATGGCTCCCTAGTGATTCTGAGCACATAGCCCACACAAATATTTGTTTTATGTTAAATGTTGGCAATAGTTTTCTGCGGAGCTGCGAGGCCCAGGGTTCACTTCATAGCAGTAAATACAAAAGACATCATTTGATGGTAGTAAATGTCTTAACCCTTTCATGCCCCTCTATCATGTTGATACAGAGGTATGGATTTTTCAGAATGTTCAATAAGTATTCCACTTTTAGTCAAAGGAGCTTGCAAAGAAAAGCGTCTGGACTTCTTTAAGTTGCTTGAAGACGTTTCACCTCTCATCCGAGAAGCTTCTTCAGTTCTAAGGTCAAATGGTGGAGAGTCCCAGATATAAACCTAGTGGGAGTTTCCCCCCACAGAGGGACAAAAGGACCCCCTGATGATCCTCTAATCGCCTGAGCCAAGGTGTGAAACTGGGCGTGGGTCCCAATCAGCCAGAGTTTCGGGTGTGTTCATTGTGAAACCTGGCCTCACCTTATCATGTGATTTCCTGAGGTCAGATTGCCCAGGATGTGAGTGGGCGTTAAGGCGTCTGGGAAGGGATCTCAAAACTGGATTATAGATGGCAGAGAGTTGGTGTCGTAAACCCCTGCCTCTGTTCAAAGATGGTCGCTCACAGTGGACATAGATACTTCTTTCACTCCTCTTTCAAACCATCTGTCCTCTCTGTCCAAAATGTGAACATTGGCATCCTCGAAAGAGTGTCCTTTATCCTTAAGATGCAGATGGACTGCTGAGTCTTGTCCCGTGTAGGTGGCTCTTCTGTGTTGTGCCATGCGCTTGTGAAGTGGCTGTTTGGTCTCTCCAATGTAGAGGTCTGGGCATTCCTCACTGCACTGTACAGCATACACCACATTGTTAAGTCTGTGTTTTGGCGTTTTGTCTTTCGGGTGAACCAGTTTCTGTCTGAGTGTGTTGCTGGGTCTGAAATGCACCGGGATGTCATGCTTGGAGAAAACTCTCCTGAGTTTCTCTGATACACCGGCTACATAGGGGATGACAATGTTGTTGCGTCTGTCCTTCTTATCCTCCCTCGCTGGTGTCTGGTCTTCTTTTCTGTGCCTCTTTGCTGACTTTAAGAACGCCCATTTAGGATAGCCGCACGTTTTGAGTGCTTCCTTTACATGTGTGTGTTCCTTCTTTTTTCCTTCAGGCTTAGAGGGAACATGTTCTGCCCGGTGGTGTAGGGTCCTAATTACTCCAAGTTTATGTTCCAAAGGGTGACCTTAGAACTGAAGAAGCTTCTCGGATGAGAGGTGAAACGTCTTCAAGCAACTTAAAGAAGTCCAGACGCTTTTCTTTGCAAGCTCCTTTGACTACGCTGACCTGGATGACTGAGAACCTTCACAGACCTATTCCACTTTTAAAATCATTTTCTGTCAGTTTTTATTTCACGGTTCAGACTTTGCAGGGTTGAACACGATGGGGTTTTTTTTATTTGTTTGTTTGTTTTTGTTCAGACGTAAACACGTCAAATCGTCTATCGTTTGTGGAGCAGAGAGTTTTCAACCTGATTGATGTCATCCAATTACTGAATGACTCACTGAAGCATATTCAAGGTAACAACATGTATGTATGTATGTATGATCAGAGCAAATTTGACAACACATGAAAACATAAAACTAGTAACTAGTGATGGGACGTTCTGTATCGAGGCTTCGGAGCGTGTGTCGAGTAATGGAGGGGGCGTTTCCGCGAAGCGCGTATCGAGGCTTGCTTCATTTATGGGAGGAGCTGAAAATGATGACGTCCGAAGCCTCGCTGCCCGGCTGTACCACGTGACTGGTTCATGAAGCGGTTCGAACTTTGCCGCAAATAATCATTTTCCATACTGCCAGCATAAATATACACAGTATACTGCCATCACTACACTATAGGTGTTTTACACACTCCTTTTGTTGTTGACATTTACAGGCTGTGTGCAAAATGCCACACTCTTCAAATTCATGCCAGCTATTATTTTTACGTCCAGTAGGTGTCCTGCTAGAGCAAATGAAGCTTCATGAAGCTTCGCGTTGGGGTGAACCAATTGGATGAAAAGCTTCAGTGCTTCATGGGGCTTCATCTGCCCATCACTACTAGTAACACTAGGAAATGAGGAGCACTGAACTAAGAATGATAGAAACCAGATAAACCAGAGAAACTTGCAGCACTTTGGGTGGTTGCAGCACACAACAACAGACAGAGGGAAACACAGGGCTTAAATACACAAGGGACCAACGAGGGAACACGAAACAGGAGGGAAACACAGCTGGGACTAATCTGAGATAATGAGATGGGAAGGAAGCAAAACTGAATGAACTGAAATTTTCAAAGTAAAACAGGAAACATGAGACCTTCACAAAGACTCAAACTTAACACTGTGACATGGGCTGTATCCCAATTCAGGTTCTGCAGCCTTAAAGTACGCAGTCTCAACGATCCTCAAGGGCCGCGTACTTAAAGACCGCTAAGGCCGGAAGTGCGAGGCTTGTGAAATGGGACGGTCTAGCCTCCGTTGCGCTGCCCAGGTTGCCTAGCAACCATGATACTAACAGCTAGAAACGTTTCATATAGCATTGTTTGACAGAAATGAAGGAGAAAATCTTTTGTTCATTTGTTTGTTTCTTTCTACATGAGCTTTGATCATTCTCTGTAAGATTAAGCTCAGCTATTGAACGGTGTATATTTTAAAGCAAAGGCTTTAAAACCAAGTTAGTACAAACGTCATTAATGTCACATAACTTTGCCGACATGTGGCCAACAGTAATGTTTTAATGTTCTTCGTTATTAAACATTTGCACATAAATAAGTGACATAATATTCAGTACTTTTAAAAGTTTACTCTTCAGGCGCCCCTCATGTCATGGTCCTGGGTCATGCGACCCAGTGTTTTGTGTTTAACCTAATTTTGATGATTATCGTTTATGGTTTGTTTAGGTTCACTAGGTAGTCCAGCCAGTTGTATATATTAAGTCTCCCTTGCCCTTCGTGTGTTTATGTCTGTGTGTCTTGTATTGTCAAGGTCATGCTGTCAGTTATGTCATCTCCCCTGTACTACGTCTCCCCGGGTCATGTGTCATGTCTAATCTGCATGTTTCCTGTTTTACTTTGAAAGCCTGTATTCACTGTCAGTGTATTCAGTTTCACTCCTCCTGTCCTGTCGTTAGGTTCATGTGTGTCAGCTGTGTTCCCATGTGTGGCCACTTCCCCTGATCATCCCTCATGTGTATTTAGTCTCTGTGTTTCATACAGTCTGTGTCGCGTCGTCTGTGTTCCCACCCCCTGTGTTCCGTATCTCCAGCCATAGCCTTTCCATAGTTTATATCCAGTTTAGGTTTCTGTTGAGTTATACTCTTATGCTGCCCTCACACTGTAAAAAAAAAAACTGTAGATTTTACGGTAAAACGCTGGCAGCTGTGGTTGCCAGAAATCTACCGTAAAATTACGGGTGGAACATTTTCTTCTTTAACGGTAAGAAGGTATTGTTATTGTTTATTTTACGGTTAAAAATAGTGCTAGGGTCAATATTTTACCGTAGAAGAAAATGTTTTAACTTGAAGAAAAAATAATGTTTTTCCCTAGAATTAACATGAAAATAACACATAAAATAAAGTTTGTGCCAGAAAACACAACATTCTTTCCCTGTAAAATTAACTAAATATAGAAAAAATACAATTTTATTCTGTAACAGTGTTTAGACTAGAGTGCTTTTAAGTGTTCTACTCTTTAAGTTTAATACACAAACCATGATTTTATTTAAATTACTAAATGTAACACAAAAATGTCCACCTTAAATTTCCAAAAAAGTATTTTATTTAACATATTTGATGTTTTGAACATCAAACATTTACATTTGTACTCAACAAATCACAAATAGTTACTAGTTATCTCCATGACAGTAACAGTGAGGAATCACAGAATTCTTACAAGTTCTATTCAAACTGTGCAAAACCAGTGCTGTAAGTTGAGCACACATTATACTTCACATTACCTTTAGCAGACAATTCAGACACATTTAAGTGTTTTGGTGCTGTTCTCACTACATAAATGTCAGTACACGTAGAATCTTGACTTTTTAAATTATCCAAATACAAATATAGAGAATTAAACATTTTTTCTATAATTGAAAGAAAGTCTGAATTGAAGAAATTACAGGAACAAGTTTACACCCACATATTTTGCACACAGAACTGAGCAGTAAAGCTGAAAATGTACATCTTAAAACTGCATCAGGTAACAAACAAAAACTTTAAACTTGTTTTGAGAACTTCAACTGCAAATTTTTGGATAACTACAAAATGCCAGCAATGTACTGTACATGCAGCATACTTTTACACTATTGTAATCCAAGAAACAAAATCACCACATTTTTACCAGATACATTTTTCAGATATAAAACAGTGAATCAAAAGTAGACCATATACTTTTACAAATTGTGTCTAGTAAAACTTCACATTGTTAAAAACTTCCCACTCACAATCAGAAATGTAACAATTGTTTCAAAAACATAACATCTGTAGAGTATGTAACATGGTATACCTTTATCACTTCGTCTCAAACAAGAGGGGTAGGACTAGATCCACTCATGGTCAGCAATGTCTGAGATGAGAGTGAGGACTCTGGGATTGACTGAGAACACTTTTTTCTTCTTGGATTCAACCTTGGTGCCTCTCTCAGGATTTATGGAAAAGAAACACCTTCATGAAAAAAGGGCAAGAGAGATTGAGGAAATTAACAACCTGAGGTGGGATATCAAATGGCCAAGTTTGAAAAGCACAAAAATAAATCCATAATAAAATAAATTTACCGTTGAAGGAACTCCAGTGTTGATCGTAGTTCCACAGGGTAGTGTATGTTAAAGCAGTAGTAACTGCCAAACATTAGGCAGATAGCAGAGGTGAAGGTTGTGATGCGGTCGTTGACAGTCTTCTTGTCAATGCTCAACATGAATGGCTCAGCAGCGAAGCAGGAGGAACCTGAGAATTAAAACAACAACAACAAATTAAAAACTTTAATAACAAGAGCTTTAATGTCAGTCATATATACAAATACAGAGATACTTGTTACATGGATCATAGGATGAGTTATGTTACTAGTTGAACTTATATGGTTGTGTTATCCAGTGTATTAGTGTGGAAGCAACAGAACATGAAACTAAACAAGCCAAGAGTACAAGAACGTGGCAGTTACAACAGAAAAAAAAAGTTGAATTTTGCACTTTTGGCTTACCGCAAACAATGATGACGGGTGTTGGTGGCACTTTCTCCATCTGAACATCTTCTGCAAGGCTTGTCATCTCAACGCAGTGGAACAGAAGCTCTCCCTTCTCGTCAAAATGAGCCAGTAAAAGAAACATCATCTCAATGACTTCTTGCAAGCAACCACTGGACTGCCCTCTTTCAGTCTGAAGTTTGAGAACAGCATTCAGGACTTGCTTGTGCTTTTGTGCATCAACATATTTGAGGAACTTTAACAGACGTGCACCCTTTTTGTCCACATTGGCAAGGAAGGTCTCCATCAGATTCACACCAGTCAGTTCTTGGAAATGTGCGGTCATACCAACTTCATTGAAGAGAAAGGGCCATTCCTGGCATAGTTTCTGGATGCTTGCCCCTTTGTTGATGTCTTTACGCTGCGTGTAATAGGTGCACTTGACTAGTTCTTTCACAACATCTGTACTGTAGTTATTCTTTTTAAACAGCTTCTTCATTTCTTCTTTTTTTTCAAGCTGACTCTCCACAGTCTCAGAGAGTGGCAAATGCTTTGGCTCCCAGCTAATTCAGCCATATGTGTCTTGAACCCTTGCTTTTTGTTCAGCTGGTATTTCATCTGTGTCGTTGTCGTCATCTGATATTGCTTTGCGTTTTTTTACCTTTGGTGTGTCAGGTCGCTTGACATTTTCAACTCTTGCCTGAAGTTGCTTTACAAGAGAATGATATCCAGGTCCAATAACATCACCATCAATCACATCTTGAAGAGACTTGGGATACTTGGCCACCATCCTTTTTGCTATCTCTGTAGTATTGTGTTTGGTTGGATTCTTACAAGTCTTCATCATTTCAGAGACCACAATCCTTATCATTTCTCGTCTTTGTCTTGCGCTTGGTCTTTTCTGTCTTTCCAAGTTCTGCACCAACTCCTCAGGGAGCCTCTGCCATGGTATCTCAAATCTCTCTACCCAGTTTGGTAGTAATGGTGTACAGATTCCTGAAAGTGATGAAGTAGTGGTGGATGATGTTGGTGAAGAAGAAATTGAAGGTGGAGAAAGAAGGACATCCACTGGAGAGGAATGTACAGCGATTGGTGTCGAAGTGCCAGAGACTTTAAAAGTACATAAAAAAAGAGATATGAAAGCATTAGATCATGTTTTCTGTTATGTTAAATTCTGCACTGCATAGATACATTTTGAGATATTAAGGTTACACAGCGTGGTCAAAACTTAATAATGCAATTTGTCTGATAGATTGCATTTCGAAACTCAAAGTGTATTAAATTTCCCCACAAAGCATCCAAGTTTTATTTACACAGAAAGCATGGTTAAATAATGATGGCCACATCAGACTCAGGAACACTCATATTCTAAGTATTTCCAACTTCAACAGCCCTCTGTGCGTTTGGTGTGGTGACAAGGTTTTACACTTACCATTTTGGGTCCAGGCAGCCACTAGTCTTCTAGCTTGTATGGGCTTGAGCACTGGCAGCAGGTCATTTTCTGTAATGTACTTTAAATCATCTGTGGTTTCGGCACCAAGTGTTGTCAAAGTATCTTCTACTGACTTGAGAAGTTGATCAGGAAGGTCCGGAAGCACTCCTGCTATTGCATCCCCTATGTTCTTTAAGATAAGCACCTGCGATTCAGCCATATCTGTTAAGACACACATACAAAGAGTTTGGCTCTGGCCCATGATGTCATATCAAGGCATTCAGTCTGACAAGACGCTGTGCTTCAGTGGAACAATCTGGTGTCCGTTTTTCACGTAAGATGATAACGGCCACAAGTCAATCAGTTCACTGATGAGTCTGCACTCTAATCTCCCAGTGTCATTTTTTACAGAGTACATGTGGTAGCAAGAAAGAAATTCTGCATCATAAACTCTCATGAGAAAATGAAGAGCAGACTCATCTTTAATAAGAATGAGGAGAAGTTCACCAAACTCCATTGACTGATCAAACTTAGTGACAATAAAGTGACCCTTTCTGTAATTCAGCCCATTATACTGAACAGCAACTGGAATCTTTGTATTGCTTTCAGTAAAGCTAAAATGTAGGACTGCGTCTTTAACTTGCTCACTGTAAAGCTCTGAGTAAAATGGTGAGCAATCTTTTATTTGCAATGCTGGAGGACTCACTGACCCAGCAGAAAGGATGGCCTGAAACATCTGATGTCTCTCTGAAAGAGTCAAGCACAGATTTTTGAAATTTTTCAGATGCCTTCCACATCTTTTGAAGTAACTGTGTTTGCTCTCAAAGCGCATTGTCCAAAGCCTGATGAGAGGGCCAAATTTTAGGATCAGCCCTGGATAATGTCGTAAGTAATGGTGTTTAGGTCTTAAGTTGATATTAGGAAACAGCACCTTTCTGGTTTCCAAATACTCTTGGATGAGAGCATCCAGATAAGTAACCTGAGCCTTGGAAATTTGCTGAGCACAAATTAGGTCAACAATGTCCTTAAGCTGCAACGTTAAGATAAGATAAGATAACCTTTATTAGTCCCACACGTGGGAAATTTGTTAATTTTTATTTAAAAAATAAACGAAGAAAAACGACCAGAACTAGCACAAAACGGTAGAACATGGTTGCAGAGTCTAATTACTGATACGTTAGTTATAAAAAATTACGAGAAGAAAAGATAAGAAAGAAAGAAACTCAGAATGAGCAGAGCTGCTGTAACAGGCTGCCGCACACGGGGGGCGCCGGAGTGTGTGAGTGTGTTAACTGCCACACATCATCTTGAGAGTTCTGCACTCTGTCTCCAATTATGAGAGGTAAAAGTCTCAAGAAGTTCCAATTTTGAACAGCTTGTCCACCAAGTTTCAATGTTTTTGGACTGACCTCACAAGGTTTGGATGAAGCATCTGTTTCTTTGTATTTAAATTGCTTGATGCGCCTGTTCAGAATTGGGTAAGTGAACCATTTATTTGTGTTGATGAAGTACTTGAGGTAAAGAGCAAGATCGTATGAGAGGACACCCTCAAAGATGTCATGACCGAGACATGGGGGCATGCCAGGTGTGCAAACATCAAAGCTTTGTAAAGAATTAAATACAGACCTGAACTTTATCCCCTGAACTTCTGACACGTCTTCTCTTTCTAGTTGTTCAGTGGCAGATCTATACGTTTCTGGGGTCCGCTGAGGTCCACACACTGCTGGATCAGCACCCTGAAATTCAGTTCGAGTTAACAGACAATATCTGCATAAGTACACTGATGAACTGAAATTTTCTGTAAAACCCCCAATACAATGAGAGCCCAGGTTGTCTCCAGCAATGCAGTAGAGCGCTCCTTTCACTACAGTTTTGTCTGCCATTGTTATCCCATTCTCCTCTAGTACCTTCAAATCAGTCAGGAGTTCTGAAAAAACATTTTCATGGCCAAATTCTTTGAAATCCTTCTCCCTACACAGTAAGACAAGCTGCATATGATCAGTATTTGACCGGGCATGGGGGGGGGATGTTGAGTAGAGAGAAGTACACAGCCAAAACCTTGTGCTTCTTTTTGTCAGAACCAAGTGGGTTCACTACTTCAAATGCATCCTGGTATAGAACCAGCTTGAGGCAATGTGGATTTTCCTGAAAAAATTTGTTTGACACAAACACGTTACCATCACAACAGTCGCTGAGAACATCTGGTCTTGAAACATTATTAGGATCCACTGATATGAGACCTTGCCAAAAACTTGATTCCAGCATACCCTTCAAAGTATTTAGCAGAGGAACATAATAGGCAAATCTCTCCATCCTGTTCTCGTCCCTGCCCAAAAACACTTTTCTGGGTTCAACATACTTGAACACATCTTTAAAGCACTGAACTCTTGAATAAGCAGTTCTCATGGGCCCTGTGTGACAAGCTGAGAACAAGTCAGATTGTTTTACTGTGTCACAGATTTTTACAATGTCTTCATCTGAAACTGACATATCTTTTAGAAGTGACCTTAGTCTATTCAATGTATACATCTGTCCCAATTCATGTATATTTTGTATTTCTTCAACAATGGTTTGAATGGTAGATGCTGGCAGAAGATGCTGTCCCTGTAGTTTAATGTAAAACATACATACATTTCTGAGATACAGGTCACTGAAATTAGACCCATCCATACCAGGGTCTTCTATATCTGATACACTGGCACCTTCCTGTATGGTGGCACTTGTAGATGGACTCTCTGACTGAGTATCTTTGTTTAAACCACAAATCACATTTTCCAAATGTTTGTGTTTTCTAGACATATGGGAGGTAAATGTAGATTTTACAGAGAACTCACTTTGGCATCCTCTCACTGGACAAGTTACATGCCGTCCCTCTTCTATGTGTTCCTTTAAGTGAGCAATCAAAGCTTTAGTTCCCTCACATTGGCGTTCACAAAGTGAGACAGTGCAATTCAAACCCATTAAGGTAGCATTCTGAGAAACAGTTGCGGTACCAGTGTGGTGGCGGTAGAAGTGAGACTTTAAAGCAGCATATCCAGAAAACACCTGCTTACAACTTACTTCAACACATTTAAAAATACACCGGGGTTCATTACGATGCAGTCTGCAATGCAAAACATAAGCTGCAAAAATACATAATCAATATGACACAGCTGCGAGGCTAGCTAACTTAAAGCTTCAGCCGGATGTCAAACAAGGCGGGAAAATCCAGGCCGCATTTAGACAAAGCATTGTCTAAATGCAAATATAGCTATACTAATTAGACGGTTTCCATTAATACACCCGTCTCCAAAACACATCTCAACGCGCACTGCTGGTTTTGCAAGGCTCTTTTCAGCCTAATGTAGCTAACGCTAATGCTAGAAACGAGCTAAAGCTAACGTAAATTTATCATTTGCGCCTTCACTGCCTGCAACACAATGCTGTCGATAAATAAACCAAGTTGGATTATTTTCTTACCGTAGTAACTGAAGACGAGCTGTGGCAGACGTTAAATTAAAAAAATGAGAAACAAGTCGACGAAAATGAAGATAGCGTGATGCCGTAGTAGTCCAAAGCAAAACTTGTGTGGAGCTGTACAGACGTTATCTGCGGCGGAGCCTGATGCAGTGCGCTGATTGGTCCATTTGAAATCAGGCGCCTTGATGTGAAACGGTGCTCTAAACTTCAGGGGAAAATGCCTAGTTTTGGGAGGAGGTGCTTTTAAAATCTTTTTTCTTCATATGATAATTAACTATGAATAAATAGAACAGACAACAGATTATTATTTTAATACTTATGGGATTATATGAATTTACTCAATAATATAGTATGTCTATCATTAGCTGTAGGTCTCTCCAGTTGTTGTTAGCTTTTACATTTTAAACTCATGGTTTATTGAGTTCAACAGAATGTAGATTTAACAGCTACATCCCATATTCTTTACAAAAACTACATCCAAAAATTGCCCTAATACATTTCTAGTATAAAGATCTTGGGACATATGTACCTGTTATATTACAATTTGAGAAAGAATATGCTGTATTAAATGTGCTATGAATCAAGAATGGATTTAATGTAAAGTGCTTTGGGCTTCTTGAAAACCGCTATCTAATCCATTATTATTATTATGTGAAATTAATGCAAAAATCACAAAGTCATATTACAGCATGTATCCATTACCAGCACAACCATGCTTACATTCAGCAATTAAAACCTGTATTTTTTTCAATAAATAAATGTAAAAAAAATTGTGTTTGCCTGTTCTAAACTTTATTGGAATCTTCCGTTAAAAAAACTATGCAAGCGTGATTTACAGTAGGTTTATGTATTTTTTTCAGAGAAAAAATGTACATATTACAGTTTTTCCACATTTCTTTATTTACGGCAATTTCACATCAAATCAACAGTTTTAAACTGTTTTATAGTTAACAGGTTTTTCCTGTCGTATTTTTACTGTCTTTCACTGTTAAATATACGGATCTTTTTTACAGTGCACTCTGGTTTGTTCCTTTTCATCAGTCATAATAAAAGGCTCGCTTTTGTTTAATCCACTCCTGTATCTTCGCTTGTGTTCGCACCTGGGTCCACCACACACATTTCCGCGCGGTCTGCCTCCGCAGATCATGACACCTCATCGTTTTTTTTCGGCAAAATTATCCACACCCACCGCCACGCTATGCATTCTGGGATATGTTGGGCCACGAAGTCTACACTGCCACAGCCTTAAAATTCAGGGAAATGAAGGACGCATTTCAGGGTCGCATTTCGAGCAGCCTTCGAATTGGGACAGCCTTCGGCGCGCCGCTGTGACGTAATCGGCCTTGAAATGCGGCCTTTAAGGCTGCAGACCCTGAATTGGGATACAGCCATGGAGACATGACTGACCAGCGGAACAGAGGGAACATGAAACACGGAGACAAAGTAACTAAATGTGGAACACGGGGAAGGCAACTAGAAACTAGCACCTAAAAGCAAAGGAGAGCCAAAAACATGAAAAACAATAAACCAAAGAATATAAGTTAAACCAGAATTACACAAACTGGTTCACAGACCAGACCTGTGAGGTTAAACTTAATGGGGGTTTTAAAATGTATTTTCTACTTTCTGCTTGTTCAGACACAGACACATCTAATCTTCTATTATCTGTGGAGCAGAGAGTTTCCAGCCTGACTGACGCCACCCAATTACTGAGCGACTCACTGCGGCATACTGAAGGTAACACACCTATTAGTTAAACTTCACATTAGTATTCCTTCATTTGCTGTGGAAAAAAGGGAAAAGAAAACAAAGGAAAAAAACAAAATTCAATGGTGAGTAATTGGACAACAGTTTTCAGGGTACAGACGCCTCAAATTATGTAAAAGACTAAGTTGTGCAATTCATCCATCATAAGTTTAAGCTACTTTTTGTCATTATTTTAAAGAAGAACTTTCACCACTCTGGGGCTGTTAATTTTATTTATTTATTTATTTATTTTTATCAATATGATTAATGTGCTCTTAATAACGCACCTAGTTAAATTATGAATATATTGACTTACTGTGTTATAAAACATTTATAATAACTTCTACTGGACCACCTTTCGGTACATAAAAACATACCATATTGCAAAGAATATGGCAGTGGTGTATGTCAGCTGTAGATTGGTGTTTGGACACGAAGTTATAGAAGTTGTTTCTTCAATTTTTTCGTGGCTCCAGTTAATTTGCATTGTTTTACACGTCGCAATTTCAAGTTTCATTCCAGTATCCATGCTGCTAAAGTGCTAACATGCTAAATGCTTTTGTTTACAGAAATGGCTAATGACCTTCATCAGCTAAAGCTTGCTGTTGGCAACAACAAGGATCAGCTGACCTCAGGTCTGTCTGTATTACTGCACTTTCTTCTGCTGGTGATAACTTCATACATCACTAACTGGTGTTTGTGTTCAGTGACCAAGACCCTGAAGAAGTTGTCGGTCATCGACTCTCTCAGTAAGAGTGTTGCTGCCATCAAATGTACCATCAAACTCATCCTCAACAACAGTACGTTCACTCATATTTGGCCATATCAGGAAAATGCACATCTGCACACTGCCCACATCTGTGTATCTGTCTGTATCAATCAGGTTCAGATGCAGGAGACTGTTGTCCTGTGGGTTGGACTGGGTTTGAGTCCAGCTGTTACTTCTTCAGCAGTGAGTCTCAGTCCTGGAACGAGTCCAGAGACTGGTGTGAAACACAGCAAGCCCATTTGATCATTCTCCAAACTGACAAGCAGTGGGTAAGACAGTTCGTGGTAGTTTTAAGTGCCTGAGTTAAAGAAATGCAGACTTCTGTTTAGGTTGGTGAAGATGGTTCACCTCTGATTAGAGAAGCATATTCAGCGGAAAAAGATGAAGGGGACTCACATATTTAACCTTCTTGTAAAATACTATCACACGTTTCTTTATTGCTTTACTAAAAATCTACTCAACAGTTGCCCCAAAGCAAAAGTTAAGAACTACAAACTTTATTTACTATACACCCTTTGCTTTACACACATTCATGCTGCCCTGAGGATGAGACCTGCTGACCAAGCTATAAATCATCCTGAGTGATTTTCTTCAACAGCATTCTTTCTTTTTGTTTAGGACTTTGTGATCAATCAAACAATCCCTCAGTATTTCTGGGTCGGTTTGTCTGACTGGAGAACTGGGAGTTGGGAGTGGGTGGATCAGACACTGTACACTGTGGAGCGCAGGTCTGTCTCAGTCCACTCTTGTCTCAAAGCAAAACATGCACTAGTTTCAAAATGTTTTGCTTTTTATCAAGATTTGTTATATTACCTAATATATATTACCTACGTGTGTGTGTGTGTGTGTGTGTGTGTGTGTGTGTGTGTGTGTGTGTGTGTGTGTGTGTGTGTGTGTGTGTGTGTGTGTGTGTGTGTGTGTGTGTGTGTGTGTGTTTCAAGGCGGTGGAAACCTGGGCAGCCCGACAACTGGGCCCATCATGGTCATGGGCCTGGGAATGAAGACTGTGCTCACCTTCACAATGATGGACGCCTGAACGACCAGCACTGCTCCATCAAAGAACGCTTCATCTGTCAGAAAGACAACCTGAGAGTCTGAACACACCTGCAGGCCTGACTCCGCCCACTTCAGATTATAAGGAACCTCTCCAATTAAAGCACTGGATAGAAAAACAATTAATAAATACAACATAGCCTATTTAGAAACGCTCCACTTATCCAGTACAAACATACTTCAGACCACCTGTCAACTGTCAAAATTCAACTTTTAGAATTTAAGAGGTCCAGTCTTAGAACATTTCCTCAAATTTCCAGACTATGATAAAGTTCCACATTATTGTCAGAGGGGAACGCTAAACATTGGAGTTGTAGCCAGAATTCAGTTTATTTGCTTTAAGCTTCAAAATAATCCTAATACCTTGAAAACCCAAATAAATGAAGATCAGACTCTTGCTCATGTTGACAGAAGCCACATAATGTACATAATGAAACATCCCAAATGTTCTTTAGCAGACATGTAGCTGTGCATTCACTTTCACTGTGAACATGAAGAGATGTCAGATGTACTTTGTTCCATACAGGCATCCAATGAATCCTCCTATTGATCTTTTATATTGTTTCTCTAAAACACAAATGACATTCATTGAATCTTGCGATCATGTTATTTTGTAAATCACACCTCATTTGTTTATATTTTTCTAGTATGGTGGATAACAGGTGCAATTGATTGAAACGTGTCAGGGAGGAAAGTGCAAGATCTCTAAGATGTGTTGCAGTGAGAAGTCATGACATACAATAAAAATGAGAACAAATCTGTGTCTGTCACTGCTTCTTTATCTTTATTGCCACCGCCACTCAGAAAATATTTGAATGATTATCTGTGAAATCTTTTTCATTGTCTTTTTGTTGCTTCTGTTGAGCCGTCGCTTCTTCAAAAAGTCAAAGTCAGCTTTATTGTCAAAGACCATATCTACAGATCATACACAGGAATTTAAAATTGCAATGCTCCCATGGCCCTCAGTATACACTCAAACAATATAAAGATGAAAATAAAATAAAATAAAATAAAAGTATACAAAACAATACAATACTGAACAATTATATAAACAGCAGTGTCCAACACAATCATAGCGATTGTGGCAAGTTTGTGCGAAAGTAGGCGTGGGACGGTCAGTGAAATAGCAATGGTGGTGGTTCAGAATTTTGTATGTCTGGGGGGGTTCAGACTTGTAATGCATTTCACTTGTAATGCAGAGGACTTTCTGGTTTTGCACTCCGTACTCACCTGGACCTCTGCCTTCCCCCTCCAAGCAATCTCCACCTGCAAGCACGTAAGGCAGCTCAAGGAAATTACTCTTGGATTAACTCGCAACTCTCTTTTGGGTCCCACTGATTGTCCTCTCCTCTGTTTCAGTGCCCTGGCTAGCCATAGTTTCCCCCGACCAGTCTCTGCACCCAGTCGTCACAGTGAATTTGTCTTAATTTAACTACAGTCTTAGTCTCCTCTTCCTCAGACGTATAGTTTATGTTTCTTCTAAATAATAGTCTTCAGTTGCTAACAAGCGTTGTGAATAAAAATTCTTTTGGTGCACCGCACTTCAAGCCTCTGGTTTTGCATCTGCACTTGAGTCCATCCCATTTCCACGGGCCACTGTGCCGTTACAGATGTTCTGGACGGAGGGAAGAGAAGTACCCACGATCTTCTCCACTGCTCTCTCTACCTGCTGCACTGGGTCCTGTATGGCTCCTGCAGGACCCACAAACACACACACACAGGTGGTGTTTTCCAGTGCAAAGTGCAGCTCGTGGCCAATGACCTGAGCCTCTGTGTTTGGACAGTTTGCCTGTTTGTTCATTGGGGACTGGATGAAGACGAAGTCAGACGCACGCCATTTCACACAGAGACAGACCCAGAGACCAGAATCGCCATGACAACTGAATACCATGACAATGTGGACGAAGGAATGAGCAATTTCTGGAACAAAGGTGCCTGTCTGTGTCCACCTGTCTGTGCGTCCACCTGTCTGTGCGTTCTGTAAAATGAAAAACTCATGTCCTATTTGTCCGCAGAGCCTCGTACTGTCGATTTCTCCAGGTTCTCCAGGTACAGACGATGGCTCTTTCCTGCTCTGACGGCTACACTCCTCCTGATTCTGATCATAGCTCTGGGAGCCAGCAGTGAGTACACTCAGGACACAATAGGGCCTTAAGGTCACTATTTATTAAAATAGACACCTAAAACACAAGTGTGTAGATTTTCCTGTCTGGCCTGCAGTGCTGTTTATCCTTTTGGATTTTTCCAAGTGTGAGCTGCCCACTTTAGGAGAAATTGACTTTAGAGGTGTCTGGCTTCACTTCAGTCACAATATAGTGAAATGATGCTCAGGTTGTTGCTCTGAAGGTGTAAAACATACATTAGTTTGTGGGCAGTGACTGACCCCAAACCAGCATTTTCTTGTTTCTTTCATGAAACTCTTTTCTGTGTATTGTCTACCTTAATCAACCAAAAGACCGGAAACTTTCTCTCTCAGGAACTTTGTTCTCAGCTAGTTGACACTTTCCTCCTGACTGTTGCAGGGATGAGCAGAGATGTTTAAAAGGGCGAATGCTCAAAGTTAAAAAATCAGCATGAATAACAACAACCCACATTCATCAACAAACTAATATTGAATCACATCATACTATGTCACTGTCATCAGGTGGGGACAAGGCGTAGCCTATGTTTACCTGATGGGTACAGTGTTGCTGTTGAGGGTTTGCTGCTGCTCCTGATCTGAGACTGTAGACATTAGAAAGTCCATAGGAGAGATGGTAGCTGATTAAACAAGTGTTATGAGATAATGCAAAGTGCAAAGATTGATGACAGCGCTCAGAACCATAAGGCAACAAAACTGTGAGAAATAAATTAGACTCTGCTTGTGAATCACTCTTTGCCTCTCTTCCTCCTTCATCTCCTCATCTCATCTATCACTGTCCACTTTCTGTCCATCTGAGAACAAGGCACAACCTGCTATTCAGTTAAACTATTTTTTAATTATCAACATTTAAACTCTTGCACCTAATCCATAATAAAGTAATGATATAAAAATGTTATAGAACCAGAACATTGTGTTTATTATTGTTTTTATACTTGAATACCTCTGCAATGCAAAACCTGCAGAGGTATTCAATGCAAAAAAGAGCACAGTTATTGTGACTGTGCTCTTTGTGATCCAGCTGCTGAGGGATCCACTGCCTTTAGTTTCACACAGCTCCTACTGTTTCCTCTCTCTCTCTCTCTCTCATATATATATATATATATATATATATATATAGAGAGAGAGAGAGAGAGAGAGAGAGATACATATATAAATGCCAGTATCCAGGAGAAAAAATATGAAGTACTTCTTGTTGGTAATGATTTGAGGAAAATAGTCATTTATTTATAAAAAAAAAAATTTATGTCTGTGTGTTTACAGACACATCGACATGGAACCGGTTGTGGTCTGCAGAGAAAAGTGTTTCTAATCTGACTGAATCACTGAGGGACACACAGCAGCTCACCAAAGGTAGCTCAGATGTACTCATACTGCGTTACTCAATTGCTGTCCTTTCTACTTAACACTCTGTAATTTCCTGTTTTTCTGCAATAGATACAGCAAAAGAAGTTTTGTCAATGAAGTTTGCTCTGGAGAACAGCAAGGACCAGCTGGCATCAGGTGGAAACTCTGCAAAGCAACATTTCATATCCATAAACACCAAAAAGTACTTTTATTAACACTGTGCATACCTGTGCTTTGTGTGTGCAATTCCTCAGTATCAGAGGCACTGAGGCAGCTCTCAGCTCTGGACGCTCTCCGCAGGACGGTCGCTGAACTAAAATGTTCCTTAGAACGCTTGGTCAACAACGGTACACAGCTCCTGTCTAATCCTGTTCCCTCTGTGTCATTTAACAAGGTTGTTCTCATAGTTTCAAGCTTGTGCAACACCTTTACTAGAGAAGAAACCTGTGTATGAATGGCAGTGTCATCGGCATAGACGTACATTTTGCTTTCTAGGTTTTGCAAAGTTGTTCCTTCCTTCACAATAGTCCCCCCCATAAGCATCTTATCTCTGAGTCTGAGGCATCTGATGAGCTCAGACTAACTTCAGACACCTGCAGGCATTACTGGAAGGTTTAAACAGGTTCTTGAAGCTAAAAAAGAAAAGAAAAATTCATGTTTCTTTGTATAAACTGTAACAAGCTAAGGCAGAAAGGTTTTGTCTCTCTGGGGGGAGCGAGGTCTTATGAGGAAATTAGTAACTAAATCGTGTTATTTCCTAATTTAAGATTTGTATTAAGCTCTCCAATTGTTCCATTTGTTTATTATATTTATTTGTTATTATTTGTTTGACCTTATTTTATTTTAGAATTTTCTTAACCATGTGATTGTGTGCTTTCGTCCACTGATCTCTTTTGAAAAGGATGATGTTAATCTCATCATATTTCTTCACCAAAAATATGTTTTTCTAAAACTAGTTCTCACAGCGACTGTCTAACATCTCCTAGGACTGTCCCCTGTTAAAGAAGGTCTCCAATATCTAAAAGTGTATTTTTGAAATGACTCTTATAAAACATGGAAACCAGACACTCTCTGTCTGTCCGTCTGTCAGGCACGACAGCACACGGCTGTTGTCCTCTGAATTGGGATTCTTTCGGCACCAACTGCTACTTATTCAGTACCACGCCATTATCGTGGCACGATGCCAGAGACTGGTGTAATGGACACGAATCTCACTTGGTCATTCTTCTCACTGACGAGGAGTGGGTGAGTTGGCTGGCCCTCTCATCTGTTTGCACTGACGCTCAACTTTGTGATGCATCTTAAACACACTGTCACCTCAACAGGAGCTCTTTTGTGATGAGCTAATCAATAAAAGCCGAACTATAACTCATGTATGTGACTGAAAAGGGGAGGAGCCTGTATTGATCAAAGGATCAATACAGGCTCCTCCCCTTTCCCCCTTTTTTATTGAAACTGAAAATTTGAGTTTTCTCTCCGTCTGCCTTTAACAGGATTTTGTGATCCAGCGTAGCGCGGGCTCCTTCCACTGGGTGGGTCTGACTGATGAGAGGACTGGGCAGTGGGAGTGGGTCAACCAGACACCCTACATCATGAACCGGAGGTAAGCTGTTACACTTAAAAAAAAAAACCCAAAAAAACGCTAATGGTATACATGCGAGAAAATGAGGCGTTGTGTTTTTTGTTCTAAGTTCTAAGAGAACTTTTAGTGCTCCATAAGGCAGTGTTCTCTAACCTTTTGGAGCCATGGCACAGATTTCACATTATAAAACTCACAGCGCACCACCAAACAAATGTCACAAAAAAGATATTGATACATTTTCCTTGAGGACCAAGCATCGCGGAATTGGCTCGGTTTGTCCCCAGTATACCTTTTTTGCTTTCTTCTGATCAGTGCTCATGTTGTTGTTGTTGTTTTGTTTGTTTTTTAAAAATTGGGCATAGTTCTAATAGTTATTCTTGTTCATTTATAAACAGTTTTAGAAATAAAATAAATTTCTAAAAACATGAAATGTCATGAATCAATAATATCAGGACGGCATCAACAACATTTTCTATTTACATTAACGGCTTTCCCTGTGTCAAAAAGTCATCACTCTCAGATAAAGAGGTCAAAGGTACTTGGTGGACCACGGGGGAAACAATAGAGTTTATGGAGTCAAACAGTATTTGGAATTTCTCTTGCTTGATTAGATGAGAAAATTTTCCTGATCTGGCTGTTTTTATGGTTTCATATATGGAAACCCAAAGTTCCCTAAGGTGGAGCCTGTGAACTTCGAGTTTAGTTGATTTCCAAAGGCGTTCTACTTTCCTACAGATTCTTTCAACCTTCATTACATCATCATTTATCCATGGATGAGCTCTTTTTGAGGCAGCAAAGACAGATTTCATAGGTGCCATCGAATTTAAACTCTCCAAGCAGTGATTCTTAAAACACTGTGTAGCAACATCAGCATCAGTGCAGCCACTGATCACATGAGGGTCCAACAATTTAGAAAACTCCAAAGCAACATCCTGATTTATGGAACATGAAATTAGAAGGTGGTGTGTACAGAGGGAAGCTAAGACTAAAAGTAACACAGGAATGGTCACTCACTTGTACGTCCTTAACACAGTTGTGTCTAAGCCAAGAGAAAACACAAGGTCCAAGGTGTGGCCTTTAACATGGGTGGGTCCAGAGACATGCTGAATAAAATTAAAAGAGTCTGTAATGGATAGAAAGTGAGAGGCCATGCTACAGCTAAGATCATCCATGTGGAGGTTTAATCCCCAAACATTAAGACCATCTCCAGTTTAATAATGGAAGATAAAAAGTCGGTAAAATCTTGAATAAAAACACCAGCGGGGCCGGGAGGGCGGTAAATTAAAACACAATTAAATATATCTGTTGTACCAACCTTAGGAGTTGTGACTCAAAGGAAGGGAAAAACTCAGAGTCCATAGCCCTGCAAGTGAAATTGTCTCGGTGAACAGTGACCAGACCACCACCACGTCCAAACGCGGAGTCCAAATGAAGCGACAGCCGACCAGACAGAGCTCATTCAGGTGGATACATTCATTCTCCTGCTGCCAAGATTCTGTGAGAAACAGGAAGTCCATACTAATACTGCTAAAAAAGTCATTCAGTGCAAATGATTTGTTGGCTATGGAGCGAGCATTTAGGAGAGCGATCTGAAGCAGAGGTTACAGGCTGACATCATCAACAGCTGATTGACAGCAGTCACCTGGAATGAGGACGTAGTCTCCCGGTACCCCTGATTGTGACAATATTCATTGCGGGACAATGATTTTTAAAGAATACTAATTGTAGTATGAATAGATTTAATAGACATTTTACGTAGACTCACCACTGCCTAAATAGAACAGACTGGCAGTATTCATTCCCATCATCACCAAGTGTTTGCAGAGGCTGCTCAAAAAATCAATATGAGCTTAAGGAAACAAAGACGTGCTTTTTTCCACTAACTATCAAAGAGTATGAAGTGGAGAGGATGTCCTGATTTATGTTTATGAGGACCTCACATGGTCTTTTTAAAGGCACCTACAAAGAGTATGTCACAAATAGTACGCAAAGGACAAAAGGAAAAGTGTCCAGAGAGCCATAATCATGGAAAATCATCAGACATCAGCATTAAGCGGCATCTTCAGGACTAACCCTTCCTCGTCAGCTGTTCTCGCTGCGGACATCTGAAAGTCTTTCTGCAGGACTGACTGCAACTCCTCAAATGAGCAGATGATCTGTTAGCTGTTTGACAACTACTCTTTCAAGGAAGAGTAGAGGAAGGTTGGAGATTGGCCTATAATTAGCTAAGACAGCTGGGTCTAGGGATGGCTTTTTAAGTAAAGGTTTAACTACAGCCAGCCTGTGGTACATAGCGATTATTATTAGGACCTTCATAGTCCAGACCTCCAGGCAGGAAAAAACATCCTCTTCATTTTGTTACTGAACTGAAGTCCCAGAAAACCTCAGGCGCTTCATGTCACATCTACATTATTATAATCTCAGGGGTACACCACTAACGATTATATTTACATTATACTGGTCATACTTTTATGTGTGTTTGGGGATAACTGTACCTAACTGCACGATTGCACAAGTGTTTGAGGATTGGGAGTGGGTGGATGAGCGGAGCCCAGGTTTGTTTCAGTATGCTCTTGTCCCAAAGCAAACGTGCACTAGTTACAAAATGACTTTGGTTTTTTCAAAATTTGTTTTTATTGCCTAAACCTAATATAAAGTTTTAAATGCCTACATATAACCAAGAGGTTTCATATCCTAAATCAAAGTCTAAAACGTTTGTCCAGAAACGGTAACCAGTAGACCAGTAGAGCATAAAGAGGAATTATTATCAGTCAGTGCTCCACAGGAATTACACATAAACATCTTTGTGCATGTTTTTCAAGGCGGTGGAAACCTGGGCAGCCCGACAACTGGGCCCATCA
This sequence comes from Rhamphochromis sp. 'chilingali', assembly GCF_963969265.1. NCBI lineage: Eukaryota > Metazoa > Chordata > Actinopteri > Cichliformes > Cichlidae > Rhamphochromis > Rhamphochromis sp. 'chilingali'. Next base: position 64,776,588 of record NC_137929.1, on the reverse strand, counting down.
TGGTCTAGGACCTGGGAATGAAGACTGTGCTCACCTTCACAATGATGGACGCCTGAACGACCGGCACTGCTCCATCAAAGAACGCTTCATCTGTCAGAAAGACAACCTGAGAGTCTGAACACACCTGCAGGCCTGACTCCGCCCACTGCAGAATAAAAGGAACCTCTCCAATTAAAGCACTGGGTAGAAAAACAATGAGAACTTCTAATACAATCAGGAAATTCCACTCTGTGGACTTCCTCTTTCATGTAGAGTTCTTTCAAAATATTCCAGAATTAATAAATGCAACATAGCATATTTAGAAACAGTCCACGTATCCTATACAAACACACTTCAGACCATCTCTACATCTCTCATTGTAAAGCGTATTCTTTTTTTTTTTTTTAAATCAATTTTAAAATTTAAGAGGTCCAGTCTTAGAACATTTCCTCAAATTTCCAGACTATGATAAAGTTCTACATTATTGTCAGAGGGGAAACATTGGAGTTGTAGCCAGAATTCAGTTTATTTGCTTTAAGCTTCAAAATAATCCTAATACATTGAAAACCCAAATAAATGAAGATCAGACTCTGGCTCATGTTGACAAAAGCCACATAATGTACATAATGAAACATCCCAAATGTTCTTTAGTAGACATGTAGCTGTGCATTCACTTTCACTGTGAACATGAAGAGATGTCAGATGTACTTTGTTCCATGTAGGCATCCAATGAATCCTCCTATTGATCTTTTATATTGTTTCTCTAAAACACAAATCACATCCATTGAACCTTGCGATCATGTTATTTTGTAAATCACACCTCATTTGTTTATATTTTTCCAGTATGGTGGATAACAGATGCAGCAGTTGATTGAACAGTGTCAGGGAGGAAAGTGTAAGATCTCTAACCGCTGACTGACATGTTGAAGTCAGACATTATGACACACATTAAAATAATTGAAAACAAATCTGTGTCTGTCACTGCTGCTTCTTTACCTTTATTGCCACTGCAACTCAAAAACATTTTAATGATTATCTGTTCATCCGTCACTTTTCCTATTAGTCTGTTTGCAGCTCCAGACTCAGGTATTTTCAGATGTTTGTCCTTTTTTCCATGAAAGTTTAGTTCTTTGTAGTTGTTGATGTAGGTCATCTCAGTGTAGTAATCAGCTAACACACACACACACAGGTGGTGTTTTCCAGTGCAAAGTGCAGCTCGTGGCCAATGACCTGAGGCTCTGTGTTTGGACAGTTCGCCTGTTTGTTCATTGGGGACTGGATGAAGACGAAGTCAGACGCACGCCATTTCACACAGAGACAGACCCAGAGACCAGAATCGCCATGACGACTGAATACCATGACAATGTGGACGAAGAAATGAGAAATTTCTGGAACAAAGGTGCCTGTCTGTGTCCACCTGTCTGTGTGTCCACTTGTCTGTGCGTCTATAAAATGAAAAACTCATGTCCTATTTGTGTGTCCGCAGAGCCTCGTACTGTCGATTTCTCCAGGTTCTCCAGGTACAGACGATGGCTCTTTCCTGCTCTGACGGCTACTCTCCTCGTCATTCTGATCATAGCTCTGGGAGCCAGCAGTGAGTACACTCAGGACACAATAGGGTCACTATTCATTAAAATAGACACCTAAAACACAAGTGTGTAGATTTTCCTGTCTGGCCTGCAGTGCTGTTTATCCTTTTGGATTTTTCCAAGTGTGAGCTGCCCACTTTAGGAGAAATTGACTTTAGAGGTGTCTGGCTTCACTTCAGCCACAATATAGTGAAATGATGCTCAGGTTGTTGCTCTGAAGGTGTAAAACATACATTAGTTTGTGGGCAGTGACTGACCCAGCATGTTCTTGTTTCTTTCTTGAAACTCTTTTCTGTCTACTGTCTTCCTCTATCAACCAAAAGAGGTGTGTTTTTATCTACACAGTCGTCATTTTCCATCCTAATGACCGGAAACTTTCTCTCAGGAACTTTGTTCTCAGATACTTGACAGTTGTCGCCTCTGCTGTTTAAATCCATACAAAATTAGGAGTCTGTTAGGCTAAGATGCTATGCTAATCCAGAAGACAGATAGCAATCTAATGTTTCACTCACATTTCCTTGATTTATTCTTTATTGATAATGATTTATATAAGGTCATGCATACTTCAGTTGTTCATCTTGATTGTAAAGTGCTTTATGACTCAGCTGGAGGTCCAGTTGATCAGAACACCACTGCACAGATTTTAACTGGCACCAACAAATATAAAAACATTTTTCTCGTACTGCCAAATTCTGAAGTTGAAATATTGCTAACTGATTTTAAAGCATTCAATGACCTTGCTCAAGGGAGACTCATATTAATGCATGTGCCTATGTGTTTACTTAGAACAGTGAATGGAGCACTGCTGGTTATCCCAAGGTCTCAGCTAAGTTACTGGGCCTTTTGCTGAGAGAGCTCCCAAACTGGGTTACAGTCAGCCCATTGAGGTCAGAATAGAGATCCAGCTGTGTAATTATAAACTACTGCATTATATAAACATGAAATCTGTGTGAAACAGCTGACCCGTATGATGTGTAGAAGACCACAAAACATTTGTTATTGAAGATACAGTTACCGTGCCATATCAACAAAACAATGACCTTTAAAAAAAACTTCAGAAAGCCTGGAGAACAATAGTTCAAGCTTTTTAAAAGATTACAAAAAGGCTGGCTCCGTGGAGGCAAAAGATAAAGAAAGCAATGGTGCATAATGTGTGCTGCGCCATAAACAGTTAAGCAGATGTAAATAATGAGATCACAAAATAAGGTGAACAACAACAGTAAGTACTTTTATGTAATGGTGAGAATATAGACAAAGATCCTATGAAAAAATGATTAAGTATTTCTTTTCGGTAATGATTTGAAGAAAATAATTATTATTTTATAATTATTTTTTTTTATGTCTGTGTGTTTGCAGACACGTCGACATGGAACCGGTTGTGGTCCTCGGAGAAAAGTGTTTCTAATCTGACTGAATCACTGAGGGACACACAGCAGCTCACCAAAGGTAGCTCAGATGTACTCATACTGTGATACCAACTGCTGGCTTTTTCGTCTTTTTCACACTTTAGTTTCCCGTCCTTCTACCACAGATACAGCAAAAGAAGTTTTGTCAATGAAGTTTGCAGTGGAGAACAACAAGGACCAGCTGGCATCAGGTGGAAACTCTGCAGAGCAACACTTTATCCACATTGACACTAACAAGTAGTTTTATTAACATACCTGTGCTTTGTGTGTGCAATTCCTCAGTATCAGAGGCACTGAGGCAGCTCTCAGTCCTGGACGCTCTCCGCAGGACGGTCGCCGAACTCAAATGTTCTTTAGAACGCTTGGTCAACAACGGTACACAGCTCCTGTCTAATCCTGTTCCCTCTACTTCATTTACTAAAGATGCCCTCACAGTTTTAAGCTTATAGAACAGCTTTACCGTTACTAAAGAAGAAGCCTGTGTATAAATGTGCCTTGGTTCATTGGCCCCCAAGTCATTTATCTCTGAGTCTGAGGCATCTGATGAGCTCAGACTAACTTCAGACACCTGCAGGCATTACTGGAAGGTTTAAACAGGTTCTTGAAGCTAAAAACCAAAATTCATGTTTCTTTGTATAAACTGTAACAAGCTAAGGCAGAAAGGTTTTGTCTCTCTGGGGGGAGCGAGGTCTTATGAGGAAATTAGTAACTAAATCGTGTTATTTCCTAATTTAAGATTTGTATTAAGCTCTCCAATTGTTCCATTTGTTTATTATATTTATTTGTTATTATTTGTTTGGCCGTTTTTTATTTTAGAATTTTCTTAACCATGTGATTGTGTGCTTTCATCCACTGATCTTTTTTGAAAAGGATGATGTTAATCTCATCATATTTCTTCACCAAAAATATGTTTTTCTAAAACTAGTTCTCACAGCGACTGTCTAACATCTCCTAGGACTGTCCCCTGTTAAAGAAGGTCTCCAATATCTAAAAGTGTATTTTTGAAATGACTCTTATAAAACATGGAAACCAGACACTCTCTGTCTGTCCGTCTGTCAGGCACGACAGCACACGGCTGTTGTCCTCTGAATTGGGATTCTTTCGGCACCAACTGCTACTTATTCAGTACCACGCCATTATCGTGGCACGATGCCAGAGACTGGTGTAATGGACACGAATCTCACTTGGTCATTCTTCTCACTGACGAGGAGTGGGTGAGTTGGCTGGCCCTCTCATCTGTTTGCACTGACGCTCAACTTTGTGATGCATCTTAAACACACTGTCACCTCAACAGGAGCTCTTTTGTGATGAGCTAATCAATAAAAGCCGAACTATAGCTCATGTATGTGACTGAAAAGGGGAGGAGCCTGTATTGATCCTTGATTGAAACTGAAAATTTGAGTTTTCTCTCCGTCTGCCTTTACCAGGATTTTGTGACCCAGCGTAGCGTGGGCTCCTTCCACTGGGTGGGTCTGACTGATGAGAGGACTGGGCAGTGGGAGTGGGTCAACCAGACACCCTACATCATGAACCGGAGGTAAGCTGTTACACTTAAAAAAAAAAAACAACTGATGGTATACATGCAAGAAAATGAGGGGTTGTGTTTTTTGTAGTGCTAATTAGGAAGAGAATGTAATTGTTCTGCCCATTACTCATGCCGGTCTCTTAGACTACCAATCAGGTGGAGTCTCTGATCGATCGTTGCCACTTTACTTCCTGAATGGAAACAACGGTGTTGTATCAGTGCAAAGGCTCGCCACACACCACTCCGCACAGCACACTACGGCAGAACATCCCATTAGCATTCCGCTTTAGCATACAGTTTTACACAATAATAAACAAATGAAGAGTACATAAAACTGATGTTAGACATGTGTCCACCAAGCACTTATTACACTCGGTGCCCATCAGCTAATCAAACATGTTTTATGTGCCTGTACTACTTAGCTATATCGTGTGCGGAACAATACAACTCACCTCTCGTATGGCTACGGCAGACTGGCAGCGATTACTGCAGCCAGCCACGCCGAGAGGGGGGGCGCTGTTTCCCCATTACACTGACATTTGTGGCAAGTGGAATAATACCACATAAACACTGTTACATTTGTTTGGGGTTTTTTTTTTTTTTGCTAAAGGCACCACAGTCCAAGTATGATGAACCTTTTGTTAAAAAAGATGTTTCTTTTGTTTTTTTTTCTAATTGGGCATATTTCTAATCTTTATTCTTGTTCATTTTTAAACACTATTAGGTAATTAATCATGAGTAAAATATCATGAGTCAATATTATCAGGAAACCATCTGCAACATTTTCTATTTACAGTTAACCCAGAGTCATTGTGGGACAATGATTTTTAAAGAATACTAATTGTAGAATGAATAGATTTAATAGACGTTATACTCAGTCCCATCATCACTATCATTATGAGCTTCAGGAAAAACAAAGACATCCTTTTTTCCAATATCAAAAGTTATGAAGTGGCGAGGGTGTCCTGCTTTATGTTTATGAGGAGTTCACATGACCTCACATGTTCTTTTTAAAGAAACGTACAAAGAGTATGTCACACATAGTACGCAAAGGACAAAAGGAAAAGTGTCCAGAGAGCCATAATCATGGAAAATCATCAGACATCAACGTTAAGCGGCATCTTCGGGACTACCACTTCCTCCTCAGCTGTACTCGCTGCTGACATCTGAAAGTCTTTTTGCAGGACCTTCATAGTCCAGACCTCCAGGCAGGAAAAAACAGCCTCTTCATTTTGTTGCTGAACTGAAGTCTCAGTCCTCAAGCACTTCATGTCACATCTACATTATTATAATCTCAGGGGTACACCACTATTATATTTATATTATACTGGTCGTGCTTATGTGTGTTTGGGGATAACTGTAACTACAAATATCCAAAACTTGATTCTGTTCATCTGGACGTAGCGTTTTCAGTGGGAGAAACGTTGAACAGAATCAAGTTTTGGAGATTTCCTTACCTGGATGATTGAGCATGCATCAAGACATAACTATAAATAGTTTTTTGGCATTATTGCGTTTGTGTTTGAGAAATTCTGTGCGCATTTTCCCATATAGTTCATTGTATGAGCTGCAAAAATGTTTATAGCGGCTGTGAAGTTGGACTTTTTACCTTGAAAATTTGTGGGAACTGAGTGACTGCTGGAACGAGCCTCAATTGGACATTAGAGGAACTGCAACTTCACGTGCTTTGACGCTGGCTTCTCTTGTCTGTCATGGTGGTTGCAGCTCACCTTAAGACTCACTTTGTATCATTCTTTTGTAGGAGGTGGAAACCTGGGCAGCCTGACGCCTGGACCCATCATGGTCTTGGTCCCGGGGATGAAGACTGCGCTCATCTTCATTCTGATGGACGTCTTAACGATCTGCACTGCTCCAGCAAAATGCGCTTCATCTGTCAGAGGCACACCATGAAGAACTAAACTCAGATGTGAGCTGTGAGCTGACACCATTGAATAGTGTGATTACAAGCTACCAGAATGATCTCTTTCTGCTGTGCTGAGGGAAAGGTCATTAGTGCTTTGCAGTTTGTATGTTGTATCAAAATCTTGATGTATCTAATTTTCCAGAACTCCACTGGTGTCCAAAAATCTAATAAAACACATCATCAATTTCCCTGAAACCTTCCTTCATTATCCCGAACAAACCAAGAGATTAAAAGTTCTTTAAATAGTTCTTTGAATTCCTGAAAGAGTAGCCCAAAGGAAAACTCTCCATGATCCAGATCAAGTGTTGCTTAAGCCAAGTCACTTTTGAGAATTCCTTAATTAAATGATCAGGTTCCTTAAAAAAGTTTTGAACTTGAAGTGCATTAAAAAAGCTCCCAGGATTCTATGGAATCAGAACGATGCCACCTTGAAACGAAACCGAAAAAAATATTGAAACCGAAAAAAATATTGTAACTGAAATAAATGTACTGAAAAATCTTGTATTGAAACCGAAAAAAAAATTGATAGTGAAAAAAAAAAAATTAAAACTGTAATTTTTTTGTTTTCGCTTACAATTCTTTCTTTTTTTCGGTTTCAATCCATTTTTCGGTTTCAATCCATTTTTTTTCGGTTTCAAACCATTTTTCGGTTTCAATCCATTTTTCAGTTTCAATCCATTTTTTTCGGTTTCAAACCATTTTTTCGGTTTCAAACCATTTTTCGGTTTCAATCCATTTTTCGGTTTCAAACCATTTTTCAGTTTCAATCTGCTGGCACTGTTTTGGCGTCCGGGGGCGCGCTGGGGGGGCGGGGTTTCCGGCCCGCATGTATTTGCATACATTATAGAGGCCACTAGTGCTGACCAAGCTGCCATCTTTCTCTCTTCCCGTCTTTCAATGGCTGCTTCAATTTCAGCTTGAACCTCCAAACCGCAAGTAAGTAATCATTTTTTGTCATCTTTCCTTGCTGTCCCACTGGACTGGACATTAGTTTAGTTTTTTTAGCTACATCTGGTGAAGTTGTGGTAAAATGCTAGCATTAGCCTATTCGTCGTAGCAAGCTAGCCTGAAGCTAATATTTGCTAAATTTAGGGACACCCGTGTCTCTTCAGGAGTTGGAGGCCGGTGTTCTAGGAGCGGATCTCAGGATCTCAACAGGCAGTGTTGGGCAGTAACCAGTGTTGGGTAAGTTACTTTAAAATAGTAACTTAGTTACATTACTAGTTACTTCTCTCAAAAGTAACTCAGTTACTTCAAGTTACTCGTTACTTTCAAAGTAACTAGTTACTAGGGAAAGTAACTTTGGTTTTACTCAGAATTCTCTTGTTAATGTGTTGCTTCCATAACTTTGCCAGTCTTCTAGCTTGCTTACTTGCCACAAGTGCACTGTGCCACCTGCCAATAGAAAGGAAAAGATAATGTGCATATTTCCACAAGAGAAATCCCACGCCTGGACCGTCGTTGACCACCGCCATGATTCTAGCCTACGTCACAGTGTCATGTGCGCCTTTTACATCCAACACAAAAACTGCAGTCGTGGTGCTTTCGATTGTACTCAGAACTCGGAAATTCTGCCTTCTGAATAGGAAGATGTAGGCAACACCAGACTGCAGACGAGCTGCATACAGGGCTGGACTGGGACAGAAAATTGGCCCGGGCATTTTGACTAGAGACCGGCCCACCATTATAGGAAAAATCATAAAGCCTTTGAATGAAAATAAACGCTGTTGTGACAGTGATGTACACTGTTCTGATGGTATATGTGCATCAATCTATCAATCGTTTGTTGTAAGATTCAGATAATTATTTTTTACAAGCTAGACATTTTAAATGAGAATAAGAAAGAAAAGTATTTCCTTGTGCCCCCCTTTCCCTGTTAATGCCCTACCTGGCCCCCTGGCAAAACTTTGCTAGACCCGCCCCTGCACAGTTACCAGCTGTCAGCTACTTAGAAAAGGATCCTGGTGTTATTTGTCTCTCAGCAACAGTTCATAACTTCCCTTCAACTCATTCATGTCACCTAAAAGGTAAACCTGTTTCTCCATCACAGCTCTGATGATTCAGTAAGGACATCTCCTGGTTTCATCTTCATGTTTCCCTCTCATCACATAACCAAACCATATCATGACCAGCAGGTTTACAGCTGTGGCTCCAGCAAACATCAGCTGATACTAGAAATTAATATTAAATAAATTCTAACAATAGCTGATCAAGCTTAAACGTGCTGCTGTTGTTTAGCGCGACATCCGCTGGTTTCCTCTTTCTGGCGCAAAGTGGGCGATAAACAAACAAGAGAGAAAAGCCGATCAGCTGATCACTGATCAGTTTTCATGATTGAAGTAGAAACAGGAGAGGGAGGGGGGAGAATGAAAGAAGAAGAGACAGCTGTGCAGCGTAAAGACACAGAATAACTCCAGCTTTGTGTCTTTTTCATTGTAGCTGAATTACGGGACAAACTGTTCCTTTTCACCTCAATAAGAAACGCGTAATATTTTCTCTGAATACCAGACGGGACGGTTGGCAACTCTAATAACTTATGAACAAAATAAAGTTCAACATCAGTAACATAGCACCACCCAGCTGTATAGAAACTCCGTCATGCTAGCTAGCACGCAGTACGAAAAAGTCAGCATAACGAAAATAAACTCCAACTAAACTTGGTTCATATCTGACCCAGAGAGACTGCAGGTCATAACTTCTTACCTGAAGTTCAGTTCACACTTGGACCGGCGGCCGCCTCGGGTCTCTTTTCCTCTTGCCTCCCTTTTCCTTCATCCACCTGCTGGCTTCCACCACTTGCTAATGTTACTGAATCTGTGGAAGCTCCACGACAGCCACCACACGAAGTAACGAGTAACGACCCTATCTAAATCCCAGTAACGACTAACGCGTTCCTGATTTTGGCATAATAACTAGTTACCGTGCTCGTTACCACAATAATAACGTAGTTACTGTAACGCGTTACTTAATAACGCGTTAGTCCCAACACTGGCAGTAACATAATACATGCACCGGCGTTACGTATTTAAAATACAAAATATGAGTAAATGTATCCGTTAGAGTTACTGTTCAATAGGTGATATTGAGAATACAGTTAGTTTGTTGAAATAAATGGATTACATGGCGGTGTTTTCCTGTTTCATACAGTGGGGCAAAAAAGTATTTAGTCAGCCACCGATTGTGCAAGTTCCCCCACCTAAAATGATGACAGAGGTCAGTAATTTGCACCAGAGGTACACTTCAACTGTGAGAGACAGAATGTGAAAAAATAAATCCATGAATCCACATGGTAGGATTTGTAAAGAATTTATTCGTAAATCAGGGTGGAAAATAAGTATTTGGTCAATAACAAAAATACAACTCAATACTTTGTAACATAACCTTTGTTGGCAATAACAGAGGTCAAACGTTTACTATAGGTCTTTACCAGGTTTGCACACACAGTAGCTGGTATTTTGGCCCATTCCTCCATGCAGATCTTCTCGAGAGCAGTGATGTTTTGGGGCTGTGCCAAGCAACACGGACTTTCAACTCCCGCCACAGATTTTCTATGGGGTTGAGGTCTGGAGACTGGCTAGGCCACTCCAGGACTTTCAAATGCTTCTTACGGAGCCACTCCTTTGTTGCCCGGGCGGTGTGTTTTGGATCATTGTCATATTGGAAGACCCAGCCGCGTTTCATCTTCAAAGTTCTCACTGATGGAAGGAGGTTTTCGCTCAAAATCTCACGATACATGGCCCCATTCATTCTGTCCTTAACACGGATCAGTCGTCCTGTCCCCTTGGCAGAAAAACAGCCCCATAGCATGATGTTTCCACCCCCATGCTTCACAGTAGGTATGGTGTTCTTGGGATGCAACTCAGTATTCTTCGTCCTCCAAACACGACGAGTTGAGTTTATACCAAAAAGTTCTACTTTGGTTTCATCTGACCACATGACATTCTCCCAATCCTCTGCTGTATCATCCATGTGCTCTCTGGCAAACTTCAGACGGGCCTGGACATGCACTGGCTTCAGCAGCGGAACACGTCTGGCACTGCGGGATTTGATTCCCTGCCGTTGTAGTGTGTTACTGATGGTGACCTTTGTTACTTTGGTCCCAGCTCTCTGCAGGTCATTCACCAGGTCCCCCCGTGTGGTTCTGGGATCTTTGCTCACCGTTCTCATGATCATTTTGACCCCACGGGATGAGATCTTGCGTGGAGCCCCAGATCGTGGGAGATTATCAGTGGTCTTGTATGTCTTCCATTTTCTGATGATTGCTCCCACAGTTGATTTTTTCACACCAAGCTGCTTGCCTATTGTAGATTCACTCTTCCCAGTCTGGTGCAGGTCTACAATACTTTTCCTGGTGTCCTTCGAAAGCTCTTTGGTCTTGGCCATGGCGGAGTTTGGAGTCTGACTGTTTGAGGCTGTGGACAGGTGTCTTTTATACAGATGATGAGTTCAAACAGGTGCCATTCATACAGGTAACGAGTGGGGGACAGAAAAGCTTCTTACAGAAGACGTTACAGGTCTGTGAGAGCCAGAGATTTTCCATGTTTGAGGTGACCAAATACTTATTTTCCACCCTAATTTACGAATAAATTCTTTACAAATCCTACCATGTGGATTCATGGATTTTTTTTTCACATTCGGTCTCTCACAGTTGAAGTGTACCTCTGGTGCAAATTACTGACCTCTGTCATCATTTTAAGTGGGGGAACTTGCACAATCGGTGGCTGACTAAATACTTTTTTGCCCCACTGTATGTTAGGCTATGGTCTCTCTATTTTTGGTAATTCCACGCCGGTGGAAACCCAAACAAAACACGCAATAAGAGCCTCTAAAAATTATTATACAAAAATTATTTAATATGAAGGCAATAGCAGTGTTACAGGCATCGCCCTAAACAATGTAGCCTCATGGGCAGTGTAGTACGTGCTGCAGGGAGAATGGACTGCCATACCCGTTATGTGTCTGTGAGCGAGGGAGGGAGAAAAAGGAAAAGTACGAGCTGTCACGGAGCAGAAACGGGAGCTGGAAGCATGTAAATATAATAATAACCACTAAAGCCAAAAAGAGTGCCTGACGAGCCCAGCTGTAAGTAAGCTGTTAAGACTCGACTGTACACCGTGTTCGTGTTTTCCTCCGAAACAATAAGCAGCCTTTCAACGCCTCTCTCTGTCTCTCGCTAGCAAACTTGACCCAGACAACAAAGTAAAGCTAGTTTTCAGCTACGAGCCCAACACGAACCGGACGTATCAGCCAGAGGTCCCTTTACTACGGTTCGGAGCCGCTGACCTGTTTTATATACGCGCTGAATAGTTTTCTACACGAGATCGCTGCAAAAAGTGCAGCCTTACCTAATGTCCACCTACTGTTACTCATTTATATTAAGATTTTAACATCTAGTTGGTACTGGTATGGCGAGTAGCCTTCAGTAATAGTAATAAATCACACAGCAATAGTGCATTCATGTAGTTGTAAAGTATTCAGAATACATTACTTCTATAATCTTTGGTGGAATACATTTTAAAATTAACCTTCCCAACACTGTCAACAGGTTAGCACCTCATACCACAGTGCAGCAAAGCAGTCTCATGAGCGCTGGGAAGGAGGAGCCCAGAGCCCAAAACAGACAGTGCAGGAGATGACAAGGTTAGTAATTGTATGGTGAAAATTATACTTTATCTTGATTGGCAAAAGAAAAGTAAATACAAAATCTGCTTCTCACATTTAGGGCATTTCCAAGATTTTTTTTTTTTTTCAAAACTTCTTCAATTTCTTTCATTACAGCTGTCCTGTGCCAGAAGTTCTGTTGACCCACAGTGAGAGGCATCATTTCAGAAACACCAGGAAGACTGAAACTTGTCGCCAGGATCAAGCAGGGCTCGTGATCTTCACCAGCAGCTCCCTCACAAGAAGGATAAACCCAGCATTTCATGAACACTGATGGAGACCTTTGCTTTGTGTAATGTTAGAAGTACTCAGATAATCCTCAGAGGGTCTGGACTTTTACATAATAGAATAGAATAGAATTCAACTTTGTTGTCATTGCACATGCACAGGTACAGGGCAATGAAATGCAGTTTGCATCCATCCAGAAGTGCTTTAGCCATGATATAGATATATTACAATATATACTAGCAATAATATAGATATGTAAGTATATTACAGAAATGGGTCTATTATGGTATATTACAATGTACACAGTATGAAGTATGTTAAGAATATTCTATAACTATAAGTATGTACAGGCTGTAGTGAGTACAAACTATGTACAGGCTATGAACAGGATATAAATATGAAAAACTACAGAAATCTGAGATATACAGCTATACAGAAATGTGAACAATGCAAGTTATAAACAGTTGTAGGATTGAAAATTATCATATGTACAGAATGATTATTTACACAGAACTATACAGTAGTGCAGGTAAGTAATAGCTATAAGCTATAGTAATAGCTTTAAGTCCTGTAGAAAGTTAAATATATGTTGTGCTCACTGGTTACTCTGGTATGAATGACTCTGAATTACTTTATGATAAATAACACACTATTGTCAAAAAACAGTGAAAGAATTCCAGATCACAAGTTTTTAGTTCAAATACAAGTAACAACCTTTGACTTTAATCAGGTTTTATTTAATTGTGTCAGAGAAAACATCATGTGCTCTTCATGTAGCTGAGTACATTCAGTGTTTAAAACAGAAGTTGTGCAGGTCTGAGATCAGCAGTTTTCTGAAACACCAAACTGAGGTACTGTTAATGCTGATGTACAGTGACACAGTTACAGGGGTGATTAATCCTTTTGACTTTTTGTCTTTAAATTGATCAATAAAACAGCTGCAGCTTTCACTGACAGCACATGTGGTACTTTAACCTTTGTACTGTTTTCTTCAGTTAATTTTGGAGTTACTACAAAGATTGAAGATATAGGATGATCTGTCTGCTGTCACTGGGTGGTGCTGAGGTCTGAATCTGAGGACAGCTCCTGTAATCACAAACAGAACAGAATCATCACAAACTGAAATATAAAGTTTATCTCTCAAATCTGAAATAGAGCTGATCCTTCTCCGTCCTCACACACTCGGGATCTGAAGTTGTTCAGTCCTACAGTTCTGCCGACAGCTGTTTATTTTTTTTATTTGTTTTAAAGGCCTTACTAACACATTTTCTAATATCATGTTTACCTTTGAGTTGTTGATGCTTTATAAATGGACATCTGCAAAGATGAGATGATGGAGCAGGTTTCAGTCGAGGTTCAGTCTGCTGCTGCATCCTGGTCACAACATACAGAGGTGTTATCAGCTCAGTATTGAACAAGAAATATTAATGTTTCAAATTATTTGTCCTATAGGATGCAAGCTGTACAGAATACTGCACATGTGACTTTGTGAACATAATTCATTAAAAATAATTTGGACAGTTTTTTTAACCTGAATATTTGTAACAAACTCAGTAAAAAAAAAAAAAAAAAAAAAGCTAAAAAATAATCAGAGGAAAAATGTAACATTTTAACTTAAGCTGACAAGCGGAAGTAGTTGGTTTCAGTACATAAGTATCGGGCTTTGCTATTTAATCCGTAGCTATTGACTAATGAGGGGAATTTAAAAGTTGGCGTTAATGTCCTTCCACATGTGGAAAGCGACAGAAAACATGCTGCTGTTTGCACATATTTAATAATCAGCTCTGCGCAGAAGCAGAGTCCAGCCTGTTGCTCTTACAGTATAATACTCATAATAAAAGTACAGTAACCGTGGTCACTGAGCAGCCCGGTGCGTTTCTCTTGATTTCTTTAGTCCGGGTAAATTCATTCACCTGCACGGGTTAGCTAAACGAACTTTACAAAACAAGTTTCCCCGACAGCCGAGTGCTCATCTTAGCTAGCTAGGTCCTTAGGTAGCTTGCTAAGGACCTAAATTACGGATTAGCTTACAAACACATTTAACTTACCAAAAATAATGCGGTGGGGCCTCAGGTCCTCCTGTCCGATAGTCCAAGTTACTGAAGAACACCTCAGGCTGTCACTTTGAAATAGTCGGTAATGTAAACGCTGGACCTCTCGGCATCTGCCATTCCCGAACAGACACGTGCGAGTTTGTCCGTGACCGCAGCCGCGTCGTCAGTGTTTTCTCCAGTCATTGGTCAGCATTATAATATATGCAAATACATGCGGGTCGGAATCCCCGCCCCCCAGCGCGCCCCCGGACGCCAAAACAGTGCCAGCAGATTGAAACTGAAAAATGGTTTGAAACCGAAAAATGGTTTGAAACTGAAAAATGGTTTGAAACCGAAAAAAATGGATTGAAACCGAAAAATGGATTGAAACCGAAAAATGGATTGAAACCGAAAAAAAAAAAAGAATTGTAAGCGAAAACAAAAAAATTACAGTTTCAATTAATTGTTTTTCACTATCAATTTTTTTTTTGGTTTCAATACAAGATTTTTCAGTACATTTATTTCAGTTACAATATTTTTTTTCGGTTTCAATATTTTTTTCGGTTTCGTTTCAAGGTGGCATCGTTCTGATTCCATAGTATTCTTGAAAAAGTCCTCGAGTTAATGGATCATTATCTATGTTGCAAATGTGGAGAAGAGAACTTGCAGTAATTTGCTTTTCACAGAGCGACATTTCAATTTATGCCTGCACATTCAGACTTGAGATATGAAGCATCATACCTGGGGTGGGGTGGCTGTAGCTCAGGTGGCAGAGCAGGTCAGCCACTAATCAGAAGGTCGGTGGTTCAATCCCAGGCTTCCTCCTAGCTGCATGCCAAATATCCATGGGCAAGATACTAACCTTGTTTGCCTACTGGTGGTGGTCAGAGGGCCCGGTGGCGCCAGTGTCTGGCAGCCTCGCCTTTGTCAGTGTGCCCCAGGGCAGCTGTGGCTATAATGTAGCTTGCCAGTTTGTTAATGTGTGTGTGAATGACTGAATGTAGTGTAAAGTGCTTTGGGGTCCTTAGGGACTGAGTAAAGCGCTATACAAATGCAGGCCATTTACCATACCTATGTTTTAATGTTGGAGGAGTCTCCTACACTAAAGAAATAAAACAAAAAATGCCATCCTCACTTCAAGACTTCTCTCCAGACATGAAGTCAGGGCTGTAACATACGAAAACATAAACATGTAGCAAAGTCCAAAGAAGGCCATAAAACCTTAGTCTAAAGTAGACATTGACAGCTGAGGTACACAGTTAACATTATAGGGAATAACAGTTTTTAAGATGACTCAAAATGTAAAATACTGTAAAATATTTATTTGAACATGGATTGTGTCCATTTTTTTAAAATGTCCTCATTATAGTGTATTTAAAACAACAACTGTTGACCAAAGTGCTTTGCATTTAAAATCATCAAAAGAGATAAAAACATTGGAAGAAAGGAAGCATAAAATTAGAATTTGTTTATTTTTCATTTCCTAATTTTTTGCTAAGTGTTCACATTTTTGTACACTGTATGGGGTTATGGGCTACAGTCTAAATGGCTTAGATCTGTCTTGGCTGACTTAAAACATGTTGGTTCTACAGCCATCATCATAGCTAGGATTATGAACTTGAATTGGGAACTCAGCTGTCTGCAATCTACTGACATCTAGGGGTGAACATGTGACAACATTTAAAGAAGTTCTCAAGTTAATCAGAGTTAATTTAGGTTTTCAAGATTAAGTTACTGAGAAAAATTCAAAAGGTTCTTACAGAAATTCTCTAGTGGTTTAAAAAGTTCTCAAAGTCCTTAAAAAGTTCAACAGTTAATTAAAAAAGTCTAAGTTCTTATAGGGAAAATTGGAGAGTTCCTTAAAAAAGCCCAGGAATTTGTTAAACAAAGACGAGTTCCTACAAATGCCAAAGCTATTTAGGAAAGTAATCAGGCTCCTTAAAGCGTGTACTACATGTTGGTACATACTGCTGAAGTACTTCGAAACACTGACAACTTTATGAAGGTAAAACTTTTTTACCTCCTTTTTCTTATATTTCTTCTTCTGAACAAGGTTCAAGCTCTCCTCCATCAGCACCAGCCACATCTGAACTAACTCTTTAAGTCACCAGTCATTGTGGTTTTGTCTTTTCCAATCAGTTTAATTTCTGTTTCCAGACGAGTTTTTTATTTGTGTCACTATTAGTGTTAATGGTTTTTGTTTAATTACCAATCTCATTATTATTATTTTACAGAAGATGTTGGTCAAGGCCATGTTGAGGAATACCAGAATAGAAACTGCACTTTATGAACTCAAAGTGATGCAGATCTCCCAATCCTCAAAAAAGATAAATCAAATAACCATAAAATAAAACTACACATCTGTGAGATGCTTTAAAGAAGTAGATATTCAGATGATCCATGATGGGTTTGAAGATCCAAGAAACTGGTAGTGGAAGAAACACAAAAAGCACTGGGAGATAAATTACTGCTGTCAGTGAGAGAAAACAGCTTTTTAGGGAGTTAGAAACATCAGTCGGACAATACGGCCACTGAAACATTCACATGGGAGACATTTTATTGGGATGTTAAATGAAATATATTTGCTTGAAGTATAAAAACTTCACATGTGTAGAAATCCAAAGAACATTCAGTGAAGAACAATGTTTTCATACTACAGATACAATATACCAAGCTGTGAATCCAGGAAAACAAAAGTTTATCAATGTTAACAAAGCGGTTTGGCATATAATAAAATATAAAATATAATTTAAAGTTATTAAATGCTTTTTGGTGGCAAGAACAGAAAACAGGTTAACAAAGACAGGATTTCAGAAACACTGTGGACCTGACACTGTAGCACAAATGTTAATTCTATTTCAAAGCCTCCTTCACAGAAAACACACTGAATGTAACAGTGAATACTTTACAGAAATTTCACAGTAAAAAGGCAGAAAATACCACAAACAATGAAACAGCAGCAGCAGTGAGAAGCAAAGAAAGTAACCACATTGCATTAATCGCCACATCAGCTCTTTTCTCCTTATACTTACATAAGTTAATTTCTAAAGTTTAAAAAATGTTAAATATTATGTCACAGTCCACAAGAGGAAAATGGGGGATAAAATAAGGTCATAAATCTGAATTTTAAGGGAAGTGAGAAATAATTTTACACTGTAAATACAAAATGGTCCAAACCGAACCGTACAAACATGAAACAACACAATCTTAGTGTATTATTCAAAACAAAAGCAAAATTAGGCTTAAAAAGGGACTTTTAAGCCTAATTTTACCCTAAACAACAACACTTTTAACTATTTACCTTCTTCTATTTAGCTTATGAACCCTGCTATACACATTTTATTAATACCTCAATATATTACTGCACTTTTTGAGTACTTTGATGAAGTGGTACTACAACTCCCAGCGTCCCATCAGCATTTTGTAAATAAGAACAATGAAAAAAGAGAACAGCAATAAAGTGTACAAATTTGTCACTGAAGATGTTACAATGTAGTTAAAATTAGTGTAAAAACTACAACTCTCAATACTTACAAATACTAGAATTTTTAAGTGCATATACTACAGCTCCCATCAGGCATCAGTTGGTCAGCTGAAAGGCTCTGCTTAGGACAAGTTCAGTTGTAGCTCCACCCAGATGACACGCCTCTACAATGCACACCAGCCTCTGATTGGTCAGCTGGGACGCCATAGCGATAAGGTCACCTGAGAGGCAAAGAGAAGACCCTTTACTATCACATCTTTGTGTGTGGGAAGGTGTGACCAGATATGCTCTGTGGGAACATATCTAGTTTGTGAGGACATTTTTAATTAAGAGGATATTTCTGCTTTGTGGTCTATGCATTACAAGGACATTTCTGCTTATTAGGACGTTCCTGCATTTTGGGGACAAGTCTGCAATAGAAGGACATTTCTGTTCTGCAGGAAGCTTTCTGCTTTAAGAGGACATTTTGATAATGTAAGTGTTTCTGCTCAGTGTGGACATTGTGTACAAAGAGGACATTTGTATTTATGAGGACATTTTTACACTGTGACATTACAAGTTACACACTGTGAGGATATTACTGTTTGACGATCACATTTCTGCGTTATGAGGACATTTCTCTCTATAGCAGACTTTCCCAAACTGTGCCCAGAGACATTGCAGGGCGATCGTGGCTCAAGAGTTGGGAGTTCGCCTTGTAATCGGGAGGTTGCTGGTTCGAGCCCTGGCTTGGACAGTCTCGGTCGTTGTGTCCTTGGGCAAGACACTTCACCCGTTGCCTACTGGTGGTGGTGGCGCCAGTGTCCGGCAGCCTCGCCTCTGTCAGTGCGCCCCAGGGTGGCTGTGGCTACAACGTAGCTTGCCATCACCAGTGTGTGAATGGGTGGATGACTGGATATGTAAAGAGCTTTGGGGTCCTTAGGGACTAGTAAAGCGCTATATAAATACAGGCCATTTACCATTGCAGGGGGGGCACGGTATGGGGGGGGGGCAAAACGCTTGGACACTGCTAGCACGGGGCGCCCACAGAAACACAAAGCAGGAGATGAAGCATTCAACCAACTTCATTCTAAGCTGACTGATGAAGTTACTAGTTAATAAAGTTTCCAGTAAAGTGTTTAATCGCAGCCACAGACGGTAGATATCCCGATTTTCTTTAGTGCATCTGTAATAAATATGTGCAAGTTTCAGTGCTTCGTTTAAACTGTATGATACTTATACTGACCCAGGGTCAGTGTAAAATACAATCCCAGCTGTGTGAACAAAGCCTGGCTCCTTTAATCCTGCATGACAAACCTCAGGATGCAGGTTATTATTACTCTTTCCTGCTGGCACACCTGTCACACCTGAGAGTCAGCTAGAAACTTACAGTGACGTGGACATCATGCAAAGACTGCCAGACTCTGTAATACTGCAAATGATCAGTGACTCAGGTTAACAAAAAAGAAAGTAAGAGGAAATTTAATTCTATAAAACGTGAAAAATTCCACACACATGTAACTCACCACTGTGTGAACCTCACAGGGGAGAAATCGTTTCTCTGAGTCAGAGATGAGTGTCAGTAACACAAAAGTAACACTCAGTGTCATGCAGTGACTTTTACACAACCAGATCAGATGAACCAACTCACACTAAAACATGCATTTTGCTGCAGTCTTTACACTCATTTCTTTTCTTTCTGCTCTTTTATATATTTTGTAAAACCACAAAAAATATTTTATATCAGCAGCAAGTTTCCTCAAACTGCTGCATCACAGCTTTCATGCTCTGACCTGCATGTGAAATGAGATAAAAGCTCTTTATTAGTAACTTTTACAACTTCTGGCAGGTTAATGTCTGAACTTTGGAGTGAAACACACCCTTCGTTACAGGAAATAACACCACTGTCTGTAACTAAGTGAATCCACCTGAACACCACCTGTGTGTGTGTGACTGCATTACACTCCCACTGCTGGGAACCTGAACAAGAACCAGAACAAAGTCTAAAATAGAAGCTGACAAACAGCTGCACCACCGAGTGACACTTTATTTTATAAACTTCACAACAGGTTTCATGTTGTGACCTGTGGAGGTGAAAAGACACAAAACCTGTTTTACAGCTTTTGAGCTGCAGGCAGGATTGAAACACACCTTAGTTAAAAGTCAAACAGCAACATTTTCTCCTCCCCTCACGTCACTCAAATGTGACAAACCAGGAAACAGGAAGTTCTTCGTCCTCAGTAAAGAGAGACGCACAGACGATCAGACTGAGCTCAGACCAAACTAGCAGCTTCCTCTGAGTGAGTCCAGCTACAGGAGAGAAAAGTGGAAAACTCCAACACTGCTGCTTCAAGCTGCTGACGCTCCACACACTGAATGTGAGTTTGAGCAGAAACACGACTCAAAGGAAGTTTCAGTGAAGGTGGTAGAGGAGGGAGGGGAGCCAGGACTGACTGTACTTCCTGTCTGCTGTTTTCAGCTTCACTCACAGACTCAATGGCTTCCAGATCAGAGGAGGATCTCTGCTGTCCGGTCTGTCAGGAGGTCTTCAGAGATCCTGTTATTCTGTCATGTAGCCACAGCTTCTGTAAAGACTGTCTGAAGAGATGGTGGAGAGAGAGACCAACACACGAGTGTCCAGTTTGTAACAGAAGATCTTCAAAGGATGATCCACCTTTATGTCTGGCTTTAAAGAACCTGTGTGAGTCGTTCTTACAGGAGAGAGATCAGAGAGCTTCAGAGGCTCTCTGCAGTCTGCACTCTGAGAAACTCAAACTCTTCTGTCTGGACCATCAGCAGCCAGTGTGTGTCGTCTGCAGAGACTCAGAAAAACACACCAATCACAGATTCAGACCCATCGATGAAGCTGCACAACAACACAAGAAGGAACTTCAGGAAACTCTGGAGCCCTTAAAGAAGAAGTTAAAGGTTTGTGAAGAAGTTCAAGTGAAGTTTGATCAAACAGCAGAACACATTAAGGTCCAGGCCCGACACACAGAGAGGCAGATTAAGGAGCAGTTTAAGAAGCTTCAGCAGTTTCTAGCAGAGGAAGAGGAGGCCAGGCTGGCTGCACTGAGGGAGGAAGAGGAGCAGAAGAGTGGGATGATGAAGGAGAAGATGGAGGCTCTGAGCAGAGAGATAGCAGCTCTTTCAGACACAGTCAGAGCCACAGAGGAGGAGCTGAGAGCTGAAGACGTCTCATTCCTGCACAACTACAAGGCTGCAGTGGAAAGAGTCCAGCGCTGCCCCCTGCTGGATGATCCACAGCTGCCCTCAGGAGCTCTGATAGACCAGGCCAAACACCTGGGCAACCTGACCTTCAACATCTGGAACAACATGAAGGACATGGTCTCCTACACTCCTCTCATTCTGGACCCAAACACTGCTCATCCAGAACTCATCCTGTCTGAAGATCTGACCAGTGTGAGAGGAGGAGGAGAGAGGCAGCAGCTTCCTGATAATCCAGAGAGGTTTGATTTTCACGGCTCTGTCCTGGGCTCTGAGGGCTTTAACTCAGGGACTCACAGCTGGGATGTTGAAGTTGGAGACAGTACAGGGTGGGGACTGGGTGTGTTGGCAGAGTCTGTGCAGAGGAAGGGAGACATAGAGTCTGGATTATGGAGAATACGGTTCTATGAAGGTAAATACTCAGCATGGTCACCATCATCGTTTACTGATCTCTCAGTAGAGAAGAAGCTCCAGAGGATCAGAGTGAATCTGGACTGGAACAGAGGAAAGCTGTCGTTCTCTGATCCTGATACTAACACACACATACACACCTTCACACACACTTTCACTCACAGGATGTTTCCATACATTAACACTGATGATAAAGTGAAGGTGTGTCCGTTGAAGGTGTCAGTGTCAGTGCAGCAGATGAGTTGAGGATGATGATGTTTCTAATGTTGTTTCCTGTCAGTGAGTTGAAGCTGTTAAACTGCAGCTGTCCTCCTGCTGCCTCGTTGTTCCAAAGCTCTTTGTTTCTCTTTTAGTTTCACTCTTTCTTTCTGTTTCTGCTGTCCACCTTTTCACATGGAAAATCATTTCACTGTTTCTCACTGAATGACTCCCCAAACTAGATTTGAAATTCTATCAAGTTTCTAATCATTCCAAGTGATTCATGTTTCTATTTGATGTGTAAATGGAGATGATTTAGTTTGCTGGGATATGGACTGACATGTGTTGAATGGGAGGAGCAGTTTGTTGTTGTCTTCTTGTCTGTTTATGACAACAATAAATATGTTGTTGAAACAATGATTCATGTTTAACTCCATATATGAAATGTTTCTGATCTTTGAATTCTGTTTGATTAAAGACTTTCTTCATGACACAAATGAGATTTCAGTGTATTAATAGAACTAAATAAGCTCAGAGTTGAAAGGCTGGAGTATTATGTACGTGCTTCACTGTCAGGATCTTCAGGGGGATTCAAAGGGAAACATCAAACTGCTGTAATGAGATAAACTAGTTGGGCTGAACACACTTATCTGTAGTTTGTCTCCATCCAGGATCATCAGAATATAATGAACATGTGTGAAGAGCCACAAAATGCTGCTGCCCTCTCAGCATGATGAGCTCCAGCCTTTGTTAGCAGGACAACAGGAAACATGAGACAACTTTCAGAGACAGTAACCAACTGTGGCCACAAGATGGCAGCAGCTGATCTGAGATCCTTTATTGGACAGAAGGACTCTGCTCTGTGACGTCATCAGAGAGACGGCCTTCACTCTGATAGATCTGACGTCATGTCTGCACTGCGATGATGAAAGCTGATAAACACATTGTTATTGATCCATGAAATCACCTCTGTCCTCTCAAGTGTAGCTGTTTACAGAGCTGAAGAAGTCCTTCATCATCAAAACAGACAAACATGTATTTCCTGTATTAAGTGACGTCATCCTCACTCTGACCTCTTACATACATTCTGTTCAGTTTTCCTGCTGTAAGAAATAAACTGTGTGAAAATAGAAATGCAGGGAAACATCCATTAATCACAGCTGAGCCGTTTGTTTCTGACTCACATTCAATGAGGCTTCAGGTGTAAATCCCTCAGAAGTGTTTGTGAGTTCAGTAGAAGCAGACCCAGTCGACCATCATGGCCTCCACAGCACTACACAATGCAACAGAAAGGCCTTCATCATCTGCTGAACCACCTCTGAACCACGACGCTCTCCCTGCATCTAAAAGCTGTTAGTCAGGATGAGATGCTGCTGTGATCGCTCACAATTTACCTGTGAGACCTTTGTAAATATTGTCTTTGTTTCTGGAGGAAACACCTTTAGTCTGTTTGTATTTGGAGTGCAGATCTGGGCGTCCATCACTTTAACCTGCACACGTTTAGTTATTGAGTGTAGTTGATGTTTGGCAGCATTTTATAAGTGACAGTTCATGAACGGTGAAGGAACAGAGGACGCCTGACCATCCTACCTGTGTCAGTAAGAAGACTTTCATCACAACTTCACAACTTAACACAACTGAAAGCTGAATTCAGTGTTGCATAGTTTACTAACAGTGTGTGCTGACACTGAAGTTAGCAGTTTGTTTCCTAAGAGCTGCTGGGACAAACCACAGTGACCGGCTACAGAGTTTAGTTAAGGTGGTTCTAACATGTGACCTGTTGAATTATTTACAGGGATTTATTTTTCATTTAAAGCATCATTTGTGAAGTTTTTATGAAGTTTACTTCTTTTATGTTCTTTGTGTAACGTTTAGATTTTCTTGTCTGGTGTTTTAACTCTTCAGGTTTCCTGTAACAGAGATGTAAACCACCGTTTTCTGATGCTGCTGCACTGGGACATAAACACTGCCACTTTATTAGGCACACCTTGCTGGCTGCAGGTTATAACCCCTGCTGGAAACATCCCACAGATTTGGATCCTTATTGCCATGACAGCACCACACAGCTGCTCCAGATGCTGCAGGATGCTGGTCAGGGCTCTAACAGTGAAACTTTACTGAAAGTAAGAAACCTGAGAGGAAATAAACTTTCGAACTAGCGGCTACACGGAAAGAAGAAACAGGAAAACATGGCAGAGGCAACTGTTTCTGTTAGTTGGACACTGCTAGCACGGGCGCCTCCAAAAACGCAAAGCAGGAGATGAAGCATCGCTGAATATGTTTCCAAACCAACTTCATTCTAAGCCAAAGACTAGAAAATATGGTGAAGCAAATCTTCCCTTTGGCTTCACCTGCACAAGTGCCGAGGTAGGTCTCCCTGCAGAATTGGTTTTCCCTTCATCGGGAGCAGCGCTGGGCTGTTTAAATCACGGACAAACAGGATCCCACATTCTTGATTTTTAGTTCACAAACACTTGTTGTAATGACGAACTACTCCTGACATTTTGGAGATGTTTGCTCTTTATACAGTAAAGTTACAGCAGGATACAAATAACATCAGGCTGATCCTGCCACGATTTGTTCCCTCGGTTCAAATCACAGACAAACAGGATCCCACAGCTGTTTATGTTTTTAAACCCATTTTGCACAGAGAGGCATTTTTTGAAAAATGCATTGATAGCAATGTTGAATTATTACGCAGGAAAAACAAACAAACAACTGCATGTAAAATAATCCCACCGTGACGCCTCTGCCTTTGTAAATAGAGGGACAGTAACTGCATGTAAAACCTGCAGACAGTCAGATTAACAGTATTTTGTCTCTATCTGCCATTCTGCAATTCATCTCATGTAAACAATGACGTGGCGCACAGCGTGACGTGAAAACCTTTGACGTTGTGTGTAGTTTATTTTCTTACTACCTGTAATTTATTGCAGATTACTTGTATTTGCTTAATTGTTTACTAAATGTTTGAGGTGTGAAATAAACCGCAATGGAGCAAAATATGGGTGTGTGTGGTTGGAGGACGTGTGTGTGCGTGCGTGCGTGCGGGGGGGGACATTTTTCTTGTAAAACAAAGGGGGGCCCAGCAAAAAAAGATTGGGAACCACTGCTCTGTGTGTGTTCACTGACCTGGTGATGGTGGAGGAGTGTGCGAGGAGAAGGCTCCGTGTGATAAGATGGAGGTCCAGGTGTTGGAGCGAGACGAGAGGAGAGAAGCGGGAGAGGAAGATGAGGCATGGGGGAGGAAGACGGCGTCGATCAGCACTCCGTCTGAGAGAGCTGAGGGGACAGAGTGGTTCATTTACATTTGGAAAATCTGACCGTGTCTCAATAAGATATCATGACAGTCACCATGGTTACCAGTGCGCTTATTAAAGTGTACCTCTCAGTCTCAATGTGTAGTAGCCATCGAGGGTGGAGTCAAACCTCTCAGGCGTCGCCCGCCCTCCCATTGCCACCGCAGCCACCTGCTCCTCTCTGTGGGCGTGGTCGTAACGCATCGGGAGCGTCTCCACAGCAACAGGTGGGAAGGCCGGCAAAGTGTGGGCAGTAACAAAAGACGAGGCGTCATCAGCGTCATTATCATCGTCGTCATCGTCTTCATCATTGTTGTCATCAGAGTTTGTGTTTTCAAGGAACTCCATAGAGGCTTCAAAGAGAATCACTGCAGACAGACAGAAGATCGAGAACATCGTACTATGAGGAACGCCGTCCCCGTGGTCACTCAGGAGCACCGTAGCTCCATGATTACCATCATCTTTTTATGTTCTGTCATCTGTGAGGCCTATTCTGGCAGACACAAGGAGCACAGTTGGGTCTCTTTTATGAAAAGTTGTTTTTCTGGTCTCTGTCCTTTTGTCTTCTTGTTAGCACCACATTTGATTATTGTTTTTCTCACCTACGAGCATCGAATCTTGTGAGGACTAGTATTTCTGTTTTTTTCCTTTTAAATGATTACAGCCTCTCTGGTCACAGAAAGGTCACTTGTGAGGAGCACAGATTTTCTGAGGACTTCATGTAAACAAAGGCTCTCTATGATTTTTAGATTGGGTCATACAGAAACTTCCTCTCAGCAAAGTGCAGTTTCTTTAAAACAACATTCAGTCTTACCCGTCTTGTTGTTCTGCTCTGGCTGCAGTGTGATCCGGGGACTTCTGAAGGGACAAAACAATTCAACCTCCGAGGAGCTCTGACTAGTCAGACACTGGAATAGTGCGGTATGCAGTTTATACATTAATATAACCCGATGACCCGGAGTCAGTGACATCCCCCTCAGAACTGACCTCTTGTTTGGCGTGTCCGTCTGCAGAAGCTGCTTCCTCTTCCACGACTTCCTGCTGAAACAAACATGGTGAGTGTGACTCGCGGTCAGAGCTGAGCGGTGCAGTCAAAGCCGGTTTAAAGTCTCACCCTGCTCTGCGGTCCGGAGGACAAGGCGTCGACTTACTGACCAGTGAGGACGGAGAGGTCAGAGAGAGAGAGGGGGACGAGGGGGAGGAGGAGAGGGGAGGTCTGAAGGAACGAGGGGTGGAAGGTAACGGGAGTTGGGAGAAGTAAGAGGGGGAGGAGGGGGGAGATGCGTAGCGGTGGCGAGAAGAGGGCGAGGAAGAGGATGCGGAGGAGGGGCAGCGAGATGAAGCTCGGTCTGTCCAGAACAAGCAGCGATCCTCCTGAAGGAGAGACGAGGAGGTGTTAGAGGAGGAACAGAAGGAGGCCAGGCGGTCCGGGGAGTTTACACTGATGGAGACGCTTCACACAGTTCACACAAAGAGCTGATCTTCTACTAATTAAAGCTGCCCGAGCTCGAGTGTTTTCCCGATGTTCGCTGCGGGGAATCTCGAGAGCAGGAAAGTGATACATGAGTTATCCTGTAGCCTGTGGTCAACGCTGGCACATTCCTATTCACGAGGCTACACCGGCTTTGTTTCCGAGCATCTTTCCTGAATGTTTACACTGATTATTGGAAAAACAGCTAATATGAACTAATAAGAAAGTGTTTGTTGGACTTTGTCTGTTTTCCTGTAGACGTGTGACCCATGTCCAAACTGGAAGTTTTAAGTTTTGAAAGCAAGCTTGTTACTTTACAGCTTTTGTCCTTTCCTCAAAGCTTAAAGTCACTTGCTGTTTAGTTCAGCTTGAGCCAAGAAGACTAAAAGAGACGTTTGGCCACCAAAGTCTGTGTTAGAAGAATTAAGACTCACATTGGGTCCCATTTGTATCCGTCACTACTCAACTCTTTTCTTCATAATTTAAGCAAAGGATGAATAAAATAATAAATTATGTCAAATCTGTCTATCTCAGTCAGTCATCTGAACCTTCTTTAAACTAAGTGCTGCACAAATCAAACCTTTAACGTAACTCTTGACTGAAATAAACGAGGTGCACTTGATTTATAACACAAGAGAAAACGAGAGATTTGCAGTGAAAATAAACACCAAAAAGTTGTCACACTTTCATCTCCGTTGAAGTCATCTCCACCCTTCTACACGCAGATATCTCCCTCTAGTGGCCATTGTAAAGAATACAGGTTACCTGCCAAACCCAGTCTCTGTTATGCTGAATGAGTCACATGACCTCTGCATGTATTTTTGTTAGAACAGATGAGGAATGTAAAATAACTGAACTGTTTACAGATCAGATCACAAAGTAAAGCAGTTTACATTTACATAACAGATAATTGTGCACTAGCTGTTACCTCTCCTCTGCGGCTATAAGTAACCATGGTGATGGTAGCCTGGATACAGAAGGTGTGTCTCTCCCTGTAACAGAGCTGCTCCACCTCCCTCTTAAGCTCCGCCCCTTGCAGGAATCCCAGCTCACCTGTGTTTTAGATTCAGCACAGGTGAGACGAAAGATCATCACTGAGATGATTGAAGCTCCGACCGTCAGAAAAATGAAACTGCTCTGTGGTCAGGAGCTATAAACACAGCACGCTGACCTCTCTTGTCCTTCATGTATGTTTCCAAGGAGACCGGAGGGGGCGGGTAGATGAAGAAGCCTCCAATCAGAGCCCTGTTCAGCACCTCTTCATCGTCCTGGCTCCTCAGCCACTGGAGGAACTGCCGAACTGGGCGGAGCCTGCGGTAACTCATCTCTGAGTGGTGCCCCAGGCCTGGCAGTCGACCAATCAGGAGCGAGGACAGAGTTGACACACAACATTGACCGCCAGGGGGAGTCAGTGGGAGAAACGCTGCAACTGAAAATGTGAATCTAGCTTCGTACACAGCGTGTTACCTGTGCAGTACACCTGTGTGTAGGTGGTGTTGGTCAGGTAGAAGCAGTTGTGACCTTGATCCGAGGACCTGACCACCTTCAGTCGTGTACAAACAACCACGGACACTGCAGACGGAGGACGGGTAAACAAAGATAAAATGTGCTGTAGACACACATTCACATGTTCACGAGTCAAATCTACGGTGTCTCACGTGGGTACAGCCTCAGGTGGGTTTCTGGCTGAGACGTGGAGAAAAGTTTCACCATGACTGGCTGCTCACTCGTCCCGTCCTCCAATCGTAGCCAGCGATACTCCAGAAGCTCCACCCCTCTGCCATCTTCAAATTAAAATAAAATATAATAATTAGGAATAAAAAGCCAATTTCTTTGTGGCTGAAAGAAAACTCAAAGAAAACCAGCAAATTTTGTTGTCATGGTGTGTTTTTATCGCCATGGTAACTCCCTCACCCTTGCTCCTGATTCGCTCCGGCCGTCCTGAGAACGTCAGCAGGCCAATAACATCACATTGAGCACCGTTAGGGCAGTCCAGCAGCTCCTTACTGACAAAAAGAGTCAGTGTGTGCACTTGTCTTTCAAACCATGAGAGGACATCAGCTTTAAACGATCAAAATGAGGACATCTTTGAATTATGGGGACATTTCTCATGTATGATGTTTGCCTGTTTGAAGGGCTAGTTTAGTTTCAGGGTCAGTGAAACATTCAGCTGCAAGGACCAAGGTTACCGACAGGAGCCAGGAATGCTTTATTTAGACTAGAAGAGGACACAAAACATCTACCAAGGCCAAGTCCCCGTTTTTTGATCAAACCCACATTAAAACCTAAATTGCTTCACTAATATATAGTGTTTTATAGTGTCTTCATAATTTTGCTCACAAACAGATAAACAAACAGCAGCCTCTAAGGGAGTGTTTCCCACCACTGTGCCACAGCACATAAGTGTAACATAAGAAATTATCAGGTGTGCCGTGGAAGTTTATCCACTTTCACCAGATTGGTACTCCAAGCGAGTTGCGTGTAGTGACAGGACGAACAGGAACAGGAAGAACAATTAGATTCTCTTCAACTAAGTGGGTTAAGTGGACTGCCAACCGCCAGTAAAACAGAAGAAGACAAGAAGAAATACTAATGTACAGAGTAGTATTATAGTACGACTGCAATAAAGAGGAAAAAAAAGACTCAGAGCTGTTGAGGAAGAACTTCCTGTGTGTCTTTCTTCAGTTCCTGCAAGAATATCAGCTTTGTGTTCAACTAAGCAGGCCTGGTTTCACACTAAGTAAGTAAATTGAGAGCAGATTATCATTATATTTCAATAAAAATGGTTTTTGTGACATTTTTGTTTGGTGGTGTGCTTTGTGATTTTTCTGATGTGAAATATGTGCCGTGGCTCAAAGAGTTTGGGAAACACTGCTCTAAGGGTTTGAGTAGAGTCCTCATGTGCAAACAGGATCATGTACCTGTTGTAGAAGCTGTAGGTGGGTGCAGGGGGAAGATAGTCAGGTGAAACAGTGGATTCTTGGAGGACAGAAATCTGTGCAGCAGGATTTCTGCTGTTCACACTGATCTCTGCACAGAAAAACAGAATCAGAGCGATAACTGTGAGTCACAGGTTCCCACGTATACAATGTTCAGTTAGAATAAGTCTGCCTTCTAACCTGTGGTGAGATTTAAAGGTAACTGAGAAGTTGAAAAGGCTAAAATGAAAGATTAAATATAGACGTGTGTGAATAACACAAGTGGGGAGACTCAATGAGAGGGCCACTGGACACAAAAGCAAAGAATCACCAGTTCAAACTGAGTTTTAGGGTGAAGTTAATATAATAATATGTTAAGCTTTAAAATCTGCACATCATAAAACACCTTTTACCCAAAAGTACCGGAGTTTGAAAAAGGAAAAAATGACTAAAAAAGTCTCATTGCTTTGGTCCTGTGTACCTATGTCGTTGAGCTCAGCCTGGTAATGCTGTTTGACTCGATAGCGTCTCAGGCTGATGATGTCACCGGGCTTGAGGCAGCGGTACCAGCTGACACATACACTGTTCCACAACACCACCCACACATTTCCTGTCCGATCGTTCACCTCCAGCACCGCCTGAAGCAGAGGGAGCGAGAGAACAGTTTATAAAGTCTGGAGTTCCTCAGGGATCAGCATTAGGTCCTCTGGTAATTACATCCTTTGTACTACTATGAACAAAGGCGTGTTACGTATGGCTGTTACACTGTCTTTATCTGTTTCACTTGAGTGGCTCTTTAAAACAATTAAGATAAATTTGACAAATAATACCCAATTATTCCAGAAAATTGGACAAAATATGAGACTGAATGAGCAATTTTCCCCTGCTGGTATAGCAATTAATGCTTGTTTACACGGTCTGATGTTGTTTAAGTTTGAGTTAGTTTAAACAGTGAATAGGTAAATAAATAATAGAAATCTGTATTAACGTTTTTGCCAGTGTCAATAATGGTGCACACTAACCTTATAAGGACACTCACAGTTCCGGTCTGTTCTCCCGTAATACATGAGATGTGATTTTTTGATGATGCGTACAATCAGTTCGTGTTGGACGGCGCCTCTGGTGATGCCCCGGCGACCGTACAGGTAGGACTCACGCAACTCGGATATGGTCACAGCAGGACATCGTCCTGTTAACACACACAGCCAATCCAGCCAACAAGAACGACATGAATCCCCTGTTTGAACGGATTTGTCTTAACTCACTTTATATTTTATAATTCTATAATTTACTATTACAATCTTCTGTCATATATCTCCTGTACTAGCAGTCGATGATAACGTTAAAAGTGGCAATCACACTGTTTTTTTCTACTCTTATATTTGTGTGATGTCATTGAGAGACAGACACCACACCCACCTGCTCTCTGGGGACAGGCAATGAGAAGAAAGGCTTCCAGATAAATGGTAAAAATAAGAAGTCAGAGGGTTTGTTTGAAGGAATGTTTTTTTAATGATGCCAGGTCTCTCTTGGAAATGAGATTTTTAATCTCAATGAGATTTTTTACCTGGATAAATAAAGGATTAATAATAATAAGACATAGATACCTTCCTCTGGCTCTTCTTCTGCTTCCTGACCCACTGTCTCTTTATCAGTGGCTTCCATCCACACCTCCCCGCTGTAGTCCACATTGTTCCACAGAGGGAGAAAGACGGTCCTGCTGGCTCTCAGAGGAACCAAAGGACCTGCTGGATAAACAACATCAGCAAATCAGAAGCTTTAAAATTTTAGAAGCAAACCTTTTAATTTACAGCCCTCCCTGAATGTTCAAAGTCACTCGCTGTTTAGTTCAGCTTGGACATCATGTCCATCATTATCCAGTTCTTTTCTTCACTACTCATGTAAAGGATGATTCTATCCATCTCAGTCTGATAGCCAGTGACTGGCGGCTGCCATTGTAAGACGTTCTTCAGGGTCAAAAACACCAGAAAACTCTAAAACTAAATGGCCTGTATTTGTATAGCGCTTTACACATCCAGTCATCCACCCATTCACACACTGGTGATGGTAAGCTAGTAAACTAGTTAGAAAGAACGGGTTTATCACACTCGTGCACTTTGAGGAGGCCGATGGTTGTGAGCAGAATAACATTTGTGAAGAAATGAAACAGATCATTTTTTGTGTGGTTCACATGCTTCATATGTGCTACTAGAAGAGCCATCGTGTCAACCTTCTCTTAACTAAGAAGCGCTGCAGAAATCAAACCTTGATCAAAATGAAAGCGGTGAAGTTGATTTGTAACAAAACAAAAACAGATCAGCAGTGAAAAGGAATATAAAAAAAACGTTTCATATTTTCATAATTGTTTAAGTCATTTCCAACCTGAAATCTGAAAAATCTGAGAGTCAGAATCTCCTCGTTTCTAGCCTCTTACCTTCAGTTTTTGAGGATCCAAACCAGGGCAAAGAGTCCCAGTCCACATCTGACCATCTGACCCCGACTTCTTCATCCTCGTCCATCACCTCCAGGCTCACCAGCCTGTAGCTGCAGGAGCACACACAAGTCAGCTGGTGTGACTGCATCACAGCTCCATCTTCTCTATTGTCCTCACTCACCTGTCTCCTTTCCCAAAGGCCCCGGAGCACTCTGGGAGCTGTGCGGTAATGGCAGTGCTGAAGGTGGCGTGTCTCACTGCAAGCCCAGGCCGCAGGATGTTCCTCTCCACCAGCCGGTTCAGACCAGGATCCATAGTCACCTGAACCCGGCAGTCCCCATCACTCAATGTGGCGTCGTACAAGTCGTCACCTGAAGACATCAAACTGGTAAAACCCCAAAGAAAACCAGTATCGTCATCAGATTGAAATATATCAAACAACCAGTTAAAACCGGGTCCGACCTTTGAGGACGGCCTGGGGGAAGTAGACGGGGAAGCCCTGGTCCCTGGTATAACGCTGTAAGTCCACCACATAGAGGAACTCCCTGCAGACAACCGAAGAGGATGGAGATGCCTGCAAGGCAAAAAAAAGTGTTAGCATAGCTCCTGCTACACCTGTAGATGTTCATATTAATCACAACCACCTATGGGCTCAGTGTATGTACTTGCTGCTCCAAAAGCTCAGTTTATCACTGTTTTTCTAGTCTTGGATCTGTATGACATCACATAGAGGACAGAAGGGGCAGCCAATGAGAAGAAAGTTGTCTTAAAGGAGGAGGAGCAGGGGGAAGCTTAAAGGGCCAAAATAAAATAAAATAATTATTTTAAACTGTCATTCAGGTAAAACTGATGAAAGTTTTAGTGAATACAAAGTGGATAAAACATTTTGGAGCTGGAATTGAGCAGAATCGTTTCTACTTTAAGTCTGAGTGATAAGTGGCCTTAAAAACAAAATACAACACGTACAACATAAAAACAGATTAATGTTTAAAGGATGAAAACAGGTTATACTCTAAATCCGTCATTTCGCTGTCAAAAATTTACTGACGCCTTCAGGCAGAGGTGCGTCACACAAACCAAATCCAATTTTAAAAACGTACTAATCAATGATTTTCTTATTCCGCACCTTCAAATGAACAAACCCAAAACACATCCGGCTATTTTTCTAAATACTTATGATCCTAATTTGATTTCGGCACAACATTCAGTCACCAGACGGGTTGCTGTTTCTTTTTAGGAAGTGCTTTCAAGCAGCTCATCCACAATCTGACATTTAAGCATGTTTCTTACAGGCTAAAAGCTAACGGATACAAGACAGTTTGGACATGTTTCTACGTCTCTATTATGTAATATAAATTTAGTATTCGGTCGGTAAACATAGCGGATCCTTTTCTATATCACATATGTTTTTTTAATGTGAGAATCATTCAGCAGCGCTAACACGTCATACTGACTTCGCTGGTCAAGATAAAGCTGAAGGTTTTTGAATGGAGTCTGGTGGAGGATGGGGTGGCGGCAAAAAGGCGGGGGATTTAGCAGCTGTGGGAACCGGTTAATCAATCAGACCGATCAAGATCGTCCTGGCGGCTGTAAGTAGAGGAAGCACACCTTGTTAGTACCGGGTCTGGACCGGGCCAGGGTTCTCTGGAAGAGGCAGCCCGCGGCTGCCATGTTGAAGAAGCCCAAACAATAACAGTGCGGTGCATTGTGGGAGGAGGGAGGAGACGCAGATTTTCTTGTTTAGTATTTATGACTTAAAATACTAATAGAACAAAATAGGATTACTTGTTAAATTAGTGTTAAAAATCTAAATGTTTAGAAGTAAAACACACCTAAAGAAAACTTCTAAAAACGTCTTTTAAAATTATATTTGGAGCTTTCAAACTTGACCTTTGACCTCATGTAACCGTGTGTTTCTGCGTTGTGTCTGACAAAGAAAGGTAAAAGAAAAACCTCCAAGTAAACACGTGCTCGCTCCAGCTCCTCTCCCACAGGGGAATTGTAGAAAAGGCTCTGCGTTTATTTTTCCATTAAACATAAAGTACGAAGTTACATGGAACATTTTTGACATAAGAAAAAAAAACACCAGCAAAAAATCTGACATACCTGACAAAGAAAGGTAAAAGAAAGACCTCCGAGTAAATAACTTGCTCGCTCCAGCTCCTACAACCAAATACAAACAGTGGGGGGTTCGCTCAACCCATCACAACTTCCAAGCTAGCCATAATTATATATTCGTGCTAGCATTAATATGACAATAATTGAACTAAAATCGCAATCAGAAACATCAGGGTGGCTAAATATGAATTACATGTGTGTTGCACAGGGTACAGGGAAACGACACCCACCTCCCCCACAGGGGAATTGTAGAAAATGGGAGAGGCCAAAGGGGTACACTGTATTTACAGGGTTGCATCAAAGAAGAAGAACAATGAGGAGGGGCTCTAACCATAATGAATACAAATACAGGCTTGAAGGTCCTAACAGTCAGGTATAAAGAACACATTTTGTGTAATTATAACAATATGTAATCTATGACTGGGTTACACTCACGGAGTTTACTTTATTAATTACATATAATATATACGGGCATCTTTGAGTAACAGGCGTTTTTTGCAGGCACAGGACTTTACAGATGTTCAGACAGTGACCTTGTTCTGAGCGGCTGGTTTATTACAGCGTTTATCAAGGACCTTCATCTGGTCCCTGAAGTATTCAGGCTGCTGCAGGTGGCACAGGTGAGCAGTGAAAGCAAGCTTAGGTTAGATGAAGCTCGAAAGCTGTGTTTTTACAAAGAGCCTGAACATGGCTTTTATTTCAGAGGACAAACAGAAAACAAAAGGAGGAAATAAACAAAAGCAGAGCAACAGGTTCTCAGCTAATAAAAACTTTTACAGCAGCCACAAAATAGTCGAACATCTGGGGTTAGTTTTCAGTTCCTGAACAGACTTTTGTGACCATTTGGATGTGGTACTTCCAGCCACTAAGCTCTGCGCGTGAAGTGCTGCGAGTCTCTGAACTCCAGGTAGAGGCTGAAGAGCAGGTGCAGGGACTGGATGCGACTGCCGTAGACGGGGATGTCGAGCAGGCTGCACACAATGTCCGCATACTGCAGCAGGTCACAGTTCAGGCGGGCGGACGGCAGCTGCAGGCGGTCCAGCAGCTCCTCGAGCTCGGTTGGCCACTCCTGCATCAGGCTGTCGATGTCAGGCATCGGTCTGCTGTACTGGACGCTCGCTGGCGGCTTGGAGCGGTGCAGCGCGCTGATGCTCTCCACCCAGCTGTCCACCGCCCGCGGGTTGCTCTGAGGGTTGGCGATGCTCGTCACCTTCTTCACCTGCAGGAAAGGAAACAATGAGGAGTGACTCTGACTTTAATGCTGAGTGTGTGTGCGTACAGATGTGTGCGTGTGTGTACAGATGTGTGTGTGCGTGCATACAGGTGTGTGTGTGCGTGCGTACAGGTGTGTGTGTGTGTGTGTGTACAGATGTGTGTGTGTGCGTACAGGTGTGTGTGCGTGCATACAGGTGTGTGTGTGCGTGCGTACAGGTGTGTGTGTGTGCGTGCGTGCGTACAGATGTGTGTGTGTGTGTGCATACAGATGTGTGTGTGTGTGTGTGTACAGGTCTGTCTGTGTGTGCGTGCGTACAGGTGTGTGTGTACCTCGGTGGCGCCGTGTTGCTTGGTCTCCTCCGACAGAAACAGCGACAGCACCGTCGGGTCCGACTGCTTCACGCTGGGCTCATCCAGAACCAGCAGCCCCAGGTTGTCCGGTTTGCCATCGGCCCTCGGCACCTGTGGGATTACAACATGAGGTCACTCTGAGGTCAGAGGTCGTGCTTTCTATGCTATCAGGTGCGATTGTGTTCGAACCTTGAGGAAGGCGTCGATGTCTCCCACTGCAGGGATGAAGTCCGGGATAAACGGCTTCAGGTTGTGCTCCAGCTCAACGGACTCGGGGGTGTATCTGAGACAAACACAAAACACGGAAACTCCAGATGTGTGCGTGACAACTACGTGATTTACTGCAGGGTCTTTAACAAATAAAGTGCTTTGAGGTGACTGTTGTTGTGATTCGGTGCTTTATCAATAAACTTTGATAAGGTTTTTTTATTTTTAGCATAAACAAGCACCAGATGGTGTTAAAAAACATGAGTTGCCACATGTGTGTCTCTGCTCACCGTGTGATGTACTGGAACAGCTCTTTGATGTCGGTGCTGACGGGCAGGTTGGCGTAGTCGGCGGGATCATACAGGCCCTCCGGCGCCTTGTGGAGCTTGCTGTCCTCCTCCGATTCGTCATCTTCGGAGTCCTCATCGTCATCATCATCTTCTTCGTCATCATCCTCTTCTTCCTCTTCTGGCCGCCCCCCTCCCGGCTCCTTCCCCCTCCCATGGTCCTCGTCAAACTCGTCGCTGCTGCTGTGGGCCGACATCAGGCTGTGAACCCTCCTGCTGCTCCTCCTGAACTCCACCTGAAAGACGAAGAAACAAAACCAGGTCATGTGACCTGAGACCAACCTGGAGCATGGCAGGACTGACTCAGCTTACAGTTCAACTCTGATGGAAGGAAACTTTATTTAGTGTTTTAATAAAAACTGGGGCTCTAAAACATGATGCTCACTCAACATTACCAGATTCACTCTTCTGTCATTTCTACACAGTTTCTACACAGACGAGTTTGTGACTGGAAACACTTTGAGCTTTAAATAATGAAGAAACACGAGCAGGCGTCACGATCACCGGTTAAACCGGAGCTCTCTGCAAGGACAGGAGGAGATTACCTGGGGCTGGCTGCGGGAAGTCGGGCTGTACACGCTCGGTACCTCCTCGGCGTCCGCCACATCCAGGCTCTCGTCGTACGGCTGGTTCTTCAGCAGGCGGCCTCCTCTGTCCCGGTCAGCCCGCTCCATCGGAGCCCGGCGGGTCAGCTGCGGGCGGACACAGTAAAACCTCCATCAGAAACAACGGTTTACAGTAGCATTAGCCACCTAGCAGCAGACAGCTAACAAGAAGCCGACACCGGCGGTTTTAAGCCGATTAACCCACCTGAGACAGCACACACTCGGCATGCAGAGACAAACGACCTGCCGGCAGAGCTAAACTCAAATCTGATAAATATGTTTTAAATGTCTTACTTGTGGTCTGAGTTCAAGCCAAACTCGCTTTTCGGCGTCAAAATGGCCTTTGTGGAATGTTACGTATCCTGGCAACGGGACGGGCAGGGCATCTTGGGTAGTGTAGTTAGAATCTAATGAGAGCAGAAGCTCCAGCTCCAAGGCATATTATATTATATTATATTATATTATATTATATTATATTATATTATATTATATTATATTATATTATATTATATAAAAAATAAGTGCTTTAAAGTAACTGGAAGAAAATAAAACAGTGGTGCATTTATTATTGGAGTGAAGTGAATACAGAAGAGTCAGTTCTATATTTGTTGGAATCTCATAATCTCTCAGCTCCTCTTGACTGCTGAATGGAAATCAAACAGATGGATGGCTGAGGCTCTTCTAAATCTGGAGAGTGAAAGACTGAAATAAAAATAAATAAATAAACATGTTAACAAAACTATTTTAAAACCACAAAAATCAAATCTATATAAAAAGAAAAACTATTGAGGCTCATTGTCATCAATATATTTCTGATGAACACGCAGGGAAAGGTTTCCTGAAGTGTGAAGTGACGATATTTATTCATCTGTTCTCGATAACAAAGAGTTTACACAAACAAGGCCGTCCACAGCTGTTTGTGGGGCGCCGACTCCTCTTAATATAGGTACTTGTGTTATTTTCTTATTGCGGTGTTTGTATGTTTTCCACCTACCTGAAACAATTCAGGTTCCCTGGCAGCTTTTCACAGTCTCTCAGGAGAGTCTTTAAAGATGAACAAAAACAGCAAATAATCATAAAATAATATTTCAGGCCTTTGCTTTTAGTTGTGCATTATTCTTTTTTCATGCTATCTTTTGTCTGTTAACCTTGTGTCATCTGGTGCTGTTTAAATCCTATATTAAATGAAACTGGATTGATGTTTCTCATAAATCAGCACTGGCATTGACTGATTGTAAAATCCTGAGGCAAAAACGATTCTTTCATTAAACTCTATTAAAGCGTTTGGGTCATTGCAGATTTCCTGTCGAGGTCGTTACATTTTGATGATCTTGATTTTATGTTGGTTGGAAGTCACAGCTGTGCAACCTGTATGTGTCACCACCACCACTGAACATCATCCTCATCGTTTAGTGCACCTTTATTCTTCAGTTATGCTGAACAAGTTTTTACTCCAGAAAACAAGAGGGACTCGCGCCCTGAGGACATGTTCCCAGTAGTTACCACCTCATAAGCTGTTATTTGGTTCAGAAGTCAAGAAAGAAAACCTTTATTTAGAAAGCACATCTTAATCCAGGTGCAAATGCAAGTTGTGAAACCCCACATGTAAAGCCTCACAGTAAAGCCATGAATTAAACAAGTCAGAACAGCAAACATGAAGAAAAGAACACAATAAAAAAAATCAGTAATAAAAAGACCTAAAACTAAAACCCTAAACATCCATCCATTCACTTCCGCTTATCCTTTTCAGGGTTGCAGGGGGCGCTGGAGCTGATCCCAGCTGTCATAGGGCGAGAGGCGGGTACACCCTGGACAGGTCACCAGTCTGTCGCAGGGCCAACACATAGGGACAGACAACCATTCGCGCTCACATTCACTCCAGCATTCACACCTATGGGCAATTTAGATTTTTCAATTAACCTATCCCCACAAAGTGCATGTCTTTGGATGGTGGGAGGAAGCCGAGCATCCGGGGAGAACCCACACAAACATGGGGAGAACATGCAAACTCCACACAGAAAGACCCCGGCCTGATGGTGGAATTGAACTCAGGACCTTCTAACCACCGTGTTGCCAAAAATCCCTAAACAACAAAATAAAATTGAAAATATAAAGCAGCAAAAACGATTAGAACGATAAACTTAAACTAAGAAAAGGAGTAGGAGTTAAATCAGTTAAGATCAACATTGGTCCACTAAACAGGCCTCACAAGAGTGTTTCAGTCATTTCTTTATCAAGCTGATAAAATTTAGGTTGAAAAAAATGAGCTAATATTTGGCAGAAAAAAGAAAACAGTGCTGGGTATCTGATTTCCATAATTGATTTGATCCAATCAATTTTGACTCGGACAGAAATATTGTAATTTGGATCGTTTATCTGTACATATCCATATTTTTATATCTGTGTATATAATAAAATCTGACACTAGTGAGACTTCACCACAGGTGTAAACATCACAGCAGATGTCTTTGTGTCAAAGTTAAGCTGGGCATACACGGTGCAATTTATGGCCCATTTTCAGACGAGATCGACTCTTTATAAATGTGACTTTTCCTTTTGTTTTACTTAGTGCTGTCAGCATCAACTCGCTAACCGAGATTTGGGGAGTTTCGCCTTAATCGTGTGTCATGCATCATGTAGTATAAATGGGGTAATGAGACGCGATTAACGCCTCACGACCAGCTCCCGATCAGCAATTGTACGGTCACATGGTTGCCACTTGTGAGGGTATCACACTATAGATGCGATGCCACGAGCCAATTTAACGCAACATCTCACACTCCGCGTGTGCAAATACAGAAACAGAAGTGAAAAAGATGAACTAGTAGAACTTTGGCAAGCCCATCCGAGCCTTTTTGATGTGGCCTTACAAAATTATCATGGCAACATCCGCGAAAGAAGTTGGATGGACATTTCTGCTCAACTGCAGCTGTGTTGTAAGTCAGTGTTTTTCATTAGCATTTTAGTTGATGTTGTTGGTGCTGTGTGTCTGTGTGAGTGAAAGACAGAGATGGAGAGAGAGGAAGAGCAAGAGACAGATTTTGTGTTATATCTTAGCTATATAATATAAGCTTTGGTAACACTTCATGTTACCAAGCTAAAATTTGGATGCACAGTGTGAGCACTCAGGTCGCAGAGCTGAGCATTAGGGTTTACAAACATAGGGTTTCTCTCCAGTGTGAACACGGAGATGCTTTTTCAGTGTACTCGAAACTGCGAAGGCTGCGACACACTCTTCACAGCTGTAGGGTTTCTCTCCTGTGTGGATGCGCTGGTGGATTTGTAGCGCCTAAAGCGTTGAAAGCTGCTCCGCACTCGTCACAGCTGTGCGGTCTCTCTCCGGTGTGAATTCTATGGTGAAGCTTTAAATTGTGTTTGGATTTATAGGTCTTGTTGCAGTCCTGGCACTGGTGCACAGTACGTCCAGTCTTCTTCTGTTTCTGAATAAACAGCAGACAGAAAGAGAGAGCGGTGACGTTAGACTCCACGAAGGAACAAAAAAATAAAACACAAGCACTCAGAGAGATCTATACTAAAACTGATGTTTTATTGTGTTTTTATTAAACATTAATATAATATATCAATCTTTGTGTGTCAGTGTGAAGTTGTATGCTGTATTGACATTTCTTAAATACCTCAAACCAAGAAAGAGATCATTATGAATATTATATTATTAAATCAAGTTTGGAGCTGATCCTTCATCTTAATCAGTGTGACGCTGACCTTTGACCCAGAAGATCATATAGTTTTTTATCTTTACACTTATGACTGGAACATGAAAAAATTTGCCATTTGTTAATCTCGGCAATGAGGGAAATGATGCCCACAATAACAACAACATGCTCCCCGAGTCTGACAAGAAGCCATAAAGCGAGCAGCAGGTACACGCTCGCTTTGCTGATCTCCTAATTGTGGTCATAAATATTTTGCATAGTTGTGAACTGAGTTTTGTAGCCTTGTAAACCAAAATATCTGAAATTTTTAGGTTTGTGCATTTATAGATGAAAATTATGAGTGTGCAAAAAAGATTTGTGTAATAAATTATTTTTGTTCAGTTCTACTTACCGATACAAAGCAAGAAACTACATGTAAAACTACGCTCAAGTTCCCTGGCTGTGTTGGAGTTTCAACTTGCAAGCACAAATTTTGACCCAATTTTTATTCCTTTCAGCTATTTGGTCAATGTCATGTCAATCACAAGTTTAAATATCCAGTCTGCGTGCCGGAGGGGTGCTTTTTAAAAGGAGCTCAGTAAAGCACCCCTCCAACTGATTGACATGACTTTGACCAATCACTTTGCAAAAACAAGTGGTTTTTTGCTTTGTACATGTAACCAGACCTTAGCAATTTTTTTTTAAAGTAACTTGTGTAAATATCTTTTACAAACACAAATTCTCATCTGTAGATGCACAAACATTTTCTGATATTTTATGTTTACAAGGGTACAAAACTCACAACTGCGCAAAATATTTATGACCACAATTAGACCCTGCTTGCGTTTGTGTTGCATACAAATGATATCACGGGATGTTCTGCTGCATTGCTATAACGACAATTAGGTGTTACTCGAGTGTAATAGAGGTCGTGTCCAAATTCATGGGCTACATCCTCCTGAGGACCCAGCCGTTGCGGTCTACGTGGGCCGGGTCCCCAGAAGGTCGGGTAGGCCGGAAGTAAACGGCTGGGGAAATTGGACGGTCGAGCCTTCTGATTAGTGTCACCGCTGTCTCTGTGGAGTATAATAAACTCGGCCGTCTGCTCCTTGCTATCTAAAATATAACAGGACACTGGCGTAAATTCTCGACCATCTCACTCTTCTGTTTAATCAGTTTTCTGTTTGACGCCGCGCCATGAATTCTGGGATATGGTAGGCCATGAAGGACACACCCTTCAAATTCGGGGAAAAGGAGGACGCATTTGTCGGCTGCATTCGGAGGAGTCTACGAATTTGGACAGCCTTCGGCGCGTCGCTATGACGTAATCGGTCTACAAATGCGTCCTCAGGAGGATGCAGCCCATGAATTTGGACACGACCAAAGATTGAAAATGTGACGTTATTCCAGGGTAAAACCACAAAGGATTGTGGGTACGAGTGGCAAGCGGTACTAGCGCATGTAGGCTTTCACATGAAAACAGTCACACAGCGATAAAAAGAAACCCAAAGAATGGCAAGAAGCTGTTGTATTATTAACTGCAATAGTCACATGACAGCACCGGGAAGCCAACGGGTAAAGAGATTTTTTATTGGATTCCGTCGTGGAAGAGAAATTGTTCAAGCCATGTTTCCGAAATAACAAAGAGCCGACGGATGGCCTGGATTGCAGCCATTCAAAGACCAAATATAACGTCTCAGAACACTCCAGCTCACATGTTAGTCTGCTCCAAGCATTTCCACAAAGGTAAGTCTTCTGTTGTAGTTAATACGTATTTTATCATAACATAATTGTTGATGTAGGTTATAAATAAGTCTTAATTTGAATTGAATTCATTGCGCTGTGCTGCTTTGTTCACTGTGGCTTTGCGGGCTAATGTTTGTTGTGTTTTGTAGGAAAACCAGCCTACAAAATGCTGGAATGCGATC
Organism: Rhamphochromis sp. 'chilingali'; assembly: GCF_963969265.1. Classification (NCBI taxonomy): domain Eukaryota; kingdom Metazoa; phylum Chordata; class Actinopteri; order Cichliformes; family Cichlidae; genus Rhamphochromis; species Rhamphochromis sp. 'chilingali'. The sequence continues at coordinate 64,734,397 of NC_137929.1, read as the reverse complement.
CAGACTGGGCCCCCTCTATCAACCTGGGTCATACCGAGTTTAAAGCTGCTACCACAGCGAGATTTGATCGGTTAAGAGAGAGAGCGATATCAAAACAGCCACGAAAAGTCCCACATATATGTGCCCAAGTGTTGTACTGAAGCAATCAAGTGATGAATAACTGTTTTCCAGTATGTTGTTTTGCAATGTTTTTTGGTTGCATTGTTGATTTGTTTTTCACCGAAGCAGCTGATAAAGCAATAATACAGCATGATGGAATACAATTTTGCCTCTTTCTTGTAAGATTCTATGATAGAATGAAACAATAATGCCAGTTATAAATAAACACAATACATTGAATGAATTACTAACATTTATTTTATTTCTATTAGATCTGAAAATGTCTTGTAATACTACAACCTGAAACGACAAATAGATGCGTTTGCCTGTACAGGAGATAAAGGAAAAAATGTAACAACAGCTGTGAAGTGGAATAGTCCAAATCACAAAGTAAACTGGAACTGGACTTGTTGCAGGGATCTGAAGTTACTAAACATTTTGTGAGTGTATGCACTCACACTTAGGACCATATACCGTATTTCCCGGACTACAAAGCGCACCTGAATATTAGCCGCACAAGCTAAAATCAGGGGAAAATCCTGTTTTGTACATACATCAGCCGCACCTGACTAAAAGCCGCAGGTGTTTCAATGTTGACTTATCATATGTAAGAGAATATGCACAAAGGGAATTGTCAGGAAAGAGATGGCTGTTTGGAGACACACCCCTTTTATTAATATTTTGAAAAACAAGTTATGGGTACATATTTGCATAACTTTTTAGGTATATGTACAAGTAGCGGTAATTACAAGTACGAAACATGTACTGTGCTTCATAAATGAGTAACAAATGTAGTACATAACAATAACCTACAGCACACCAGAAAAATAGATTCGGCCTACCTTTTAGGTGCAGTGACACGGCTTTAACAAGAAGAAAAGTCAGTCATTCACCATCTTTCTCTTCTTCCTGCGCACTAAAACCACCAAAGTCCTCTCCTCCAGTGTCGGAAACGAACAGGCTCAGGATGGCTTCGTCATCCACTCTCCGCTTCTCTCCTTCGTTGTCACTTTCAAAACCAGACGCAGAATTAATGATTACCAGTGCTGGAAATGCTAGCGCTTGATGCAGTGTTTTGATTATGTTGCCACTCGTACCCACAATGCAATGCGCGAAAGTCATGTGGTCTGTCAATCTCTATGGAAAACCAGTCGAGCTAATCTGAGCAGGTTCTAATGAAAAGGCCCTTTGATTATTCATGGTTGGTGTGTGTGCCATGCCAGCCAACACACACACACATCAGCAGCTGGACCAGACTGTGACTCCATCAGAGACCTACACTGTTAGCTTTAGCACCTCCCTGAGGACATGTACTGTACCCCCCCCCCTGAAAAAGTTGTTTCATTATTCCTGTCACGAGAAAAACGATTGGTACGATGGATCATACAATTCTTTGACTTCATTTAGAATCACAGTGATCCTCTGGACAGTGGAAGAACATATGAACAGCACAGACTGGATTCATACCCACGACCCTCTTCTTGTACAGCACCACCATGTGGCACGTGTGCCTGTGAGTTTATCCACATCTAAGGAAGAGCTGCACATCTGCTGAGCCCTGCACGATGACCCAGTGGGGCTTCCCTGGATCATTAACATTATTGTCACTGTGATTACTTTCCCTCATGTTTAAGGCTGCACCACCCCAACACAAGAACATACATATTACTGTTTACATTACATTACATTAACAGCTTTAAAGGATATTTATTCGTTTATAACATTTTTTAAAATCTGTATTTTACATTGATTATTAAAAATAATTTAAACAGTTTATCGTGTTTATTTAAAACATTAATTTCACTGGAAATGTTTTGGATTTATTAAGAAATGATTTAAAAGCAGTGAAATTTATTTTAATGAGAGAGACCCGCTGTAGGAGATATTATTCAGTTTGCTTCGTATTTATTAGAATGTTTGGCTGTTTTATATGTTTATTGTTAGATTTGTCGGAGTCTAGCGGGACACCTCGGGTTATCCACACCAGTTGGCAGCTGCACTGGGTCTTTGCTGTTTAACAGCAGGATGCTCTGTCGGGACTTCTGCGCTGGACTGAATCAGAGGGCTGAACAGCAGAGAAAAGGCTTCTAAACATTTCCACTGGAGAAACACGTGTTACAGGCATAGACCACGGATGAAGCCTCAGTGAGAAAAAACCTTTTTGACTTGAAAAATGTCTTTTTTAAGAGTAATCTGGCCAAGAGGACAGCTGAAATTGCAACAATAGTTCTGTAAACATATTTTAAGTGGACAAAAGGGAGCTGATTGATTATAATGTAAGTACAATGACACAGTAATAAAGATACTTGAGAAACAGGTAATTTTTTAAATTTTATATATAACCCCTCTGTAATACCTGTTCACAAAAGTTTATTTAGCAACATACTTAAAGATATTACACATAAAAAACACATGGAAACAGTGGAAACCATTTTTTTTGCAGGCAATCACTTTTTGCCACAACACCGTCTACGAGCCAGTCACGGATCCCGGAACAGCCAGCGGTTTCCTGACTAAGGTTCAGAGCCGCGGAGGCAAAAACCGGCAGATACTTGTGTATTCTTCTACCCACACCGAGAAGGATCAGATATAAACCCACGCGTCCTGCTTACTGACCTGGGCTCCTGAGGAGGAGGTGGGGGCTCCAGCAGTCCGCTGCTCCAGCTCCTGGTTCTCCTGCATCACTACAGTGTGAATCCACCAGCAGCGCACTCGGTCTATGACTGGAAAGCACACCGGACAGCTGATATCTCCTGCGCGTTCTCGCGAACTCACCAAAAAGCGCGTGCAGGAGAATTAAGAGCCGCCCGTTCAAGTGATAAAGTCGCAGATCTCGCGGTGTTTGCAGCACTGTACTCCAGGGACGATTTTAGCCCATTTTTGGGGGTGCTTCAGAGACAGTGCATGAACTAAATAAAAAGTAATTGCGTAGTATAGGTTCTATTAAAATCCAGCTTCCCTTTATGGTTTGATGGAAAATTGATAGGCACCTGGAAGTGAGACTGTTAGTCTCACAAATGGTGCAAACTGCAGAGAAAAGCATCAGTGTGGGAGTCAAAAAAGGGGCAGCTTGACCAGTGAGGAACAACATATAATTGTTTGTAGTGATGTGTCTGTCGCAAACGAAATGGCTTTTAGAGCCGGATCTTTGACGTGAACGACACGAGCCAGCTCCTTATTTTTCTTTTTTCCTTCTCTCACCCTCTCTCGCACTTTTTTCCGCTTCACTCTGCACGCGAGCCTTGTGCTTTACGCTGGGCAGAGGGGGAGGGGCGGTAGTTACACTCGCAGCAGCACAGGAACAGAGCGGAAGGGAGAGAGAGAGAAAGAGAGCCAGGGACAACAATGTCACATTAGAAAGGTATAGTAATCATCCACAACTATTTTCAGTTGCAGATGATAAAGGATTCAGAAAGTTTATTCATGCAGGCCCATATGACAGAGAATGTGATTCTTTTTGTTTTCATATTTTAATTTATATTTTATTGTGTTGTGGTTTGCAGTGTTTTGTGTTGTTTCACTTAAAATTTCCTTAAAAGGAAAAAGCTGAAAATTTAAATAGTTAAAAGCTGAAATGTGAATAGTTGGTTTTAGTATTATATGATTTATTTATTACATTTTATGTGGAGTAAATAAATAAAAGTATATTTACGGTGGCTCCTAGAGACAAAGCACGTAAAAACTCCAAAACATGTACAAAACACAACAGAAGTGCTCCAGGATGCTGGGCGCACTTCCAACGACTGGATTTGGTGTGTGGTAGTAACAGGTAAATAAACATTTTTTTAAATTATTTTAATATATATGAGTGCTTGTGTATAAAAACACAAACAATACACACATGCTTTCAATTGTGTCATTTAAGTGATCTAAGTAGCTGTTTTGGAAGTTCAGTTAACGCTAGAAATGTGTTTTGGAGTTTGTACGTGTTGTACGTGGCCACCGCATATATTTATATATAAACATATATAAATAAAACCACTTTTTTTTTCATTAGTAATTCCGTTTGTGCTTAATTTTATATTGTTGTTAATAATAAATTATCTAAAGCAACAAAACAACCTGAAGAGCGGTTCGGAGCCGAAAGTGCCGGCTCTCTAAAAACAGCCGGAAATCCCATCACTAATTCTTTGAAACAACCAAACAAAACATTAAAACATTATTTATTTATTTTTTAGCTCCAGTGCAGAACAAACATGTGACAACATCTGTGTTGAAAATCAGTAAAGAAGCAAACCAGCCTGGAAATCTTAGATATTTTCTTTATAAGCAAAAGCAGTAAATTCATTTCCAAGCCTTTTAGAGTTTAAGATTTTCATAATAAAATGTAGAGATTACTGCCGAGAGATAAAAAGCTCATCTGGATATGTGTGAATGTTAAAACTGTTTCCAGAGACAGATATTTAATGATATGCATTTTTTCTTTGAATCTGCCCACACACTGGTTCACTTCATTCATGCTAAAGTTAAATGCTAGCAACACTGACACCTGTGTGTTTGTGCTGAGTTCAGCCTCATGTTGATATCTGAGCACAGAAGAAGTCCTGCGGTTCATGAGGACGGGGATCCATGATACTGGTTTCACTAATCGGACTCTCAAAACAAAAGCAAATCTCGTCATTTTATAAAATGCTGTATGTTGCCTTACATCACTGGTGTTGAAGTAGTGATGTCCAGCTGCTCCCTGCTGCTCTCGCTCTCCTCATTTGCTTGTTGGATGTTGGTCCTCCTGGACGCCTTTCTCACCTGAGCTCGAAAAGTCTTACAGAGGTAAAAGTAAACAACAGGGTCCAGACAGACGTTGAAAACTGACACCATGGCGGCCGCCTCCTGCAGGTAGTACAAAACTCGACCCACAGAGCAGCTGGTCCGCAGAAAGGGGTAGGGAAGTCGAACCAGGTGATAGGGGACAAAGCAAACACAGAAGATGCTGACCAGCACCAACATGTTCCTGCGAGACTTCACCAGCTTCTCAGAACCAGAGGAGGCCAGCTGCCTCTGCTGTGACTGCAACACCCTGCGGGAGATGCTGTAGTAGAAGAAGACCATGGATATGAAGACCAAGAGGACAATGATTGCAGAGAAGGTGTGGAGGATTTTGTACAGCAGGCTGACTGATGAACTAAAGGAATCAACACAGTAATTAGAGGTCAAAGGTTCCTTGGAGCTGATAAAAAAGCTGATAAAAGTGATTGTTGGAGCCAGGAGAATAACCCAGGTGATGACAGAGATGATTCTCGCAGTTCGTACTGTTCGTACAGTTCCTGAAGGATGTACGATTTTCCGATACCTGCAGACAGAAGAGGAAGGAGGCAGAATACAACTTCACTAATCACAACAGTGCCAAAACTGCAAAAGTAAATACTGAGCCAGAAAAAGGTACATTCATGCTTTTGTGAGGAGCACAGGGTGTGTACTTAACCACTTAATCTAGTTTTTACGTTGTTGTTAACTACAGTCTGAAATCAGTAAAGATTCTTACCTATTGGCAGCGATGTACGCCATAAATATGATGCTGGCGTACATGTTGAGGAAAAAAGCAGAAGCTCCAACTGTGCAGTGGAGCAGCCAAATGATGGGAGACCTGATGGCATAGTGGGCGATGCGCAGTGGCAGAGAGAGGCAGAGCAGGAAGTCAGCAGCTGTCAGGTTCTTCAGGTAGACCATCAAGCTGCTGGATGCCTGCTGCCGAGCCCGACAACAGTAAAACTTCATGATGAAGCCATTGAGGGGTAAACCCACCTGTAGAGACACAGAGAGGACGGAGAGAACAGGACGTTTGTAGATGCACAGAGAACCTTAAACCAGTTCCTTAAAAAAAACCACAATCTGATTATTTGAAACTTACCAGAAACACCAGACTGTAGACCAGCATAAAGAAAGGGTTGGCTGATGTGTCGACATTACCACAGTTCTGGTCCGAAGACAGTGTTTCATTTTTGGGGTGAACCATGTTTCTGGTGCTGGAAAAAAAAACACTTTAAAAAAAAACAGTCTTTTAAACTGAATTTATAGGTTCATTTTTTAAAATGATTCACTCTTAATTTGTTTTGTTAAATTAATGTTGGAACAATTTTAGATATTGTGCTACAGGTTACAGTCTGCAGTTGTGGAAGGAAACATACAATAGCTTTAAACCAGACTGTTCTGTTCTATTAAAATGCGAGATTTCACACCTTTAAATGTTCATTTCAGATATGATGAATTGCAAGTTTCTGTTTTTATAGTTTAGCAAGATGCTTCTGCTTTTTGAGCATAGCTCATACACACACGTTAAGTTCATTGAAAGGTCGTATGTCTATGTATGGTATGGCTGGAAACGCACAGACACACATGCACCTACACACATTCTGTACATTAGTACCTTAGTTGTGGAAGGAAGCATTCATTAGTAAAGATAAGTCAACACTCTCATGAATCTTATGACAATCCATTAAGCACAAGCTGAAGCAGTGAGCTGTAGGCAGAACCTGGACTCATCGCTGAACATAACGTTTCTCTATATGTTCACGTTCCAGTGCACATGGTACTGACACCAGGCCTGACGGTGAAGGGCAGTCATGGCAGGCCTCCTGGACTCCAATGAGCTTGGATATCAAGTTAAAGGAATTTACTCGAATTGCCTGCAAGTTTATATATTTCAATGTTTTGTTTTGCTGTTTTAATTCCTTTAAAGAATGAAATGTGCAATATAAGTAAAATTGACTTTGACATTGAAATTATCACGATGACTGTGTGGTAGGCAGAGCTAGGCCCCAATAGCAGGACTTGGAAACAAAGGGAGTGAACTAAAAGAGGCAGCTTTAATTACTCTAATACTGAACGCTAAAGCACAAACATACAAAGCTAAAAAAAATAGAAACTAGAAACACTTAACTTAAATACAGGCAGGATATATATCTTGCCTGTATGTATATATCTTTCTACGTAGCACTCATAATTCTTATTCTCATGTATATATGTTTGGCACTGATCACCACCTGCACTCATGTATATATCTTTCTATGTATATCTCATGCACATATCTTTCTTTCTACATAGCACTTTAATTCTTATTGTCTGCACTGAAGCACCGCAGCAATTTCCTAATGTTGTAAACCTCAACATCTGGCAATAAACCCATTCTGATTCTGATTCTGATAACGAGAGGGTGGGAAACGAGAGGGTACACACTGGGACCAGAGAGAAACTAATTACTTGGAACAGATGAACTTTGAGGTTGCATGCTCAGTTAACTAAAAGTATTTTTTATCATGATGCTGGATTGACATCTCTTGAACGCTGAACTCAGCTGTGTTATTAATCATTGATTGTTTTTGCTCCACATGTCAGGAACTATTAAAAATGATAATTGTCATTTTTTAAAATCAGCAGAAGCACAAAAGATGTGAGTCTGAGAATCCAGCTGGACCTGTATTTAACGTATCCCTCTGCAGTTTTTTGTGATGATGAAAAGTTACTTCTGTTGTTATGTCTTCCAGGTTAAATTGTAAACCATATCCAAGATGGCGCCGCGTATGGATGCCCTGGTGCTTCAGTGCATTACTTCTGTCTTGTTTTTGTGCATAACTTCTGTGTCTGGGCACTCCTCTGGATATTCTTACACCAGAGAAGAGCTTCTTAACTACAGGACTACAACACCTGGGGATTTACTTCCAATATTTGTCGCATCTGCGGCAGATTTACTGCAGACTCTGATCAGGAAAGTGAGACGCCGAAAGAGAGGGAAGCGAGCCGGTGCACTCGTGCGTCTGAGGAAACGCGGACTGTGAACTGCTCTTCCTGGGATCTTCCTTTCCAATGTACGCTCACTCAGGAATAAGATAGACGAGCTGGACCTGATGAGAAGCATGAACAGAGACTTTGCCTCCTCCTGTGTCTTATGTTTTACGGAGTCGTGGCTCTGTGAGGACATCCCGGACAGCGCGCTCAAGCTGGAGGGCTTTCATCTGCTGCGCGCGGACCGGCAGGCCTCTCTCTCTGGTAAGACCAAAGGTGGAGGTGTCTGCTTCTACATTAATAGTGGCTGGTGCACAGACGTAACAATGATTGCTCAGCACTGCTCTTCCTCTCTGGAATACCTTTTTATTCACTGCAAACCGTTTTATTCTCCGCGGGAGTTTGCTTCATTCATCCTGGCCGCTGTTTACATCCCGCCAGATGCAGATGCGCAGGCAGCTCAGTGCGCACTCGCGGAGCAGATACTGCACATGGAGCGGACATTCCTGGACTCCCTCATTATTGCTCTTGGGGACTTTAACAAAGCCAATCTGAGCCATGAGCTTCCCAAATACAAGCAGTATATTAAATGCCCGACCAGAGAGGAGAGGACATTAGACCACTGTTACAGCACGATCAGCGGGGCCTATCGTGCGGTGCCCCGCGCTTCACTCGGACTTTCTGACCACGTCATGATCCACCTAATCCCCGCGTACAGACAGAGGCTGAAGCTCTCCAAACCTGTCGTGAGGACCAAAAAACTGTGGAGCAACGAGGCTGTGGAGGAGCTTCGCACGTGTTTGGAGTCTACAGACTGGGACACAATGAAGGCTGCTTCTAACAGCTTGGACGAGTTTACGGACACTGTCACCTCCTATATCCACTTCTGTGAGGACAGCATTGTGCCATTACGCACCAGGGTGAGTTATAACAATGACAAACCCTGGTTTACTGCTAAACTCAAAAAGCTGTGGCTGGAAAAGAGAAAGGCGTTCAGAAGCGGAGACAGGGACTGCTACAGAGAGGCCAAGTACAGGTTCACTAAGGAAGTGGACATTGCTAAACATCAGCACTCTGAGAAGATGCAGCAGCAGATCTCAGAGAATGACTCGGCCTCTGTGTGGAAAGGTTTTAGGAATATCACCAACTACAAGCCTAAAACCCCCCACTCCACTGATGACTTGCTCTTAGCCAACACCCTAAACGACTTCTACTGCCGTTTTGACGAGCCATCAGGCAGCCTTCACACCTCCAACGGCCCCAACAATAGAGACACTTTGGACACTAATTCCCCCACCTCTCCCCCCTCCATAGAGCCATCACCACCTTCAAACTGTTCACCTACAACACCCCCCTCCTCACCCCACACAAGAGGATTTCACACCACCTCCTCCCACCACAACTCTTCATATTCATGAAGCAGATGTGAGGAAGCAGTTTAAGAGTCTGAATGCTCGAAAAGCTCCTGGCCCAGACGGTGTGTCTCCTGCCACCCTCAGACACTGTGCAAACGAGCTGGCCCCAGTATTTTCTGGCATTTTCAACTCCTCACTGCAGGCATGTCATGTGCCTACCTGCTTCAAGTCCTCTACCATAATCCCTGTCCCCAAGAAACCTAGGATCACTGGACTAAATGACTACAGACCCGTGGCTCTGACATCTGTGGTCATGAAGTCATTTGAGCGCCTAGTTCTCTCCCATCTCAAGACCCTCACGGCCCCCCTCCTGGACCCCCTGCAGTTTGCATACAGAGCCAACAGGTCTGTAGATGACGCCATCAACATGGCCCTACACTTCATCCTGCAGCATCTGGACTCCCCAGGGACCTACGCCAGGATCCTGTTTGTGGACTTCAGCTCTGCCTTCAACACCATCCTTCCAGACCATCTCCGAGGCAAGCTTTCCCAGATGAATGTGCCTGATCCCATCTGCCGGTGGATCACTGACTTCCTGACAGACAGGAAGCAGCATGTGAGGCTGGGAAAGAATGTCTCGGACTCCCGGACCATCAGCACCGGCTCCCCTCAGGGCTGTGTTCTTTCTCCTCTGCTCTTCTCCCTGTACACCAACTGCTGCACCTCCACCCACCAGTCTGTCAAGCTAATCAAGTTTGCAGATGACACTACCGTTATTGGGCTCATCTCTGACGGGGATGAGTCTGCCTACAGGAGGGAGGTTGAACGTCTGGTGTCCTGGTGCATCCACAACAACCTGGTGCTGAATGCCCAGAAGACAGTGGAGATTATTGTGGACTTCAGGAAGCACACAGCTCCACTCCCCCCCATCATCCTGACTGACACCCCCATCACCTCTGTGGACTCATTCCGCTTCCTGGGTACCACCATCACCCAGGACCTGAAGTGGGAGCCCACCATCACCTCCGTCATTAAGAAAGCCCAGCAGAGGATGTACTTCCTGAGGCAGCTGAAGAAATTCAACCTGCCAACACGGACGATGACGCAATTCTACACTGCAATCATCGAGTCCATCCTCACCTCCTCCATCACCGTGTGGTACGCTGGAGCCACTATCAGGGACAAACAGAGACTGCAGCGTGTTGTGCGCTCTGCTGAGAAGGTGATTGGCTGCAGACTCCCATCTCTGCAGGACCTGTACACCTCCAGGACACTGGGGCGTGCAGCTCGGATCTCAGCTGACCCTTCTCACCTTGGACACAGTCTGTTTGACCTGCTCCCCTCAGGCAGGAGGCTCCGGTCCATTCGCACCAGAACCTCTCGCCATAAGAACAGTTTCTTCCCCTCTGCTGTTGGACACATGAACAATAACCATATGACTGTTCCCACCACTAACACATGACCCTACGCTGTGTTCACTGCATCATTCCATGTTTGGCTCTGATCACCACCTGCACTCATGTATATATCATGTACATATCTATCTATCTATCTATCTACTTAGCACTTTTAATTCTTATTAGCACTTTTAATTCTTATTCTTATTTTTATTTTCATGTCTATTTAAGTGTAATTTATAACAGTATGTTTGCACTGAAGCACCGCAGCAATTTCCTAATGTTGTAAACCCACTCAACATTTGGCAATAAAACCCTTTCTGATTCTGATTCTGATTCTGATAAAAGACACAGCGCAGCTCTAACCTCAACCCTGTTGTCTTTCCTGTTTATGACCACTGAAACTGCTGCACAGAAAACTCAGACACGTAACTTCCTGATTAGTTGTTAAAAGTTAGTTAGAATTTAAATTTTTGTAAGTCATAAAGCCTTGGTGGTTTAATGGCATCACTGTAAATCAGAAAACACACAATGATCGATCGTCTCTTGTAACCTGACTTGCTGATAACTTGTGTTAAACAGGTTTTATATTGTGCTGAAAAAGTATTTGACCCCTTCCTGATTTTTTTCTAAATATAATGATGTGTTAGTCACAGTATGTTCTAAACAACATTATCATGTTTGAGCGTAAGGTTGTTTGTCCATGCATCTGGCACCAGGACACCACGAACCTTAGTCAATAATAGACTTGTAATCGTATGTCCAGATTAGCTTCCAAAACACTAACCCAATTACTTTTGTTCCTTAAATCAGGACTGGTTTAAAATGATCTTATTTAGTTTTTCTGTCAGTATTAAATGTGAGAATCAGACACCATCAGGACTCACCTCTGGTTCTGCTGCGAGGAGGAAAAGTTGCTTCAGCCGTTCTCAGTGTGATGGTACCACTGTAACTAAGGAAATGCACAGTGACATCACTGCTGCCCTGCACACTGGCCTATTTCCTCTTTGTCTTCACTGTTAAACTGACACGACACGTGTCCAAAAGAGTCGAGTCATTCTCTGATCAGCTGCTGCTACACTTCTTATTTTAGCACTGACTCACTTTATTGACACTGATTGATTTTTTACTAATGTCCTTCACCTCTTCATCACTACAGCTAACATGAGACAGCACCTGAAGCCAATTCAGATTGCATCTGAAACAAGTGTCATGGATCCCAAGACTTTCTGAACAACTCAAATATTTCCTCAGCTCAAAGGTCAATCGATTGATGGTGCTGGCCAATGGATGCAATGAGGCTGATGTAAATCTGGGTTCAGTTTTTAAAGAAACTCCAGTGTACAATGTGGATCAATAAGGATCAAACCACTGACCTTTTGATTGGTAGATGACACACTCTGCTTCGTGAGCCACAGCTGCCTTGAATGCTGATCCAAAAACTATGAACGCACTGGAGAAAACCATTTCCCATCATTAACCAACGACCATTTCCCCTCCTCATCCAAATCCATTAATTCAGAAAAAAAACATTTATAGATATCAGTGTCTAAAATATGCATCAACTGATTTTTATATTTAAAATGTATAAAACAGGAATCTTGTTAGGTTTTTTTTCATGAGAGAAGACTAATTTCCTCCAATTAAACGTTTTCACGAATCATTATCAAATTGTTACAATTTAAAATTACTGTTACACAGCACCAGGGACCTTCTGTATTGTAACTGTATTGCGGGTCACAGAAACAGAATGTTAGCATGATTGGTGGAATCAGTTGAAGGTGTCTTAGGTCTGATACATGCTCACGTTTCTTCTTCTGCAGCTTTCTGGGCATCTTCTTATATAGAGATTTAACCTTCTGCTAGCAACGCTCCCATTACCATGGCAACCACCTCTTGCCCTCCAGTCAGGCCTGTAGAGTTAAAGAAGTGGACAAAGTGCATATCATAACAGCAGATTCATGATTGAGGCCACATTCCTGTGAGGGAGTTGTGAGAAAGTGTTGTGTCTGCTTGTATCAGAGTGGGCACAACTGCTCTACAATATACTGTGTGCAGTAAAGAATAAAATACAAATACTGTATGTGATGCAAATTATGAGATATTAGCCTTACAGATAAAAATTAATCCCAACAGTCTCCAGCTCCAGTCCTTGAGAGCTACTGTCCTGTATAGGGATGGGTATCGTTTAGGTTTTATCCGATACCGGTGCCAAATCGGTACTTTTGAAATGGTGCCGGTGCTCAAACGGTGCTCAAACCGGTGCTTAAAGAATGGAGAACACAAAATTGGTTCAAAAACCTCTCATATTCAGCTGATTTTTTGTAAAAAGATAACAATGTTAGCCTTTTCTGCAGCTATGGGGCATATATGGCATCACTCTTAGCTGGAAGCAGTGCTTAAACAATGGAAAAAAAACAAACTTTGTCCAAAAACCTCTCATGTTTAGCTGTTTCCCTCTTTTTCTTTGGTCATTTTAGCCTTTTTGGCCAGGGTGAAGGGAGTATCTGCCATCAAACAAGAAGACAGCCGCATGTAGCTACAGTGTTGGGAAGGTTACTTTTGAAATGTATTCCATTACAGAATACAGAATACATGCCCTAAAATGTATTCTGTAACGTATTCCGTTACGTTACTCAATGAGAGTAATGTATTCTGAATACTTTGGATTACTTAATATATTATCATGCATTTTACAACTACGTGAATGTACTATTGCTGTGTGATTTATTACTATTACTGAAGGTCCGCGGCTCCGAACCGTATTAAAGGGACCTCTGACTAATACGGGTTCCTTGTTGGGCTTGTAGCCGAAAAATGGCTTTACTTTGTTGTCTGGGTCAACTCTGCTTGCGAGAGACAGAGAGAAGCGTTGAAAGGTTGCTCCAACAGAACTTATTGTTTCGGAGGAAAACACAAACACAGTGTACAGTCGAGTCTTAATAGCTTACTTACAACTGGGCTCATCAGGCTCTCTTCTTGGCTGCAGTGGTTATTATTATATTTACATGCTTCCAGCTCCCGTTTTTGCTCGATGACAACTCGTACTTTTCGACTCTCCTTTTTCTTCCACCTTGCGCTCACAGACACATAACGAGTATGGCAGTCCATTCTCCCTGCAGCACGGACTACACTGCCCATGAGGCTACATTCTTTAGGGCTATGCCTGTAGCATTCTGCCTATTAGCTTAGCACAACAACAAAAAGGCCTCTCACCCAGGAAACACGCAGAGCGTCCCCCTGTAACCATGGCAACCGCAACGCTGCCGCCTGGAACTACAGAATGTAGCTGTCAAACAAAATCGAAACAGTCCTGACCTGCGACAATATGAAACAGGAAAGTACCGCCGTGTAATCCATTTATTTCAACAAAGTAACTGTATTCTAAATACCACCTTTTTAAACGGTAACTGTAACGGAATACAGTTACTCATATTTTGTATTTTAAATACGTAACGGCGGTACATGTATTCCGTTACTCCCCAACACTGTGTAGCTATGATGATGTTTGCTAGTTCACCTTACATGCATTAATGTAATAACGTGGTTAGCCTACTCAACGTAAATTACACACGAACAACATTAAGCTACTCACGCAGAGAAGAACGGCTGCTGCTGCCATCAAATATGGCGCATTTCTCGGTGTTTCATCGGATTCGAGGTGTTACCTCCTTTGACAGTATCACAGTATCAGCTTAAAGCACTTGTTGCAGGCTGCTGAGTTTGCATATTTTGCTGTGAAGTACAGCCAGACTTTTGACCGCTTCGCCTTGGGCATTTTTAATCTGTAGCTCTGCATAAAAGAACGTACGTACCCGGACCCGCCTACTATCCTCGGAAACGTAAAATGATTGGCTAGAAGTGTATCACAGCTCAGGAAAAAAAAGCACCGAAATAAAGCACCGAAATGTGCGCTGCTTTTCGGTCTGGTTACTACCGTTTATGTCAGAACCGGACACCGGTACCCATCCCTAGTCCTGTATGGGCTCAAAATGTGGTCATAAATATTTTGTACTTGTAAATCAGGATTTGTATGTGTAAAAAAAATTTGTGTGTGCATAAAAAAGATTTGTATGTGTAAAAAAATTTGTGCGTGCGTAAAAAGATTTGTGTGTGTACTTAGCCAAAACAAACCCCTGCAAATTAGAAGTACAAATTTTGACCCTATTTTTCTTCCTTTCATCTGATTGGTCAATGTCATGTCAATCACAAATGTAACAATCCAATCAGAGAACAGATGGGTTTGGCTGTCGGAGGGGCGCTTTTTTTGAACTTGAACTTTTTTTTACACACACACAAATTTTTTTAACACATACAAATCCTGATTTACAAGTACAAAACCGATTTACAAGTACAAAATATTTATGTCCACATTTTGAGCCCATACTGTCCTGCAGCTTTTAGATGCATCCCTACTCCAACACAGCTGAATCAGAATCAGAATCAGAATCAGAATGGGGTTTATTGCCAAATGTTGAGCAGGTTTACAACATTAGGAAATTGCTGCGGTGCTTCAGTGCAAACATAGTGTCATAAATAGCACTTAAATAGACATGGAAAAAAAATAAAATAAAATAAAAGTAGGGATAAGAATTAAAAGTGCTACGTGGAAAGATATGTGCATGAGATATACATGAGATATATACATGAGAATAAGAATTAAGAGTGCTACGTTGAAAGATATATACATGAGTGCAGGTGGTGATCAGTGCCAAACATGGAATGATGCAGTGACACAGCGTAGGGTCATGTGTTAGTGGCGGGTACAGTCATATGGTTATTGTTCATGTGTCCAACAGCAGAGGGGAAGAAACTGTTCTTATGGCGAGAGGTTCTGGTGCGAATGGACCGGAGCCTCCTGCCTGAGGGGAGCAGGTCAAACAGACTGTGTCCAGGGTGAGAAGGGTCAGCTGAGATCCGAGCTGCACGCCGCAATGTCCTGGAGGTGTACAGGTCCTGCAAAGATGGGAGTCTGCAGCCAATCACCTTCTCAGCAGAGCGCACAACACGCTGCAGTCTCTGTTTGTCCCTGATAGTGGCTCCAGCGTACCACACGGTGATGGAGGAGGTGAGGATGGACTCGATGATTGCAGTGTAGAACTGCATCATCGTCCGTGTTGGCAGGTTGAATTTCTTCAGCTGCCTCAGGAAGTACATCCTCTGCTGGGCTTTCTTGATGACGGAGGTGATGGTGGGCTCCCACTTCAGGTCCTGGGTGATGGTGGTACCCAGGAAGCGGAATGAGTCCACAGAGGTGATGGGGGTGTCAGCCAGGATGATGGGGGGGAGTGGGGCTGTGTGCTTCCTGAAGTCCACAATAATCTCCACTGTCTTCTGGGCATTCAGCACCAGGTTGTTGTGGCTGCACCAGGACACCAGACGTTCAACCTCCCTCCTGTAGGCAGACTCATCCCCGTCCGAGATGAGTCCAATAACGGTGGTGTCATCTGCAAACTTGATTAGCTTGACAGACTGGTGGGTGGAGGTGCAGCAGTTGGTGTACAGGGAGAAGAGCAGAGGAGAAAGAACACAGCCCTGAGGGGAGCCGGTGCTGATGGTCCGGGAGTCCGAGACATTCTTTCCCAGCCTCACATGCTGCTTCCTGTCCGTCAGGAAGTCAGTGATCCACCGGCAGATGGGATCAGGCACATTCATCTGGGAAAGCTTGTCTCGGAGATGGTCTGGAAGGATGGTGTTGAAGGCAGAGCTGAAGTCCACAAACAGGATCCTGGCGTAGGTTCCTGGGGAGTCCAGATGCTGCAGGATGAAGTGTAGGGCCATGTTGATGGCGTCGTCTACAGACCTGTTGGCTCTATATGCAAACTGCAGGGGGTCCAGGAGGGGGGCCGTGAGGGTCCTGAGATGGGAGAGAACTAGGCGCTCAAAAGACTTCATGACCACAGATGTCAGAGCCACGGGTCTGTAGTCATTTAGTCCAGTGATCCTAGGTTTCTTGGGGACAGGGATTATGGTGGAGGACTTGAAGCAGGCAGGCACATGACATGCCTGCAGTGAGGAGTTGAAAATGCCAGAAAACACTGGGGCCAGCTCGGTTCAATATCGATACATTCAATCAGATGGTTGAATTACCTCTTCAGTGTGCCATCAAATGTGGAACCAAGCCTTTCATTTGATTCAGGTGTGTTGGAACAAGAATGCATCTAAAAGCTGCAGGACATACTCTTAAATGTATATAATTTGTTATTCAACCAAGAAACCCTTGTGTGAAATAGTTTTTAACTTTATTAATGAGAATTTAATTAATGAAGTTATCTTTGTCCTCTTTACTTTTTTCGGGCTTTTGCGGTGCTCATTTTATCCAGTTGTCAGGAACTATAGCCTCCCCCACATAGCAAAATTGGTATGGCCCGGACCTGGCCTACACAATGTGCTTACACGTGGCCCACATACCGCAAAGAATGACGGCCCTTTGGTGGCCCAGATCTGGTTTGCCAGACCTGGCCCACATCAGGATGACATACCACTTACGATGCCAGAAATCAGCCAGCAGTTTGACACCAGCTCTGATACCGGGCCAGACCTGTCTGCTATGTGGGCTTCTGACACTAAACAGTGTACACTATATTACTATGTTTGTGCCAGGGAACCCGATCTACAACAATTTTG
The DNA here is from genome assembly GCF_963969265.1 of Rhamphochromis sp. 'chilingali'. Taxonomy (NCBI): domain Eukaryota; kingdom Metazoa; phylum Chordata; class Actinopteri; order Cichliformes; family Cichlidae; genus Rhamphochromis; species Rhamphochromis sp. 'chilingali'. Next base: position 64,717,200 of record NC_137929.1, on the reverse strand, counting down.
GTCACAGTGTCGTTATAAGGTTGGGGAAACCACCTGAGACTGAAGAAGTCACTTGAATAAATGATGATGTTTCTTCAGCTGAAAACAGCACGTCGAGATGAACAGAATCAACTTTTTTCGCAATCCTTTAATTTGTTGAAGGTGCCATCAATCCGGTACCTTCACTAGAGAATATCATAGGGAGCAGATCCCAGATTTTGTCTGAGTTAACTCTGTCACCTACCCCTTTAATCACTTCACTGGCCCTCACCTTCACCCTCACAAGTCAAACAACTGAAAACCACTGAGCTAAAAGGTGACAGGAGCTCAGATGAATGAAGAATCAGAATCAAAAATACTTTATTAATCCCAAATGAAATTATGGGTTAAAGTGCCACATTACATGTATCGATATTGAACCGTTCGATACAATGCTTTCGGTTCGGTATGCATATGAACCGAACAATACAAATTTTTTTATTTATTTTATCAACTTTTCTTCTGACGATGCTGTCTGTGTTGAGCGCTCAGTGGATCTGCATTCGACTACTCCGCCTAGGCTGCACTGTTGAGTGCAGAGCCACTGAGCGCAACGCAAGCTAGCAAGACAGCTCGTTGTAACATGGCAAATTGAACCTCCCCCACCCTCATTCAGATCTGGCGTTTGGAACTATTTTGGTTTTCATGTGAAGCATGACCCTGAAGGTAAGTGCGTCATGGACAAAAGTAAAACAGTATGTCGGATGTGCCACGCAGTGCTCAATTGGTGGGAACTAGTGCGTTAGCGCAGTTAGCTTGTTAACGTGTTGACGCCGTCCAGCCCCACGCACGGGCCGATCCGCGGTAACTCGTTAACTAAGATTGGCTGTGTTATGGCGTTAATGTCATTTTAACTAGATTAACACTGACAGCACTAGTGGGAACACAACGAATATGACTGCACATTTACGCCGACATCATCCTAGTGCAAAGACAAGTGGAAGCAGACAAAAACAACAAGCACGCAGGCTACAAACTTTACCCGAGTCATTTAGACAGCCGTTAGCACATGATTCTCCTTATGGGGACCTGATGTCACAGTCCTGGGTCTCCTGATCCAGCGTTTTTAGTTCTTTGTGATGTTTGTATTATTGTACTTGTGTGAGTTATTCTATGGTTTCTAGTTTCGATCCCTTGCCCTTCATGTTTCTCTGTGTCCCCTCTGTTCTGTGTAGTCTGTGTCTGCATGTTTGAGTTCGCTTCTGTGTCTCTCGGTTCTTAGAGTCCTCTGCCTTATGGTTTATGTCTCTGTGTTTCTTAGTTGCTGTCTCCACTGTGTCGAGTTCGCGTCTCTGTGTGAAACTTCCTGTTTTACTTTGATGGTCCGTGTCTTATGTGAATGCGTCCTGCTTTGCTTGTCTCGTCAGTCCTGATTTCTCCCAGCTGTGCCCTCCTTCTTTGTCTCATTCCCCTTGTTACTTCCCAGTGTATTTAAACCCTGTGTTTCTCTGAGTCAGTGTCGCGTCGTCTCTCGTGCTGTGTGGATCTCCCTGTGTCTCCTTGTGAGTTTTAGTTTGTTGTTCCCAGTTTAGATTAGTTTAGTTTGTATGTCTTTTCCTTGCCAGCAAATAAAACTGTGTTTTGAGTTCACCCCCCCCCCCCCCCGAGTCTGTGAGTCCTGCATTTTGGGTCCAACTCCTGCCTGCCGCACAGCGATTCATGACAGTACGACGCGACCACAATATGGACCCAGCAGACTTACCCGGGGAGAGCGATCTGATACGCTAGCACAGCCATTAACTCCACCACAAGCTCCATTTTCACCTCTACCATCGCTTCAGTTATCAGTTCGGTCTGCCACTCAGTCACCCTTAGCTCCATCTTCCACACTACCACCTGTTTCTCTTCCGCCACAACCATCACTACACTCAGCCATTCAGGCTGCTACTCAGCGAGTCATTCAACCTATAGCCCTGCCATTAAGACACTGAGCCATTAGCCATCCGACCCGCAGCCAATTCAGCTGCTCCTCCACCCATTACACCTCCACCACAACCATCACTGCAGTCTCCTGCATCTCAGCTTTCCCCAGTGCAGTCTCCATTGTCCCCAGTGCAGCCTCCCTTAGCACAGTCATCCACTCAATCACCAGCTCCACTTTCCCCCCAACTATCACTACTACCTCTAGCTCAGTCTCCTGTGCACTCACCTCTAGCTCAGTCTCCTGTGCACTCACCTCTGGTTCAGTCTCCTGTGAAGTCATCAACTCCACCGCCTACTCCACTCTCACCACCACCGTTACAACAGACATCAGTTCAGTCCCCTGTGCCAGTGCAGACGCCCTCAGTTCAGTCTTCCGTGCAGTTATCTACTTCACCACCATTAGTAGCTCAGGTCCCCGTGTCTCCACAGTACCCCCCCTCAAGGGCTGGCTCCAGACAGCCCAGCAGAACCACAAAAATGGACCAAAACCAAAACAGAAAACTACCCGACCAGGGCGGGCGGAGGGGGCCCAGGACGGAGGGACAGAGTCCAAAAAAGGCCCAGATGGCCAAGTTCAGGGGGCCGACAGCGCAGGAAGCCAAAACAGTTCAGTTCCGGAGGCCGACCATGCGAATGGCAGCGGCAGTGGGGCAGGTCCGGAGGCCGGCCATGCAGTAGGCAGTGGCATGGAAACAGTTCCGGAGGGCGACCGTGCGGATGGCAACGGCGGCGCGGAAACTGTTCCGGGGGCCGACCATGCGGACGGCAATGGCGGCGCGAATGCAGGTCCGGGGGCCGACTGTGCGGACGGCAACGGCGGCGCGAATGCAGGTCTGGAGGCCAGCCACGCGAAAGGCAGTGGCGGCGTGTAGTCCACGCAGAAGGCGGGGGTGGCAACAGAAGTCCGGAGGGCGGCCACGGTGGTGATGATGCCCAACAAGCGGCCTGACAAATGTTTGATGATGTTGAGGCGGTAGTTTGGGAGCTGAAGGTGGCGTGATCCCTGCGGCACCAGGCGAGGCGGAGGCTGGACCAGACGAGGCAGAAGCCGAGGCGGAGGCTGGACCAGACGAGGCAGAAGCCAAGGCGGAGGCTGGGCCAAACGAAACTGGTGACGCTGAAGAGGAGGCCACTGCAGGCGATGCTGGAGCTGATGCGGGGGCTGGACCAGACGAGGATGAAGACACGGAGGCCGGACCAGGCGAGCCAGATGAGGATGAAGCTGAAGCAGAGGCTGGGCCAGGCTGGGCTGAAGAGGAGGCCACTGCAGGCGATGCTGGAGCTGATGCGGGGGCTGGACCAGACGAGGATGAAGACACGGAGGCCGGACCAGGCGAGGCAGACGAGGATGAAGCTGAAGCAGAGGCTGGGCCAGGCGAGGATGAAGCTGCGGAGGCCGGACCAGGCGAGGCAGATGAGGATGAAGCTGAAGCAGAGGCTGGGCCAGGCGAGGATGAAGCTGCAGAGGCTGGACCAGGCGAGGATGAAGCTGCGGAGGCTGGACCAGGCCACGTTGATGAGGATGCCGAAGAGGATGCTGAAGCCGGACCCGGCGACGGCGTGGGTGGAGCTGAAGCCGGACCAGGTGACGGCGTGGGGGGACCTGAAGCTGGACGAGGCGACGGCATGGGTGGAGCTGAAGCTGGACCAGGCGACGGCGTGGGTGGAGCTGAAGTTGGACCAGGCGAAGATGATGAAGCTGCGGGGGCTGGACCAGGCGAAGATGATGAGGATGCGGCTGGCGACTGGACGGGCTCCTCGGGCCCTCCAGCTGCTGAACAGGAGGCTGAACTGAGGGTGACTGACATAATGGTTGTGATGACAATGGTGGTGGAGTGGGAGACTGAGCTTCTGGCCGGGCGGCTAACTGAGCTTCTGGCCGGGCGGCTAACTGAGCTTCTGGCCGGGCGGCTAACTGAGCTTCTGGCTGGGCGACTAACTGAGCTTCTGGCCAGGCGGCTAACTGGGCTTCTGGCCGGGCAGCTAACTGAGCTTCTGGCCGGGCGGCTAACTGACCTTCTGGCCGGGCGGCTAACTGAGCTTCCAGTAGATAGTGTTCCTTATTTTCAGCTTTCAGATTAAAAGCCCTGGGTAGTATAACACAGGACTCGGGAGAGGCAGAATGAAAGCAGTCCTTTAAATCCTCAGAGCAGGTGTTAACGGACCTTGGAGTATCTGACAAAGAATTAACCGTTTCTGAATTACTCTTTTCACATTTGAATAACCCAGAGTTAACTGGCATTGAATTACTAGACTCAGGAATAACTGACAGAGTGTTCATGAATGCACGCTCAGATGGAGCAGAAAAAACACTGCGTTCCTGACTCACAGAATCTGCCGGTAACTGACGGCCGCGTGGACGTCGCTTTCGCCTGGGAGAAGGGGCAAGAGCGGCAGGGGAAGCTGGGGTGGGTATTCTAATATCCCCTCGGCTTGCTGCCGGTACGTTGGGGTTTTTCCCGGTGGATGAGAGGGTTTGTTCCCTGCGCCTTAGGGTCGGGGAACGGGTCCTGACTGTCATCTGCGCTTATGCGCCGAGTGGCAGTTTGGAGTACCTAGCCTTCTTAGAGTTCCGGGGGGGAACTCAATGCTCACGTGGGTAACGACAGTGAGACCTGGAGGGGCGTGATTCGGAGGAACGGCCTCCCTGATCTGAACCCGAGCGGTGCTTTGTTATTGGACTTCTGTGCTAATCACAGTTTGGCCATAACGAACACCCTGTTCGAACATAAGAGTGTCCATAAGTGCACGTGGCACCAGGACGCTCTAGGCCGTAGGTCAATGATCGATTTTGTAATCGTATCACCAGACCTGCGACCGTATGTTCTGGACACTCGGGTAAAGAGAGGGGCTGAGCTGTCAACTGATCACCACCTGGTGGTGAGTTGGATCAGGTGGCGGGGGAGGACGCTGGACGGACCCGGTGCACCTAAACACGTAGTGAGGGTGTGCTGGAAATGTCTAGCAGAGGCCCCAGTTCGCGAGATCTTCAACGCACACCTCCGGCAGAGCTTCAACAGCATTCCGAGGGAGACTGGGGACATTGAGTCCGAATGGACAATGTTCAGCGGCTCCATTGCCGAAGCTGCTGCATTGAGCTGCGGCCGCAAGGTGGTTGGTGCCTGCCAAGGTGATAATCCCCAAACCAAATGGTGGACACCAGAGGTGAAGGGAGCCACCAGGCTGAAGAAAGAGTCCTATTGGGCTTGGTTAGCCTGTGGGACTCCGGAGGCAGCCGACAGGTATTAACAGGCCAAGCGGAATGCGGCTCGGGCAGTGGCTGAAGCAAAAACTCGGGTGTGGGAGGAGTTCTGAGAGGCCATGGAAAAAGACTTTCGGACTGCCTCGAAGAGATTCTGGCAAACCGTCAGGCGTCTCAGGAAGGGAAAGCGGTGCTCTACCTGCACTGTGTATAGTGCTGGCGGAGCGCTGCTGACGTCGACTGAGAAAATTGTCAAGTGGTGGAAGGAATACTTCGAGGACCTCCTTAATCCCACTGACATGTCTTCCGAGGAGGAAGCAGAGTCTGGGGATGAGGGGAATGACCCGCCAATTTCCGGGGGCGAGGTCACTGAGGCAGTTAAACAACTCCTTGGTGGCAGAGCCCCTGGTGTTGATGAGGTCCGCCCCGAGTTCCTGAAGGCTCTGGACGTTGTAGGGCTGTCCTGGTTGACACGCCTCTGCAATGTTGCGTGGAGATCAGGGGCAGTAACTGTGGACTGGCAGACCGGGGTGGTGGTCCCCATCTTTAAGAAGGGGGACCGGAGGGTGTGTTCCAACTACAGGGGGATCACACTCCTCAGCCTCCCTGGGAAAGTCTATGCCAGGGTGCTGGAAAGGAGAGTTCGTCCGCTAGTCGAACCTCGGATACAGGAGGAACAATGCGGTTTTCGTCCTGGTCGCGGAACACTGGACCAGCTCTTAATCCTCTCGAGAATACTTGAGGGTGCATGGGAGTTTGCCCAACCAGTCTACATGTGTTTTGTGGACTTGGAGAAGGCATTCGACCGTGTCCCTCGGGGTATCCTGTGGGAGGTGTTGCGGGAGTATGGGGTGTCTGGCCCATTGCTACAGGCCATTAAATCCCTATACAACCGTTGTAAGAGCTTGGTTCGCAAAGTCGGACTCATTCCCGGTGGGTGATGGGCTCCGCCAGGGCTGCCCTTTGTCTCCGGTTCTGTTCATAATTTTTATGGACAGGATTTCTAACCCAGGACACGCTGGAGAGATTATGTCTCTCGGCTGGCCTGGGAACGCCTTGGTGTTCCCCCAGATAAGCTGGAGGAGGTGGCTGGGGAGAGGGAGGTCTGGGCCTCTTTGCTTAGGCTGCTGCCCCCGCGACCCGGCCTCGGATAAAGCGGATGAAGATGGATGGATGGATTTTCTTCTGCACTTTACACACTGTTAAAATAAATACAGCTTCCATTAACAGTTACTATTAGTGGTAAAGATCTTATCACCAATGAAGTTTGTTTTGTATGATCTGTTTCCTCAAAGTCACTACACAGTCTCTAATCACTACACACTTTCACTGTGTGCTGTAACATACGAATTAAGGCATGTTGCATAACTTGTTGTTTCTTTTCAGTTGTATCTCTCGGTGCTGTCCACTGATTTTATTGAGCTAACTAAACAGCAAATGGCTGTCATTTCTATTGTCAAAACAAATATTTAACCTACACATCTGAGTCTAAAATAGAAGGTTGGAAAGAAGATACAGCAGTCCCCTTTAAGTCTTCGTCATCACCTGATTGCTATTTCAGTACTTCCCCCTCAGTATTTATGTAGAAAGATGAGCTGTGGCTAGAAACCACAAAGTAGAAACTGCAAAACACTCACTGAAGATAAGATACTGTTATCACTTTGAGACACAAATAGAGACGCTCACTTATTTTCTCTTTGAGCCTCTTTTTGACGGAGGTGTTTATTTTATTTCATGAAACAGGCAGGCAGGAGGAAAGACCTAAATGCACAACTCAAAACACGTGGATGAACTGAAGGAGGCTGTTTTATTGCACAGATTACACAAAAAGCAGTTACAAAACTGAACCAAAATCTAGAAACTGGAAACTAATAACAAAACACTGGGAAACTACGGATGGCGATTTTAGGGAGCACAACAGAAGAAATCGACACAGCATGAGTCTGTGAAGGTTCTCAGTCATCCAGGTCATCGTAGATCAAGGAGCTTGGAAAGAAAAGTGTCTGGACTTCTTTAAGTTGCTTTAAGACGTTTCACCTCTCATCCGAGAAGCTTCTTCAGTTCTAAGTGTCAAATGGTGGCGAGTCCCAGATTAACACCCTGTGGGAGTTTCCCCCCAAAGAGCTCAACTCTTTCTGTACACCGTTATATTTGTGCCACAAAACCAGCCAATCACAGAATTGAATGCGAAAAAATCTGATTGGCTGTTTTGGTCTCCAATCAGCTCGAAATGACGAAATGGAATATCCCAGAATGCATTTCGTCCAAAACCCAAACAAGGCAGTGGTGGAGTTTGAAATATTACTCTTTCTGGGTCACAAAATAAACTTTTAAGATGTTTTCATGCGAAAATGGTGCTGTGTAAACTTCAATTATCTGCTCGATTTATCAAGACATCACATATTATGAACAATGCTGGGCATCCTCTGCACACGGCCATAAACAACCAGAAGAGTCTGTTCAGTGAAAGGTTGCTTCTCCCTAAGACAAGAACTAACAGACTTAAAAACTCCTTTGTCCCACACGCCATCAAACTGTTTAACTCCTCTCTGGAGGGGAGAGGGAGGGGAAACAGGAGGACAAAGGAGGGGGGAACAACTAAGCTGTAGTGCCTCTTCACTTCACTGTGCAATACTTTTGTTAATGGTCAATGGTGCAATAGACCTCAATACCTGAAATGTGCAATTCACTATTTTTATTCCTATTTATCCTATTGATCCCCTTCGTATATTTTATTTATATTTGTCTCTGTATTTATATGTGTGTGTGTGTGTGTGTGTGTGTGTGTGTGTGTGTGTGTGTGTGTGTGTGTGTGTGTGTGTGTGTGTGTGTGTGTGTATAATATTCTGTAACTCTGTAACTTCTGTCGGTGCTGTGCTTTTGGAAACCGAATTTCCCAGAGGAACCCACCCGAGGGATTAATAAAGTTTTATCTTATCTTATCTCTTACCTTATCTCTTATCTTATCTTATCTTACATTTGCAAAAGTGCTCTAATGTTTTTGGAGATGCCTGGAACTTTTTACTCTGTGTTTCTCACTTCATAAAGGAATTATTCTTAAAATTAACCATCTAACACAGCAACAATGAGCAGATGAAAAAGACAAAAAATCCCAAATCAATTCACAGGTTGGACTTAGAACCTCTTAGAGATAATCTTCTAAACTGCTCATCTCACAGAAGACAAATCAGGACCCTCACTGGATGTCAAATCTTCATACTAGGGCTATCCAGTCAAGTTGATCTTTAATCATATGATGTTCACCGCCATCTTATCTATCCTCCTTAATGTCCAGCTGCTACTCACTCTCCTCATTTGCTTGTTGGATGTTGGTCCCCCTGAATGCCATTCTCACCTGAGCATGAAAAGTCTTACAGAGGAAAAAGTAAACAAGAGGATCCAGACAGACATTGAAAGTTGCAACCATGGTGGTCACCTCCTGCAGGTAGTACAACACTGGACCTACAGAGCAGCTGCTCCACAGAAAAACTGAGGGTAGTCGAACCAGGTAAAACGGGACAAAACAAACACAGAAGATGCTGACCAGCACCAACATGTTCCTGCGAGACTTCAAGAGCTTCTCGGAGCCAGAGGAGGCCAGCTGCCTCTGCTGTGCCTGCAACACCCTGCGGGAGGTGCTGTAGTAGAAGAAGACCAAGGATATGAAGACCACGAGGAAAGTAACGACACACAAAGCCTGAATGATTTTGAAGGACACAGTGACCAGTGGACTAAAGATGAGAACACAGCGGCTGATACTAGAAGGCAGAGATTTATGAGTGATGAAAAACAGGATAATGAAAATAATTCCTGTAGTCACAAGAAAAGTCCAGGTGATCATCGAGATGATGCGGGCAGTCCGTACTGTCTGCAGGACACGAGTTCGTGAAGGATGAACAATCTTCAGATACCTGAGAAAGAAGAGGAAGGAGGGGAGTAGACAACTTCACTGATCAGTCACAGTGCTGTCACACCTTCAGAAATCATTCATGCTTTCATCAGGAGTGCATGGTTTGCAGTCAACAACACCATCATGAACTGCAGTCTGAAATCAGTAAAAGTTTCTTACCTGTTGGCAGCGATGTACCCCATGAATATGATGCTGGCACACATGTTGAGGTAGAAGGCAGAGGCTCCAAAGCTGCAGTAGAGCTGCCAAATTATTATAGATCCGCTATTATAGTGGCCGATGCGCAGTGGCAGAGAGAGACAGAGCAGAAAGTCGGCAGCTGTCAGGTTTTTCAGGAAGACCTTCAAGCTGCTCGATGCCTGCTGCTGAGCTTGACAACAGTAGAACTTTATGACGAAGCCATTGAGAGGTAGACCCACCTGAACATGACACAGAGATGATGGAAAGAAGACTTTGGTACATGCACCTTCAGACTCAACATGAACAGTTTATGAAAACTTCAACCAGTGTATAACAGAGCACAGTCTGAAGATTTGACACTTACCACAAACAGCAGACTGTAGACCACCATAAAGAAAGTGCTGGCAGATGTGTCGACAGCATCACAGGTCTGGTTGGAAGGTGAAGTCTCATATTTTGGGTCAACCATGCTTCCAGATCTGAAAAATAAACCTACTTCAGAGATCTACCTCTTTGCAACAAACTGTTTATAAATGCTAGTTTAATCTTTGAAAGGATCAACCTTCATGGTCCCTTAGTTCGAGATAAATCAAAGTCAAACCAATTTTAAACATTGTGTTGAGATCAACTACATGTGTCTTTGAGACAGTAATTTTGACCCCCAGTAAGAAACCTTGGAGTCACTCATGATCAGTGTTGGGCAAGTTACTTTTAAAAAGTAATTCATTATAACTGAGTTACAAGATTCTAAAAGTAATTACTTGGAAAGTAACTGCCCCTGGGTGAGGGACCAGACAAAGAGCGATTCATAAGACCCTTATGAAAAGGACACCGAGGGAACAGTTTACCCTGCCCGGGATAGGGTTACCGGGGCCTCGCCCTGGAGCCAGGCCCGGGGAGGGTGCCCGAGGGCGAGCGTCTGGTGGCCGGGCCTTACTCCATGGGATCCGGCCGGGCACAGCCCGAAGAGGAGACATGGGCCCATCCTCCCGCAGGCCCACCACCCGCAGGAGGCGCCATAGGGGTCGGGTGCATTGTGTGCCGGGTGGCGGCCAGGAGCGGAGGCCCTGGCGGACTGACCCCCGGCTGCCAAGACTGACCGAAAGAACGAGATCGCGGATACAAGCGGCAGAAATGAGCTTCCTCCGAAGGGTGGCTGGCCTCTCCCTTAGAGATAGGGTGAGAAGTTCGGCCATCCGGGAGGGGCTCAGAGTAGAGCAGCTGCTGCTCCACATCGAAAGGAGCCAGCTGAGGTGGTTCGGGCATCTGACAAGGATGCCCCCTGGGCGCCTCCTGGGTGAGGTGTTCCAGGCATGTCCCACTGGGAGGAGGCCCTGGGGCAGACCCAGGACACGCTGGAGAGATTATATCTCTCGGCTGGCCTGGGAACGCCTTGGTGTTCCCCCGGATAAGCTGGAGGAGGTGGCTGGGGAGAGGGAGGTCTGGGCCTCTTTGCTTAGGCTGCTGCCCCCGCGACCCGGTCCCGGACAAAGCGGATGACGATGGATGGATGGATGGATGGATGGAAAGTAACTATTGCATTACTTTAAAAAAAATGTTTAACCCTCTCGGGCCCAGGGTATAATTGGCCATTTTTTAACTACTTTTGATTTTCCCTCCATATTTCACCTTTAAAAACTATTTACTTTGCCTTGTTTGGTATCATTCATTTCAGCACAACCTCACGTGTCTGAATTTACAGTTATGTTTTCATTTTGACATACTGTATTAACACAATTGATCTAAAATCAGACAAAAAACAAAAAACAAAAAAAGTTACAATTTTACTGTAACAACCACAAACATGTTTAATAAATCATATTTCAAAACTTTAAATGCAAAAATAAATTGTCGATTTTAAAATCCTATGCACAAGTTTTGCAAACAACAAAGTTATTTGCATCCATTTACCTTTTACCCCTTTTTAAATAACCATTTCAAACTATTTTAGGAGAACGTAAAGGAGAACATCACAGCCTGATACCTGCAGGTCTGACAGCAGCAGGTGTATCACTCCTGTTTCTACCTGGAGACAGCAGTTGCCTCATTGTTCTGACACACAACACAAAACTACCCACAACACTACACACTAACTAAACAAGACAACACATTAACTACACACCCCAAACACGCTAAATGTCACAAATCTCTCATATCTCAAAACTCGCTCTTTCTCTCTCTCACTCTCTTTCTCCATCACTCCTAAAATGTCCCCCTTTTCCTAAACAACCAAATGTCATGTTGCCATATCATTTTTTGATTGGTCTAAGTGGTGCATTTTTCCACCTACATGTTCCTTCTTTTTTCCTTCAGGCTTAGAGGGATGTTCCCTCTAAGCCTGAAGGAAAACAGAAGGAACACACACATGTAAAGGAAGCACTCAAAACATGCGGCTATCCTAAATGGGCGTTCTTAAAGTCAGCAAAGAGGCACAGAAAAGAAGACCAGACAACAGCGAGGGAGGATAAGAAGGACAGACGCAACAACATTGTCATCCCCTATGTAGCCGGTGTATCAGAAAAACTCAGGAGAGTTTTCTCCAAGCATGACATCCCGGTGCATTTCAGACCCAGCAAAACGCTCAGACAGAAACTGGTTCACCCGAAAGACAAAACGCCAAAACACAGACTTAACAATGTGGTGTATGCTGTACAGTGCAGCGAGGAATGCCCAGACCTCTACATTGGAGAGACCAAACAGCCACTTCACAAGCGCATGGCACAACACAGAAGAGCCACCTCCACAGGACAAGACTCAGCAGTCCATCTGCATCTTAAGGATAAAGGACACTCTTTCGAGGATGCCAATGTTCACATTTTGGACAGAGAGCCCACTCACATCCTGGGCCATCTGACCTCAGGAATTTACATGATAAGGTGGGGCCAGGTTTCACAATGAACTCACCCGAAACTCTGGCTGATCGGGACCCACACCTTGGCTCAGGCGATTAGAGGATCATCAGGATCATTGTAAGAATTTATTTAATATTACTTTCTAGTATCAGTTGATGTTTGCTGGAGCCACAGCTGTAAAAGCTGCTGGTCATGATATCGGTTTGGTTATCTGGTGAGAAGGAAACATGAAGATGAAACCAGGAGACGTCCTTACTGAATCATCAGAGCTGAACAGGTGATGGAGAAACAGGTTTACCTTTTAGGTGACATGAATGAGTTGAAGGGAAGTTATGAACTTTTTCTGAGAGACAAATAACACCAGGATCCTTTTCTATGTAGCTGACAGCTGGTAACTGTGCAGGGGCGTGTCTAGCAAAGTTTAGCCAAGGGGGGAAGGTGGGGCATTAACAGGGAGAGGGGGGCACAAAGAAATACTTTCTTATTCTCATTTAAAATATCTCGCTTTTATTAAATAATTATCTGAATATTACAACCAAAGGTTTTATCTGACAAAAAATGTATAGAAAACATACATATAACAACAAGACTGTACATCACTGTCACAACAGCATCTGTTTTCATTCAAAGGCTCTATGGCTGTAATACCTGGTGGGCCGGTCCGATTGCCCGGGCCGATTTTGTGTCCCAGTCCAGCCCTGGGCACAACACGCAGTGAATTAATCTGAGAGGGTGCATTAAAAAGTAAATGGCCGCGCCAGCGGTGCACATTGCAAATTAGCTCGCATAGACACATTAGTTGTGCCGCTTCTTAATGACAGTATCTTAGTTAACAACTCCAACTACCAGATTCAACTTATAATTGGCTAAAAATAACTTAGCCTACTGGTAAGAGGGACGTTATTAGCTTTCCACATTCCGACACTTCAAAAGCTTCAGGAGCTTTCCGCTCAGCACAGCATCAGCACCATGGAGATACACGGATACATCCGTAGACTCGAGACACAATGTATTTTTGGGACTTTCAGGTGTATGGACCAATGTTTTATTTTCTGATCAAACCAGAGATCTTTAATAAGCAGCTGGATTTGTCTCACATTAACTGGCTGAGTTAATACCAGTTAATGTAACGTCGAAGCAGCTGGAATCCACAGCTGTGTGTGTTCATGGAGCTGCATTTTCACCTGCTGGACATCACTACCTGACAAGTTTAACTGTCTTCAGAACATTGCAGAGGCCTTATTGACAGGATTTGGCTCTAAATATCTGTGTGAGCAGATTTTCTCTCACATGAGTGTCCTCAGGTAGCCATCTGAATGCTGGACGCTCGGAGACCTGTGTCTCTGAGTGGGAGACCAGAGATCATATTAGCATGTGTGTCTCTGTATTAACAGACATGCCATATTGGCCTAGTTTATTTTTCTTATCATTGTTGTGAGGAGACCATAAATAGCATTTGTATTTTCTGTTGTACAATCCATTTGCACTTATGGAGTTCTTGTTATGGATAAAAAGTGTCTTTTTTTTTGTTTCAAAATAGCTGATAACTATTCGCAGATAGCTGCCAACATCTGCGAACAAATATAATTCTATGAAGTGGTTCTATATAGTGTGTAACTGTTAACATAGAGCGTTATTAAATTTAATAATAATAATAATAATGGATTGCATTTATATAGCGCTTTTCAAGGCACTCAAAGCGCTTTACAAATACACTATTCATTCACTCTCACATTCACACACTGGTGGAGGCAAGCTGCAGTTGTAGCCACAGACTGACAGAAGCGAGGCTGCCATATCGCGCCATCGGCCCCTCTGGCCAACACCAGCAGGCGGTAGGGTAAAGTGTCTTGCCTAAGAACACAACGACCAGGACAAAGAAAATTTATTGCTAATGCAGTCATATGGCACATTGACTTCTGAGGAAATTTTAAATGGCACTCGTCATCAGAAAGGTTACCTACCCCTGATGAATACATGAGACTGGATTTGAACCCAGAACCTTCTTTTTGTGCAGTGTTAACCCCTGCATGCGGTCCTCCTTCACTATATTCTACATTGCAAACAATCTTTAACTTTTTATTTCTCCATATTTTTCTGAATTAATAATTTGGACTTCTACATCTTGTCTCCTCTCACAGTTGCTCTGAATAAAATGATTTGATTGCTGAGTGACATCATGCGGGATGTGTTACAACACACACAGTCAGTTTGCGTGTTTTTCTGTAAATCTGAGAAACCAGCTGGACTCACCTGTATTTGAAGTATCTCTCTGTACTTTTCTGAGAGCATGAAAAGTGTCTTCAGTCGTTATGTCTTTGTGGTTTTATGGTATCAATTTAAATCAGAAAACACACTGTGACTGCAGCGCTACTATGAACTCTGATGCATTTCCTGTTTGCTATCACTGACATTGGCGCACAGAAAAGTCACACATAGCTTGCTGATTAGTTCTGATAAACAGGTTGTATGCTTTGAAAAGCTATGTAGACAGCAATTTTGAATAACCTACTGAGTGTTTTGTTGAGTTCAATTAAATTAATTTCACAACAAAAGTTGTCTAATGATGTTTTCTATGTAATGCACCGTACAGTCTTGCTGCTGAATATAATGCTTAGAAAAAGGTATTTGACGCCTTCCTGATAATATTTTCTGAATATAATGATGTGCTAATCACAGTATATTTTCTAATATATCATCATGTTTGAGCACAAGGTTTTTCATCAGTTCACCTGATGCCAGGACACCATGGGCCTCAGCCAGTAAGACATCTGTCAGCATGTATTCAGATTAACTTAATGTTCACTCACAGAATCCACCTTAATATTTTGTCCTTTCAGTCAAGACTGGTTAAAAGTGGTTTTATTCAGTGTCTGTTGTATCACGAGAATTACAAAAGATTTGAGGATGAAAAATGAACAAGACTCACCTCTGATTTTGTAGCTTTTTGTGAGAAGGAAAAGTTGCTTTAGTCGTTCTCGTGGTGTGATGGTATCACTGTAGATCAGGAAATAAACAATGACCACACTGTTGCTCTCCCCATTGACGTATTTCCTGTTTCTCGTCAATGTTAAACTGTCACAAGTTATTTCCGAGATAGATATGTGTTTGCTACACTTATTCTTTGAACTTTGACTCAGTTACTTTACTAGGTTTCAGGTTTTCATTTGAAAATAAAATAAAAATAATAAAAAATAAATAGAAAAAATAGTAAGAGCAAAATATTAATAAGATGTAGTAAAAGAAAAAAGAGATTTGCAGGCAGCCTTGGGGGGTGGGGGGGTTTGAACAGCCGGTTCCGCTGTCTTAATTCTCCGATAAGCCTGGGCCAAGCCAGCTCAGATCAGCAAGAACCCTGTTATCATGGTTCTGAATAGGTAGATATCTTCAGCGTCCTCGATCGACAGTCCCGCAAGGCACACGATCCTCTGTTTCTGCCACCCGTCCATCGTGTATCCGGCAGGGAAAGTCCCTCCAGGGCACTTGGGCTCTCCCAAGCCCAGACTTCTCATTGAGAAAAGGGTGTCAATAGCATTCAGAGACCAGTTGATCAAATCCATAATTCTCTTTAGGTTTTAAAAACAGACTGTGAGAGTGTATTCCAGGGAATATGTCTGTGAAGGTTCTCAGTCATCCAGGTCATCGTAGTCAAAGGAGCTTGCAAAGAAAAGCGTCTGGACTTCTTTAAGTTGCTTGAAGACGTTTCACCTCTCATCCGAGAAGCTTCTTCAGTTCTAAGGTCAAATGGTGGAGATATCTGTAATGGTGGATATCATTACAGGGAAGTTTTTAGGAGTGACACCCGCAACGGAAAGCGGGCGAGAGAAAGACAGAGAGAGAGAGCGAGTTTTCATATGTGAGACATTAGTGACGTTTAGCGTGTTTGGAGGCTGTAGTTAGTATGTTGTGTAGTTATTGTTTTGTATTGTGTGTCAGTTAGACGGCTGAATTTCACATTTGCTCTAAAAAAGCCGTCAAAGGCAGATTCCAGTGTAAACGCTGTTCCCACATGGAAAACTGGACTGATGCACCTCCTGTTGTCAGACCTGCAGGGTTTAGGCCTGTGGTGTTCTCCTCTGTCTTATACTGAACACAAACTACATGTTTTGGACTGGCACAGATAATTTGTGTGCCTTCTTATTTGATGCAGCACACCTGATTGTTCTGTAAATAGATTTAAATGGTTACATAAAAAACCCCCGAGGCCTTGGCTGCATTTTTAGGTAAATAGTACCATATAACTTTGTTGTTTGCAAAACTTGTGCATAATTTTTAGAAATGTACAATTTCTATTTGCATTTCAAGTTATGAAAATGATTCGTTAAACATGTTTGTGGGTTTTACAGTAAAAAATATAACTTTTTCTACTCGGATATTAAATTTTTTGTCTGAATTTAGATCACCTGTGCAAATATAGTAAACCAAAATGAAAAAATAACTCTCATTTCAGATATTTGAGGTTGTGCTGAAAATAATGATACCAAACAAGGCAAGAAAAAGATATTTTAAAAGTGAAATATAGACGTAAAATCAAAAGTAGTCAAAAACGGCCAATTATACCCTGGACCCCAGAGGGTTAAGCCAAAAAAAAAAATGAAGCACACACTTATTTTTACATTACATAACACACCTTTTACATATTTGTGGAAAAACTCTAAAGTAGGAAAATGGGTTATAAATGTTTTTTTTGTTTTATTTATTTATAAGCAAAAGGAATTCGGTCATTGTCTTTTGTTTAATTTTCATTATGAACTGTACAAATTACTGCTGAACAGGATAAAAGTTCCTCTTTACATTGAAATTGGGGGAAGGGAGGGAAATGGAAACAGATGGGGAACACAAGCAGTAGACTAGACAGAGGGAAGCAAAACTGAACCCGCTGAGCACAGGGTGCAAAATAAAACAGGAAACACACTGAGCCGCAGACTAAGACACACAGCTTGACACTGGGTTCGTTGAAGAAACAGACATGGATTCACATGACATAGAGGGGAGAAGAGGAATGAAACACAAGGAGGGGAAGCATGGTAACAAAAGAGGGAGACAGAAAGACAGGACACGACTAAGAGCTGAAGGGCAAAGAAGACACACAGATAGAGAGGGAGCGAAGGACACATAGATGAAGACAAAGGCACAAAGGTAACCTAATAAACAAAAGCACATAAACTAGAAATTCGCAAACATACTAAGCAATGTAAAATGCAATACTAAATTGTATCTAAATCTAAAAATATTAAATCATTAAATCATCAATCAATCAATCAGTGTTTATTTATAAAGCACTTTTCATACAAAAAATGTAGCACAAAGTGCTTTACATAGTTAAAAGCAGCCCACCCCACCCTCCAACTCACTCACTCTCATTAACATAAATGATGTGAATACACACATATCCCCCACCCCCCCACACACATACACACACGCACACACTTAAAGAGTAAAAATTGGGCTGGGTTCGCATGAGCCAAGTGAGGAAACACTATAACAGGGAGCCGTCTGCACCGGGAGCCGGTAACAGACCGCAGCCTCCAGGCTGGGCACACAGCAGGAGGGAGGCCAAGGAGCCCCCCAGCCAGGCTGAGAGGACCCCCAGAGACCCAGCAGCCATGGTCGATCACAGCCCCGGTGCAGAGAGCGCCCTCCGAGGAAACACTGGAGATATGACACAATAGGATATATACAGGGTAAAATGATAAAATAAATAAGAACGGGATACAATATAAATATAAATAGAGTAAGAAGGTTAAAAAATGAATAAGAATAAAATCAATAAATATTAGGTAAAGCCTAAATTAATAATAGAATAACAGGATAGAATAAATAAGCATAAAATAAATAAACGTTAGCTGAAAGCTAAATTAAAAAGGTGGGTCTTGAGCCTGTTCTTAAAAACATGTACGTTCTCTGCGGCCCTGAGCTCCTCCAGCAGGCTGTTCCACAGACGAGGACCATACCACTGAAAAGCTGCCTCTCGGTGAGTATGTGTCCTGACTTTAGGGACAATCAAAAGGCCAGTACCAGAGGACCTCAGGGTCCGCGAGGGTTCGTATGGTAAAAGCAGATCTGAGAGATAAGAAGGCCCAAGACCATTAAGACATTTAAAAACCAATAAAAGAACTTTAAAATCGATCCTGAAACACACGGGGAGCCAGTGCAGCGATTCTAAAACCGGTGTAATGTGGGCCCGCCCTCTGGTCTTCGTCAGCACACGAGCTGCTGAGTTTTGCAAAAGTTGTAAAGTTGAAATATTCTTCTTAGGAAGACCAGAGAGCAGGGCATTACAGTAATCAATGCGACTGGTAATAAAAGCATGCATCAGCATCTCCGTGTTGGCCCGAGAGAGAATTGGGCGGACTCTGGCTATATTTTTTAGATGATAAAATCCAATTTTGGTTACATGTTTTTAACATGTGGGATAAAACCAAGCTCAGAGTCAAAAATAACACCCAGGTTTTTCACTTGTAGCGAAGGACATAGTGAAAATGCCTCTAATTTAGACAAGAGTTTCTCTCTCTGAGCCTCGGGACCGACGATTAAAACTTCAGTCTTGTCCTGGTTAAGCTGTAAAAAGTTTTCTGCCATCCAAGATCGTATATCTAAAATACAGTTAAAAAGGGCATCCATTGGTCATGTGAGCCAAATCATGTGAGCCAAAGAGCCAGAACCATATGAACAACATTTGAATTTGACCACAGAATGGTTCAGTTCATACTAAATCAGCCTTTGAGCTCATTCCTGAAAACTAGAAACATAAACACTGATGCGTCTCTGTGGAAATGTTTCTGTGTTGATTTTAGCTCTGTTTTGATTTCTGACTTGTGGTTTGCGAGGATAAAGGTCCATGACACTGGTTTTATCAACTTGTAAAACAAAATTGAAATCTAAAATGTACATTTTCACAACTAACTGGTTGAAGTCACTGGTTCTCATGTAATGATGTCCAGCTTGTCCCTCCTGCTCTCATTCTCCTCGTTTCTAGTCGGATATTTGGCTCTCCAGGATGCCTTTCTCACCTTGTCCCAAAAAGTCTTACTGAGGAAAAAGTAAACAAGAGGGTCGAGGCAGATGTTGAAAACTGACACCATGGTGGTCACCTCCTTCAGGTAGAACAATACTGGACCTACTGAGTCATCGCTCCACAGAAACGTAAAGGGAAGACGAACCAGGTAAAATGGGACAAAGCAAACACAGAAGATGCTGACCAGCACCAACATGTTTCTGCGAGACTTCACCAGCTTCTCAGAGCCAGAGGAGGCCAGCTGCTTCTGCTGTGCCTCCAGCAACCTGCGGGAGATGCTGTAGTAGAAGAAGACCATGGATATGAAGACTAAGAGGAAGATGAAGGCAGAGAAGGTGTTGATAATTCTGAACAACAGGCTGACTGATGGACTAAACAGGTGAACGCAGCGGCTAGGATTAAAGGTCAGAGGTTTCTGGGAACTGAAAAAAATTATGATATATACAATTGTTGGAGCCAGGAGAAAAACCCAGGTGATGACAGAGATGATTCGTGCAGTCTGCAGTGTCTGCGGCATGTGAGTTCCTGATGGATGGATGATCCTTAGATACCTGGAGAGAGACGAGAAATAGGCAGAATACAACTTCACTAAAGGTGCCTAATCTGAAGAAGTCAGTTAAGTCAAAAGGATACATTCATGCTTTTGTCAGGAGCACAGGGTAGTGGTTAACCACTTAATCTAGTTTTTACATTATCGGTAACTACAGCCTTAAATAATAAAGGTTCCTTACCTGTTGGCAGCGATGTACCCCATGAATAATATACTGGCACACATGTTGATGAAGAAGGCAGAAGCTCCAAAGCTGCAGTAAAGCCTACGAATGATGGGAGAGCTGCTGGCATAGTAGGTAATGCGGAGTGGCAGACAGAGGCAGAGCAGGAAGTCAGCAGCTGTCAGGTTCTTCAAGTAGACCATCAAGCTGTTGGATACCTCAGGCCAATCTCGACAAAGATAGACCTTCAATGTAAAGCCATTGAGGAGTAAACCCACCTGAAAATAAACAGAGTGGAAGGAAAAGAAAAGGATTGGTGCATACACCGGCACATAAACCAATTTCTAACAGAGCACAATTGGATAATTTGAAACTTACGAGGAACACCAGACTGTAGACCACCATAAAGTAAGGGTTCATGGATGTATCGTCATCGTCATAGGTCTGGTTCAAAGATGATGTCATGTTTTTGGGGGCAACCATGGATCTGGCACTGAAAATAAATCCAGTTCATTTTTGAAATGATTCACCTCCACAGTCTCTTGGTTTGTTGCGTTAAATAAATGTTGGATTCATTGCCAAGAAGCACTGTTACAACAAAGAAATAGTCAACCAAACACAAATTTATCCACTTATTGTATAAAGTTTATATATAGATATATATATTTATATGTTTTACTTTGCTGTTTTCATTGCCTTAAAGAAATGTGAAGTCATATTGTTTCGTATGTTTTTGTTTCTTTTGACAAGCACATTAAGTTTACATGTAACAAAATGCGCTATATAAATAAAATGACTTTGGCTTTAAAAGCTCTTCATATCGGGGCAGGTCTGTTTATTTTGCATTATTGATTCCTTATGTTAACTGACCCCTGCGTATTGGCTCCGTTTCATACCAGCATGTCCCAGTCTTGATAAGAAAGCATAGTTGTATTAGTTATTTCCTAACAAAACTTCAGGGATGTCATTCCCTCCAAGTACGAATAATGAATCAGAGACAACAACAGGAATAAACTGCAATATATATATATATATATATATATATATATATATATATATATATATATATATATATATATATATGTATTTATATTTTCAAGACAGTTAAAAAAAACCTTGTTTATGGACATTTCTTTAATTTTTTGTCTAAAAAGAAAACAGGTTCTTAACAAGAAGGTTTTTGCACAAGAAAATTAAGCTCATTCTAGGAATATATATAAAAAATTTTCTTAATAAGATATTGCAGCTCACATTGAACTTTATTTACAGGTTACACACTACACTTCAAAAACAGCTCTGCTTGAAATAAACCAAATATTCTTAAATCAGACAAAATTGTCTTGTTGTTAGCCAAGCAACTTTTGCTTACCCCCATTGGCAGATTGTATTTTCTCAAAACAAGATGATTTTGTAAGATTTAAGACTATTTGCTTTATTTTAAATGGTAAATCACCTGTATTTGTATAGCGCTTTACTAGTCCCTAAAGACCCCAAAGTGCTTTATACATTCAGGCATCCACCCATTCACACACTGGTGATGGCAAGCTACAATGTAGCCACAGCCACCCTGGGGCGCACTGACAGAGGCGAGGCTGCCGGACACTGGCGCCACCGGGCCCTCTGACCACCACCAGTAGGCAACGGGTGAAGTGTCTTGCCCAAGGACACAACGACCGAGACTGTCCAAGCCGGGGCTCGAACCGGCAACCTTCTGATTACAAGGCGAACTCCCAACTCTTGAGCCACGATCGCCAAGAGAGCTGTTTTTGCACTGTAGGAATATAACAGGTGGTAACAGACTGTTTCTTTCTATATTCTCTCTATATGCTGGTTTGCTTGAGACAGTAGGTGCAGACCATTCAAGTTAAGTTCCACTGAGAGATGAAACCAGTAAAATTAGTGCCATGGATCATAATGAATGTTCTCAAACGTTATCAACATATTTAAGGTAAGGTTGTTCATCAGTGCACTTGGCACCAGGACACCTCAGCCTTAGTGAAAAGAACATTGGTAATCATATATTCACATTAGTTTCCTGAACACTGGCAGAAGCAGGCTGATTATTTTTGTCCTTTAAGTGAGGATGGGTTAAAAAACATCTATTTTTTTTCCTAGCAGTAGAAGTATTAAAGATGTGAGAATGAGAAACTATCAGGACTCACCTCTGGTTCTGCAGCTTTCTGTGAAAAAGTTCTAAAGCTGCTTCGTCCGTTCTCAGAGTGATGGTATGACTGTAGATCAGGAAATATACAGTGACATCACACTGCACACTGACTTATTTCCTCTTTGTCTTCACTGTTAAACTGTCAGAATATATTTCCACTAGAGATGAGTCATTTTCTGATCAGCTATTGCTACACTTCTTATTTTAGCGCTGACTCACTTTATTACCACTGATGGATTTTTTAATGTCCTTCATCACTACAGCTAACATGAGACAGCAACTTCAGCCAATTTAAATTGCACTAGTGCCATGGATCTGCAAAAAAATGTATGCAGATGCATTAGGGATAATGGTATTCACTGGCATATGTTAGTATATTCGTTTTGTTTAACAGGTAACAGATGAACTCAAAAGGGCCACTGACACCACTTTACAGTCTCCTGTCTCTTTCAGGTGGTCACCCTATGTTCCCTCCTCTTCTTCTGGCAAAATCCAAAAATGTCCTTCCACATTCCTCTTCCTAACACTACACCTACCAAACACCTCTTCAGCTCCAATCCTCAAAGTCTAAAGTTGTCTTCAGCACGATAAGTGTTGCCACCTCAGCATGAGCCCTTGTACAGGAGTAGAAGTAAAAACAGGAGGCAAAGAAGTCACAGACACTCTTTTTGGGGAAATTCATCTTTACAAGCTGTTACAACATCATCTTTTGTATAACCTGTGATGCTTTGAGTCACTGCACTGATGTATGATTCGAAAGACCAAGACTATCATACACTCGTCTCAACCAGGGTGTGTCACACTGTGCACATGCTGGGCGATATTGCTGCTACAGGCAGAATGATAGTTGCACTAGACTGGTGATGTTGCAATGAGCTTAACAGAGTGGCAAAGTGGAAGTGATCTAAAGCTTGGATTAGTCACCAATAAGAGCACTAGGTGCGGTGACTCCCAAGCTAGGCGAGTGGCTCCAGCAGATCCCGGGAACAACATCGGAGATCTCTGTCCAGAAGAGCGCAGTCCTGGGAACAGCTAAGATACTGCGCAGGACCCTCAAGCTCCCAAGCCTCTGGTAGAGGACCCGAGCTTGAAGGATAAACCGCCCGCAGGGGCGTGCTGGGTGTTGTATACATACAGTACATATATATATACATATATATATACTAGGGGTGCAACGATACACAAAATTCACGGTTCGGTTCGATACTTTGGTGTCATGGTTCGATATTTTTTCGATACAAAAAAATGTTCATGCCTTTTTAATTTGTAATTTATTAAAATTATAAATATATATTTTAACTCAAAAGTACAGTTTTTAAATTTAACCCTAACCCTTGTGCGTGTTTTTTATTTTGACAGCGAATGCGCACCTGCGGACCACTTATGTGCAGCCCTGGTTATATAGCTCGTCATATTGCAGCCACAGAAATTATTTTGTCCATGAAACCATAAAGCTGCACTTTCTTTTTGCCTTATAGTCTGATTTGTCATAACTTCTCCGTTTTGTGGTAAGCTTTTCTTTGGCTGTCACTTCTTCACCCTGACCTGTCTTATTTGGCTCAGCAGAACTAAAATATATATCTGTCTGTGAAGGTTCTCAGTCATCCAGGTCATCGTAGTCAAATATAAATCCTGCTGCTTTTACACACGCACTCACATAAGCTCAGCGATTCTCTGCGCGATCAACCTCTCACATGCTTTTTTCTTTACTGTTTCAAAAACAAGGTTACAAGGCCAAAGTTAATTGCAGGAAATTTTGTTAAATTGATTTTCCAAAGCAAAAGTAAAATCAAATAATAAAAATCACAAAACAATAATAAAATCACTTAAACTATACTTATCCAATTTCATTACTCTGAGTTAATGTTGATCTTGTTCTTATCTTTAGTGAGGAGAGGACCTGTGATCGTGGCTGCTGTCCGTGGTGCTGATAGGATATTGGAATGATGCTCATAACATTGATTATTGCTCCATGCTGATATTTCTGCATTTAGTCAGCATCTCCATGAATACTGACTGAGCAATATAAACATCAAAACACAGACCTAAGTGTTATTTTCTTTGCAGCCTTGAAATTAAAAGTCATGATGGAAACTGAAGTGAAAAAAAAGAGTATTTATTCCTCCATCAGTTATGATGCAATAGATTTGAAAATGAAACCTGAGTCTGTGTGTAAAATTTTAAGATGTTTACTGAGTCAGACTCAATATAAAAGGTGATGTAAGCCGGCACGTTGAAGCTTCAGTGAAAGCTTGAGTGACCACTCTGATAGTGGTCACCTTCACCTCTCCAGACTCCGCCCTGTTCTCTCAGGAGTACCTGATAGTTCTGTTTCTGCCACCTGCATCTGACTGTGGAACACAGCATGAAAGAAACAGGAATAAGTCAAGAAAGAAAACCTTTATTTAGTGAGCACATCTTAATCCAGGTGCAAATACAATAAAAAAAAAAATGCACATTTAAAGACATGAATTAAACAAATCAAAACAGCAAATATGAAGAAAAGAACACAAGGAGATAATCAAAATTAAAAAGACCTAAAAATAAATCCCTAAAACTCAAAACAAAACTTAAAACTGCTGAAGCAGCAAAAATGATTAGAACGATAAGCTTAAACTAAGAAAAAGCAAAGAAATTAAATCAGTTACGAGATGCAGGAATAAGTACTAGGATTTAAGAGTGTAATAGCAGACTGAACGGAATACAGTTACTCATATTTTGTGTTTTAAATACGTAACGCCGGTACATGTATTCCATTACTCCACAACACTGCCCCTAATCCAGAGCACCCCACCCAACCCCCACACCGTTCTTGCTTCCATTGCCAACAGGTGCCCCCTTTACATTTCTGTCTGCCCCCTCATATATGCCTGTCTACAACCGGCCCAGGTACTGTCACTGGGTTCATACTCAAGGAGTGTTCACAAGAAATCATCAGTATCAAACTGTGACAACAAAAAATGTTCATTAAAGCAACCAAGAATGGGATAAGTTTGATGTGAATCTTTAGTAATGGATGGGGGAAGCTCTGTGACAATTTTATCAACAAATAAGGATTTCATCGTCTTCTGGATGTGATACCTTGGCCTCCAGTAACACTATGAGGAATCTTAGAGTCATTTTGACCAGGACTTGTTTTTCAATGGAAATATTAAGCAAATATTTAAGCCTGCTTTCTTCCATTTCTGCAATATATTTAAAATTAAAAATATCCTGTCTGGGAAGGATGCAATGGCTGTTTTTTTTTTTTTATCCATATGTGGATGCACCTGCCCACCTCCCAATAGTGATGGGATTTCCGGCTCTTTTTAGAGAACCAGCTCTTTTGGCTCTGAACCGGCTCTTCAGGTTGTTTTGTTGCTTTAATTAATTTATTACTAACAACACAAAAGGAATTACTAATGTAAAAAAAAAAAAAGTGTTTTTTTAAAAATATATGTTTATATATAAATATATGTGGTGGACTCTAGAGACAAAACACGTACAAATTCCAAAACACATTTCTAGCATTAACTGAACTTCCAAAACAGAGCTACCTAGATCACTTAAAGCACAATTGAAAGCATGAAAGCATATGTGTATTGTTTATGTATTTATACACAAGCACTCATATATATTCAAATAATTAAAAAAAAATGTTCATTTACCTGTTACTACCACACACCAAACCCGGTCGTTGATACTTGCTGGCTTGTGTGGCCACTAGGTAACAAAAGCTCAACACTGTGCCCAGCATCCTGGAGCACTTCTGTTGTGTTTTGTACATGTTTTGAAGTTTGTACGTGCTTTGTCTCTAGGGGCCACCGTAAATATACCATCCATCCATCCATCCATCCTCATCCGCTTTGTCCGGGGCCGGGTCGCGGGGGCAGCAGCCTAAGCAAAGGCTGCTTAGGCTGCTTAAGGCCTATATTTAAAAGTAAATATACTTTTATTTATTCACTCCACATAAAATGTAATAAATATATCATATAATACAAGAACCAACTATTCACATTTCACCTTTTAACTATTTAAATTTTCAGCTTTTTCCTTTTAAACAAATTTAAAGTGAAACAACACAAAACACTGCAAACCACAACACAATAAAATATAAATTAAAATATGAAAACTAAAAGAACATGCATGTTCTCTGTCATATGGACCTGCATGAATAAACTTTCTGAATCCTTTATCATCCGCAACTGAAAATAGTTGTGGATGATTACTATACCTTTCTAATGTGATGTTGTTGTCCCTGGCTCTTTCCCTCCCACTCTGTTCCTGTGCTACTGCGAGTGTAACTACCGCCCCTCCCCCCTCTTCCCAGTGCAAAGCACAAGGCTCGCATCTGGAGTGAAGCGGAAAAGAAGTGCGAGAGAGGGTGAGAGAAACAAAAACAATCACAGCTCGCAATAAGGAGCCGGCTCGCATCGTTCACGTCAAAGATCCGGCTCTAAGAGCCATTTCGTTCACGACCGACACATCACTAGTACCCAAATACTGTACCTCCCTCCAACCACACACTTCTTTAGGTTTGCCATCAGCCCTGCCTGCCTCATGGACTCCGGGACTGTGACCAACCACTGCACATGATCCACCGAGGTATCACTATGAATGACAACACCATCCAGGTAAGGAACAGCATATGTAGTGTGAGGACGCAGCTATCGCTCTATGAGGTGCTGGAAAATGGCCGGGCTTCAACCAAGGCAAACAGAAGTGTGACGAATTGATACGAACCATACAGAGTAGAGAAGGACGTTTTTGTCTGTGGACTCTGCACACAAGGGAATCGGCCAGTGGGCGTTGGTTAAATGTAGCATAATAAAAAACCAAGCAGTGCTTATACAGTCCAGGTCAACCGGGGACATGAGATAAGCATCAAACCATGAGACCTTGTTCACTTTGTGACAATCATCACAAAACCCTGCGCTCACTTCGTAATTACCTGGAAGCACTTTAAAGACAACCGGCCCCTCTCAACAGCCGGACAGGCTGCGTTTCAAAGTGGTGCTCCGTGAGAGTCGTGCATACGAGCAGGGGGGAGAACACATCTTCAAACCACTGCTGCAATGCAGGATCATCCACTGTATTGAAATGTGTGAGATGTTAATTACAAAGCATCTTAAACAAACCCTCTGAAAATTTTATGCCCACAGCACCTTTTTGAGAAAAAAAACAAACATTTTATGACCTTTTGGTCCTTGAAGATCATTTCTGAGTTTTTAACGAGCTGCAGGAACCCTGTTCTGTGTGAGTGGAGAACAGCCAAGTCGCCTCCTCTGATAAACCTCCACATGTACCACTGAAAACTATTAAACTAGTTTGAATCTGAAATCATGGCTCAAACTACTTGTTGTGAGACCATTTTTTTATTTTTCACACCAAACTGTTTAATAGGACAAACTTTACACAGAGTTCATCAAATATAACTAACGCTTTAACATTATCAGGATTTCATAATACAAACTTCAAATCAACAGGAAAACAGCTGCAGAACATGTGGATCAAAATGAATTCATTAAAAAACAACATGTGGACTTCAAGGATACAGTAAATACACTAAAGTGAAAGGAGGAGCCAAAAATAGAGGTTTAATAGAATTTGAAACAACTAAAAGTAGTCACCTGTGATCTTGAAAATGGTCTTGATGTGTGCTGCTGTTTTTAACTTTTAACACTTCTTTAAAATGAATACATTAAAAAAAGAAGTTAATTTTGGAAAAACTAAGAAAGTTCAAATGGAAGAAATTGACTGTTAAGTCTAATTGTTGAATGTTGTTATTGTAGTTCTTCAATTTGAGAGTCTTAGTTCAATCTATAGGTTCAAGACATTCCTTTGTCTCTGACCACCTCTCCAGCCACTGTGTGCTGGGGGAGGTTTTATTGTAGACATATCCCATGTGAAGATTCTGTTTGTTGTTTGGTAAGCCTCCTGCCCTTTGTATGGCTTCACTGTGTTATGCATGGTGAACCAATACAGGAATTGAACCATATATTGGGTGTGAGGGAGATTACCATTTTATGACTAAGACTGTTGTTAGAAACAGTTGGATATCACGCACAAAGAGAGACACACATTCTCACATGCACACACACACACGTTCTTGCACATGCATATGGGTGCTTACACATACACACTAATTGACTATGTGCACATTAGCATATGCTACTTCCGGTGCGGAAACTCCTGTGGGGAGCTTTGTTTCCGGTGTCCTCTTCGCGCCTGGTTTACGGTCCAAAACAAGTTAAGCAAATGGCGATTTACATTTCTATAGATGTCTTGGGCATTTACCCAATATATCTGTAAATGATGTTCATCGACTTGTCGATATTTTTCCCCCACGCCTCAGAGCAAAAGAGAAAATGGATTCAAATGTTATATTTCTCAGCTGTCCCTCGTTTATCGCGGGTGTTATGTTCTAAAAATAACCAGCGATAGGTGAAATCAAGTAGCCAAATTTATTTTTTGACGGTGCAAAACATTTCATGGACATCGTGGACATACAGCACTGCACTTCAGAGTCACACTGCTAGCATCGATGCAGCGATTCTGTACTGTACAGGAGAAACGTCACGGAGGAGATCGTTTGCAGCGATCAGGACGCAGGACACAATGTGACGTAAAAATAAGCATGCAAACTTGCACTAAAAAATCCGCGAAACAGCGAGGTGAAAGGTGAACCGCGTTATAGCGAGGGACCGCTGTAATTTTGAAGGTAAGTCACAACATACCCTTCGTAAATACTAATGTATAAAAACTCTTACCAGCAATCATTCATTTTTTGTGTGGCTTTTTTCATGGTTTGTTAACATGCTGTGAAGGTGTGTACTTGACTAGCTGATATCGACATAATGGGGAAAACATCTGGCTTGACTACTCTTCACCTTTAGTTTGAATGCTGAACATTTGCCTGTTTAAATCATAAGACCAGTCACTATACAGAGATGTGCTTCTGAATGTGGACGATGTGTCTTCTGCTGCAGTGATGCAGTTCTGCTTGTGTTGAGTGATGTAAACAACTGATCGATCTAAACTCTTTAAAGGTCAAAGTTGATCATTAGATTTTTTATGACACAACAGCGGTGAGTGTTCCCACCTTAACTTAACGCAATCTTTCCGTTTTTGAGTTTTGGACATGATTTTGGAGTATATCTTCGCAGTAGCGATTGACCACAAAGTAAAGCTACCGGAAATGCACAACCCCACATCCGGTCTCAAACCAGGAAGTTAGCATTGTCTTGTGCACATAGTCAATAGTGCCTTGTCTTAGAACCATTGGGGGTGGTTTTACGGTGGGAGGTGCTTGTGTTGTGTTGTATTGTGTAAACTGTAACTGTCATGCCAATAAAAAGGCTACAAGGACAGCTGCTCTTTGAAGGATTTAGGCTTCAAGAGCTGGTTCTTGACCAAAGCTTCCCTCATTAGCGAGTTAAAAAACCGGATGAAGATGATCTGTTATGTCTTGCGTTCTTCATGAGGAATAAGTCTCTAAACTAGCGGGGCATGTGGAAACACAGACCCAACATTGATATGGTAAAAGTTTGGTAAAAAAAGATATTTCTATAACTTTAATAATACAGTAACAAATACAACTACTAAACACTACTGTGTCCTAAGGGAACAAAGAATAAAATGTAACAGGGATAACATTTTAGAGAATTAAAATCCCTAAAAGGAAAAATAATAAACTTGATATGCATATCTATACATGCAGCTTCCTAAATGTAACATTCAGGATTATTCACTGCAGGTCCAGAAATCAGAGCTACCTCATCAGATCCAAGTGTAACATCAGCTGACACTCTTTACAGGAGATTCCATCTGAACTCTGTGGAGCCTGATCTCAAGGTTTTTAAGTCTGACCCTGAAACCAGAAGAGGATCTTTCTCTCTCTTCAGATTCATTGTGATCCAGTGATTTCAGTCCTGCATGATCAGGCTGATGTTTGATAATGACGTGAAGGTTTTTGCACATTGGTAACAGTGAAACAGTTTATGTACAGCGTGGGATCGTTTGTGTTCGGAGTATGAACTGAGATTCCTGAAGCTCTTGTCACACTGGTCACAGCTGAAGTTCACTTCCATGTGCGTACGTTCATGTTTGTTACGATGACCTGATTGTGAGAAGCTTTTGTCACAGTGTCTGCACTTGTATGGTGTCCCTCCTGTGTGGATTCCCTTATGCTTTTTCATTGAGCTCACGTCCAGTGGTGAAGGATGACCCACACTGGTCACAGATGTGCTTTTTGACCCCACTGTGGAAGAGTTCATGTATTTTTAATGTACTTGGTGTGTGGAAGCCTCTCCCACATTCTTTGCAGTAGTTCATTTTGTCTCCAGTGTGACTACGTTGATGTGGTTTTAGGTCCCGTTGATGATTGGAAGTTTTTCCACAAAGATCACAGAGAAACTCTTTCCCACCACCACAGTGACGACAGGGTTGAGAAATGGATCCATGTGCTTTGCTCCGCTTCTAAACAAAGACATTGTAAGTCGGGGAATTCCTTCAACATTTTTATCCTGAACGTCGCCTGAAATAAAGAGCATCTCTGCCAACGTCCAATTATATTTTACTGTTTACATTACAACACTCAGCTTACTGAGTGAAAATGAGTCTTCATTTTTCCAAACAGTTCATTCAGTATAACTCCATAAGTTTACTGATCAGACTTGTTCCAAACAATCAGGTTAAAATTACAAGATAAAAAACTAAATACATCCTCACAGTAACTGCACTTGTAGAGTTACTTTCTGGTGTGGATCTGTTGGTGTTTTTTCAGGTAATGTGGAGATTTAAAAGTCTTCTCACACAGGTCACATTTATAAGGTCTCTCCTCAGAGTGGCTAAACATGTGTCGTTGTAACTGTGAATCTGTTGCAAACAGTTTCCCACACTGATCACAGTAGAAAACATCATTTCCAGTGTGAATCCGTAGGTGAATATTTCGGTACTCCTTGTCGCTGAAACTTTTTCCACAAACGTCGCAGCTGTACGCCTTAATTCCAGAGTGGGTAACTAGATGCCTCTGTAAATGTTCATTTTGAGAAAAAGCTTTACCACACAACTCACAGCTGTGTGCTTTAAATCCACTGTGGACGAGTTGGTGTCTTTTTAAGTTTTCAGCCCGGGTAAAAGACTTTCCACACAAGTCACAGCTGTAAGGTTTAACTCCACTGTGGATGAGTTGGTGTGCTTTTAAGCCCCCAGCCTGGGTAAAAGACTTTCCACACAAGTCACAGCTGTAAGCTTTAAATCCACTGTGGACTAGTTGGTGTGCTTTTAAGCCCCCAGCCTGGGTAAAAGACTTTCCACACAAGTCACAGCTGTAAGCTTTAAATCCACTGTGGACTAGTTGGTGTGTTTTTAAGCCCCCAGCCTGGGTAAAAGACTTTCCACACTCATCACAGCTGTAGGTTTTCTCTCCCTTTCTTCTGTGAGGTTTGTCAGCCTCCTGAGAGCGCTGACTTCTTGCTCCATGTTGGTCCTGCAGTGACAGAGATACAAACAGAGGCAGTGAGTGAAATGCAGTCGTGGAACAAACTGAAACTCCCTCCATTGGTGGAATCAAACATGTAAACAAATACATTGTTGGTGTGTTACCACCACCTTCTGTGCTACAATGAGAGTTGTAATGAAAAATACATATTGAAGAAATATTGATCAGCTGAGAAAATCTTTTACTCATAAATGATCTTTGTATTATCTTATAACCTCTGAGTTTTTTGTTTGTGAATGTAGATTGTGAATGTATGGAGGAGCCCAGGATGGAAAAGATAATGATGCTGTTAACAGGTTTTTAAAAACCAACTAGCTGTGCAAACAATTTCAATAATAGAGTAACTGATATTTTTCTCACCTTTTGTGTTGAAGACATTGTTTCCTCTGTAGTGGCTGAGCTGAGTCCAAATGGCTGAAATTGCTCCTCTGCTGCTCCACCAGACTCTTCTCCTCCTGTTACTCAGCTAGGACACAAAGAGTGAGTGTGTATATATATATATATATATATATATATATATATATATATATATATATATATATAAAATTTGTGATTGACATGACATTGGCCAATCAGATGAAAGGAAGAAAAATAGGGTCAAAAACACACAAATTCTTTACACATATAAATCCTGATTTAGAAGTACAAAACTGATTAACAAGTACAAAATATGTATGACCACAATTTGAGCCCATAATTGTGGGATATATGGGATCACGAAGCGTGCACCGGACCATGCTTGATATTTGGGGAAATCGACGGCGCATTTGGAGTACGCATTTGGAGTACGCATTTGGAGTACACTTTGGATTGGGACAGCCGTCGTCGCGTGGCGGTGACGTAATCGCACTCAAAATGCATCACGAGAGGGGGCGTGGCCAGGATTTTCGGTTGAGGTGCCATGTTTCTGGGCCAAACAAAGCGCAAGCGAAAGAGGACTGAAAACATGCGAATAACACCCGCTATGGTTCGTAGTTGCTGTGCGGTCGGTTGTAATGTTAGATCGCACAGCCGGAAAGGGAATAAGGTTAAAAAAGGTTTATCTTTTCATTCTTTCCCCACTTGGACGCAACATAAGGCAGCTCATGTATCGGATGTTACCAAAAGGCGTCTAGTCTGGATAGCAGGTGTGAGACGAGCTAATATCCAGTTCTCTTCCATCTCCAAATATCTGTTGGTGTGCTCCAGACATTTTCATTCCGGTAAGTTATAGATATGTTCATATCACTCTTTATCCGGTCTTTAAGTCTGACGTCACTAGCCGGGTTCAAACTCCGCTGCAGGTCCATGAATCACACGATCACTGTGGCATCACTGAGAGTTGAAAAACTATATAAAGTCTTTCATCCGTAATAAAATGATCAGCGTTCTTAATGATCGGCAAAGTGTGTTTCTGGAATATTGTGTTTTTGTTGCTGCAAGTGGTATTTATGCAATTTTTGCAAAGCTATATGTGGAAGTAAACCGTGACCTAGGACAAGCTGATGGCTTAAGATGTAAGTACAACTCCTCCAGTTTCATATGGAAAAAAAGATTATTGCGCTAGCTTACGTGGTTGCAGTTCTACAGGGATTTAAATATAGTTACACAAAATGGAGCGTGCCCGCTCCGATCGGCTTTAAAGGGTTAAAGAAAACAAAAATATTAAAATCATGATGAACATTTGGAGTGGTGATTTCTATAACTTTGTGTATATAATTTGGCATTTTTTACTGATGTAGGCAAAAAATGAATACATGATATAATTTCATTCAGTTCAAAGGTTTATTTGCAAGACGCACAAACAGACACAATAGAAAGTTACAAATGTATTGTGCACAGTGTTGGGAAGGTTACTTTTAAAATGTATTCCATTACAGAATACAGAATACATGCTCCAAAATGTATTCTGTAACGTATTCCGTTACCTTACTCAATGACAGTAACGTATTCTGAATACTTTGGATTACTTAATATATTATCATGCTTTTTACAACAACGTGAATGTACTATTGCTGTGTGATTTATTACTATTACTGAAGGTCTGCGGCTCCGAACTGTAGTAAAGGGACCTCTGACTAATACGGCGAGGTCCCTGTCGGCTCGTAGCCGAAAAATAGCTTTACTTTGTTGTGTGGGTCAACTTTTCTTGCGAGAGACAGAGAGAGAGGCGTTGAAAGGCTGCTCCAACGGAACTTATTGTTTTCGGAGGAAAACACGAACACGGTGTACAGTCTAGGGCTGGGCGATATGACCCAAAATTCATATCTCGATATTTTTTAGCTGGATGGCGATATAAGATATACATCTCGATTTTTTTTTTTTAAAGCCATAAGTTAAGAACAAAAAGAGAGTTCTTAGTCACACTGTGTCCCAGATGTCACACGGGCACTTTTATTTACATACAGCGTAGATGTACATGAAGAAATTACTCAAAAATAAATTATCAGCATTTATTAAATAATCATGGTCCATAAATAAAAGAAAACAATGTTGTTTTTGTGCATAACAAAAAGCTCACAATTGTGCAGTCAAAATGTAAACTAATAGACGCTGAGCATAATAACAAAGAGACAGATTTCAAAGCTGCACCACGTCTCTGAACAGGTGCCATTTGTGGTCCTTATACACACACAGTACATATCACTCCGCGAGGCTCCTCCTCGGTAGCTGTAATCCTCTGACAATCCATCAAGCGGTGCAGCTCCGTAGCTTAGCAAAGTCATATTAAAACATTTTTTGACAGATTGCTGAGCGCTGTGTACCACATAAAATCGGTTCACGGTCAGTAAGCACAACCAGAATTCATTCATAAGGCGCACTGTCAATTTTTGAGAAAATGAAAGGATTTTAGGCCTAACGACATGCAGCCTTTCATGGCTGCATGTCGTTAGCGCGGTTAGCTCGCTAACCCGTTGACGCCGTCCAGCCCCACGCACGGTAACTCGCTAACGGAGATTTTCCGCTTTCATCTTGTCATTGCCTGCAGGTGAAGCTATGGGGGAGGCGGAGTTGTGTTCAGTGAAGGAGAGGCGAGGCCGAGTAACGTTGCGTAGAGACAAAAGTGGACGAAAGAGAGGCAAACCTGCGGCTAATTATAACGTAACATAGACTATATCGATATAAACGATATTGTCACATCTTATATCTTGTATGAAAATATATCGATATTTTTTAAAAACTCGATATATCGCCCAGCCCTAGTACAGTCGAGTCTTAATAGCTTACTTACAACTGGGCTCGTCAGGCACTCTTCTTGGCTGCAGTGGTTATTATTATATTTACATGCTTCCAGCTCCCGTTTTTGCTCGATGACAACTCGTACCTTTCCACTCCCCTTTTTCTCCCTCCTCGCGCTCATAGACACATAACGTGTATGGCAGTCCATTCTCCCTGCAACACGGACTACACTGCCCATGATGCTACATTCTTTAGAGCTATACCTGTAGCATTCTGCCTGTTAGCTTAGCACAACAACAACAACAACGAAAAGGCGCTCTCTCACCCAGGAAGCACACAGTCGCAGAGAGAAAGAGCGTCGCCCTGTAACCATGGCAACCGTAACGCTGCAGCCTGGAACAACAGAACAGCTGTCAAACAAAACCCAAACAGTCCTGACCCGCCACAATATGAAACAGGAAAGTACCGCAGTGTAATCCATTTATTTCAACAAAGTAACTGTATTCTGAATACCACCTTTTTAAACGGTAACTGTAACAGAATACAGTTACTCATATTTTGTATTTTAAATACGTAATGGCGGCACATGTATTCCGTTACTCCCCAACACTGATTGTGCATGAAAATTAATTCAGACGTGGTGCAGATGTGTGTCACAAGTTAATCTGGCTATAGGCTATGGCACTTGGCCAGAGGGGGTGCTAGTTGACTCGAATCTAGTGGTGTGTGATACTGCATATTTTGGTATAGACCCGATACCAAGTAAATACAGGCCAGTATTGCAAATATTGATACCAATACTTTTCAATAAATAAGGTGGATGCGCCATTTAATTGCTAAATCTCAATTAATTTTCATGACCTTAAGTGTTTTTTGTGATGTTTCCTTTTTTTATTATTAAATAGTGAAAACTAGTGGTGCAACGGATCACGGTTGATCCATAACCCGAACCGAGCTCACTCCACGGTTCAGCATGCACGTGATCTGAAGATTCGAAAAAAAAGTATGTGTATGGTAGTCAGTCTGTCAAGTGGTAGTTATGGCCAGCGCTAGTGGTCCAAGTGAGGAGCAGAGGAGTTTGCGGTATTTTTTCAGCCCTTTGCGGCCCAATTCGACCGGGCTAAAGCTATTACAAAAGATATTGGGGTGTTTAGCTGCAGACATGAGGCCGTAATCCATTCTGCAAAACAAGGGGTTTAAACTAAGATGAACGTGCTTGAGCCACGCTATGATATCCCATTGCGCATCCACTTCAGTGATAAAATTGTTCCAAGCATGTAAGAGCACAAGTTTAACATTAAGGCTGAACTGTCCCAGGCTTCTTCTGTTGCCCAAACTACAAATGGGTGGACCGCCAGGGCAACGGAACGCTACGTGACCGCTCATTATATCACAGCAGAGTAGTAGACATAAAGCCCTGTACTTCCCTATATTGCACCTTAATTTGTTTTTATATAAGTGCGTGGAATGAGTCTTGAGTTGAATGCTTTTTAATAGGCAAATAAATACCTAAATAAGTAAATGGTGAGTCAGATTTGTCGTTTTTTTTCTTTTTTTGCTGATCCGAAAATTGATCCGATCCATGACTTAAAACCGTGATCGGATCTGAACAGTGAGATTTTTGATCCGTTGCACCACTAGTGAAAACCCAGGACATAATAAGGACAAAGTGTATAATTAAAAAGAAATTGCTTTATTAGTGTGGCTGGTCTGTAATGCTGTTGCAGGTGAAATGGACTCACCAGCACCACAGTTCTTCAGCTGAGACACCTGAGTTAGAAAACACAAACACTGCAGTTGTCTTTACTCGCGAGCAGAGATGGGCAGTAACGCGTTACTTGTAACTGGACCCTCTACAATTCGCATACCGCCACAACAGGTCCACCGGTGATGCCATAGCCCTGACACTACATACTGCCCTGTCACACCTGGAGAAGAGAGACACGTATGTGAGTCTGTGAAGGTTCTCAGTCATCCAGGTCATCGTAGTCAAAGGAGCTTGCAAAGAAAAGCGTCTGGACTTCTTTAAGTTGCTTGAAGACGTTTCACCTCTCATCCGAGAAGCTTCTTCAGTTCTAAGGTCAAATGGTGGAGAGTCCCAGATATAAACCTAGTGGGAGTGACCCCCCACAGAGGGACAAAAGGACCCCCTGATGATCCTCTAATCGCCTGAGCCAAGGTGGGAAACTGGGCGTGGGTCCCAATCAGCCAGAGTTTTGGGTGAGTTCATTGTGAAACCTGGCCCCACCTCAGCGGGCCCAACACTCTAAAGGAAAAGAAAGACAACGCAGGAAATTTCACACCTTGCTTTCAAAAACACACACTCCTCATCCTGAACCTACACAACCCAGAGAAGAAAACACACCTGATGCCAGTCAGGAGAAATGGGTTAAGAACTTTTCAGACAGGATTCTCACTGAAACTCAAAAGAGAGTATTAGCCAAAGGACTCAATTTTGCCATTTCTCCACAACAGTTGCCCATAGTGAACCTCATCACAGCCACAGAATCTGCCATACGGATTAATAAATTATCACAGACAGAAGCAGAGCAAATCAGGATGAAAGTCTCAGCCACGCTCTCCAGTGCCAAAGTCCCTCCATCCAACCTCACAATACAGGAAAAGAAGGCCGTCGCTTCCCTGAGCAAAGACCACAACATCACTGTTTTACCAGCTGATAAGGGAAGATGCACCGTGGTCCTAAACACTACAGATTACCATACAAAGATCACTACTCTCCTCAGTGACAACAATACCTACGAAGCCCTAAAGCGAGACCCCACAAGCAGCTACAAAAAGAAAGTTATAGCTTGCCTTCAAGACTTTGAAAAGGACAAAATTATTGACCGCCTTACATATCACCGCCTTTACCCAGGGGATGCCATACCCTGCATCTATGGACTTCCTAAGATCCACAAGGAAGCTGTCCCACTCAGACCCATAGTCATCATCATCATTTATTTATTTATATAGCACTTTAAAAACACACCTGGTAGACCAAAGTGCTGTACAATACTAATATGCACATAGTAATAAAACCAGACATAGCAATAAAGTTAAAAAACAATAAAAAAATAAAATAAAATAAAATAAAAATGTCAGTTACCCACAGAGTTAAAAGCCAGGGAATAAAAATAGGTTTTTAATAAAGACTTAAAAACTGGCACTTGATGCAGCCTGTCTAATATGGAGAGGAAGGTTATTCCAAAGCATCGGCGCGGCAACAGAGAACGCTCGGTCTCCTCTAAGTTTCAGCCGTGACTTTGGGACCGAAAGCAGCAACTGCTCAGCTGACCGAAGGGAACGAGTGGGGACGTGGGGCTTCAACAAATCAGACAAATAAACAGGTGCCAGACCATTTAGAGATTTAAAAGCCAATAAAAGGACTTTAAAACGGATCCTGAATTCAATTGGAAGCCAGTGTAAAGAGGCCAAAATCGGAGTGATGTGATCAAATTTTCTTCTACCAGTTAAAAATCGTGCCGCAGCATTTTGCACTAATTGCAGGCGTGACAAAGTGCCCTGCCCAACCCCTGTTAAAAGAGAATTACAATAATCTAAACGTGAGGTAATAAAGGCATGAATAACGCTTTCCAAGTCACGCTTGGAAAGAAAGGGCTTAACCTTTGGATAAACGTCTGAGGTGATAAAATGCTGATTTTACCACCCCGTTTACATGGTCATCAAAGGTGAGTGCAGAATCAATTTTAACTCCGAGATTTGTGATCGAACTCTTTAGTTGGGAAGTCAAAGCTGCAAGATCAACATCCAGAGTATGAGAAGAGCGATTTGGGCCAAATAAAATTGCTTCTGTCTTCCGATCATTAAAATTTAAAAAGTTTTTTGCCATCCATGCTTTGACATCAGTAAGGCAGTCAAGCAGAGGTCCAGTTGGGAGACTATCAGAATGACTAAAAGGTAAGTAGAGCTGGCAGTCATCTGCGTATAGATGGAATGGCACTTTATGCTTTCGGAAAATCGCGCCAAGAGGCAAGAGGTACAATGTAAACAATAACGGCCCAAGAATAGATCCCTGTGGAACACCCCAAAGCAGAGGGGCCACAGAGGATGAAGCCGACCCCAACTTAACACAAAAGGTCCCATTTAAAAGATGGGACTTTAACCACAAAAGTGCCGAACCAGTAATTCCCACACAGTGCTGTAAGCGGGAGATCAGCAAATCGTGATCCACAGTGTCAAATGCAGCTGTCATGTCCAACAAGACCAGCACTGCATATTTACCACGGTCTGTCGCTATCAGGATGTCATTCATAACTTTTACGAGGGCTGTCTCCGTGCTGTGGAATGGCTTAAAGCCGGACTGAAAGATTTCTGACAATTTAGAGTCATTCAAGTAGTCCATCAACTGAGTATAAACAATCCTTTCCAGAATCTTACTAAGAAAGGGAAGCTTAGAGATGGGTCTAAAATTTGATATGACTGAACTGTCTAAGCCTGGTTTCTTAAGTAAAGGATGTATGACTGCATGCTTAAATTCCCTAGGTACTTGACCAGACAAAAGACTAGTATTAATAATGTTCAGAATATGTGGTCCGATGATAGGAAATACCTTTTTAAGAAAACGGGGAGGAACAACGTCATTTGGAGAGCCACACGGTTTAGCATTCAACACAAGTTTCTCTAAATCAGATAAAACAATTGGTAGAAAAGCAGAGAACAGACTTGAGCAAGAACCATGCATGGCTGGGTCAGCAATAGGTAGAGTCGGAGGTCTCAAACTAGCAACCTTTTCCACAAAATAATTAAGAAACTTATTGCACATAACCGCAGAAGAGTGCAAAAGAATATAGCCTTCCGGATTAAGTACAGAATTTATAGTGTTATATAGAACACGAGGGTTATGCGAGCTGGCAGCAATAAGTTGAGAAAAATAGGAGTGCTTGGCAGCCTTTACTGCTCTCTGATAGACTTTCCAGCTAGTCTTAAGAGCTTCCATAGAGACGCACAGCCTATCTTTTTTCCACAGTCTTTCACATCTTCTACATTCTTTTCTAGCGGCTCTGGTAAAATCAGTTAGCCAAGGACTAGCCTTTGGCTTGCATTGTCTGAATATAAAAGGAGCGACAGCGTCGAGGACAGATTTACAAGCAGAATCCAAACAAGAAACTAATCCATCTGAGATGGACAACTCAGGAGGATAAGAAATAAATTGGTCAAACAATATGGAAAACCGCTTGGCAGTATCTGAGCCAAAAGCACAATAACATCGAGCAGGTACAGCACGCTTAAGAACAGGATTAAAAAGAACAATATCACATAAAATAGGCATATGGTCAGAGAACACCGCATCCTCGACAAGTACGTTTTGGACAGATAAACCATGTGATAAAACCAAGTCCAGTGTGTGACCACGTTCTTGAGTGGTACCTTTAACAGACTGAATAAAGTTAAAAGAGTTCACTAAGTCCAGAAAGTTCTTAGCCAGGGGCTTCCCCGGGCAGCAGACGTGTATATTAAAATCACCAAGTAAAAGGATCTGGTCATACCGTGATGCACAGTCAGCAAGAAACTCTGAGAACTCGGATAAAAACTCCTTGTTATATTTTGGGGGCCGATAAACAATCGCACACAACAGCGAAGACGAGTGGCCCAGTTCACACAAACAGAGTTCAAAACTGGTGTGGCGTGTTGATGGGGATAGCTGCTTAAAGTCAAGATGTGCCTTAAAAACAA
This sequence comes from Rhamphochromis sp. 'chilingali', assembly GCF_963969265.1. Classification (NCBI taxonomy): domain Eukaryota; kingdom Metazoa; phylum Chordata; class Actinopteri; order Cichliformes; family Cichlidae; genus Rhamphochromis; species Rhamphochromis sp. 'chilingali'. The sequence goes on along the minus strand of NC_137929.1, from coordinate 64,676,886 downwards.
CAGCTAGCCCTCCTCCGCGACCAGAAACTCTCGGAACACTAAAAAAGGCACAGCCAGCCGGCAGTAATTCAGAAAAGGCACTTAACTCACCGGGTGGAATCCAAGTTTCAGTCAAGCAAAGAAAATCCAGTGCATGGGAAGCGAAAAATTCCTTCAAAATGAATGTCTTATTTGCCACTGATCTGGCGTTAATTAATCCCAACCTGAGAGGAATTGGCTCGGGAGCTTCCGAGGCAGCAACAACCAGATTCACAGGTCGGAGGTTTGTTTGGTCCACTCCACGCCAACGCAGATGTCGGAGAGGAGAGGGTTTTGCAGAACCCTTCTCGAGAGATCCCACAACAGGAACCAAGCAGGAGTCCACCGGGTCCAAAGCACGCAACGGCACCAAGAGTCGCGGGCAGGATCGACAAATTGAGCGAAGCTCATGAGGAAAACAAGAGATCCTGAGTCTCAGTTTGACAAGGAGACCTCCACGGTTACCTCGTCTCCTGCGTCGCTTCCGCACATCCAGTGGCAATGGTAAGGAGCGCCAGTGAGGTGGTGTTACTTCAAAATCGGGAGGCAGAAAGCCTTGGTTGTCATTTCCAAACCGAGCTAAAGCTTGGGTAGATAAGCCTATTTCCAATAATGTCTGGCGATCATAAAACAATGCAGGGCTGACATGTTGCACAAAATTGACTAAAAACAATAAAATAAAACAAATAGAAGAGAGCGATAGACGGCATGCCAAACACACAGGCGCCATCTTGGTATGTGTCATCCATGCCATGTCACAGTTAACATGGTGCCTACTAGTCAGTAGCATAAACTCAGCCACTTATAACATTGCTAAACACCTTGCTACCATCCTTGCTCCTCTCGTGGGGAACACCCCACACCACATCAAGAACTCCACCGACTTCACCGACAAGGTCCAGAAACTTACCCTGGATCCAGATGAAACCATGGTGTCCTTTGATGTAGTCTCTCTCTTCACTTGCATATCCACCACGGAGGCCGTGGAGACTGTCAGAAAACGACTACAAGAAGACAGCTCCTTGGAGGACAGGACCAACTTCACACCCGATCAGATCTGCACACTGTTAGACCTCTGCCACACCACTACATATTTCAAGTACAACGAAGGCTTTTACAGACAAAAACATGGCTGTGCCATGGGCTCCCCCGTGTCACCTATTGTAGCCAACCTTTACATGGAGGAAGTGGAAAGAAAGGCTCTTGGCTCTTTCAAAGGAAGAGTACCCAGCCACTGGTACAGATATGTGGATGACACCTGGGTCAAAATCAAGACACAAGAAGTGGAATCCTTCACTGCGCACATCAACGCTGTGGATAAAAACATCAAGTTCACCAGGGAAGACACAAAGGACAACTGTCTGCCTTTCCTGGGCTGCGCTGTGCACATTGAAGAGAACGGCAAACTCAACATCGAAGTTTACCGGAAGCCCACACACACGGACCAATACCTCCTCTTTGACTCCCATCACCCTTTGGAACACAAACTTGGAGTAATCAGGACTAGGGCTGGGCGATATATCGAGTTTTTTAAAAGTATCGATATATTTTCATACGAGATATAAGATGTGACAATATCGTTTATATCGATATAGTCTATGTTACGTTATGATTATACTTGTGGAGCCGCAGGTTTGCCTCTCTTTCGTCCACTTTTGTCTCTACGCAACGTTACTCGGCCTCGCCTCTCCTTCACTGAACACAACTCCGCCTCCCCCATAGTTTCACCTGCAGGCAATGACAAGATGAAAGCGGAAAATCTCCGTTAGCGAGTTACCGTGCGTGGGGCTGGATGGCGTCAACGGGTTAGCGTGCTAACCGCGCTAACGACATGCAGCCAGGAGGGGCTGCACGGCCTAAAATCCTTTCATTTTCTCAAAAATCGACAGTGCGCCTTATGTATGAATTCTGGATGTGCTTACTGACCGCGAACCGAATTTATGTGGTACACAGCGCTCAGCAATCTGTCAAAAAATGTTTTAATATGACTTTGCTAAGCTACGGAGCTGCACCGCTTGATGGATTGTCAGAGGATTACGGCTACCGAGGAGGAGCCTCGCGGAGTGATACGTACTGTGTGTGTATAAGGACCACAAATGGCACCTGTTCAGAGACGTGGTGCAGCTGTGAAATCTGTCTCTTTGTTATTATGCTCAGCGTCTATTAGTTTACATTTTGACTGCACAATTGTGAGCTTTTTGTTATGCACAAAAACAACATTGTTTTCTTTTATTTATGGACCATGATTATTTAATAAATGCTGATAATTTATTTTTGAGTAATTTCTTCATGTACATCTACGCTGTATGTAAATAAAAGTGCCCGAGTGACATCTGGGACACAGTGTGACTAAGAACTCTCTTTTTGTTCTTAACTTATGGCTTTAAAAAAAAAAATCGAGATATATATCTTATATCGCCATCCAGCTAAAAAATATCAAGATATGAATTTTGGGTCATATCGCCCAGCCCTAATCAGGACCCAACACCACCGGGCAGAACGTGTTCCCTCTAAGCCTGAAGGGAAAAAGAAGGAACACACACATGTAAAGGAAGCACTCAAAACGTGCGGCTATCCTAAATGGGCGTTCTTAAAGTCAGCAAAGAGGCACAGAAAAGAAGACCAGACACCAGCGAGGGAGGATAAGAAGGACAGACGCAACAACATTGTCATCCCCTATGTAGCCGGTGTATCAGAGAAACTCAGGAGAGTTTTCTCCAAGCATGACATCCCAGTGTATTTCAGACCCAGCAACACGCTCAGACAGAAACTGGTTCACCCGAAAGACAAAACGCCAAAACACAAACTTAACAATGTGGTGTATGCTGTACAGTGCAGCGAGGAATGCTCAGACCTCTACATTGGAGAGACCAAACAGCCACTTCACAAGCGCATGGCACAACACAGAAGAGCCACCTCCACAGGACAAGACTCAGCAGTCCATCTGCATCTTAAGGATAAAGGACACTCTTTCGAGGATGCCAATGTTCACATTTTGGACAGAGGACAGATGGTTTGAAAGAGTGAAAGAAGCCATCTATGTCCACTGTGAGCGACCATCTTTGAACAGAGGCGGGGGTTTACGACACCAACTCTCTGCCATCTATAATCCAGTTTTGAGATCCCTTCCCAGACGCCTTAACGCCAACTCACATCCTGGGCCATCTGACCTCAGGAATTCGCATGATAAGGTGGGGCCAGGTTTCACAATGAACACACCCGAAACTCTGGCTGATTGGGACCCACGCCCAGTTTCCCACCTTGGCTCAGGCGATTAGAGGATCATCAGGGGGTCCTTTTGTCCCTCTGTGGGGGGTCACTCCCACTAGGTTTATATCTGGGACTCTCCACCATTTGACCTTAGAACTGAAGAAGCTTCTCGGATGAGAGGTGAAACGTCTTCAAGCAACTTAAAGAAGTCCAGACGCTTTTCTTTGCAAGCTCCTTTGACGACACGTATGTGAGAATGCTGTTTGTAGATTACAGCTCAGCATTCAATACCATCGTTCCCTCGAAGCTGGACAGGAAACTGCAGGATCTAGGACTGAGCAGCTCCCTCTGCAGCTGGATCCTTAGCTTCCTGTCTGACAGACGCCAAGTGGTCAGGCTGGGCAGCATCACCTCATCCCCCATCACACTGAACACTGGTGCTCCACAGGGGTGTGTACTGAGCCCTCTCCTGTACTCACTCTACACCTACGACTGCAGAGCCACTAACAACTCGAACATTATTGTGAAGTTTGCGAATGACACTACAGTGGTGGGTCTTATCACCAATGGTGATGAGACGGCCTACAGGGAGGAGGTCAGCGCCCTGACCCACTGGTGTCAAGACAACCATCTCACCCTCAACGTCGCAAAGACAAAGGAGTTGATAGTGGACTTCCGGAGGTGCAGAGAAGTACACACCCCCATCACCATCAACGGCGCTGCTGTGGAGAGAGTGAGCAGCTTCCGGTTCCTTGGTGTACATCTGGCTGAGGATCTTACGTGGTCAGTACACACAAACAAGACAGTGAAGAAGGCGCAGCAGCGCCTCTTCTTTCTCAGGAGACTGAAAAGATTTGGCATGAGCCCCCGCATCCTCAGAACCGTCTATCACTGTACCATTGAGAGCATCCTCACTGGATGCATCACCACCTGGTATGGCAACAGCACCGCTTACAACCGCAAAGCTCTCCAGCGAGTAGTGCGGTGCTCTGAACGGATAATTGGAGGTGAGCTTCCCTCCCTCCAGGACATCTACAGGAAGCGGTGCCTGAGGAAGGAGGGGAGGATCATCAAGGACTCCAGGCACCGCAGCCGTAAACTGTTCAGACTACTTCCCTCAGGAAGGAGGTTCTGCAGCATCCGGTCCCGTACCAGCAGACTGAGAGACAGCTTCTTCCACCAGGCCATCAGACTGCTGAACACGTCATAGACACCTCAGCTTCACTACTGGAACTTCAACATTATGCACTCCGTACTGTACAGTAATGCCACTGTTTTGCACAATATCCAACTACAAACCTCTGTATATTTTATATATTTAACTTTATTGCTTACTCTATTTAATTTGTAAAATATGTATACACACACACACGTAGAAAAACATACTTAGTATACACATCCAGTAATGCATATACTATTATATATTGTACATATATTTATTAGTCTCAGATGTAGCCAGTCTTGTATTTTGCTTGTTTTATATGTTATTGTATTTTTGCACAACTCTGCTGCTTGTGAAGCTCGCACACAAGAATTTCACTCGCATGTACTGTACCAATGTACCTGCACATGTGATGTGACAATAATGTGCTGCTGCTACTACTGCACATTCACCCAGTGTGTGTGTGTGTGTGTGTGTGTGTGTGTGTGTATGTGTGTATATATATATATATATATATATAAGGGGTGCAACGATACACAAAATTCACGGTTCGGTTCTTTGGTGTCACGGTTCGATATTTTGTCGATACAAAAAAATGTTCATGCCTTTTTAATTTGTCATTTATTAAAATTATAAATATATATTTTAACTCAAAAGTACAGTTTTTAAATTTAACCCTAACCCTTGTGCGTGTTTTTTATTTTGACAGCGAATGCGCACCTGCGGACCACTTATGTGCAGCCCTGGTTATTTAGCTCGTCATATTGCAGCCACAGAAATTCTTTTGTCCATGAAACCATAAAGCTGCACTTTCTTTTTGCCTTATAGTCTGATTTGTCATAACTTCTCCGTTTTGTGGTAAGCTTTTCTTTGGCTGTCACTTCTTCAACCTGACCTGTCTTATTTGGCTCAGCAGAACTAAAATATATATCTGTCTGTGAAGGTTCTCAGTCAACCAGGTCATCGTAGTCAAATATAAATCCTGCTGCTTTTACACACGCACTCACATAAGCTCAGCGATTCTCTGCGCGATCAACCTCTCACATGTTTAAGCTTGCTGCGGGAGATTTCACTTGTCATGTTTGCATAGTAAGCTAACGATTAATAAGACGATGTCAGAGGAATTGGTGCACAAATTATCATCACTCACAGATCAGTGCTGTCGCTCTCTATATACAGTTCGCACGATTGCAAAGTGAAAGCAAAAAAACAAGCGCAAATTCAAACGCGATTTCAATATGTCACATATTGACAGTGGCTCACCGATGCCAATGACATAATTACCCAGCTACATTTCTGAAAGAATGCAAAAGCATTGACATATATTTTTCCTTCCTACAATAGCCCGACGGGCAGGGCAGAGATAGATTTTGGTAGCCCGACTGAAAAAATCGCTAGCTCCAGGACGTCGGGCTAGCGATATTGCAAGCCCTGTATCTGATTGAGGAATCACTCATCTTTGGAAAAGAGAGTTTATTACAGAGAAATGTCTCTTTCCAAAACAAAAGCTATACTATCCGCTTCTTCTGGGCTATATTCTCAGCAGCATAAGGAGAATCATGTGCTAACAGCTGTCTAAATGACTCGGCTAAAGTTAGTAGCATGCTTGTTGTTTTTGTCTTTGCACTAGGATGATGTAAATGTGCAGTCATATTCGTTGTGTTCCCACTAGTGCTTTCAGGTTAATCTCGTTGAAATGACCTTAACGCCACAACACGGCAAATCTCCGTTAACGAGCTACCGCCGATCGCCCCGTGCATGGGGCTAGACGGCCAACACGTTAACGAGCTAACTGCGCTAACACACTAGTTCCCACCCATGTAATTGAGCATTGCGTGGCACATCCAACATACTGTTTTACTTTAGTCCATGACTCGCTTACCTTCAGGGTCATACGTCACATGAAAACCAAAATAATTCCAAACGCCAGATCTGAATGAGGGTGGGGGAGGTGCCCTGCGCTCTTCCTTCTGTCTATGCTGTCTGTGTTGAGCGCTCAGTGGATCTGCGCTCGACAGTGCAGCCTAGGCGGAGTAGTCGAACGCAGATTCACTGAGCGCTCCACACAGACAGCATCGTCAGAAGGAAAGTTGATAAAATAAATTACAAATGTTGTATTGTTCGATACATATGCGTACCGAACCGAAAGCACTGTATCGAACGGTTCAATATCGATACGAATATCGTTGCACCCCATATATATATATATATATATATATATATATATATATATATATATATATATATATATAAAGTAAGCCTGCTCGGGAGCAGGCTTACTTTATGTAAACAAGATTAGATTGCGGCCACTCAGGTATGTCCGCTTCATTTATACAAAAGCAACAGCGATATTTCTCCACTGTTTTACCATACATAAATATTATCAATGTAACTAAAGATAATGCAGTATTTGATTCTTTTATTGATTTCATACAGATACATACAGGTCATTTCCTAAAAAAGGGAAATGTACTATTAATCATTCTATGTCATGTATTTGATTATTTCAGATGTAATTCATATTTTAGAGTAGTAATAGTAAATCACTTCGTGTAATCAAGATGAGAGACCACGGCTATAAAAGCGAAGGTGGATTTGAGAAGTCTGTCGCAGCCATGTCCTGTCCGTATACGCGAGCCACCCATTGCGGAAGGTGCAAGATTGATAAGGAGAGTTTCCAGAATTCAGCGTATATTGCGGGATAGACAGGATCCTTTAGCTCAGCGCGACAGTGTGCTCATAGAGAGATATCGATTTTCCCGTGAGGATATTATTTACTTAACCAACTTGTTGACGAGGGGGTGCAGGACCACCACCTGTCTGTTTTTGCTCTGCCCTTTTCTTGGTTGCTGTTATAAACAAACAAATTATTTCAGGGTCTCTTTTCAAGAGGCTAAAAGCAATATAAGTGATAAATATTACCATTCTGTAGAATATTCTTATATTTCACTTTTACCTGTTCCCATGTTCTAGTTGGTCCTGTTGTGGCTCTAATGTGAAAGAGGGTATAACGTAATATCCATCCATCCATCCATCCATTCGCTTCCGCTTGTCCTTTTCAGGGTCGCGGGGGGCGCTGGAGCCTATCCCAGCTGTCATAGGGCGAGAGGCGGGGTACACCCTGGACAGGTCGCCAGTCTGTCGCAGGGCCAACACACAGGGACAGACAACCATTCGCACTCACATTCATTCGCACATTCACACCTAGTGACAATTTGGATTATCCAATTAACCTATCCCCACAAGCTGCATGTCTTTGGACGGTGGGAGGAAGCTGGAGTACCCGGAGAGAACCCACGCAAACACGGGGAGAACATGCAAACTCCACACAGAAAGACCCCGGCCTGATGTTGGAATTGAACTCAGGACCTTCTTGCTGTGCGGCAACAGTGCTAACCACCGTGCCACCGTGCTGCAGAGGGTATAACGTAATATAATATAATAAATTTACCCTACCGCCTACTGGTGTTGGCCAGAGGGGCCGATGGCGCAATATGGCAGCCTGGCTTCTGTCAGTCTGCCCCAGGGCAGCTGTGGCTACTGCAGCTGCCTCCACCAGTGTGTGAATGTGAGAGTGAATGAATAGTGGCATTGTAAAGCGCTTTGGGTGCCTTGAAAAGCGCTATATAAATCCAATCCATTATTATTATTATTAAATTACTTACAAGTTTAATTTGTCAGCAACTTCCTGCCAGCCCTCTCTCCTTGCTTTTGCAGCCTTTTCAGCCTTCCCTTGCGTTTTAATTAAACACTGAAACTCCTGAAATCCCTCAATCAAGAGTTCTTGCTCTGCTGACGAAAAATACTGAGCGCGCTCCTTCGACATTTTCGCCGACCAATCAAAGGGTTGCCGATCAATGTTTCTACTCTCGATGTGTAGCCCCTTTTAAGCCACCCGGCGATCTCACATTACTTCATCCAGCTATACTAATCGTCAACAACAGGTGTGTTCGGAGAACCGGAATAGCAAGCTCAAAGTTAGCGCGATGATTTGATCTTGGGTGTAGTGAGCGAGGTACGAAGAACGGGCCCCTGGTAAGATTTTTTAGGTTGTAAGTATACACTCATGTGCAGTGTTGGGTAAGTTACTTTAAATTAGTAACTTAGTTAGATTACCAGTTACTTCTATCAAAAGTAACTCAGTTACTTCAAGTTACTCATTACTTTCAAAGTAACTAGTTACTAGGGAAAGTAACTTTGGTTTTACTCAGAATTCTCTTGTTAATGTGTTGCTTCTGTAACTGGATACCCAGCAAGATTACCAGTCTTCTAGCTTGCTTACTTGCCACAAGTGCACTGTGCCACCTACCAATAGAAAGGAAAAAATTCTGTGCATTTTTCTATGATAGAAATCCCACGCCTGGACCGTTGTTGACCGCCGCCATGATTCTAGCCTACGTCACAGCGTCATGTTTTTACATCCAACACAAAAACTGCAGTCGTGGTGCTTTCGATTGTATAAAACCAGAAATTCTGCCTTCCGAATACGAAGATGTAGGTAACACCAGACTCCAGAGGAGCTGCATACAGGGCTGGGCTGGGACACTGGGACAGACCCGGGCATTTTGACTAGAGACCGTCATAAAGCCTTTGAATGAAAAGAAACGCTGATGTACACTGTTCTGATGGTATATATGCATAAATAGATATTTTAAATGAGAAAAAGAAAGAAAAGTATTTCTTTGTGCCCCCCTCTCCCTGTTAATGCCCTACCTGGCCCCCTGGCAACACTTTGCTAGACCCGCCCCTGCACAGTTACCAGCTGTCAGCTACATTAAAAAAAAGGATCCTGGTGTTATTTGTCTCTCAGAAACAGTTCATAACTTCCCTTCAACTCATTCATGTCACCTAAAAGGTAAACCTGTTTCTCCATCACCTGTTCAGCTCTGATGATCCAGTAAGGACATCTCCTGGTTTCATCTTCATGTTTCCCTCTCACCAGATAACCAAACCATATCATGACCAGCAGCTTTTTTTGCAGCTGTGGCTCCAGCAAACATCAGCTGATACTAGAAATTAATATTAAATAAATTCTAACAATAGCTGATCAAGCTTAAACATGCTGCTGTTGTTTAGCGCGACCTCCGCTGGTTTCCTCTTTCTGGCGCAAAGTGGGCGATAAACAAACAAGAGAGAAAAGCCAATCAGCTGATCATTGATCAGTTTCATGATTGAAGTAGAAACAGGAGAGGGAGGGTTAACTAATTTAAAGTAACTTACCCAACACTGATGATTACACAGTTTTACAATCATTCCAAAACTCTGTCCTGAAACTTTCCACTATCTTTTTTGTATCAGACATACTGAGACAATATTAGGGATAAATAACCAAGAAAACAGCTCCAGAGAAAATACCAAACTATACCCAATTTACAGTACTATACTTTGAATAGTCTCATCTTTGAGCTTAGAATAAAGGGAAAAACGATCCCTTTACCTGTCGGCTTCCCGTGGCTGTCTATTGCACCGGCTATTGCAGATAATAATACAACCGCTTCTTGCCAGTTTTTGTGTTTCTTTTTATCGCTGTGTAACTGATGTCTCACGGTTAGTATCATGGTTGCTGGGCAACCTGACCAGCGTGACAGAGGCTAGACCGTCCCATTTCATAAGCCTCTTACTTCCGCACTTCTCGTACTAATAGTACGCACCGTACGTAGTACGCGTACTTCAAGTGTGCAGACCCTGAATTGGGACACAGCCATATATATATATATATATATATATATATATATATATATATAAAAATACACACACACATACATCACTGACTTTCAGCTTGTTGTGTTTGTGGATATATGACTGACTTTAATTATTAAACATTCGCACATAAATAAGTGACGTCATATTCAGTACTTTTGACAGTTCACTCTTCGGCCGCTCCATCTTATTAGGGAAATTCCATATACATAAATGTAAATTTCAAAACTCAACCCCATCATTTAATTTGTTTTTGATTGAAATTGAATATTACTTAAACTCTCTTAAATTAACTTCCAATAAAAAAGATTTATTATTGATTGAAATTCATTCAGAAATGTTTAACGAATGAGCTGTCACAACTTTCAAGTACAAAGTTGTTATGAAGTCTGTCACATCCCCCCCCCCCCCCTTTTTTTTCTTTTCCTTTATTTGTCCTTCTTATTTCATTGTACTGTATATTGTTACTCTTATTTGCCTTGTATGTCTACTGTACAAACTGAACTGGAATGACTGACTGTTCGCTTTATAATTTCAATAAAGTTTGGAATAAAAAAAAAAAACTCTTCTGCTCCCTTCTGCCGTATTTTGCGGCAAAATTCTCCACACCCACCGCTGCGCTATGGATTGTGGGATATATGGGACCACGAAGCGTGCACCGGACCACGCTTGATATTTGGGGTAATCGACGGCGCATTTGGAGTATGCATTTGAAGTACTCTTTGAATTGGGACAGCCGTCGTCAAGTGGCGGTGACGTAACCGCACTTAAAATGCGTACTTCAAGCGTGCAGACCCTGAATTGGGACACAACCATAGAGAAGACTTTCTTGCTTGCAAACCTATGTGTAAATATGCCTAAGAATTGCACAACAGCATTTGCGGTGAGGCTGGCTTGACTGTGACTTCGTAAGTGAAGGCTCACTTGACCGCAGTTAGCAACCGCCAGATTATAATGTTGCAAGCAATCACAAACTCTACAGTCTGCCTAACTCCAGTGTATACCAAACAGTCTATTGTTCGCAACAGAGATAAACTCAACATAAACTGAACCCGCATTAAAGTTAGCTCGGTGCTTACCTTTAGATGAGCCCACAAACCGACAGAAACTCCGTGACAAAGCTGGAAGTCTTCTAAACACAGGAAACAGATCAGGGAGCAGAGACCCACGTGGTTCACGCTGATCTCAGCTAGGATCCAGGAGACAAGGGTATGCAGATATCGATCCAAACGTTGGTAGTGGTATATGTTCCTGTAAGTTTACTGCTTTACTCCCGTTTCATTAAAAGCAGCTCTCTCTATGCTCGCCTCATCTACCACGCGCACACACCTTGCTCCGCCCCCTTCCCGGGCTCTGCTATAGTGATGGTCGTTCGCGAACGAAATGGCTCTTAGAGTCGACTCCTTGAAGTGAACGACGCGAGCCGGCTCCTTATCGCGAGCCGTCACGTGTTTGTTTTTTTCTTTCTCTCACCCTCTCTCTCGCACTTTTTTTCCTGCTTCACTCAGCACGCGAGCCTTGTGCTTTACGCTGAGCAGAGGGGGGAGGGGCGGTAGTTACACTGAGTAGCACAGGAACAGAGCGGGAGGGAGAGAGAGAGAGAGAGCCAGGGACAACAACGTCACATTAGAAAGGTATAGTAATCATCCACAACTAATTTCAGTTGCAGATGATAAAGGACTCAGAAAGTTTATTCATGCAGGTCCATATGACAGAGAATATGCATCTTCTTTTTGTTTTCATATTTTAATTTATATTTAATTGTGTTGTGGTTTGCAGTGTTTTGTGTTGTTTCATTTTAAATTTGTTTAAAAAGAAAAAGCTGAAAATTTAAATAGTTAAAAGGTGAAATGTGAATAGTTGATTTTTGTATTATATGATTTCTTTATTACATTTTATGTGGAGTGAATAAATAAAAGTATATTTACGGTGGCCCCTAGAGACAAAGCACGTAAAAACTCCAAAACACGTAAAAACTCCAAAACACGTAAAAACTCAGAAGCACATAAAAACTCAAAACACGTACAAACACAACAGAAGTGCTCCAGGATGCTGGGCGCAGTGTTGAGCTTTTGTTACCTAGTGGCTACACAAGCCAGCAAGTACCAACGACCGGATTTGGTGTGTGGTAGTAACAGGTAAATGAACTTTTTTTTAAATTATTTGACTATATACGAGTGCCTGTGTATAAATACACAAACAATACACACATGCTTTCAATTGTGTAATTTAAGTGATCTAGTAGCTCTGCTTTGGAAGTTCAGTTCATGCTAGAAATGTGTTTTGTAGTTTGTACGTGTTTTGTCTCTAGGGGCCACCGTATATATTTATATATAAACATATAAATAAAACCACTTTTTTTTACATTAGTAATTCCTTTTGTGCATAATTTCATATTATTGTTAATAATAAATAAATTAAAGCAATAAAACAACCCGAAGAGCCGGTCGGAGCCAAAAGAGCCGGCTCTTTTTAGTGAGCCGAACCGAAAGAGCCGGATCTCTAATTGACTGAGCTTATAAAATGGTCTTAGCTGTACCTGTAATAAAAAGGTTAATGTAAAGTCAGCAGGTTTTAATAAACATCTTAATGCAGTATCAATACTATAGATTATATCATTAATGATGCTGAATATATTGTAGCCATAAAATTATTTCTTTAATTCCACATTCCCTCTCTTGACGTCTCCCTCAGAGACGTCACCACACCGTTTGTTGTGTCACTCCTCGGCCCACTCAGTTACTTCCAGCTCCATCAATGGCATCATGGCCATTGGGGCCACTGCCCTCGTGATCGCCTTTTCCAACAATCCTCCAGCACAAGGAATGAGACAACAACCACAAGTCACCAATATCCTTAGAAATGATGCAGCAGACAGCATTACACACATCACCAACCCTTTCCACTCTCCGAACACAGAGGTCATCCAGCTCTCCAGCGGGTTGTCAATTCGTGAGTGTTCATGCATGGTTTATGACAGAGTTTTCAGCCCTTCCAGAGCTCGAGTTACTGAGCCATCTGGAGCAGTGTTGTTGGGGATGAAGGTACAGCATAAGTCACCAAACATGGCGCAAATGCCCCCTTTTTCCGCCAACAACATGTCAAGGGTAGGGATGGGTATCAAAACCCGGTTCTTGTTGAGAACCGGTTCTCACAGTTTCAATTCCTTGGAATTGTTTGGCATTTTTGCAAACGATTCCCTTATCGATTCCAGTCGCCCCGAATGACGTCACCACGTTGCGGAGTATCATTTACCTGGCAGGAAACATGGCGCGTAAGCGGCTCAAACACTCAAAAGTTTGGTTATACTTTACGAGAACAGATGACAACAGGGCATCTTGCAATACTTGCAAAGTAGATATTTCATTTAAGGGAGGAAACACTACGAATATGCAAAAGCATTTGCTCACAAAACACACGATGACCTTAAATGAATGTCGTGTTTTTAATTCTGCTCCGGACTCGTGAATCTCAACCCAGCAGCAGCGGTAACGTTTGCACGTCCTCTCCCGTTAATGCGGCAGGTAAATAATCAACTAACAGTGCATATTATGTTAGCGCGATCTGCCTTATTACAAAACCTGCCATTACTGTGCATTTAGGTGACCATGATGAGAGAGACAGACAGAGTCTGGCTGGCTCAGATGCTGGCAGTTCTCGCTGCAGTCTACCGGTAGCGTCTCCTTTCAGGCCAGGACAGATGAATGTCACCGAGCAGTGACTAAGTTTGTGGTAAAAGGCTTGCACCCATTTGCCACAGCAGATGCCCCGATTTTTGGTAAGTGAATGTGTTTAATTGTGGGCAGGGACATTACTGGATATTCTTGTGTAATTGCTACAGAATAATTTATGTTATACTGTCATGGTTGGCTGTGTGGCAGGTGGGCAAGCAGGAGTGGTGGATCCAAAATGCAGGACTCAGACACAGAAGTTCAACTTAAAGCGCAGCTTTATTGCTGTAAAACCTCTTACTAACTAAACTCACCAAAAGACAAACAAAAACGCTGGTGGACTAAAACACTGAAGCAGAAATACTGAACTGAAACTAGAGCTGGAAACAAAAACACTGGTAACACGGAGGCAAAACACACACAGCTTGTTGAGGGTACGACGCAACACCGACTCAAAGAAACACAGGGACTAAATACACTGGGAAGTAACGAGGAGAATGAGACACAGAAGGAGAGCACAGCTGGGGGAAATTAGAACTGACGAGACAAGCAAAGCAGGACACATTCACATAAGACACGGACCTTCAAAGTAAAACAGGAAGGATCACACAGAGACGCGAACTTGACACAGTGGAGACAGCAACTAAGAAACACAGCGACATAAACCATAAGGCAGAGGACTCTAAGAACCGAGAGACACAGCGGGGAACCCAAACATGCAGACACAGACTTACACAGAACAGAGGGGACACAGAGAAACATGAAGGGCAAGGGATCGAAACTAGAAACCATAGAAACTCACACCAAGTACAATAATACAAAAATCACAAAGAACTAAAACGCTGGGTCAGGAGACCCAGGACCCTGACGTATACTTTGTTATGGCTACAGATGAATATTTATTTTATTGTTTTACATTTACTTTTTTTTTTTCCCAGGGGACCCTGTGACACCCCATTGAAGAGCCGTAGGCTGTGGTTCTCTTAAGATCACACTGTTGGGTTTGTAAGGCCATGTTACTCCTAAATTTCTATCTTGTTCAAAAAGAAGACATAAAACAAAGTTCTAAGCTAATCGACCTTAGTGTTCTCCTTTTTTAAAAAGAATCGATAAGAGAATTGATAAAGAATCAAATCGTTAAACAGAATCGAAAATGGAATTGGAATCGTGAAAATTTTATCAATACCCATCCCTAGTCAAGGGCCATTCGATTTTGCACTCCCATCAGCGAGGTCGTACCCAATTGTTCCGCAAACACCTCCATGTCGTCTCTGGTTAGGTTAGAGAGTCTCAGCAAATTATAGTGGACATAATTTATACAATCAACATTCTTATTTGGAGTTACCCATAGGAATATCCCTCTCTTTTTTTGTGTTTCTTTTTATCGCTGTGTAACTCAGTTCAATTGAAAGCCTGTGTGCGCTAGTACCTCTTGCCACAAGTTCACAGAATCCTTTGCGGTTTTACCCCTGAATGACGTCACATTTTGGTGGGCCAGTCTCTAGTCAAAATGCCCGGGCCGATTTTTTGTCCCAGTCCAGCCCTGGTTTTGATTTGACGTATGCATGTATTGTATCTGATGACACATGAGGGGGCGTTAACCCTGATGAATCAAAAGCAATCTGAAGTGTCTTTTTGGGTGGAGATCTACAGCTGATGTTTTGCAGTGTACATCTCACCACACTGCGTGTGGTCATTAAATCAGTTGTTTGACCAAGCTCTTCTGGACCATGGTTGTTTTTACTCTCCTCCTCAATCTTGAACCCTTAACAGCGGTCTGCAACATATAAACAAGGTAACGCACAGCCATAACCAATATTATTTGATATAGCAAACCTAAGCCTGTAAGAAGCATTTTTATCAGTTTCCCTTCATCATGTGGTTGGTTTTTCCTCCACCAGGCTGTCGTCTGCTGTGGCGCACTGCGTCTAGTGGAACCAGGTGTCGTCTTTTCCTTTCAGTTGGACTGCTCCCCACAGACCTCCTTCTCTCCGGGCTCCTCGGCTCTGCCACACCCCTTTTTCCTCTGGGGCTGCTTCTTCTTGAGCCTGTCTGGCTTCTTCCAACACATTGGTGCTTGGTTCAAGTTCAAGTTCAAATTTTATTCGCCACATGCAGGTTGCCCTGCAGTGAAATGAACCCGCCCCCTGACCTTACACATACAACACAGACATCACATGGGGATACAAGTCAGAGAACGGTTGCATTACAGAAAACCACTGAAATGTACACTACAATGGGAAAAGTACAAGAGGAAAAAAAGAGACCCCTACTCATGCTGGGCTACAGGAGGACAGCATGAGAACAGGAAACAAAAAAACTCCTCTGCACAGAAAGCATATAAATGTCCACAGTACAACATTATAGAGCACGTGACCAGCAACAGGGTTGGGTAGGGGATAAGGAGTAATTCCAGGCAACACAGCAGCCATCCTGCCACTGCGCCGACTCTCCAGCGCGGGCCCAGACCCGCCGTGTTCCCAGAAGGCAACAAGCATCGAAGGCATTGGAAGGGGAGGGGGGATGAGTGAGTGCTCATTAGTGTAAGTGTATGTGTGTGCGTGTCCATAGTTCAGCTGAGACAGCGTCCTTCGCCCTATCAGGCTAAGTAAACAGTCTGCTAGCCAACCCAGGTGGTCTTGCATGGGATGGAAAGAATAGTCATCACACAGTCGTTATCAGGGAGTTTTTGTTCGGCTCCAGCCTTGGGCCTGTGCAGCTGGCGCCGTGGTGTCCGCATGTTGATGTTGTTGATTCTTCTTTTATGCGAGCAGCTCAGGAGAATTTCAAAGCTGTTCTTTAACACTCCGACACTGGTCTCTCAATCTCCCGTTGGAGAACCGCGAGCCTCCCCATGATGGTATCAAACTTCTGTTCCGTGGTGTTGTCATTCTTTTGATTCTGAGACCCCACAACTGCAGTGATCCGTTCTGCGATGTGATCCAACTTTCGCTCAAGGGTTTCATTTTGAGCAGGCCCCTCTCTGATGTATCCCATCATACGCTCAATGGTGTTAGTTTGAGTCTTCACGGCAGCTGTAAGCGTCTCCAAGGTGTTAACCATGCTGCGTTCGTTGTGAGAGGTCGTGCCTCGTCCCATCGCTTTGATTCCAGCGGGCAGCCTTGGGGGGGTTTGAACAGCCGGTTCTGCTCTTAATTCTCCGATAAGCCTGGGCCAAGCCAGCTCTGATCAGCAAGAACCCTGTTATCATGGTTCCGAATAGGTAGATATGTTCAGCGTCCTCGATCGACAGTCCCGCCAGGCACACGATCTTCCAGTTCTGCCACCCGTCCATCGTGTATCCGGCAGGGAAAGTCCCTCCAGGGCACTCGGGCTCTCCCGAACCCAGACTTCTCGTTGAGAAAAGGGTGTCAATAGCATTCAGAGACCAGTTGATCAAATCCATAATTCTCTTTTGGGTTTTAGAGAACGACAGTGAGAGACTGTTCGAGGGAAAGTAATACACACGAGACAAGACAAGGACACAAGAGGCTAAGCAGGGAAGATAAGGGGAAGGAGGAGAGGAGAAAAGTGCGACCGCCTTCGCCAAGAGCCAAACGAGAAAGGTTCCTCTTCAGCAGTTACCTGACCAATTTGCCTGCGTCCTTTGTAACCTGCTGCTTGTTTTGCGGCTTCATCCGCTTTCCTATTTCCCTTTGCCACCATTGTGATTTCTTGCGAGTGTCCTTTGCATTTTATGATACTTACCTCGTCTGGGTCGTCCAGAGCCTTTTCCAGTTCCTCCATTTCTTTCTTATGGCAAATGGGAGTATTTGTTGCCGTTCTGAAGCCTGCCCTCTTCCATTGAGCAAGCTCCATGTGAGCTGCCCCAAAAGCATAAGCTGAGTCAGTATAAATGTTCACTCTCATATTCTTGGCCAATCTCAAAGCTCTAATCGGGGCTATTGCTTCTGCTCTCTGGGCTGACTGCTGCCCCTCAACTCTTCCTGCCTCTTTAACCTCATATTGCTTTCCCTTTCTGCAAACCACAGCATAGCCTGCTTTCAGTCCTTCTTCATCATGATGGCAGCAGCCGTCTGTGAACCAGTCCTCAGCTCCAGGAATAGGTTCTGCTTTTAAGTCTTCTGTCACTTTTTCTTCAGCTTCTGCTTTTTCTGTCATGTGGTTCCCCTGACCCCATTAAATCTGCCATATTGATCCCCTCATGTGTAAATGTCAGATTTGGAACTTTACTCAATCTCTGTTGTGTTAGTGGTGTCATGGTGAATGCTTGTGAGTTGACATATGCCACTACACTGTACTTTTAGTGGATGTTCTCTCACTACGTGTGCTGTTTTCTGAATTATTTTAGCTACCCCAGCTGCGTGTTGTGTGCATTTAGGATGCCTTGCTTCTGTTGAGTTCAGTCTTATGCTGACATACACAAGCACATCTCTGCCGCCCCCTTTTTCTGAAACAACACACCGTTCACGATTCCGTGTGTTTCAGAAACATCCAGGTAGAATGGTTCATCATAATTTGGTGTTGCCAGGTCTGTGGCTCTTGACAAATCTTGTTTCAGTGAAATGAACGCTGTTTCTGTGGCAGGCGTCCAAGGCAATTAAACACACAAGTTATTTATTTATTTATTTATTTATTTATTTATTTAGGACAGTGCATGTTAATGAACATAAATGTAAAAAAAAAATTACATGAATGTAAACATACCAGATTATAGCCAAGGGCTAATTTCCATTTCCAAGTTACAACAGAGAAAGATTTCAAGTTTTAGATAAAGAAGCAAAAATACAATTTAATGTTGTAACTTTGATGTTCACCTTCATTCTAACCTCATAAGAGGAAAAGGAAGAGAAAATATATCACATTTTACATTAACACCATCCACCCTCATGGTTTACATATGGCCACTAGAGGGAAATGTTGTGCTTTAAACACTAACATGGATACAAATAGATCATCAGTGTTCTCTCATTTCTCTCACTGTGACCCAAAAATCAGGGTCAGTAGGCCATGTTGTTGTACATCTTGTAGGATGTATTAGAAAAACATGTGCAGGACAGAGGAGAGAGGAGGCTGCACATGTGATCCTTTCACACAGGTACAGCATACAACCATGGAGGGAGAAAGGAGGGAGGAAGACTCTTTAAACAGCGTGTCAAACTGTCTGTCTTTCAAAGTCTGTCACTAAAAATCAAACGTGAAGAACACTGTAAACACAGCCGTAGCTGTAGCGCTTAAATCCTCGTTTCCTTGATTCCTCTCTTGACTCCTCTTCTTACATCTCCAGTTAATGGTTCCCAAACTTTTTCTTTGCTCTGCCCCCCCCTCCTTTGTTTTACAAGAAAAAATGCCTCTCTGTGTAAAATGGGTTCAAAAACATAAACAACTGTGGGATACTGTTTGTCTTTGATTTGAACCGGGGGAACAAATTATGGCAGGATCAGCCTGATATTATTTGTATCCCGCTGTAACTTTACTGTATAAAGAGCTAACATCTCCAAAATGTCAGGAGTAGTTAGTCATTACAACAAGTGTTTGTGAACTAAAAATGAAGAATGTGGGATACTGTTTGTCCGTGATTTGGAGAGCCCAGCGTGTGATAGGGGAAACCTATCTTGGCACTTGTGCAGGTGAAGCCAAAGGGAAGATATGCTTCACCATATTTTCTAGTCTTTGGCTTGGAAGGAAGTTGGTTTGGAAACATATTCAGCTATGCTTCATTTCCTGCTTTGCGTTTCTGTGGGTGCACCGTGCTAGCAGTGTCCAAGTGTTTTGGGGTTTTTTTTTTCCCTTTTCATACCACGCCCCCCGCAATGGCTCTGGAAACAGGAAGTAGGACGAGGGGCTGCCGGCCCAATCAGATCCCAATTTGTAGCTGGCCTCATTCTCTCTTCCACCAATGGTCAGCCTCCACCTGGAAACTTACATAACACAGACATCACAGAGTACAAGCAATGCCCCCGCATGGTGTGGCGAGTAACAGCACCACACGGCAACAATGACCTGGGTCATAACACATGATGTAGCTGGAAGATCTGACAAACTAGATTTATTAAAAGATGCAAATTATGCAACGTTCACTGTTGACATTCAGCAGGGATGTGATACTGAAGTCTAAAGTGGCCGTTTGATCTGTTGATCAGTAAGACACTCAAATCTCAAGACAAAACCTTTGAGTAAAAATGAAATAGACATACAGTACTGTAGGCCTGCTATCTGTGCTCATTACATCTGTTTCTGCATGACTTTAAAACACTGACAATACCCAGAACTCTGAACAGCAGCAGCAGACTCAAAGCTGTAAAAAGCTCTGAGACATTTCAACCTGCTGCAGTTCAACAGGATGCTAGATAAAATCCAGATTCTGTAGTTAATATTTTCTGCAGATCAGAAAAACAATAACAAGAGCAACAAGAAGCAGAGCAGAAACTGACAGACCAACAATAATTCCAACAGATCCACCCACTCCGTCATCTTCCTTTCTTCCATCTTGTCTTCATCCTTCTCTTGCCCTTCTGTCTGACCTGCAGGTGAGAAACAGGTGTGAGGTGTCAGCTGTCAGGTACAACAGTGATGAGTGAAGAACAGAACAGAATCCATTTCCTCTTCAAACTGCTGTCAGACATTATCTACTGCACTCTGATCACATCACTCAGACCAGCTGCTTTCTACAAAGTCTCATCAACAACATCTTTAGAAACAAACATCAACAACCAGGAAGCAGCTTCACCTCTGATCACACACACACTCAACTCTACTCACTCACCTGGAGGAACAACCAGGTAGATGATGCTTAACTCCAATGAGTGTGCTCCATCCATGAAGACACCACACTCGTATGTTCCAGCATCATTAGCCGTCACATCCTTCAGAGTCAAAGACACGTCTCCATCCTTCATCTGTCTGTCTTGCAGATCCACCCGGTTCTTAAAAGATGGATGCTGGTTGGCTGGATAAAAGTGACTATCCTGATAATAAAGCACATATTCTGACTTCATTTCAGCTCTACTCCACTCTACAACTCTGGTCTTGTTGTGTGGAGCTCGATATGTCAGAGTGACGTTCTGTCAAGACTCAGCTGTTATGTTTTTCTGCTCTGAAAGAGGAAACCACACAGAGCAGAGAGGTTAAAGGTCAAAGTACAATTATGATCAGAATGATTGACTTTAAATATTTTGTTTATTTCCTTTGACATTTGAGTTTTTAGTCATGTTGGATTTAATGAACCTCTGAACATCCAGCAGGTCACCAGTGACCCACTGAGGGGGAATTTTAGCCTCATGCTAAACATGCAAAGTGTCAGAAACTACAAGATGTTAGCTTCCACAGAACAACAACATGTGCTGATAATAAGTGAACATAATGTGTGAGAGAAAGCAGCCTCTCATTATGCTGCTTAGAAATATGGTGTCTAAGCAGATTCTTACTCTGGATGGCATTACCTTGGCCTCCAGTAACGCTGTGAGGAACCTTGGAGTCATTTTTGACCAGGATATGTCCTTCAACGCACATATTAAACAAATATGTAAGATTGCTTTGTTCTATTTGTGCAACATCTCTAAAATTAGAATGTCTCTTGCTGACGCTGAAAAACTAGTTCATGCATTCATTACTTCCAGGCTGGACGACTGTAATCCATTATTATCAGGATGTCCAAAAAACTCCCTGAAAAGTCTTCAGCTAAACAGAAGTGAAAAAGGTGCAGGATGTAGGGTACTAATGTATTTATTCTCACTCTTTTCTATTCTTACTCTATCTCTATTCAAGTACAATGCCTTTATACTTGTATTTAGTTTATCTATTCTGTATTCTGTAAAGTTGTATATATGTATAATTTAATTTTTAATTTTTCAATTTTAGTTTTACAGTTTGCACTTTTGATCCAGGAGGACAATATTTTATCCCACTGCATACTTGAGTATATATTGACAATAAAACTCAGCTTGACTTGACCACACCAACCTCAAAACATTTGTCTTTATTTAAGCCAAAAACATGAAGCACACACTTATTTTTACATTACATAACACAACTTTGACATATTTGTGGAAAAACTCTAAAGTAGGAAAATGGGTTATAAATGTTTTTTTTTGTTTTATTTATTTATAAGCAAAAGGAATTCAGTCATTGTCTTTTGTTTAATTTTCATTATGAACTGTACAAATTGCTGAACAGGATAAAAGTTCCTCTTTACATTGAAATTGGGGGAAGGGAGGGAAATGGAAACAGATGGGGAACACAAGCAGTAGACTAGACAGAGGGAAGCAAAACTGAACCCGCTGAGCACAGGGTGCAAAATAAAACAGGAAACACACTGAGCCGCAGACTAAGACACACAGCTTGACACTGGGTTCGTTGAAGAAACAGACATGGATTCACATGACATAGAGGGGAGAAGAGGAATGAAACACAAGGAGGGGAAGCATGGTAACAAAAGAGGGAGACAGAAAGATAGGACACGACTAAGAGCTGAAGGGCAAAAAAGACACACAGATAGAGAGGGAGCGAAGGACACATAGATGAAGACAAAGGCACAAAGGTAACCTAATAAACAAAAGCACATAAACTAGAAATTAGCAAACATACTAAGCAATGTAAAATGCAATACTAAATTGTATAAAACTAAATCATTAAATCATGTGAGCCAAAGAGCCAGAACCATATGAACAACATTTGAATTTGACCACAGAATGGTTCAGTTCATACTAAATCAGCCTTTGAGCTCATTCCTGAAAACTAGAAACATAAACACTGATGCGTCTCTGTGGAAATGTTTCTGTGTTGATTCTAGCTCTGTTTTGATTTCTGACTTGTGGTTTGCGAGGATAAAGGTCCATGACACTGGTTTTATCAACTTGTAAAACAAAATTGAAATCTAAAATGTACATTTTCACAACTAACTGGTTGAAGTCACTGGTTCTCATGTAATGATGTCCAGCTTGTCCCTCCTGCTCTTATTCTCCTCGTTTGTAGTCGGATATTTGGCTCTCCAGGTTGCCTTTCTCACCTTCTCCCCAAAAGTCTTACTGAGGAAAAAGTAAACAAGAGGGTCAAGGCAGACGTTGAAAACTGACACCATGGTGGTCACCTCCTTCAGGTAGAACAATACTGGACCTACTGAGTCATCGCTCCACAGAAACGTAAAGGGAAGACGAACCAGGTAAAATGGGACAAAGCAAACACAGAAGATGCTGACCAGCACCAACATGTTTCTGCGAGACTTCACCAGCTTCTCAGAGCCAGAGGAGGCCAGCTGCCTCTGCTGTGCCTCCAGCAACCTGCGGGAGATGCTGTAGTAGAAGAAGACCATGGATATGAAGACTAAGAGGAAGATGAAGGCAGAGAAGGTGTTGATAATTCTGAACAACAGGCTGACTGATGGACTAAACAGGTGAACGCAGCGGCTAGGATTAAAGGTCAGAGGTTTCTGGGAACTGAAAAAAATTATGATATATACAATTGTTGGAGCCAGGAGAAAAACCCAGGTGATGACAGAGATGATTCGTGCAGTCTGCAGTGTCTGCAGCATGTGAGTTCCTGAAGGATGGATGATCCTTAGATACCTGGAGAGAGACGAGAAATAGGCAGAATACAACTTCACTAAAGGTGCCTAATCTGAAGAAGTCAGTTAAGTCAAAAGGATACATTCATGCTTTTGTCAGGAGCACAGGGTAGTGGTTAACCACTTAATCTAGTTTTTACATTATCGGTAACTACAGCCTTAAATAATAAAGGTTCCTTACCTGTTGGCAGCGATGTACCCCATGAATAATATACTGGCACACATGTTGATGAAGAAGGCAGAAGCTCCAAAGCTGCAGTAAAGCCTACGAATGATGGGAGAGCTGCTGGCATAGTAGGTAATGCGGAGTGGCAGACAGAGGCAGAGCAGGAAGTCAGCAGCTGTCAGGTTCTTCAAGTAGACCATCAAGCTGTTGGATACCTCAGGCCAATCTCGACAAAGATAGACCTTCAATGTAAAGCCATTGAGGAGTAAACCCACCTGAAAATAGACAGAGTGGAAGGAAAAGAAAAGGATTGGTGCATACACCGGCACATAAACCAATTTCTAACAGAGCACAATTGGATAATTTGAAACTTACGAGGAACACCAGACTGTAGACCACCATAAAGTAAGGGTTCATGGATGTATCGTCATCGTCATAGGTCTGGTTCAAAGATGAAGTCAAATTTTTTTGGACAACCATGGTTCTTGTGCTGAAAAATAAATCCACTTTACTCAGTTAAACTGTGTAAAAATCCTAGGTTCATCTTTGAAATGATTCACCTCCACGGTCTCTTGGTTTGTTGTGTTAAACCAATGTTGGACCAATTTTAAATATTGTGCTACATGTTATGTACACTCTGTAGTTGTAGAAGGAAGCATTCATGTATCCTTAGGCAAGACACTTCACCTCCCGCCTACTGGTGTTGGCCAGAGGGGCCGATGGCGCGATATGGCAGCCTCGCCTCTGTCAGTCTGCCCCAGGGCAGCTGTTACTACAACTGTAGCTTGCCTCCACCAGTGTGTGAATGAATAGTGGCACTACAAGCTCCCTTGACACCACCTGCAGCTGTACCTCTGGGCCTGTGGGGTCTGACTGTTCTCACTGTGGAGCAGCATTAAGAAAGGATTTCCTCAGCAGGTTTCAGCAGCTCTGATTTCTCACAGTATGCGTAAGTTTTAACCAGACCTGTGTTGAGAAATGACAGCGTCACTCACCAGTTCAGTGGAAAAAGCCAAAGGAAGTAGCTGGTGTGGTGCAACATATGCAACATAGAAACATGCAAAAACCTGCGAGACATAAAACTGTTTTTAAAGGACGAGCTGACACACAGAAAATCACAGGCTTCAGCAAAGCTCTGATTCTAGAGTCTAATACTTAAAATAAACCTTTGAATTGTTCAGCTGCTTTCTAATGTAGAATGTAAACATGGACTTATTTAAACAGTTTACTGTCCTCTTTTTGTCTCTTTCTCTTTCTAACTTGTGTCTCAGTCCTTTGCTGTGAGCTTACAGAGCTGACAGCCCCTGTTATGTGATTTCCTTCTGATGTTTTTGTTCTGTTTGTGAGACTAACAAATAAAAGGCATCTTCTTTTCTCCACTTGTCCATTGAGTGTCTCAGCTTCACATTTGAGCATTTGGCACCAGGACACCCTAACCCTTTGTCAATTACAACTTTATGATAGTATCATTAGATCTGCATCTTGGATACAGGCAGAAGACAGCTGTGGTTCTGATGCAGATTTCAGTGCTAAAAGTCATCTTTTAAGCTGTTGATCTTTAGGCCCAAAGAATCCCTGATGCAGGAAGTTGATTTTGGCTCTCTGATTGAAAAGTCCTAATCTCTGATCTTGTGAGTCTTACCCAGTAGATCATGTAGGGTTCAGCTGGAGCTGATGTGGGTGAGGGGACTCGCCCACTACTATCTCAGTATGGTCCAGGTAACCTGCTAAGCCTGCAGGTCGAATCCTATCAGTCCCACCTGATGACGGAAGTGCGCTCCTATTGATTCTGTTATTTCTGGGATGATTTTAATAGCCTGGACAGCAGACTCCAAGGAAAAAAAATTGTAATCAAATTTAAAGAATAACACTCAGACTTTTTTCTTTACAATTTGGAAAAAAGGTTAAAAGGCCAAAGTCCACAATTTAGAATTTAATTGCAGGAAATTTTAATTTTCCAAAGCAAAATCAAAATCAAATGATAAAAATCACAAAACAATAAGAAAATCACTTAAACCATACTTATCTAATTTTACTACTCTGAGTTAATGCTGATCTTGTTCTTATCTGTAGTGAGGAGAGGCTGGAGGAGGGATGAGCAGTGTCAGATCTGAAGGTGCTCTTATTCTTATTGTTCTGTGTAGATGATAATCACCCAACAAGAAAGCAGCTGGGCATCCAGTGGAAGTATGCTGTAGATCAAAATCCTTCTGAATTAGCCATCAAACACCTTAAAACTCAGGAGATGATTTTGGAATTTTTGGCTTATCAATTCACAGGTTGACTGCTGTTAGCGTCTCTGCTGGAACTTTTAACTGTGAACCTCTTAGATCCAGTATTCAGAATTGGTCATCTTGCAGAAGATAAAAGGGAAGACCCCATCTTCTCCTCACTTTTATACTGACCCCACCCCCACATTCATTTAGGTTGTTGACATTTAATCATCCAAAGCCAGCCGCCCGCCTCTCTCTCTCTCTCTATCATCATATATAAACATTGAATCACACATGGAGAGATAGATCGATATAGATATAGATATATCTATATCGATAGATCTATCTATATATATAATTCATGTTACAATCAGTTTATGTGATTCTACTTCAATTAGATTTGGGGAGAGGGGTTCACATGAAGATTCATTTTAACATTAATCCCTTATCAATTCAATTACAGAGATAGAAATGCTTGGAACACCTGCATATTTCTGGAGCTAAAAAAATAAGTCTGGATTGATATTTCCTCTTAAATCAGCACTGTCAGTGACTGATTGTAACATCCTGAAGCAACAATTATTCTTTCATTAAACTTTATTAAAACACATCTGGCTCACTGCAGATTTCCTGTCGAGGTCATTACATTTTGATGATCTTGATTTCATGTTGGTTGAAGCTGTACAGCTCAAGAAAACAGCTAAGAGTTTAACAGAAGGAAGATTTAAAACAGAAAGCAGTGAAATATTAACCTGTATGTGTCACCACCACCATTGAACATCATCCTCATCTTTTAGTGCAGCTTCTTCAGTTATGCTGAAGAAGCATTTACCCAGAAAACAACACGAACCCTGAGGACGCGTTCCCAGTGGTTACCACCTCATCAGCTGTTATTTGGTTCATTGTAGCTCAAGCTACACACACACACACACGGAATCTACCTGTAGTCACGTGTCTCGGTTACTCTTCTCTTAAATGTTCCTCTCTAACAGAAGCTGTAATGTCTCCAGTCAAAGTCTTGTCAGAGTGTGGAAACCTGCTCTGCTCACCCTCAGTCGGTTTCTTTCAGTGTTTATTAAAACGCTCAGAACATCATCTTACATAAATGTGTCCATTCCTCTGACCTGTGACTGCGGCTGCTGAGCAGATATTGGAATGATGCTCATAACGTTATTGGTTATTGCTCCATGCTGATATTTCTGCATTTAGTCAGCAGCAACATGAATACTGACTCAGCAACATAAACATCAGCACACTGACCAAAGTGTTGTTCTCTTTGCAGCCTTAAAGATAAAAGTCAAGAGGAAACTGAAATAAAAAAGTCATTATTTCTCCATCAGTTATGATACATGAAGCTTCAGTGAAAGCTTGAGTAACAACTCTGATAGACGTCACCTTCATCTCTCCAGACTCCGCCCTGTTCTCTCAGGAGTACCTGATAGTTTTGTTTCTGCCACCTGCATGAGCCAGTATGGTCGTGTCCAAATTCATGGGCTGCATCCTCCTGAGGACCCGGCCTTCGCGGTCTACGTGGGCCGGGTCCTCAGAAGGTCGGGTAGGCCGGAAGTAAACGGCCGTGAAATTGGACAGTCTAGCCTTCTGATTAGCGTCACCGCTGTCTCGGTGGAGTTTAATAAACTCAGCCGTCTGCTCCTTGCTGTCTAAAATATAACAGGACACTGGCATAAATTCTCAACCGTCTCTCACTTCTGTTTAATCAGTTTTTTGTTTGACGTTTATTCAGCTGTGCGAAAATCCCGGAGGAACCCACCCGGGGGATTAATAAAGTTTTATTTTATCTAATCTAATAACTTTAATCTCAGCCAAACCGATTTACTCACGAACAAATAAAACACTGAAAAAAGCCCAACAATAACATTTTTAGGTTGTCTAAGTGACTTATCTATTACGTTTAACCCGAGCAGCGAAACTCCGCGGTGATCTGAAAATGATGTGCCGGGAGTTGGGCCGTTCTCGGCGGCTTCAGTGACCCTCGAGCTCCCGACTAGCTATCGAGCTGGTGGGTAGCAGATGCTCCGAAAACGTCGAAGCACTTTTGCAAATATGCGTTATCTTGATAAACCGAGCAGATATTTAATGTTTACACAGCTACTTTCTCGCCTGAAAATGTTAAAAGTTTATTTTGTGACCCAGAAAGAATAATCAGAGTAATAATAAAACTTAGTAGCGGCCGCCATTGTTGGAAACTGGAGTTTGGCTGGGCCGCGCTATGAATTCTGGGATATGGTGGACCACACAGGACACACCCGACCCATCCTTCAAATTCGGGGAAAAGGAGGATGCATTTGTCGGCTGCATTCGGAGGAGTCTACGAATTTGGACAGCCTTCGGCGCGTCGCTGTGACGGAATCGGTCTACAAATGCGGCCTCAGGAGGATGCAGCCCATGAATTTGGACACGACCTATGACTGTGGAACACTGCATAAAAGAAACAGGAAGGATTCAAAAAGAAAACCTTTATTTAGAGAGGATATCTTAATCCAGGTGCAAATACAAAGCATAAAAGCTCACCTTTAAAGACTCTGTATAGACCTAAATTAAACAAATCAGAAGAGGGAACATGAAGAAAAGAACACAAGAAAATAATCAGCAATAAAAGACTTAAAAGTAAATCCCTAAACAACAAAATAAAATCAAAAACGGTTAAAGCAGCAAAAACGATTAGAACAATAAGCTTCAACTAAGAAAAGGAGTAAAATGAAATCAGTTAAGATCAACATCAGTCCACTAAACAGGCCCCACAAGTGTTTCAGTCATTTCTTTATCAAGCTGACAAAACTTAGTTTGAAATCAGAAGCATTAAAAAGGAATTTTAATCATTTGTCAAATAAAAAAACTCCATACCCTTCATCCGTTTTCCTGCTTGGGCTGGACTGAGGTCAGTTTTGTCATCAGACGGTGAGTCTGAAGGTCGTGCCCACAAGTCAGTTCTTATTGCCCCTGCTACAGAAGCAAAAGCTGAAACCTCTACACAGGCTGTTGATTCCCAGCCTCAGCTTTCTTTTGCATTGCTCTCTTGACCAGTTTCATCTCTCCACCTGTGACCAAGGTTGTGATTGTACAGAAGGCTTCGATCAGGGAACACGTCCCCACAGCGACTGCACGGGTACCCGGTGTGAGAGAGTTGATGCTCCTTCAGGCTGTTTTGCCAAACAAACGTTTCCCCGCATGTTTCGCACCAGAACGGTCTCTCTCCAGTGTGCACACGCCTGTGGAGGTTTAGACTGGACCGCTGAGTGAAGGTTTTGTTGCACTTGTCGCACCAGTATGGCTTCTCTCCAGTGTGCCTACGGCGATGGGTCTTTAGGGCCCCCAGGTATGCAAAGGTTTTGTCACACAGGTCACAGCTATATGGTTTCTCTCCAGTGTGCAAACGTTGATGGCCCCTGAGGGAGCCGGACTCTGTAAACCGTTTGCCACATTCGTCACAAACATAGGGTTTCTCTCCAGTGTGGACACGGAGATGCTTTTTCAGGGTATCTGAAAGTGCAAAGACTGCGCCGCACTCTTCACAGCTGTAGGGTTTCTCTCCTGTGTGGATGCGCTGGTGGACTTGTAGAGTGATTAAAGTGTTGAAAGCTGCTCCACACTCATCACAGCTGTGTGGTCTCTCTCCAGTGTGAATTCTCTGGTGAAGCTTTAAATTGTGTTTTGACTTAAAGGTCTTGTTGCAGTCCTGGCACTGGTGCACACCACATCCAGTCTTCTTCTGTTTCTGAATAAACAGCAGACAGAAAGAGAGAGCAGTGATGCTGGAGTCAATGAAGGAACAAAAAAAGTAAAACAAAAGCACTCAGAGAGATCTATACTAAAACTGTGATGTTTTATGGTGTTTTTATTAAACATGCTGAGGTCAGCAGTGTTAACATGGAAATTCTTTGTGTAATATCTTAATCTTTGTGTGTCAGTGTGAAGTCCTACTTCTGTTTCGAAAAATAATGTTTTAAATACCCCAAACAAAAAAAGTGCCTGTAGTGTTTTCAACAAGGATGTCGGTGACCCCAAGTTAAACCACAAATGAAGACCCTGGAGTTTAGTTGCAGCTTATTTAATTGTCTCCATGAACATTTGGTGAAAACTGAAATGACAGAAAATAAACTCCATCTCAACAGGTAGAATCGTGTTTACATCAATAAAGAGCATTAATCTCACTAAAACATTCATGTTAGCAAAATATGCAATAATATCCAAAGCTATCTGTATAAACTGTCATATAAGGTAACTTACACTTCACAAATTTGCGTGTCATCCTTGCGCAGGGGCCATGCTAATCTTCTCTGTATCGTATCCAATATAGCGTACGCACTTGCTGAAGCAAGCACTGTTGTTTCGCTTGTTTCGGCAAGCGCGTACACTAAATTGGATACGATACAGAGAATATTAGCATGGCCCCTGCGTAAGGTAACTTACAGCGTTCCAGCCTGATAATTCAGAGTAGATGGCATCTGATTACATCTCCATATTGCCTTTAGCATGTGAAGTAGTGATGCGCGAATCATGAACGAATCGTTCAATACTCGAGAATCACTTTACTGACTCCTGAATCATGATTCACAAGCCCAACTGACTCACTGACTCATCCCTGTTGCTGTTAGCAGCAATGTATCTAGCTTGTAATTAAAATTGTGGAGAAAAACACAACATCCAGTATCTTAACAAAAAAATTTCTGCTCTGAACTGGAAGAAAAAACCCTGAAGCTCACATCAAGACAATAGCTCCTCGGTTCACAGTAGCATCGCTCTGTTAACATAGAACAGCACATTTGAGCTACTCACCCCCTCCCCCCTGTGTTGAATCGTAGAGCAAACGAATCACTCACTCACCCCCTCCCTCATTCTTCTTCTTGGTTGGCAACCAATGTTAAGGCGCATTACCGCCCCCTGGCTCACAGCTCAGTGGACATTTAAATGAGAAAATATATATTTGACATATTTAAGGAAAATACTAATAAAATAAAAATAAACAAAATAAATGTTTATTAAGCAATTTTGATAGGAAATTGCTTAATTTTAGAAATGTTTTTGCTCTTTTTTGCTCGATAAAATAGTTGTTTTCTTTTAGAATCATTCATCTTAGCAGTAGGATTTACATGCAAAGAGAAACAAATTAAGTTTGAGTGAAAATGTACATTTTTTTGCACTCTCTGGTCAACTGACTCAGTGACTCAAAAAACGCGATTCACTTTGGTGAGTGACTCATTAAAACTCGATTCAGTAAAAAGAATCAAATTTACCATCACTAGCATGGAGCCTGTTTCTCAGCAAAAACTGAGTGCTTGACCAAAATCGGAAGTGTGCCGTCAGAAAAGGAAATACATTTTAGCGATATTTTCCTTTTATCTAAAACGTATGTAAAGAATGAATTATTCATTTTAACAACACATTAATTTTTTTATGAAAAATCCTTTCATAATTATTACCATAGTTATAATTTCATAATAATTATATTATTAAACTTAACTTATTTATTCAGAAAACTGTATTAAGGGCAACAGTACCTATTATGAATATTATAATATTAAATATACAAAGTTGGCAGGTGATCCTTTATCCTAATCAGTGTGACGCTGACTTTACATGCTAAAATGGTATTATATATATATATATATATATATTAATTTTTTTTATCTTTACACATATGACTGGGGCAGAATTCTTTGAAATCTTTGGCTTCAAAAAGCTGCAGTGTCTAACTTTATGGGTCACTGTGTGTCAATGATAAATTGTATTTAGTAGTCAGTATAATCTTTTAGTGATACAAGTTTGCATATGGTAGAATACTGCATGTAGTTATTTGTATTAGGAAATATTCAACCATGTATACTTAGAGGCATATAATCAATTGTGTAGTGATAGGATGTGTGATCTTTAGCAGGCTACAAAGGCTTGGTGTGGAATGCACACCTACATCCTGGGAGTATGGGAAGAGGTCGTACCTTGTCTTATTGTTTTACAGTAGGATTAACGTAGCTATATCTGTTTTAGTCTAAGTGCTTTTTGTTTTGATGAACTGCTGGACTTCGAGACCAACACACACACACACACACACACACACACACACACACACACACACACACGCAGTTTCTCAGTCTGGAGGCTGCCCTTGCTAGCAAGAAGTTCTGTGTGTTTCTCTTCTCTGAGTCTTTACTGAAGAAGTGTTTTAGAATATATTTCTTAACACTGTGACATCGTAATGTGTTGTAATGAAAAACTAAAAGGTGTGTAGCACAGCTCTCTCCATGCCCTTTCATATCATGTATTACTCGATATGGTTGTTTGAAATTATATTTCAAGGTTAACTTTGACCTTGCTCACTAACAGTGAAGGCCAAGGTCAAATGCTTAGCTAACCTTGGTACTTGTGTCCTTTAAGGTCTAGTATATTGCTGTGACATTTGACTATCATTCATAAAAATTTGTACATGATATAAAGCTTTTTTTTTTTTCTATTTCCTGGCTGTAAACAACAGTGAACACTGAGCTGAAATGAGATGAACGTCCTGGTCCTGTTGTCAATTATTATTTTACTAATGAACGTCAATACATTAACTTTGTTTTCTCTCATACATCCATTTGTCACATGTTCTATCACAAAGTAGGAAATCTGTTGAAGTCAAGCCTGCTTTGGTTCTGTACACAAACACTGTTACCTTGTCCTCACAGCTACTGGCAGAGAGCGAGTACCAGAAATGGAAAACAATCTAAGCCGGGGCCTCCGTGGATTCCCTCTCACGGTTCATAAAGAGCTTAATGTGTACAGAATAAAGCCGTAGCTGATGTTTACAAAAGTAATTTTTACAGAAAGCTGGGCTGCAGCCGAGTGGATTCCAGTGCTTCAGAGCACCACACAAAGGCCAAAGGTGGAGGCATCTGCTTTCTTCTTCACTCAGTGTTTACACATCTCTGCATTTAATCATTACTAGACACTCCCCCGGTGAGTATTAGCTCTTTTCCATTAGTACCCACTCGGTTTGGGTTGGCACGGCTTGCCATGGTTTTCAGTGTTTTCCATTAGGTGGCAATCTGAAAATATCACATCAACAGATTAACCAATCGATGTCGTCCAGTCATTGGTGTCACCTGATGATTCATGAGAGCGCCTCCTTCAATGATGGAAATGACTACACACAAAAACAACAATGTGTTCCCAGAGTCTTGTGGTCAGAGATATTTTGCACAAAATTATTTACAAAAACTCATTTCAGAACTACGCAACATATTTATGACGACTGGACTGAAGACCTCGGTGTTCCTCTGTCTGAGGACCAATATCAAAACTGTTTGTCCAATATTCAGAAAGGCTCAATAAATGCCAGATATAAACTAATCTAGTTTAAAGTCATTCACAGATTACATTTTTCTAAACTTAACCGGATCTATAATTCTGTATCCCTCTCATGTGACACATGTAATATCGGTGAAGGTTCCCTTGCACATCTATTTTGGCATTGCCCTGTCTTGAAAGCTTTTTGGAGTCAGCTTTTTACGTGGTTTTCAAACCAATTTAGGAAAAAAGTACCACTTGATGGTACACTGGCTATACTTGGATCCTTTGCATCAATCAAATCTTTTTCCTTTTCACAACAGATAATTACAATGGGTATGCTGGCTGCAAAGAAACTTATTCTTTTACAGTGGCGGTCTTCTTTGGCCCCGTGTTTAAAAGGTGGCTTAATAAGATGGTGTCTGTGGCCAGGGAACAGATAAGATTTGATAGAAAAGGGAAACTGGCAAGTACGATTTGGCAGCCATTTCTAGAATTCCTAAAAACTAACTAATCATAATTCATGCCTCACACTCCACGTGAATTTTCTTATTTTATTTTATTTTACTTTTTATTTAGTTAACATTGTTATAATTTTCTCTTCTTATCGCTCCTTTTTCTTTTTTTCATGCTAATAAGTTCACAAATGTCAAATGTAGTAATTGTCCTCAACTGAATCTGTATAAGCATGCTGTGTTTAACTTAAAAGCAAATAATAATAATATTTATGACTCCAATTTGAGCCCATACTCTCTGTTATCTGCACACCTGCTGAGCCCTGCACGATGACCCCGCGGGGCTTATCTGGATCATTAACATCATTATCACGGTCATTACTTTCCCTCGTGTTTAAGGCTGCATCACCTCGACACAAGCTACCGTAAAGAAAGCACAGAACAAATCTAATAACTCCCACGGCAGCCAGGGTGCGTGTCTGCGATGCCTGTTGCAAGTTAGCTGTTCAGAGTCAACTGTACACGGTGTTTCTGCCGTGTATTCTTCCACCCACACCGAGAAGGGTCAGATATAAACCCCCGCGTCCTGCTTACTGACCTGGGCTCCTGAGGAGGTGGCGGAGGCTCCAGCAGTCTGCTGCTCTGGCTCCTGGCTCTCCTGCATCATTCCGGTCCTACAGTGTGAATCCAGCAGCGGCGCACTCGGTCTATGGCAGGAAAGCACACCGGACAGCTGATATCTCCAGCGCGTTCTCGCGAACTCACCAAAAAGCGCGTGCCGGAGAATTAAGAGCCGCCCTCCAATTCCCGTTAATGTGATAAAGACGCAGATCCCGCGGTGTTTGCTTACCGACACAAAGGCATTTTCATGACAGGAGCGCTGTACTCACGGTTTTTAAGGTTTCACAGACTCGAGGTTCAGAATTAGAGTTTAAAGAAACAACTTCAAATAAAACTTTTAAAGTGAGAAGTTTCTTTATTTAAATAATAAAAAAAAATCCGAGCAAAGCTCAAAATCTGTGTACATGTCCAGAAAAGACAAAGAATCACTACAGTAAGAGCACATCTGCTCTCAGAGATAATGAGATCATAAAATCAGGTAACAGTTAAAAGGCAAAAATACAAACTTTATTCTAATTTAATCAGAAGGAAAACCAGTGCAGAAAATTATCAGACAAGATTAGATTCTTCAGACTCATGTGCAGCTCTTTGTTCTCATGCAGATTATTAGTGTAGCTAATCATAAAGGTATAATTCTACCCCCCCTTAGCTCACTAGTGCAAGACGTATGATTAAAATATATTTAAATACATCTAAAGAATAATACAGTTCTTATGTGGACTGGAGAAGTAAATGCTCCAGAAAAAAGCATCAGTGTGGGAGTCACAAAAGGGTGCAGCTTGATCAACGTGGACATATTATTGTTTGAAAGAACCAAAAAAAACATTAAAACATTAAATTGGATTTTAGCTTCAGTGCAGAACAAACCTGTGAAAGCATCTGTGGAAAAACAGTAAAGAAGCAGAACAAACTGGAAATCTTAGATATTTTCTTTATAAGCATAAGCAGTTTTACATTTTACAAGCTTGGATTTTCATAATGAAATATACAGATTACTGCTGAAAGATAAAAAGCACATCTGGATATGTGTAAATGTTAAAACTGTTTCCAGAGACAGATATTTAATGATGTGCTTTGTTTGTATGAATCTGACCACACACTCGTTCACTTTGTTCATGCTAAAGCTGAATGCTAGCAACATAAACACTGACACTATGTGTTTGTGCTGAGTTCAGCCTCATGTTGATATCTGAGCACAGAAGAAGTCCTGCGGTTCATGAGGACGGGGATCCATGATACTGGTTTCACTAATCGGACTCTCAAATGCTGTATGTTGCCTTACATCACTGGTGTTGATGTAGTGATGTCCAGCTGCTCCCTGCTGCTCTCGCTCTCCTCATTTGCTTGTTGGATGTTGGTCCTCCTGGACGCCTTTCTCACCTGAGCTCGAAAAGTCTTACAGAGGTAAAAGTAAACAACAGGGTCCAGACAGACGTTGAAAACTGACACCATGGCGGCCGCCTCCTGCAGGTAGTACAAAACTCGACCCACAGAGCAGCTGTTCGAAAGAAACACAAAGGGAAGACGAACCAGGTGATAGGGGACAAAGCAAACGCAGAAGATGCTGACCAGCACCAACATGTTCCTGCGAGACTTCACCAGCTTCTCAGAGCCAGAGGAGGCCAGCTGCCTCTGCTGTGACTGCAACACCTTGCGGGAGATGCTGTAGTAGAAGAAGACCATGGATATGAAGACCAAGAGGACAATGATTGCAGAGAAGGTGTGGAGGATTTTGTACAGCAGGCTGACTGATGAACTAAAGGAATCAACACAGTAATTAGAGGTCAAAGGTTCCTTGGAGCTGATAAAAAAGCTGATAAAAGTGATTGTTGGAGCCAGGAGAATAACCCAGGTGATGACAGAGATGATTCTCGCAGTTCGTACTGTTCGTACAGTTCCTGAAGGATGTACGATTTTCCGATACCTGCAGACAGAAGAGGAAGGAGGCAGAATACAACTTCACTAATCACAACAGTGCCAAAACTGCAAAAGTAAATACTGAGCCAGAAAAAGGTACATTCATGCTTTTGTGAGGAGCACAGGGTGTGTACTTAACCACTTAATCTAGTTTTTACGTTGTCATGAACTACAGTCTGAAATCAATAAAGATTCTTACCTATTGGCAGCGATGTACGCCATAAATATGATGCTGGCGTACATGTTGAGGAAAAAAGCAGAAGCTCCAACTGTGCAGTGGAGCAGCTGAACCATGGCAGAGCTGCTGATGTAGTGGGCGATGCTCAGTGACAGAGAGAGGCAGAGCAGGAAGTCAGCAGCTGTCAGGTTCTTCAGGTAGACCATCAAGCTGCTGGATGCCTGCTGCCGAGCCCGACAACAGTAAAACTTCATGATGAAGCCATTGAGGGGTAAACCCACCTGTAGAGACACAGAGAGGATGGAGAGAACAGGACGTTTGTAGATGCACAGAGAACCTTAAACCAGTTCCTTAAAAACCCCACAATCTGATTATTTGAAACTTACCAGAAACACCAGACTGTAGACCAGCATAAAGAAGGGGTTGGCTGATGTGTCGACATTACCACAGTTCTGGTCCGAAGCCGATGTCTCGTTTTTTGAGTAAATCATGTTTCTGGACATGAAATAAAAACACTTAATAAAACACTCTTTTAAACTGTATATAAATGCTAGGTTTCTCTTTGAAACAATATTTATTCATAGCATTTTAGTTATCTGTTAAATCAGTGTCAGACAAACTTTAAATATTATGCTACATCTCTCTTTGAGACAGTGGTTTTGAAATATGACCTCTTCTGGTGAAGGTTTAGACAGTTAATTAAATTTAGTTTCTATGTGATGCACCCATATGTTCTTGTAGTGTTGAAAGTAAAATTGAGACACTTAAATGCAAATACAGAAATCACTGACACCATCTTTTGTGTACAGTCTGTAGTTGTGGAAGGAAGCATTGATTAGTAAAGATGAGTCAACCCTCTCATGAATCTTATAAGAATCCATTAAGCACAAGCTGAAGCAGTGAGCTGTAGGCAGAACCTGGACTCATCGCTGAACATAACGTTCCTCTATATGTTCACGTTCCAGTGCACATGGTACTGACACCAGGCCTGGCGGTGAAGGGCAGTCATGGCAGGCTCCCTGGGACCCTATGAGCTGGAAATTTAGACACATGAACCAACCTGTTCATGTGTCTAACTCTTTTCCCCCACACGGTAACACACCCGCCGTAGGTCAAACTCTGGTAATTGGTGATTCTCTTCTGAGATATGTGAAGCTAGAGACACCGGCAACCATAGTCAATTGTCTTCCAGGGGCCAGAGCAGGCGACATTGGGGGAATTTTAAAACTGCTGGCTAAGGGTAAACGTAAATTCAGTAAAATCATAATTCACGTCGGCAGTAATGACACCTGGTCACGCCAAGGTCACTAAAATCAATATTGAATCGGTGTGCAACTTTG
Organism: Rhamphochromis sp. 'chilingali'; assembly: GCF_963969265.1. Classification (NCBI taxonomy): domain Eukaryota; kingdom Metazoa; phylum Chordata; class Actinopteri; order Cichliformes; family Cichlidae; genus Rhamphochromis; species Rhamphochromis sp. 'chilingali'. The sequence goes on along the minus strand of NC_137929.1, from coordinate 64,639,428 downwards.
CCAAAACAATGTGGGACTCTGTAGTTTTCTCTGGTCCCCTCCCCAATCAGACCAGGAGTGACATGTTTAGCCGCATGTTCTCCTTAAATTGCTGGCTGTCTGACTGGTGTCCCAGAAACGATGTGGGCTTCATAGATAATTGGCAAACCTTCTGGAGGAAACCTGGACTTGTTAGGAGAGACGGCATCCATCCCACTTTGGATGTAGCAGCTCTCATTTCCAGAAATAAGGCAACACTTGCATGAGTGCTGCTGATTGGCAGATGAAGAATAAAGTAGTTGTGGTAAACCAATCACATGAACAATTTAAGATGACATTTTAAATTGGTATATAGGAGGCCACATAAAACCAGAGTAAAAAAAAAGCAAAAAGCAAAAAAAGTTTGGAAACCACACACACACACACACACACACACACACACACACACACACACACACACACACACACACCCTGAAGACAAAAAAGAAGGAACACACACATGTAAAGGAAGCTCTTAAAACATGTGGTTATCCTAATTGGGCTTTCATCAAGTCAGCAAGGAGGCACAGAAAAGAAGATCAGACACCAGATCAGACTAGGGAGTATAAGAAAGACAAACACAACAACACTCCCCTATGTAGCCGGTGAAAAGCTCAAGAGAGTCTGCAGAGAGTGAGGAACGCTCAGACCTCTACATTGGAGAGACCGAGCAGCCACTTCATAAACACATTGCACAACATAGAAGAGCCACTTTTTGTTCCACCTCCACCTGCATCTAAAGGTCAAAGGTCACTCTTTCGAGGATGCCAGTGTTCACATTTTGGTCTTCTCTGACCAAAATGTGAGTAAAAGAAGCCATTTATGTCCACTGTGAACAACCATCTTAGTTATGCTGCAATAGGTGTAGACTGCTGGGGGGATTCCCATGATGCATTGAGTTTTTCCTTTCCAGTCACCTTTCTCACTCACTATGTATTAATAGACCTCTCTGCATTAAATCATACTTGTTATTAACCTCTGTCTCTCTTCCACAGCATGTCTTTTATCCTGTCTTCCTTCTCTCACCCCAACCGGTCGCAGCAGATGGCCCCGCCCCTCCCTGAGCCTGGTTCTGCCGGAGGTTTCTTCCTGTTAAAAGGGAGTTTTTCCTTCCCACTGTCGCCAAAGTGCTTGCTCATTGGGGTCATATGATTGTTGGGTTTTTCTCTGTATGTATTATTGTAGGGTCTACCTTACAATATAAAGTGCCTTGAGGTGACTGTTGTTGTGATTTGGTGCTATATAAATAAAACTGAGTTGAATTGAATGAAGAGGCTTTCCAGAAGATTTATTGCCAAGAAGCAAAGAAATAGTCAACCAAATACAAAATTTTCCACGTTATGTGTAACCTTTATATATATTTATATGTTTTCTTTGTTTTTTTTTGCTGTTTTCATTTCTTTAAAGAAATGTAAAGTTGTTTCTTATGTTTTTGTCTCTTTTGACAAGTGACTTAAGTTTACATGTAATGAAATGTGCTATATAAATAAAGTTGTGTTTGATATTACAGGCTCTTGGGAAGAAACCAGAGCAGTATGAGTGATTTTCTTAGGAAATGTCATATACTCAGTTTTCAGAAGTTTTATTTCCACAACTTTAAACTAGTTCATAATACTGCAGCTCAACTACTAAAAACTTTTGTTTACTTCTTCCCAATGTCTTTCTGTTTTTCCATATTTGTCACACTTAAATATTTCAGATCCTCAACCCCATGTAATATTAGACAAAGACATCCTGAGTAAATACAAAACACAGTTTTTAAATGATGATTTAAAAACACAGTGCTGTATGTACGTGGATCATCACTACTGTGTATCACAGTGCAACACAAAGCCAGTTAAACCTCAGGGATATCATTCCCTCCAAGTAGGAAGAATTAATCAGAGGCAACATCACGAATAGGAAGTTTAGCAGGTGGTCACAGACCTGTTCTCTCTGTAATTCCCTCCTGACTGATTTTTTTCTGGTTTCCTTATCACTTGTAGCTTGAGCCAGTACATATGGACCATAGGTTTTTTGTTCTCTTGACGGATGAAACCAATAAAATTAGTGCCATGGATCATAATGACTGTCTTCAAACATTATCAACATATTTAAGTATAAGGTAGTTCATCAGTGCACTCGGCACCAGGACATCCTCAGCCTTAGTCACAAAAAGACTTGTAATCATATATTCATATTAGTTTCATGAACACTGGCAGAAGAAAGCTGATTATTTTTGTTCCTTAAGTGAGGATGGGTTGAAAATATCTCTTCCCCCCCCCCCCCCTAAAAAAGTATTAAAGATGTGAGAATGAGAAACTATCAGGACTCACCTCTGGTTCTGCAGCTTTCTGTAAGGAAGTAAAGTTGCTTTGGCTGTTCTCAGAGTGATGGTATGACTGTAGATCAGGAAATATACAGTGACATCACACTGCACACTGACATGGTTCCTCTTTGTCTTCACTGTTAAACTGTCAGAACATATTTCCACTACAGATGAGTCATCTTCTGATCAGCTATTGCTACACTTCTTATTTTAGCGCTGACTCACTTTATTACCACTGATGGATTTTTTACTAATGTCCTTCACCACTTCATCACTACATCTAACATGAGACAGCACCTGCAGCCAATTCAAATTGCATGTGAAACCAGTGTCATGAATCCCAAGACTTTGTGAACAACTCAAATATTTCCTCAGCTTACAGATCGGTCAATTGATGATGCTGGGCGAGGGATGCAACGAGGATGATGTAAATCAGGGTTCAATATTACAGTTTTTCTCGATTGCTAAAAAACATTTCTTGAAACTACGCCTCATATCCTCACAACAGTAAACACAAATCCATAACATCTCACTCAATTTCCCAAACATCCTATTTCCAGGTCAAAATGAAGCTCTACACCCAAAACTATTCACTCCTGCTGAAAAACCAAACTTTGCCCTCAGACATCAAACACAAGCCCTCAAAAACACACACACTACAACAGAGTTTTGCACACTGGTACAATTAATTCAAAACAATAGTTCCAAAACAATTAGGTTGCTTATGGTTCTCCCCTTCAAAACCCTTGTCACATGATAAACACAAAAGACGCAACCAATGTATGTACAGTGGCACATTGTCATTCATGTACTATACAGTACAACACACACCAGAAACATTATTCCACCTCAGCATCTTGTCTTTGGTCTGGGTCAGGCCAGAGAATCTCATCCACATCACAGGCTATATTGGCCCCAGCCAGGCAGTGGGGGTAAAATCCTCTTGCATGCCTGATCCACCCCTGGCATGCATCTACTGATATGTCTAGGCAGGCCTCTTCCATGGCCTGAAGGAGGTGAACACGGACATAAGGTTCTCGGTCATACACTTTCCACCGCCATGCCGAAAATAACTCCTCTATCGGGTTTAGAAAGGGAGAGTATGCAGGCAGAAAGATATTAGAAAACCTTGGGTTATTGGTAAACCAGTCACGAACCAGAGCAGCGCGATGGAAGCTGACGTTATCCCACACAACAACGTAGTGAGGCTGCTCTGGCTGTGCTGGTTCCCTGTAGTCCAGCTGGAACATATGTTGTCTTAAACCATCAAGAAAAGCAAGGAGAAGCATAGTGTTATAGGGTCCTAGTACGGCATGGCGGTGGAGTACCCCTCGTTGGCTGATGGCTGCGCACATAGTGACATTCCCCCCACGCTGACCAGGGACATTTACAATAGCCTGATGGCCAATTATGTTCCTCCCCCTTTTCCTTCTTTTGGTCAGGTTAAAACCTGCCTCATCCACAAAGATTATTTCATGGGGAACAGGCCGTCCTTCAATCTCAAAGATTCTCTGCAAAACACATAACACAGTAGAGTCAATCGGTACCCTGAACCACAGTTCAAGAGTGCTGAAATGGCAGCATAAACTGCCATGCTGTGATGGTACACAATACTTTATACAGTATCAAAACTCATACCTGAACATATTCCACACGTTGGTTTTTCACTCTGTCAGAGTTTCGTTCGAAAGGGACTCGGTATGCCTGTTTCATCCGGAATTGATTCTTTCGGAGGATGCAGTCAATTGTGGAGAGGCTGATGGCATTTATGCCTCGAAAAAGATGATCATCCTCAATCACTCTCCTTTGAATCTCTTGCAGGCGGATTACATTATTTGCAATTACCATGTTTACAAGTTCCCTCTCTTGCTCCTCCGACAAAAGCCTTAACCTGCCTCCACCAGGCGGTCGTCTCTGTGTCCTACAAAAATAGAAGCACTCATTACTGTAACTGTCACACATTCATTTTACAGGCAAATAATGGAAACATACTGAAACTCAAGACACATAAGTTCAGTAACTTAAACATTACTGTACAAAGCAGTCTTACTGCAAGTACACCTACCTGTTTTCCTCCCTGAAGGTTCTGATGATGGAGGCAACAGTGAAGCGACTCAAATTTGGTTGTACTCGTTGCCCAGCCTCCCTCATAGTCATCCCATGGACAAGGACATGGTCAACTAAAGTGGCTCGAATTTCATCCGAGACTGACTGTCTTCTTGCCCTTGCTCTTCCCCTTCCTTGTCGCCGTCGTTCTCCACCTCCACCTCCTTCACCACGTCCTCCTCCACCTCTCCCTCCTCCTCCACCACCTTCCTGTTGTCCTAGACCACCTCCTCCTCCTCGTCTTCCACCACGTCCTCCTCTTTCACCACGTCCTCCTCTTTCACCATGTCCTCTTCCTCCACCACGTCCTCCTCCTTCAACACGTCCTCTTTCTCCACCACGTCCTCTTCCTTTGCATCTCTTTGGATCCATTGTTTCAAACCTGAATGAGCTGACTTTGGCCCTTTTATCTATCCATCGCAGGTTCTGATTGGTGTGTGCTAAATTTTGACTCCTAGTGTTTCCACCTGGTTAATTGTGTGCTAATTGAGCTCAAGCTATGCTGACTTAAGTTAACATTATTGCATGCTAGTACTTTCTAAATGACTACATGGTGTAAGCACTGTAAAATGTAGGGATTTGTGTGTAGAGTTTTGCAGTAACAGTTCACCAAATTTGAGTCATGTGTCAAAGCAGGGAATAGTGTTTATAGTTCAGGCAAATGGGTGAGCTTTTTGAACAATAGCGTTACGGTTTTGAAATTTTAGTTTAGAGGCCTGGTTATAGTGTTTAGGCAATCGAGAAAAACTGTAAAGACCAACTCGAGCTACAGCTCCCCCAATGTTCCAAGAGAACGAAAGATAAATCTTGTGAACATTCATTCTTGTTAACTTTAAATTTGATGTCATCATATACTTGAGAAAAAAAATGCAGATGTTTTAGCATTATGGATAATGCTATTAACTGACATATGTTAGTATCTTGTCATTTTAGGTTTTCTTGTTTTCTTTAACAGGCAACAGACGGACTGAAAAGGACCACAATATTGTTTTGCCCTCCAGGTGGGCACGTCTCAGTAGCTCTGACATTACATGAAAATTATGAATATCAGTGAGTCTGTGGGTTTGGTGGGATTGGATAGACATGTTGCGGGAGCAGGTGGTAATGGTCAGAAATTACATTGGAGTGGTATTTAAATGAATAGTTCTGAGCAGGGCTCTTATTGCTCTTCCTGACAAGCTACAAGCTCCCCTGACACCACTTACAGTCTCCTTACTCTTTCAGGTAGTCACCCTGTGTTCCTCCCTCTTCTTTAGGCAAAATCCAAAAATGTCCTTCCACATTCCTCTTCTTAACACTGCACCTACCGGACACCTCTTCAGCTGCAATCCTCAAAATCTAAAGTCATCTTCAGTACAATAAGTGTGAGCCCTGGTACAGGAGTAGAAGTGGAAACAGGAGGGAAAGAAGTCACCAACACCTGTGATGTTGCAATGAGCTTGACAGAGTGGCAAAGTGGAAGCGATCTAAATCTTGGATTAGTCACCAACACTTGGGAAGCATACATATGTGCAGTAAGTGCATTATTTTCTTTCTTTTTTATTTTAGAGGGTTGATTGTTACTGATAATGTCTTGTAAATGATACTATTTGATAATGTGTCATTTGTTTCTGCTGGGACAGTCATTTGTCAATGACTGACGTCTTCTGTTCTCACCGTGGAGCAGCATTATGAAAAGATTTCCGTGTTGAGAAATCTCACTGTAGTTTCACACATCAGTTCAGTGGAAACAGCAGGAGGAAGTAGCTGGTGTGGTGCAACATATGCAACATACAACATAGAAACAAAAACACGCAAGACATAAAACTGTTTTTAAAGGACGAGCTGACACAGAAAAACTAAAAAGACATGTCATTAAAATCAACTCTGAGTTTGATTCAAAAGTCTGTGTGATTAAGAGCAGTTAAGGGGTCATGTTTTCTTGTGTACAGACACTGACCATCCAGTGGTGACTGAGTTGCTGAAGACTTTATAAGGATTTAGTGAGTAAACTAACCACACTCAATATCTATAAGTTCTAAAAAGCCCTTAAAAGGCGATAAGTGCACACATGTAGAGGTCACATTGGTCACTGCAGCGGTCATGTTGTTCAAGGCGAGCTGCACCTCCCAGTGCATGTATGTTGGTGGGACCAGAGCTTTATACAGATTAGAAAACAGTTTGGTTAGTTGCAACCTTGGAACTGCATTTAGAACATTTAGTGTTTAAAATACAAGTTTTTAAACCATTTAAATAAATGTAGATAATAATTCTAATGGCTGATTCTAGAGTCTAATACTTAAAATAAACCTTAGAATTGCTCAGATGCTTTCTAGTGTAGAACGTAAGTTAAGCATGTTTCTGAATTTTTGTTAGGTTAGCAGGATATAACCTAACATATATGCAAGGTTATATCCTGCTAACCTAACACTTACGCTCTCAGTTTAATGACATAACTGTAGATTGACACAGACTTGTCATTTTCCAATCAGTCGGTTGCTGCTAATTCACGAGTTAAAAACAATACAACAATACAACAATACAACAGTGCAACATGTACCAGAAACTATGTTTGAGTCATGATGTGAGTGCTTAGTGCTCTGGAATACAAATCAGCGTAGTACAACTCTTTGATCAGATGTCATTTAGAATAAGCTGTCGATCTTTAGGCCCACAGAAACGCTGATGCAGGAAGTTTGGCTCTCTGAAAGCAGCTGGGCATCTAGTGGAAGTATGTTGTGGATCCAAATCCTTTTGAATTAGCCATTAAACACAGTAAAACTGTGAACCTCTTAGATCCAATCTTCTCAATTGCTCATCTCGCAGAAGATAAAAGGGAAGACCTCTTCACTGGAAAAAAAGGCCATGTTGGAATTTCCTTGATTCAATAATGGACATTTGTTGCACACAAATGTTTTGGCAGAAAATTAAACAACTGAGTTAAATCAACACAACTTTTTCATATTCAATAAACCTGTGCATTTTGTGTTCCTAAAACACAATTGAAACATGTTCAGATGGAGTAAGTTGAGCTCTTGGAATGTTTTAATCCTTCACAATTTTGTCATTTTATTTCAACACTATTCAATAACTTTTACCCCAATACTACTTGGTCACTTAAATACTACATGTTGTCTTCATATTACATAATGTTCAACAAAGTCTAGATCCTGGTTACCATAAAAATTGAATGGATTTACAATGACTACCATCCTCCGGGTTGCAGGAGGGCTGGGAAATAACCCTGAAATGATAGGTTATGAGGCAGGGTACACCCTGGACACCTCACCAGTCTTTCACATAGAAACAAACAACCATTTCACAGGTAATTTAGAATCACCAGTTAACCCTAACTGCTTGACTTTTAACTGTGGGAAGAAACCAGAATACCCAGAGAGAAGCCACTGCAAACTAGCCAGAATGTGGATTTGAACCCAGGACCTTCTTACTGTGAAGCAACAGCACTAACCACCATGCCAACAATCTAGGAAACACACGAAAGCTATGATTTCTTGTATTTGATGCAGAATTTTTTTGTTTTTGTCCTTGACAGGTTAATCCACAATAAATAGCAACAGCATGCACGTGGTGTGTGTAGTTTTCTGCCTCTTATAACTCCACTGATTTACCTGCAGTTTGAAATCTTGTGCGATCTTGTGAATTTCATGAGTTCAGCAACTAACCACTCTTACTAGATTGTATCAGGTCGTCTCAACAAGAACAAATTAAGTTTTTGAATTCCATGCAAATCCTACATGATTTAATTACATTCATAGAAACATGAAATTATTGTGTTCAAATTACAAGTTAGACTTTTTTAATGTAACAACCACCCAACTTACTTTTTTTGGTATACCAAAAAAAGTAGAGGCGGCTGCTCGACTTGACTGAGATGGATGCCTTCCTGAAACCACGATCTAAAGAGCGTGAGTCTGAAACCCGTGCAGTGTCACAGGATTTAACATTGCTATATTATTGACTTACTTCACTTGAACATGATATGAACAATTTAATCTACACTCTCTGCATATCATGTAGTTTCTACACTATATAGTTACACTTAACTTTAAAGCATGAGGCAATTGTGTTAAATACACGCAAGATGCTTACATAAATCCAAGAGCTGGCCAATCCCCACACACACACACGCACGCACGCACGCACGCACACACACACACACACACACACACACCACATTCCTTCAAGTTGTTTAATCATATAAAATCCCCTCAAAACTTAACTCTCTCTCTCTGACTTACATGACTTAACAAAGTTTAAACTTTTAAATGTTAAAATCACTTCATTACATTTTCTTTGTTATTCTCAGCATATTAAGCAAATTTAAATATTGTTATAAGGTCCACTCCATCTGTCTTTTAATTAAAGTAATTTTGACATACAACCTATTCTGGTGGAGGTTACTGAAAATTATTCTGACATGATGAGGAAACTTTGGTATTTCCACACACACAGCATCAAGGGAATAACATTTTGTAAATGTTTCTGTGCGGTTTGTCACACAGTGTTTTTTGTGTTTTTAAATGTACAGCTGCTGTATCTCTCAGACATAGACAAAGATGTAAGACAGACAGGAGTGGAGAGGAAGAAGAGACGTTATATTTAAAGGTAAGGAAACCGTTCACTTCTCACTGGTTTTTGATAAACTGCAGATTTAAAGACTACATGTAGTGTCATCATTGTTTTTGTTTTTTTTTTGTTTTTTAACTTTTTATTTTCATTTTTTAAATTGAAAACGAACAACAAACAAACAGAAACAAACAATAAAAGACATTTACAGTTATGGGACAGAGTAGGTATCATCAACTAGCCAAAGCTTGACTGGCCATTATGACCAAAAAAAAATGAAAAATTCTCAGGAACACACTCTAGTGTCTTTATCTTTCAAACATAGCCTCAACCCTCTGAGGACCGAACACAGAAAATACGGGCGTATTAATAATAATAATAATAAAAAATAATAATTATAATAGTAACAGTATTGGTAATTACAGAAATTTAAAACAAAACAAAAAAACAAAAACAAAAAAAACAGAAAAAGAAAAAAAAAAGAAAAACATATCGTGTGAACCCCTCCCACCAACCCCCCACCCCTTTACCCCTGTATGGCTCTCAACTTCATCACATTCGTGTATCCAAACAGCCCATATTTACACCCGTCTATACGCAAGAATCAGCACAACATTCAAGAATTCTGATCAGAAGGGCCTAACCAAGGATCAATTCAGGGTAAACCCAGAGGAATTTACATCATCTCTATATTCTGTCAAGTCCAAAGACGGTAATACTGAAAGAAATGGTCCCCAAATTTTTTTAAAGGTTCCGTATTTCCCTTTTACACTATGCGATATCTTCTCAGGTGTACAGTAGGATGCTAACTCATTAATCCAATATCTCAGTGTTGGAGAATTTTCAGATTTCCAATGTGTCAGAATACATTTTTTAACTGCAGTACTCGCAAGTAAAATAAAATATTTCTTGTGGTAATCCACATTTATAGAATCTATGTCACCTAAAATCCATAGTTTTGGGTCCATTTCGACTTGGATCCCAATCACCCTTGAAATTATTTCAGTAGTCCGTCTCCAGAACTCCTCTATTACTGGGCAATTCCACAGCATATGAAGGAGATCACCATCTATCACCTTACATCTCAAACATTTGGGAGAGTAATTAATATCAATTTTATGTAATCTGTAAGGTGTATAATATGTCCTGTGGAATATATTAAATTGCATTTGTCTATGATTTGTAGAAATTAACATGGTCTGTGCCTGTTCCATTAGATGGTACCATTCTACCTCTTCATAAACATAGCCCAGATCTGCCTCCCATTTTCTTTTCAGAGACGTTTTGTTGTAGTCAGGTAATTTTTCATTAATAATAGTGTATATTGAAGATGCTATTCCTTTTATTGACTTCCATGGTTTGGTGCAAAGATGCGTTTCAAAAGGACTTTCTTTAGGAATCTCAGGGAATGTTCCTTTGGTTTTTTCTTTGATCCAGTCTCTTATTTGTAGAAATTTAAAAAAAATTTGGTCTGGAAGTTTAAATTTTTCCTTTAGTTGTTGGAAGTCAATAAATGTATCATTATTATATAGATCGGCAACAGTTCGAATATTTCTATCCTTCCATCCCCGCAATATGGAGTCGGAAATATGATGGGAGAGATCAGGATTGTCCCATAGGGGTGTCCTTCTAAGAAAAGAAATATTTATTTTTAGAAGTGAGTGGGATTCCTGCCAGGCACGGAAGGTGTTTAATATTATCGAATTATTTGTGAGCTTAGATAAACATTTTTTCGTACCTAGAAATGGGACGTCTTTTAATGATATGGGATTCACCTCATATTGTTCTATTGGAACCCGTCGAACCTCACTCCTCTCTGCATATAACCAGATCAAAATTGATCGGTATTGGGAGGTATCGGTCATCATTGTTAATAGAATATTGGATCTGTGTATGAATGGGCGAATCAGGGATGCTGTGTAAAATGTTTTGTCTGTTGACATTTATATTTTCAAATGTCAAGAAGTCAAACAAAGGAAGAACACACAATGACACATTTTTAATTTTATTCATCAAAATTATTTATTAATCAAACAGACATAACATTGTTGTTTTTCATCCCCTCAAAGAAATTCATCTTCAAAACACCATCACATCATATCACATAGAAATGATATCTCAGCTCTGTGGAGGAGGGAATCACAATAAAGCAGTTTATTTCAAGTTGTAGATTCAAGCTGCTCTTCATACTTTGAGCCACAAGATGTCACCAAAGAGCACTGTGCTGAAAGGGTTCGAGTAATGAAACCTTTTTCAATACTAGCTTCAGAAGTTCTGTTCTGTTCCTCATATCAAAAGCTGCTAAAAGGCATCTTTTAAGTTAAGCATCACTTTAGATAAGGAAACACACGGTGACCACTCTGCTACTGTTACGGTCGCTGACCTCTAGGCTCTCCCCATGTGAGAGAGCTCTTTGTCCTCCTTCTGTGTTGCTGCTATGCCTCGTAAGCACAGCTGAGATGTCTTGCAGCTTGTAGGACACTGAATAAAGACTGCCATCTCAAAACACCATGCCCTTTTTCTTTCCATTTTCCTGGGCGTTAAGTTGCGGTGATTTGGATGGGCTGTGGTTGTGTGAAACTTTTAACAGTTGGTGTGACTGTTTCTTTTGTTCTTTTAAAGGTGTGTCTTTATATGAGTAACTGTAATCAGTCAGAAAACAGTTGTGTTGGGCAGAGTGCACCTTAGGAAAAAAGGTTTCTTCCTCACTTTGTTTCTTGCCTTTTTAAATAATGTATCCTTTTTATTGGAAGGATGACTGCATATTAACCAAATTCACTTTTGCGCTATTAGGCAAAATTGCTTAATAATACTTACAGTTCAAATACAGTCTCCATCACTGGTTATTACAACAGAGTGTTAGGGCCACATTAAGGAGAGAAAATATTGATCGTTTTGACAATAATGTTGAAATTTTAACATTAAGGTCAAAAATCTATTTTCGAAAAAAAGCCAAAATTCAGGCTTTTTCAAGAAAAAGTAAATGTGGAGATTAAAGTTGTTTCAAGACAAACTGCTACAGTTGCTATAGCCTCTGAGTTAGTGAAATCATACTTCAGAGTCTGTTTTAGCAACAAGGAAATGACTTCCGTTTAGCACATAAACACGGCGTGATGAAAAGATGGCGTAGAAAGCTGCATTTTTACGCACAAGTGCGGAAGAGTTGGCTGGATTTGTACGAAAGGAAATGTCTGGCGGTGCACAGATGCGAGGTTATCAATGGTTACATCCTCGTGCATTAAAGACGATGTATGTTGTATCACAAGGCAGCTGATCAAATTGTTTCATTAACTCAAGTACAAAAGGTATTTTGTAGAGGCATCCATGGCAGTTTGCCATGAAACTGTTATCCTCCCATTTAAACAGAATTTTGACTTTATTTTCAAAATGATAAATAATATATTTTTTTTCCTTGATGTGATCCTAATGCTCATCGGTAAGTTACTGTCAGGTAACAGTAAAAATCTTAATGATGACAGCAGTAATTTTTTATATCTAATCTCTAGAGTCTTCAGAGTCTATCACTACACACCCACCGAGTGTTGTAACATAAGCAACACTCAACACTTTCCTGTTGCAACTCAAAGGGTTGTTTTCAGAATTTAATGCACCAACTAAACAGCCAACAACTGTCATTTCTGTCAAAATGAATATATAATGTACAAGCGTGAGTGTCTATGTTGAATCATCTAGGTAAGGAAATCTTAAAAAGTTGATTCTGTTCATCTGGACGTACTGTTTTTAGTCTGAGAAATATTTTGTCACTCATCCAATTGACTTCTTCTGGTACGTGCACGGTTTTCTTAAACCAGAACGACTTAACATGGGAATTGCTGTTACTACTCAGTGACAATATTTTGAGAAGATCAGAGATTTTATTATGGAGGCAGATGAAACAATGGTCTTGTATGATGTTACATCTCTCTTCACTTGTGTGCAAGTCACTGAAGCATTGGTTGTAGTTTGTAAGAGATTACAGGATGACCCCAACCTCAGCAACAGGACCACTCTCAGCACTGACCAAGTGTGTTTGTTCTTGAAACTGTCTTCATTCCTCATATTTCAGGGTAAGTACTGCAGGTACAAAAAAAAGTGAGAGAGAGGGTGACAGAAAGAAATATAAACAAGCAAGGTTCCCGTTGTTCACTTCAAAGATCTGGCTCCAAGGCTACGTTCACACTGCAGGCGAAAGTGCATCAAATCCGATAATTTTTGACCCTATGCAACACATATCCGATCATGGTATGACAGTGTGAACGGCACAAATCCGATATTTTCAAATCTGATCTGGGTCACTTTCGTATGTGGTACTGAATCCGATACATATCCGATGTTTTAGAAAGCGACTGCTGTTTGATGGTCATGTCGCATTAAATCCGTCTTTTACGTCGCCCACACAAGACAGACGCCAATTATCAGCGCCGTTGAAGACAAACAAGAAAGCATGGCGGCGGAAACTGGAGGCAGAGCGAGTTAATGGACAGAAACTGAGGTTTTGGACTTGATTAGCATATGGGGAGACAATTCTAAAGAAATTGACAGTCTACTGCAACAACACCTACTACTACTAGCTCTGTAACCCCATTTTTACTTCCGTAAACAGAGCACATTGTGTGTGACATCTTCTTTTGCACATGCAGGCCGCTTTTAGAGCCATGAACGTTCACACTAGAGCGCATTTGCGGTCACATTTCATTTGTAGTGTGAACAACCAGACAAAAAATATCGGATGTGATGAAAAAATCGGAATTGAGCATTAAGACCTGCAGTGTGAACATAGCCTTAGAGCCGACACATCACTAGTTACCATGACAATGTACCAGGATAGTACCATGTGATTGCCAAACCCATGGCCACACTTTAAAGTTTGTAACACTTGTATTTTCATTCCTTTTTTGAACACAATAACACACTTTAGTTTCCAATAAGTTTATTGATTAGTTTGGATACATGTGTTCTTTACTTATGTATTCATATCAGTTCATTACTTTGATTTTGGCTAACCTTTGTTTCTTTTACTTCTAACCTGCCATGATCCAAGGAGTTGCCAGACAAAGGTGGAGGCTAGGGTTTGAAACCATTAAATGCAAAGAGGGATAATTGGACCGCACCACCACTTCCTGCTGAAGGGGAGAATGTGTGTTTTCTTTAATTAAATACAAAGTATTTGTATTTAATAAAATATTGAGTTTGGGGTTTATTAGTTTTGATTTTCTTCTTTGGTGTTTATTATCAAACCAGACTGTACTGCATTGTTTGTTGTTTACAATTTTGTTTTGTTTAGTTACCCCTCTTGTGTCATAGTGGTCTGATCAGCCATTATATATACCTCTGTGTGTCATTTCATGTTTAAGTCAGTTATGTTTGTTTGGGCTGTTGCTTGGTTTGCTAAGGTTGCAGTCTTTGCCTGAGTTTAGTTTTGTTTCATTGACCTCTTTCATTAGCTCAATATTTATTACTTTTGTAAACATAATTTTTGGGTTAAATGGCAACCCTATTTTTCAAATCATTCCTGTGACTCCTCCTGTTTTCAACTCAGTCTATCACATACCAACAAAATGAAGATGTATACAGAATTAATGGAAAGCCACAGAAAACGAAAGTCGTCCTCTTCTACAGAGCCACCTATGAAGAATGCAGATTCTTTCACTGGCTCAAGGCGGGTAACGCAAGCAACGTTTGAGAAGCTTCTGCTTATATCAATAGTTGATGCCACTGCTGCAGAAGCTACCAATGTTCAATACAAGAGGCTGTCTTGGTCTGCTTTTGCAAAATGTCAAGCTCTGTGGAATAAAACCAGTAGGTCAATCATGGCTTATGAAAGAGTGGAACGTGAGTGCAAGTTGCAGTTTCTTCGACCCAACCAGACTCATTGGAGCTCCCTGTTGTGTGCATTCATAAAGAGCAAGGAGAGAAAGAAATCTGCAATGTTTCCACTCCATAAAGATGTAAGTTGATGAAACTTGTTTTTAACCTCCTAGGACCTGGTGTCCACATATGTGGACATCACATTTTGGGACGTCTAGACCAAAATACTTAATTTTTCTCTACAAGGGCCTGATATCCACTTATGAGGACATTATGCTGCCACTGTTCTATCAAAATTTGAAACAAATGCCCTCATGTGGGTCTCGTTTTCTCAAAAACAAAAATTAGGTCAAAACAAAACAGGTAATTATTTGTTTTTACATTCTTTAGGTCCCAATCAACGCAAATAGCAAAGAAAAATTAAAAATGCATGCCATGAAAGAGTTCGGGTCTTAGGAGGTTAAATAATATTGTGTGAATTTTTGGATACTCGACCCACCTCTGGTCATAACTTACCTGTTAGCTCGGGGTGCAAATGAGGAGACATGGCATTATCATGGCATTATCATCATCTGAGTGGACAGAATCAGATTGATTGTAAATATCTGTGTATCTGAAACTGTAATGTTTTCTTAATATTTCAATAAATCAGATCTGATTTCAAACAAAGTCTACTGATCCAGGACTGGAAATATCGGCTATTCGATCTACTGCACCCATTTGTAATCCTGTTTCTGAGCCGCTCACATCACTTGACATTTTCTAAGTACAGGTCATTTCACATAAATTTATCAAACACCTCCCATCTGACCAACCCTTAGTTACAGGAAATAACACCACTGTCTGTAACAAAGTGAATCCACCTTAACACCACCTGTGTTTGTGTGACTACACTCCCACTGTTGGGAACCTGACAAATAACCAGAACAAAGTCTGGAATAAAAGCTGACAGACAGCTGCAATGCTGAGTCACACTTTATTTTCTGAGCTTAATGCTGTGACCTGTTTTACAATTGGTGGCACCTAAACGACTTAACTCTGGAATTAAACACACCCTCGTTTATGGGTGAAGCAACAGCCTTTGTAAAGTGAAGGTGAATGAAGTTCCGCCCCTCACATCACTTACCTGAGACAAACAAGGAAACAGATTATTTTTCTTCTTCAGTGCAGAGAGACGCACAGACGATCAGACTGAGCTCAGACCAAACTAGCAGCTTCCTCTGAGTGAGTCCAGCTACAGGAGAGAAAAGTGGAAAACTCCAACACTGCTGCTTCAAGCTGCTGACGCTCCACACACTGAATGTGAGTTTGAGCAAAAACACGACTCAAAGGAAGTTTCAGTGAAGGTGGTAGAGGAGGGAGGGGAGCCAGGACTGACTGTACTTCCTGTCTGCTGTTTTCAGCTTCACTCACAGACTCAATGGCTTCCAGATCAGAGGAGGATCTCTGCTGTCCGGTCTGTCAGGAGGTCTTCAGAGATCCTGTTCTTCTGTCATGTAGCCACAGCTTCTGTAAAGATTGTCTGAAGAGATGGTGGAGAGAGAGACTAATACACGAGTGTCCAATTTGTAAGGAAATATCAGTGTATGATCCACCTTTAAACCTGGCTTTAAAGAACCTGTGTGAGTCGTTCTTACAGGAGAGAGATCAGAGAGCTTCAGAGGCTCTCTGCAGTCTGCACTCTGAGAAACTCAAACTCTTCTGTCTGGACCATCAGCAGCCAGTGTGTGTCGTCTGCTGTGGCTCAGAAAAACACACCAATCACAGATTCAGACCCATCGATGAAGCTGCACAACAACACAAGAAGGAACTTCAGGAAACTCTGGAGCCCTTAAAGAAGAAGTTAAAGGTTTGTGAAGAAGTTCAAGTGAAGTTTGATCAAACAGCAGAACACATTAAGGTCCAGGCCCGACACACAGAGAGGCAGATTAAGGAGCAGTTTAAGAAGCTTCACCAGTTTCTAGCAGAGGAAGAGGAGGCCAGGCTGGCTGCACTGAGGGAGGAAGAGGAGCAGAAGAGTGGGATGATGAAGGAGAAGATGGAGGCTCTGAGCAGAGAGACAGCAGCTCTTTCAGACACAGTCAGAGCCACAGAGGAGGAGCTGAGAGCTGAAGACGTCTCATTCCTGCACAACTACAAGGCTGCAGTGGAAAGAGTCCAGCGCTGCCCCCTGCTGGATGATCCACAGCTGCCCTCAGGAGCTCTGATAGACCAGGCCAAACACCTGGGCAACCTGACCTTCAACATCTGGAACAACATGAAGGACATCGCTAGAAGTCTGACTAGCTATCCACACAGCTAAACATGAACCCAGGAACTCCAGACAATAGATGAGATCTTGAGAAGTTTACTGGTTCTTTCATTTTGTGAAACTGTAACAATAAAACATATGTGGAAATGTACATTAATAATCTGTACTGTTAACAACAACATGTGCCAATGATCTAACAATGCATTCGAAGAGCTAACATGACGATTAGCACCGTTAATTAGCATATGAACTGGCGATCTCATTTACATATGAATAGCACATAGAAAACTTGCTAACTGTGGTCCATCACACATAAAGACAGCACTTTGAATGCCTCGTTGCTTTACCATTGAGTACTTACAGACAATGCTTTAACAAACACCCAAAGAAGGACACGAATGTGGAGCAGCCATCTTGAAGCAGCATCGCAAGCAAACATGAACTTCCTGTCTAACTCTTCTTCTACTGTCACAAAATATCGACTTAAAGGGACCGCAGGGCGGCGCACTTACTAACATTTAAAACATGAAATTAACTAAGCAGTAACATAACACTCCCCGCCTGGGATTATAACAATCCCACATTAAACTGTCAGTCACTAAACTTTTCGGGGGACAGCAGCAAAACCACTTCTGTTACAGGACGACAGAAAGTCTTCTTATCGCCTGAGTGCGAAGTAGTTACTTCGACTTTCCGGACAAGTCCATCGTTCCCTGGGAAAGTCTTGGTTATGATACACATGGGCCAATCGCCCCTCTTCACCTGAATGTCTTTGAGCAGAACGATGTCTCCTTCCTTGAGACTTTGTTTCTTGTCCTGCCATTTGTGTCGCAACTGAAGAGTATGAAGGTATTCCCGTCTCCATTTGGACCAGAACATGTCAGCGAGACCTTGTACTCTTCTCCATTGTTCTTTCAGAAATATCCCCTTTCCAAAGTCACCAGGGGGTGGCGCTGCTGAGTCTGGTTTCATCGTGAGCAGCATCGACGGCGTGAGGATGAGGGGTGACTCAGGATCGGTGGACACAGGAATCAGGGGGCGAGCATTCATGATGGCACAGACTTCTGCCATGAATGTTGACAACAGTTCATGTTTTAGTAGTGTTCTTTTGCAGTCCTGTAACATAGAGTCGAGGATACGCCTCGCAATCCCAATCATCCGCTCCCAGGCACCGCCCATATGGGATGCATGAGGTGGGTTGAAGATCCATGAACAGTTTTGTTTGCTTAAGTAGCCTTCGACATCCTTGACTGACATGTTCGATCCGTCCATTTTCAGTTCCCGAGAGGCGCCGATAAAGTTCGTACCGCAATCCGATCTTAGTTGTCTTGCTGGGCCTCTGATTGCAAAAAGTCGCCTTAAAGCATTTATAAAGCTGTCTGTGCTCATTGATTCGATCAACTCGATATGGACTGCTCTTGTTGACAGACATGAGAACATCACGGCCCACCTTTTAGAGCTAGCTTGTCCTCCTCTCGTGCGCCGGGTTACAATGTCCCATGGCCCGAACACGTCTACACCCACATATGTGAAGGGGGGTGCAACTTGCATTCGTTCAGATGGTAAGTTTCCCATTTGCTGACATTCCGCTTTTCCTCTCAATTTCTTGCATGTGACACACTTAAAAAGCACTGTGCTGATAGCCCTTTTGGCTCCTACCATCCAGAATCCTGCAGCTCTAATGGCACCTTCCGTGAAATGTCTTCCTTGGTGTTTCACAGTCTCGTGATAGTGCCGTATTAAGAGCGTTCCCAAGTGGTGTCGGGCAGGGATGATGAGAGGGTGAGTGGTGTCGATACCCAGTTCAGATTGTATGATTCGGCCTCCAACTCTTAAGAGTCCATTGCTATCTAGAATAGGATGCAGTTTCCAAAGACTGCTTGAGGGGGGAATAGGGATCCCTTCCTGAATACACTTTATTTCCTTTTCGTAGCACTCACTCTGAACGCTCTTTATGATACAGACCTTCGCATTTTCCAATTCTTCCACTGTGGGTTGACAGAGATGCCAACCACGACAGCTGGATGCTTGGTTGGATCGACCAAAGGAACGAGCAATGTGGGTCAAGCGGGCAACTGCTCTGAGGAGAGGACTGTAGTTGGAAAACCTCTCAAGATGGGATGAACTTACTGTTGACCTTGCAATTTGTGTCAGATTTGTTGTCACCAGCGGACGTATTTCTGTATCAAGAGTGGGATCCACAAGGTCAAACGTGACTGGAGATTGCGACTGTGCGGACGGTTTGAGGAGAAAGGCTGGCCCTTTAAACCATGTTGTGCTGCTCAGTTGCGCTGCTGCAACGGAGCGGGACCCATGATCTGCTGGGTTGAGTTCGGATGGAACGTGCCTCCACTGGTTGGAGCATGTTGATTGGAGGATGCGTTGGACCCTGTTATGCACGTACACATAAAACCTTCGTGACTGATTGTGGATGTAGCCTAGCACGACTTTACTGTCAGTGTAGTACTCAATGTCGTCAAACATGATGTCTATTTCTGCTACTATCAGCTCCGCAACTTCAACTGCAAGCACTGCAGCACATAACTCTAGTCTTGGAATTGTGAGGCCGGCTTGAGGAGCTAGCTTTGTTTTTCCAAACACAAAGCCGATTTCTGTTTTGTTCGAAGTAGACAGTTTGATGTAAGCGACAGCTGCAATGGCTTTCACGGATGCATCAGCGAATACACAAAGTGTTTTGGTTTGGGCGCCAGATGTAGAGAGAGAAGTGTAGGGGCGTGGTATTTGGAGATCTTCTAAATCTTGAAGTGAGTCCTTCCAATTGCTCCACTCTGCCTTCATGTTGTCTGGGAGTGCTGCATCCCAGTCGTCCGTCAAGCTGGTAAGTTCTCTAAGAATCAGTCTGCCTTGAATTGTGATTGGAGCGAGAAACCCCAGAGGGTCGTAGAGACTGTTGACAGTAGAGAGGACACCTCTATGTGTGAAGGCCTTTTGCTCATTGTCAACTTTGAATGTGAAGGTGTCTGTGTCAACATTCCACAGCAGCCCCAAACTGCGTTGCACTGGCGAGTCTTGAGCACACAGGTCTAAGTTTCCAATGTTTTTTGCCCTGTCCTCTGGTGGGAAAGCTTCTAGGACTGTAGGGCGGTTGGAGATTACTTTGTGTAGTCTGAGGTTTGAAGAAGCAAGAGCCCGTTGAGCTTGTTGGAGAACTTGTATGGCCTTTTCTTCAGTAGGAAATGACTTGAGAGCGTCATCGACATAGAAATCTCGCTCAATGAATGTCCGCACCTCAATCCCAAAATCTAGCTCACCAGTCGCTGCTGCTTTCTTCAACCCATATATGGCGACAGAGGGGGAGGGACTGTTCCCAAAAATGTGCACTCGCATGCGATACTCTATAACTTCAGATGACATGTCGTTATCTTTGTACCACAAGAAGCGGAGAAAGTCTCTGTGGCTCTCTTTGACAACAAAACAGTGGAACATATGTTCAATGTCCGCCGTTATGGCCACCTGCTCCTTTCTGAATCTTATGAGCACCCCAACAAGACTGTTGTTGAGGTCGGGGCCTGTTAGCAACACGTCGTTGAGAGAGACTCCTTCATGTGGGGCGCTTGAGTCGAACACGACCCTAATTTTGGCGGGTTTCTTTGGATGGTAAACCCCAAACAAAGGGAGGTACCAGCATTCCTGGTTCTGACTGAGAGCTGGTGCCACTTCAGCATGTCCTCTGGTAAGCATGTTCTCCATAAACTCCAGAAAGTGTGTTTTCATTTCAGGTCGTTTTTCAAGAGTGCGCCGGAGTGACATAAGGCGATCGTAGGCTAGTTGTCTGTTGTCCACATTACATCCTGACACAGGAAGGCTTGGGAGGCTGTGACTGCGCTCAGGAGCTTTGGTAAATGTCTCTTTAACAGTTATTTGACCGTTGCATGGCTGAAAATGGCTTGCACGGCCATTCTCCAGTATGAAAGTCTTATAGCTGTTCACGTGTGGGGGTCTGTGCACTCCATCGAGACAGATGTCACCTACCACGACCCAACCCATGTCGAGTCTCTGAGCAAATGGGGCGTCATCTGGGCCGTTTATCTGCTCCCGGACTTTGTGGACTCGAAGCATGTCTCGTCCCAGCAGTAGTAGTATGTCAGCATTTGGGTCTAATGGCGGGATCAAGTTGGCAATCTGTCGTAGATGGGCGTGGTGTTGGGCAGCTTCTGGAGTTGGTATCTCAGAGCGGTTATCTGGAATTTCGTTACATTCGAGGAGTGTTGGCAGAGGAAGACTTGCCTTTCCATTCACTGACTCTACTATAAAGCCAGAAGCACTTCTCCCTGATACTCCTGTGAGTCCGGCACACGTCTTTAACATGTACGGGCGACTCTCTCCTTGGACCTGAAAAACATCAAAGAACTGGGAACGTGCCAGCGATCGATTGCTCTGATCGTCCAAGATTGCATACATTTTCTTTGTTTGATCTCTGTGTCCAGCAGGGTATACATTCACTAGTGTGATTTTTGAACATTCTCTGGCGCTCACTCCTTCCCCACACACCTCAGTACACCGAGACGTGACTTCTTGGGTGTCTGCTTTGTCTCTCTCCCCGCCTTGCTGTGGGGAAGGGGGCGATTTAGACTCCCATGGTGCTGGACCTGGGTGGAGGGCAGAAATGTGATTTTTGCTGTCACACTCAGTGCACGTGGTTTCTGATTCACAGTTCTTGGCTAAATGGTCAGTAGATGAGCAGCAGCGAAAGCAGACGTTTAATTTTTTGAGGATCTGTTTGCGCTCTTCCAAGGGTTTCTCTCTGAACCCTCTGCACCTTTTCAGAGGATGAGGCTTGCTGTGAATTGGGCACTGTTTATTTGGATTCACAGCATACTTAGACTTTTCTGCATCTGCCTTGTCCTGTACTTGAGTTTTGTGAACAGATATGGGTCCTTTGGAGAACCTTTCGTGCATGTGTCTTCGTTCTGATGTTATGGGTTGGTTAGGGCTGTGGACGCTGAAGCTAGGGTCAGTTCGTGTTCTGGCTTCAGTGCGAATGAAGTTGACAAACACAGTAAAGGGGGGAAAGCTGACGCCATAATCGTGCTTGTACCTTGAACCAATATTCATCCATGAATTATGAATTAGAGCTACCGTATATGACCCTATAGATGCATATAGGTCCTTTTGACTAAAACGGTGTGGAACAACTGATTCATGAGTCAAAAAAGAAGTCAGTACAACAATGCTATTTATAAAGTATATTTGAATCATGATGTGACTGAATGTGCTCACGAATATAAATCATGATGATGTGCACATGCCAACCTCAAAACATTGTCGCTTTATTCAGTGTATTTCCTACAATACACATCAAAATGAAATGAAACATTTCTGGAAAACAGCCAAGTAGAAAAAAAATCTGAGATTTCTTTTTTTTTAAGCAACACCAATTATCTACTGCGCCTCTACTACCTGAGGAGACTGCGGAGCGCACACATTCCCAGATCTCTGATGTTGAACTTCTACAACTGTGCCATCAGCAGCGTTCTGACGTATGGATTTCTAGTATGGTTCCCCAGCTGCACCAAGGCCGATCAGCAAGCACTCCAGCAGGTGGTGAAAGAAGCTGGCAGAATTATTGGAACAAGTCTGCCAGAGATCAGTAATATCTTCCCCACTCGCTGTCTGAGGAGGGTGCACAGTATCCTGTGGGACCAACATCACCCTGCGCGCCACCTTTTCCATCTGCTGCCCTCAGGGAGAAGGTACAGGTCTATACAGGCCAGAACATCCAGACTGGCCAACAGCCTGTATCCACAGGCTGTGAGGCTCCTGAACTCTCTGCCCCCCTCTCACGGACAATAACCATATCCAACTTCTTAATAGCAATGAACTGGTCTGCATTGGTGCATCATATCTTTATTCTCTTCCCCCTCCTGCCCCCCCCCCCCCCCCCCCCTCTTTCTTAAATAGATAACTATCATATCTGATATCATATCTCACAGTACAATAATATTGAATGGGTTGCATTGTTGTATTTTGTCATGTTTCTCAGGTCTTTGTCTGAATTTCTACGAACATTATTGCTAAGGATTGTCTTATTGCATTGGAGTCACACTGGGTTAAATATGTACACTTGGGTTTTAAGGGGTATTTATTATTTTCTTCTTTTTTTTGGGTTGTATGGAAGCCCCAAATGCAATTTCATTGTTCTTGACAATGACAATAAATAGATACTACTACTATGCTTTAATTTTTGTTATGAATAAAATAATAAAAAAAAATATTGCAGAAAGGTAAAAAGTTCTTCATGATATGTTTAAATAAGCTTAGCAGAAACTATATTATTTGTAAAGATTTGGGGTGGATAAGCATGATTGCACAGAACTCACGTGACAAAAAAAGAGAAAGAAAGAAACACACACACACACACAAAACAAGGCTGTACATAAAATATGGAAGTTTTCCTACAGTTCATTGGTTTGAGACGTTGCTGTTGATGTAACGATGCCAAACTGCTCCTTGCTGCTCTCACTCCCCTCACTCATTTGTTGAATGTTGGCTCTCCTGGACAACTTTCTCACCCTGGCCCGAAAAGCCTTACAGAGGTAAAAGTAAACAACAGGGTCCAGGCAGATGTTGAAAACTGAGACCATGGTGGACACCTCCTTCAGGTAGTACAACACTGGACCTACTGTGCAGTTTCCCGACAGAAAAGTAAAGGGAAGTCGAACCAGGTGATAGGGGACAAAGCAAACACAGAAGATGCTGACAAGCAGCAACATGTTTCTACGAGACTTCAAGAGCTTCTCAGAGGAGGCCAGCTGCCTCTGCTGTGCCTGCAACACCCTGCGGGAGGTGCTGTAGTAGAAGAAGACCAGGGATATGAAGACTAAGAGGAAGATGATGGCAGACAGAACCTGGATGATTTTAAAGAACAACTTGACTGATTCACTAAAGAGGGGATCACAGCGGCTGGAGTTAGAGGTCAGAGATTCCTGAGTCATCAAATACAGATTGCTGTAAGAAATTGCTGTAGCCAGAAGAAAAACCCAGGTGACCGCAGAGATGATGTGGGCAGTTCGTACTGTCTGCAGGACGCGAGTTCCTGATGGATGGACGATCTTCAGATACCTGAAGAGAGAAGCAAAAGCAGGCAATAGACAAATTCACTAATCAGCCACAGTGCTGCCAAAATCATTAAGTTAAAAAATGCATTCATGCTTTAATTAGGACTGCAGGATTTAAATGGTAAATGGTAAATGGCCTGTATTTGTATAGCGCTTTACTAGTCCCTAAGGACCCCAAAGCGCTTTACATATCCAGTCATCCACCCATTCACACACACATTCACACACTGGTGATGGCAAGCTACATTTACTGATGTAACACCCAGTGTTGTACTTAACAACACTATAAAGGTTTTTTTTTTTACCTGTTGGCAGCGATGTACCCCATAAATATGATGCTGGCATACATGTTGAGGAAAAAGGCAGAAGCTCCAAAGCTGCAGTAGAGACTCGGGATTATTCCAGAGCTTCTGGCATAGTAAGTGATGCGGAGTGGCAGACAGAGGCAGAATAGGAAGTCAGCAGCTGTCAGGTTCTTCAGGAAGACTTTCAAGCTGCTGGACGCCTGCTTTCGACCTCGACAACAGTAGAACTTCATGATGAAGCCATTGAGAGGTAAACCTACCTAAAGAAACACAGAAAGGATGGAGAGAACAGGACTTTGGTACATGCACTGGGAACCTCAAACCAATTTCTGACAGAGCACAATTTGATGATTTGAAACTTACCAGGAAGACCAAACTGTGGACCAGTATAAAGAAAGGTTTGGCTGAAATATCCTTAACCTCACAGGTCTCATTGGAAGGTGAAGTCATGGTATTTTGGTCAGTGATGTTTCTGGAGCGGAAACAAAAATCCACCTCACATATACATCATTTTGCAACAATATAATTGCTATTTTAATCTTTGAAATTATCTTCATGGTGTCTTTGTTTGATGTGGTAACTCAAAGTGAAACCATCCATCCATTTGCTTATCCTTTTCAGGGTCGTGGGGGCGCTGGAGCCTATCCCAGCTGTCATAGGGCGAGAGGCGGGGTACACCCTGGACAGGTCACCAGTCTGTCGCAGGGCTAACACATAGGGACAGACAACCATTCACACTCACATTCACTCCCGCATTCACACCTATGGGCAATTTGGATTAATCAATTAACCTATCCCCACAAGCTGCATGTCTTTGGACAGTGGGAGGAAGCCAGAGTACCGGAGGGAACCCACGTGAACACGGGGAGAACATGCAAACTCCACACAGAAAGACCCCGGCCTGATGGTAGAATTGAACTCAGGACCATCGTGCTGTGCGGCAACAGTGCAAACCACCATGCCACCATGTGATGATGGTCAAACTAAGTAAGTTCACCCTAAGGTCAGATGGTGCAATGTTCAGAAAAACTATGAAAAAATCCCAAGAGATATATCTCAGACTCCACAGGCCACTGTGAACATGATAAATGTTAAAGTTCGTGACAAACAATCTAAAGAAGACCGAACAACTATGGTTTGTTTGAAAGTGCTGCCAGGAGAAAGCCTCTTCTCCTCACAAAGAATATGGCAACATGGCTTAGGCTTGGGAAGTTACTTCTAAACAAACCACAAGACTTCTGTACAGAGCAGCCAGAAGTGCAGATATTTGGCAGCACCATGTTTGGCATTCCCAGCATTTCAGCGAAAGGTATCATTAACTATTAGAACAGTGGTGGAGGGGTGATGATTAGGGTTTGATTTGCAGCCACGGGACCTGGGCACCTTAAAGTCACAGAGTCGACCATAAACTCCTCTGCATACCAAAGTATTATACAGTGGAGTCAAATGTGAGACCGTCAATAGGACAAAGATCCTAAGCACAGCAGCAAATCAACATCAGAATGATTGAGAGACGGCAAACCTCAAAGAAGCATGTAAAGAAGGCCAATAGAGCTCCACAACAATGTGAGAGTCTGACAAAGCCATGCAGAAACCCATTACTTCACATTACTGCTAAAAGTGATTCTAAAAGCTACTGAATCATACAGCCTGGTTCTGCTGAGTTAAAAGGAAGTCCTGTTAAAAGGGAGTTTTTCCTTCCAACTGTCGCCAAAGTGCTTACGCAAAGGGGGCACACGATTATTGGTGGTTTCTCTGTATAATTGTACCTGAAGATATAAAGCTAAGGAAACTGTTCTTGTGATTTGTTGCTATATATGACTAAAATTGGATGAAACAACAGATATGTGGTATATTAGGAAGATGGCCACTACTGACCATGTGCTCAGTGAATGTCAGGCAGCAGAAACTCAAGAAAGAAGAGGAGCAAGAAGAAAAATCGCCATGGAAAGACAGGTCTTTGCATGGCATGTACTGCCAGCAGACAAAAGACATGACTCACACTGAGAAATCTTACTAATGGCTGGAGAAAGCTGGGCTGAAAGAAAGCACGTGCCAGCTCAGGAATGAGCCTTAAGCACAAGATCAATAGAGACTGAGGTCTACTACAACAAGGAAGGCCAAGGTGGTGAACTCTCTCTACTCTCACGGTCAATGTAGAATCAGTGGTTAATCTAACCTCAGTCTTTAGACTGTGGTATGAAGCCAGAGTAACCAGAGAAACAAACACCAGGAAACTGGACAAAAAAAGGCCCCAGATTTGATTCAAACCCAGGACCATCTTGCAGCGAGATGACAGTGTTAATTACTGCATGGCATCCTTCTTCCCTCTATTTAACATTGAAACAATCTCATCTTTAACCGTTATCTCTCATGATTTGCCAGACTTACTACTTGAACTTTGATCTGAATTTCTACATCTCATCTCCTTGCAGAGTTGTGTTTTCACCCATGCTCTGAATAGGTTATTTAATTGCTGAGTAACATCATGTGGTATCAGTTACAATGCACACGACTAATTTGTGAGTTTCCTGTGTACGTACATTGACTTCCATAAAGACAAACAAAATAGGCTGCATAGATTAAAAATAATCCTACCGTAAATATGAGAAAAGCTGTGCAGAGTTAACTAGAAATGGCCTCAGACTTATTCTAAAGATAGGTCTGAGTCCAGATCTGGATCATGGTTAACTATTGGTAGTTTTGGCCCAGGCCTTAGTCAAATTTAGAATCATGAGATCAGATTGGTCTCTTGAACACGGATGTTAGTTGTGGGTGCTGATCATTGACTGTTTTTGCTCCACATGTTAAAGATAATCATTTTTCAGTTTTTTTGTTTTTTTAATCAGCAGAAGTACAAATAAATGTGAGTCTGAGAAACCAGCGGGACTCACCTGTATTTGATGTATCCCTCTGCAGTTTTCTGTCAGCACGAAACGCTACTTCAGTCAATATGTCTTCGTGGTTTAATGGTATCATTGTAAATCAGAAAACACACAGTAACTGCAGCTCTACCCTGATCTCTGACGTGTTTCCTGTTTGAAACCACTGAAATTGCTGCACAGAAAGCTGACACTTCATTTATGATTAGTTGTGATAAACAGGCCATATACAATGCTGGGAATCATTCTGTGCCTCCTTTGTAATGTCTTTTTAATTTTTTTAAATATATTTTCACGCTTAAGTGTTTCGCATCATCAACACAATTTTAATATTTGACACAGATAACTCGAATAGATATAAAACGCAGTTTTTAAATGATGATTTAAAACAAAGTACTGTTTATACACTTATCATCAGTATGTGTATCACAGTGCAACACAAAGTCACATCAAGGGTATCAGTCTCTCCAAGTAAGTTGTGAATTCATTTCACCTGCTTTGGTGAAGATGAAAGTGACAACAACTACACTAGAGATGAAACAACAGGCCAATCTTCAAAAGAAATAGTTTAGCAGGTGATAGTCAGAGACTATAACTACAGATTTTTCTCTAGTTAAGTTTTTTGCTGGTGGCCTTAACTGGTAGATTAGGACAGTACCTTTAGGCTATTGAGGTTTTGTGTTCTCGCCGCAGATGAATTCAGTGAAACCAGTGTCATAGATCCCATTTAAAAAAGTGTTTCCCCGCCCTGGTTCCCAAAGCCACACACCTAGTAGCCAATTCACAGATAAAGGTGAAGTGTATTGCTACTGCGAACGTACCAAAACTGAACCAAAACCCCAGGGTGAACCAAGTTCAAAATAACAAACAAAAAATCTATTCCAAAAAAGTGCTACCTGAACAATAAGCAGAGCTATTTTCCAATACTATATATAAACGTGTGGCGGTGGAAGACGGGCCTGCTGCTGCTTGATGCTGCCAGAGTTTCTGAGGTGGCTAAGTTGGCAGTGGGGTCCAATCAGCAGATGCCATGTTCAAGCCAACCCCAAACAGCCCACTTAATCAGAAAAAGGACTCTTAAAGGTACAGAACACACATGTAAACTACAGTCCAGACATATGGATTTAGTGGTCATAATTCATATTTATAGGATTTATGACCGAAATACTGCCAGGGCCATTACACCAGGGCTTCTGCTGAGCTCAAAGGTCAATACGAGGCTGAACTCAATACAAACACACTGCCACACACACAGAGTGGCCACTTTGCAGATTTCTCAGGTTTGCCAAAATGTATTATTTTACTGACACCTATAATAACATTGCAGGCCTTCCTCATTCCCCTCATCAGTTGGAAAATTGAAAACCAAGTAATATTGGCTAGCTATCACACAGTTAAAATAAATACAACCTCCATCCCCACTGTCAGATAATGGTGATGGTGATGATAATGGCACTGAGCACTACAGAAGTAAGGTTTATATCTTTTGTTTCTGCGGAGTCTCGTGTCTCTCCACTTCACTCACTGGGTGCTGTAATGTATGCATTAAGGCGTGTTGTATCACTTCCTGTTGCTTTTCTGTTGCAACTCACAGTGCTGTCGTCTGCACTTCCACCATGTTCTGCCCAAACAGGGAACAGTTCAAAGGTCAAGCCCATAATATTCTAAGAATGTGACAACATCGCACACTCTGAATGTAAGGCGTGAACCAGCAGACAAATCAGCAAACCAACCCGGAAATACTGTTCACAAAAAAACAAAGATAAAATCAGTGAACACTACACATTTAAAGGTTAACTCCAAAAATTATCATCTGTTTAACTCTGTGTGTAAAGTTGGATTTTAAAAATACATGTTAAAACTTTAATTTTTTAAAACATGTTTAGTACCATCTAGTGCCAGTACAGAATGTGATGTCACCAGGCTGGTTGGTTGTGGCTAACAGACTTACACTAGTTTATGTTAGGCAACTAATTATATCATGTGCAAAGGAAAGACTGATATGCAATAGACAAACAATAAGAACCACTGAAACAGACAGTTAAAGTAGACACCTTATTCTTGATTTCTTGATTAACATAAAGCTCATTGTTGCACTCAGGGACAGAACAAAAACCAACCTCTCAGACTCATTTTTAGTTTCAGCGTCCTTGTTTTCTAGTGAGTTATTGGTTCTGTCATTAGTTACATTACTTTATGTTAGCGAAGTCTATATGCCCCAACCAACCAACCTGGTGACGTCACACTATACTGGCTAAAGATGGTACTCTAAAATCTTATATTTCTGAAAACCAGCTTTACAGACAGAGTAAAACCTATGACACTTTATGAGAGCAGGCCTCAATGGTGGTAAATGGTGTAAATTAGCCTTGGGGTTTTTTCTCTATTTTTGTTGGGCCTTTGCCCTGGAATACAAAGCCCCTTCAAGCTTATGATTTGGCACTATAGAAATAATACTGAACTGAATTAAAAAAAATAAATAAAAGTAATTTAAAACATCCATCCATCCATCCATCCATTCACTTCTGCTTCTGCTTTTCAGGGTCGCGGGGGGCGCTGGAGCTTATCCCAGATGTCATAGGGCGAGAGGCGGGGTACACCCTGGACAGGTCGCCAGCCTGTCGAAGGGCTAACACATAGAGACATAGACAACCATTCGCGCTCACATTCACACACAGATTCACACCTATGGGCAATTTAGATTAATCAATTAACCTATCCCCACTAACTGCTAGTCAAAATTTACAACAGTGCATATTGGACTGTGCATATTGGACTTCCTGACCAACCGCCCCCAACATGTCCGGCTGGATAACCGCTGCTCATCTACCATCACAATGAACACCGGTGTACCACAAGGCTGTGTGATGAGCCCTTTCCTCTACTCCCTCTTCACCCACGACTGCAGACCTGCTGATGGTTCCAACACCATCATTAAGTTTGCAGATGACACCACGGTGATTGGCCTCATCAGTGACAATTATGAGGCCGCCTACAGGGAGGAGGTGGATCGTCTGGCTGAGTGGTGCGACAGAAACAACCTGCTGCTTAACACCGAGAAGACCAAGGAGCTCATCGTGGACTACAGGAGGAATACTGACCCACATCCACTCATCCACATTAAGGGGACGGCTGTGGAGCGTGTGAGCAGCTTCAAGTTCCTGGGAGTCCACATCTCCTAGGATCTCATCTGGACGACCAACTGCTCCAAGCTGGTCAAGAAGGCTCACCAGCGCCTCTTCTTCTTGAGGACTCTGAGGAAGAACCACCTGTCCTCAGACATCCTGGTGAACTTCTATCGCTGCACCATCGAGAGCATCCTGACCAACTGTATAACAGTCTGGTACGGGAACTGCTCTGCCTCGGACCGGAAGGCGTTGCAGAGGGTCGTGAAAACTGCCCAGCGCATCGCCGGAGCACCACTTCCTGCCATAAAGGACATCTACAGGAAGCGGTGTCTGAAAAGGGCTGGGAAAATCATCAAAGACCCCAGTCACCCATCACATGGACTCTTCACCCTCCTGCCCTCTGGGAGGCGCTACAGGAGCCTCCGGACTAAGACCACCAGGTACCGGAACAGCTTCTTCCCCACAGCTGTCAGACTCCTGAACTCTGCCTCCTGACATCTGACCCACGTTAACTAATGGACTGAACATACACACACCCACAATGGACAACTGTACCCTCAAACACACAATAATAACATGGACTGAACCACCACTCACAACCACTGGCACTTTATACAGCCTCTGTAGGAATTATCCACATATCTCACTTATCTTAACTGCACTACCGTATAGCTCTGTGTAAATAATCATTCTGTACATACGATAATTTTTAATCCTACAACTGTTTATAACTTGCATAGTTCACATTTCTGTATAACTGTACTTCATACAACTCGTATGTTAGACTCGTATATTTCTAAATTCCTTTGGAAAGATAAACCCCCACATATCAGCTTAAAAACATTACAAAAGACCAAGGATATAGGACGATTAGATCTGCCTAACTTTAATCACTAGTTTTTAGCCAACAGGCTTCAGTTCATCTCCAGATTGTTTAAACACACCCTCTTAGATGAACCTTGGATAGATGTAGAACAGGCACTATGTAATAACATAGAAATTTCAGACCTACCATTTATCAGCTCAAACATCAAATGACATGAATGTTTTAAAAGCATCAATAGCAGCTCTTCTCTGACAGCATGGTGGGAGTTTCTAAAAATGACATGCAAACGTACACCTATCTGGAACAACCCTGACATATTACAAAACAATAATATGATAAACTTTCCAGATTGGAGTTGCAAAGGAATTAAATACTTGGAACATATATTGGAAGGAACAGACTTTATTTTGTTTGACAGACTAGTTACACAATACGGGATCAACAAGAAACGATTTTTGGAATATCAACAAATTAAATCCATAGTAAAAAAAGAAATTCAATCCCAGTGAAGCTGAATTACAAACACCACCAAGTGTGGTACAATTTTTTAGTCTAAAACCCCCCAAATTATTGCCTAAAATATACAGAACACGTTCTAAAATGGATGAATCAATATCCCTTCCTATTGCAAAATGGGAAGCAGATTTATCGATCAGCTTAGACCCAAACCTTTGGTCTCAGATATACTTAAAAACCTTTCAGTGGATCAGAAATCCCAGTTTGCAATTAATACAATGCAAAATATTACATAGCGTGCACTATACTGGTCATAGGATGTCCAAGATGGGCTATACGCCTTCCAACAACTGCTCACATTGCACAGCAAATACACCGGACAATTCACATCCACGCTCTTTGGTTCCGTCCACCAGTTCAAAAGTTTTGGCGTGAGATATGTGAAGACTTATCAAAGTGTCTGAAATTTAACAGTCCTCTGGCCTCTGGGCCTGAAGCTCAGTCCTCTCTGGCACAGCTGGCTGCCGGCAGAACCCGCGGGCACGCCACTGCAACCCCCTCTGGCCTCTGCTCCGTAGATGCTGGGTGACCTCTCGTTTGGGGCTCTACTCAGCTCTTCCCAGGAGGGTGGCACGGTTCCCCCCCTTTTGGTGGTCCTCCTCGGTCCTCGTACTCTGGGGCCTCTAGATATCTGGGGCCTGGATCTCCTCCATACCTGCTTCATGCCCTGGAGGACGGGGCTGTGGCTCCCCACACTCCCTAGCAGATCGTTACATGGAGAAACCTTTGGAATACAAGCATGCTGATCCACACAGGTATGCACACAGGTGTACACACGGGTGTTCACAGACGCGGACTACACCTTTGTTGGCTGCTGCCTCAAAGCACATTGTGCGCTGTCTATCTTGCGTGCTGCACAATATCGTTTAGTATTTAGTATCTACTGTTATCTACTGCTAGCTAGTTTATTGTGATGGTGCTGTTTTTATTATGTTGCTCTTTTTTTGGTTTTGCTTTCTTCTTCTTCTTTCTTCTGTTTTTTTTCTCCATACAGGTGATCCAGGTGTTTTGTTTGTTTTTCTTTCTTTCCTCCCCCCTTTCTCACCGTCTCTTCTTCCCTCTGGTTTTCTTTCTCTCCCTCTCTTTCTTTCATTCTTTCTCTCTGTCCTATCCCCCAGTCATGTCTGTCCCATTTGTAAAATAAATACATAATTATAATAAAGGTCAATCAAATGGACCAATATGGCAAGGCCATGATGAAAATAAATAAATCCACTTCGCATCTTTCTTGGCCTTAAGACAACAATTCTGATGGCAAAAGATCCAAACAGGACACAAAAAAAAATGATTTGGCATGTTCTTAACAGCGTTTGACTTCGTTTTTTGCATTTACTTGCGGACAGAGATATTTTTTCAATACTGCACATGTGGACAGGATGAAAACACCCATGTAATTTATTCTAGCTAAAACAGCCATTGTACTAATAGCCATAAGATAGAAATATAAACATCAATGATGTCTGTGTAGGTGTCTGTTTTAATTTTGAAAAATGTTGAACTTTTCCTCACAGCTCACTGGTTTGACTCGTTGCTGTTGATTGGAGGATGCTAAGCTGTTGCTCAGTGTTTTCATTCTCCTCCTTTGATTGTTGAATATTGACATGTGCTCTCAGCGATGCTGTCTTCTGGCTCAACTGGGCCCGAAAAGCCTTACAGAGAAAAAAGTAAACAACAGGATCCACGCAGATGTTGAAAACTGACACTAAGGTAGCCACCTCCTTCAAGTAGTATAACACCTGACCAACAAAGCCCTTGCTGCATAGAAAAGTAAAAGGAAGGCGAACCAGGTGATGGGGAACAAAACAAATACAGAAGATGCTGACCAGCACTAACATGTTCCTGCGAGACTTCAGGAGCTTCTCGCAGCCAGAGGAGGCCAGCTGCCTCTGCTGTACCAGCAACACCCTGCGGGAGATGTAGAAGAAGACCAGGGATATGAAGACCAACAGGAAGATGCTAATGCAGCCAGCATGGAGTGTTTTGTGGAGCACACTGCCGAATTCACTAAAGAAGGCACTGCAGCAACCAGGACCTGCAGATACATGTGGCTGAGTGATCAAAAGCAGGATGTTGTAGATAACTGTGGGAGCCAGCAGAATCAACCAGGTGATTAGGGAAATCTTGCGGGCTGCTTGTATTGTTTGGAGGAAGTGAGTCCTATAAGGATGGACAATCTTCAGATACCTGAGGAAAGAAGAGAAAGGAAGCAGTACTTCACTAAGCAGTAATAGTTCTGCTAAATCTACAAAAGTCATTGAGACTAAAAGACACCACCATTCTCTATTCAGGAGTGCAGGATTTGTAGTCGACCCATTAATATAGTTTTGAAATTGACATCAACTGCATTCGGAAATCCTTACCTGTTAACAGCGATGTACCCCATGAATATGATGCTGGCGTACATGTTAAGGAAGATGGCAGAAGCTCCAAAGGTGCAGTAGAGTCTCTGAATGGGAACAGAATTCCTGGCATAGTGGACGATACGGAGCGGTAGAAAGAGGCAGAGCAGGAAGTCAGCAGCTGTCAGGTTCTTCAGGTAGACCATTAAGCTACTAGATGCTTGCTGTTGAAAGTATAACTTCATGATGAAGCAATTGAGAAGTAAACCCACCTAAGCAGGACATAGACAATGGAAGAAACATTACCTTGGTACATGCACTGTGATCCTTAAACCCATTTCTAACAGAGCATAGTCTGAAGATTTGAAACTTACCAGAAAGACCATGCTGTAGACCAGTATAAAGAAAGTGCTGACTGATGTATCGATCATAACACAGGTCTGGTTTGAAGTGATGTTGTTTGAGTCGGCCATGTTTCTGAAGGTAAAAATAAATACAAATTCAAAGTTAGCTTTATTGTCAAAGACCATATTTACAGTCATACACAGGAATTTGAAATTGCAATGCTCCCATGGCCCTCGGTGTACAGTAAAACAATAGATAGATAAAAAGATTAAGATTAAATAGGAGTCTTAAATACACCATCTTCATTAAAATACTTCATAATTTCTTAGTTTGTTTTGTTAAATCAGAGTTAAACCAATGTTATTAAATTCTGATAAGTGCTAAAATCCACCATATTTGTCTTTTTAAACAGCACTTTCCCTTCTGGTGGAGTTTACTGACAGTTTACCTAAATTCAATTCAATGCACAACAGTTATATTTGTTTTTTACATGATGAACAAGCCTTAAAGACAAAATTAACGCAAATGCAAATACTGTATAGGAAATTGCTAGTGACATCATCTGTTATGCAAACTCTATTTGTGGAAAGAAAACAACATCAATCAAATGTAATTAAACATCTCAATAGTGGCAGCAGTCTTTTAATACAATTTGGTCAACCACTGCCTCCAGTGCTGTTGACCAACAGGGTGCTTGGTGGAAACTGTGGGGCAAAGACAAAGGAAAAGCAGGGAGGACATATGTTAGGAGGCAGCAGGAGAGAAGGAAAGGCAGGAGTGAGGAGGTGAGAGTACAGACATTAAATATGGGGGCATTACTACAGAGAGCTGGCTGCTATGATGGAGAGAAAAGGTTGATTTACACACATGGTTTTTATCGAGATTTGTGTATAAATGGTGTCGGCCAGCATCCTTTGAACAGGTGAGACTAAAGTGTAAATGTGTGCCCATAATCTACAGCAGCACAGTTAGTAAAAAACAAACAAATATCAGCACTAACATCTCGTACCCATTACCAAGTACAATCATTTCTCTATAGTAATGCAAGACTCATATAATCCTACAGAAATGCTTGCTTCAAATTATTGCTGCTAGAAGTGGTTCTGTCAGCTATTAAATCACAGGGTGTGCTGGCTGTAAACCCACTCTGTCTATTAATCACAATTTCAGTCTTCTTCTTTAGACTCCAGTACTACTGTGAGAAACCTTAGAGTCACTTACGACCAGCAAAAGTCTTTTCATTTGAACAAATATGTAGGACCGCCTTTTTTCATCCAATGAGAGTTGAGCACTTGCTACTTACAAAAAAACTTCCACACTGGGTTAAATCTCCATTCTTTACATTGAAAAGTGAGAAAACCTTGGAGATTTTACAAGGAAGTGTAAACACAAGTTACATCAAAATATTTATGTTGATGGTCAAAAAATAAATAAAGAGAATAGTGGATGTTGAGTATTTCTGTGTTATCCCAGATCCAAGTAATTCAGAAAGCAAGTCAAAAAAGTTCTTAAATTAAACCACAGCAGTCGCTCTTTGCTTTTGTGATCTCCATGGGAAATACCAAATATTCACTTTTCAGCTATCTTTAATGAACAACCCTGAAGTTGTTGATAGTACTGCACCTGCACTGTTAAAAGCAAAGCTTAAAGCTTTACTACTCAGATAACCTCACACTGTCACAGCAGAAAAATGAAGTGGGATTATTGAATATCTAGCACTGGCTATAATGATGTACCAATCACAGTTTGTCCATTATTAACCGCGCGTTTAGGCATAACGTTTTTCATCAGTGCAGCTGGCACGAAGACATCCAGGGTGTAGACAGATTAGCCTTCTGAACAGTAGAAAAGACAGCTAAGTATTTTTGTTCCCTATGTAATGACTGATTCCAAATCTTCTTATTTATTTTGTTTTCTATTAGTAGAAATACAGCAGATTTGAGAATGAGAAACAAACAGGACTCTCCTCGGGTTAGAGGTCGTCTGTAAGCAGGAAAAGTTACTTTGGTTGTTCTCGGATGTAATAATGTCACTACAGATAAGAAAACACGTGGTTGCTGCACTTCTTCTTTGAGCTCTGACTTATTTCCTGTTTGCTGTGACTGAAAGGGGTACACAGAAAATGCAGACCCATCATGTGATTAAAGCTGCTATAAATAGTTTGCAATCACGCTGCTAAAAAACAAGCGATCATCACGTTCAATCACAAAGTTGCCACAGGCCGCTTTTATCTCTTTATCTTTGCTGACTGATATTTCACTGTTTTCACTTTTTGCTAGTGTCCGTATCACTACAGCTTTCATGAGGCAGTACCTGCAGCTGATACAGGTTGTGTTTTCTTCATAGACACAAGCACACTCTCTTACAGTGTCTGTGGTGAAAAGGTTGGTTAACTACTCGGATAAATGCACATGCAGTATTTGTAAGAAAAGAGCTCTTATTTGAATGATATGACTGAATATAATGGTGCGGTAAAGATTTTTCATCATTGTACTTGGCTTAGTCAGTAACAGATTTATAAACGTATAATCAGATAAGCTTTTTGAATTTGTCGGAAGTTACATTTTAGTATTTTTGTTTCCTAAATTGGGAGTAATTTAAAAATGGTCTTATTCATTCATGCCTTTATCAGTAGGAGTAAAAAATAAATGTGAGGGTGAGAAACTAACGGGACTCACCTCTGTTTCTGCAGCTTTCTGTGTGGACGAATAGTTGCTTTGGTTCTTCTAAGATGGAATGGTGTCAGTGTAAATCAGGAAACACAACTGCTAGACATCTTGCTACACTACACTTGTTTCCTGTTTGTTACCACTGACTTATTGTTCTTTGGTTTTAGTGTCCTTATCACTACAGCTAGCAGGAGACAGTACCTGCAGCCAATGTACGTTGCATGTTCTCTTCACAAATAAGACCAGAAAAACCAGTGTCACGGATCCTGAGTGTTCATTAACAATACAAGTTTATGTTAAACTACGCCAGTCTCTGCCACAGGTCACAGTGTCACTCCGGACACTTTTGGGTTGGTCTCCCATGCTTATTATTCACTCCTTTGCCATTTGAAGTTTGGACATTCCTTCTTTCAAATCAAATCACTGTTATTGTCACATTGTGTGCAAGCTTCACAAGCCAAACGTGGTGTGCAAAATACAAGAACCATAAGAATAAGTGACAGTGATGTGTTTGTGAAGTGTTCAGCAGTCTGATGGCCTGATGGAAAAAGCTGTCTCTCAGTCTGCTGGTTCAGGACCGGATACTGCAGAACCTCTGCCTGACAAAAGTAGTCTGAACAGTTTGTGACTGGAGTCCTTGATGATCCTCCCCGCTATCCTCAGGCACCGCTTCCTGTAGATTTCCTGGAAGGAAGCTCTCCTCCAGTGATCCTTTCAGCGCACCACTCTCTGGAGAGTTTTGCGGTTGTAGGCGGTGCTATTGCCGTACCAAGTAGTGATGCAGTAGTGTTCTTCTTTCTGGAAGAATTGCTGTCTTATCAACTTTTCTCTTCATCTTTATTTATGAAATCAAACATCTGTAGTTATGACAGTAGAGAAAAAATTAAAATTGAAAAATAGAGAAATTGAATTTTTCTTATAATCAAAAGAATTAAGACATTATCTATGTTTTCATTTGTATTATGTCATGTAACAGTTCCTGGTGAAAAGTTCATCTTGATAGGTGTAAATGTTAATATATTTTTTCAGACATCAAAATTCAGATATCATGCTTTTGTATAAATTTGATCACAGGCTAGTTCAGTTTATTCATGTTAAATAAGATGTTGTGCTAATAGCTGAAAGCTAGCAACAGAAACCCTCATGTTGTTTGTGTGGGAGTGTGATAGTGTTCATTTCAGCCCCTTATTGATCAGTGAGCTCTGCAGAAACTGGAAATGTGGGCATTTTATAAAATGTTAAAGTTTTATATACCGTTAACTAGTTTGAGCTGCCCCTTGTCCTCATAGAGAAAATCCCCAGCCTCCATTGGGTCCAAAAAGCATTACAAAGGAAAAGCTAAACAAAAAGGCCAGATAGACATTGGAAACTACCACCATAGTGGTCAGACTTCAAAATCTTCTCAGAGCCATAGGAGGCCAGCAGCCTCTGCTGTGACAGTAACACTCCGTGGGAGTTCCTGTAGTAGAAGAAGACGGACGATATGAAGAACGACAGGGAGATGATGGTGTAACTGGTGTAGAGTGATTTGTGGTAAATAGAGAAGTTCATGGTTTGATCAGCAGCAAATTAAAGCTGTCTTAATATTACCTTGAGCTGCCACATGAAAACATTAAAGGTTTTATACCTGTTGGAAGTGATGTACTCCATTAAGAGAAGCATGCATGCATAATGAGGGGCAGGGCAGAAGCACCAAAGCTGCAGCAGAGCTTTGGAAAAATAAATGACTTGCTGACATAGTGGGTGATGCAGAGAAGTGCAGCTGTCAGGTTCTTCAGATAGACCTTTTAGTTGCTGGATGCTGCTGAGCTCGACAAAAGTAAAGTTTCATAATGAAGCTGTTCAGGGGTAAACATTAAGAGGACACAAAGCAGGATAAGCAAAGGAAATTAATAATTAGGATGTCTTGTAAATGCCTGGTTCAGGCCTTTACAAAAGAGAGGAGGCGCCCAGACAGAACTCTGAAATGATGAGGAAATTATATGTCTTATGCAAAGTGTGTACCCACCCAAGGACGTCAGATGGAATAAGGTAGCAGCTAAATCTGGTGTAAGGCATGTTTTCTCTGACACTGACAAAGTATAGATCTAAAATTAAAAAACTAAAATGTATAACAGGGTCTAAAAAGCTAGATCCTCATATTCTACTGCCTCGTGTTGGAGCCAGTTTTACACATTCTCGTGTACAAAGCCCTTTATGGTTATCGGCCCAGTAAAAATACTTTGCCTTCATTTTTATTGTTTATTATATTGTCCGCTCATTCTGCACTCCTGTTGGGAACAACAAGCCAGAAAATGTGTTCCTCTTTGTTTCACAGTTGGTTTGAGGTTAATCTGCTGAAAATCAGCCTCGTGTTTGATCAATAAATGAATAAGTACCAAGTGGAAGTTTTCTACCATTCAGCACTAATTTGTCATGACGTGAATGAAATCTTTTGATTTAAAGACTTCAGGGTGATTCTCTTTGGACAACATGTGGTGAACGTGCAGGGATAAAATGGTTAGAAAACCTGGGGCGGAATGAGGCTCGGGGGGGTTGTTCATTTAAAATGGTTGACTGCTCTCCAGCTGTGCCTCTAAAGCGACAGAGCACCTAAACACCAGTGAGTGTTTTGTGGTTTCTTCTCTTATTAGCAGCTCATCTTCCTGTATAAATGCTTGGGGGGGGGGTTGTTGAAAAACACAGCAGACATGGTAGCAGACTTACAGGAGGCTGCTCTCTCGTCTGTCTAACGTTCTGTTCGAGACCCAAATGTGCGGTTTATATTTTCACTTTGACAGCGTAAACGGCAGCTGTTCAGTGGTGCGGTAAAAGAAGAAGACAATACTGTGTGTTACAACAGGAAACAGAACAGGAAGTGATGTACACCGTGTACATGAGTGAGAACCAAGTGAAAAGACATATAAGGAGAAAAGATGTCTTTAAAAAACTGACAAAATACGTCTGAAGTGAGAATGAAAAGTTCTTCTGTCAGCTGACGTTCACTAGCAATCGATGTATTTATTTTAACAAAGTTAGTTAATGATCCCTCTTTCCAACAAAAATCTACATTACTAAATTAAACCTCCACCACCACCAAACAAAGAGAAAACAAACAAACAAGGAAACAAAAAAGAGGAAGAAGAAGAATATAAACAGAGCAAACCTGGACAGGATAAAACTATCATCCTTTGCTCGATACAAGTGAGTTTGCAAATGTTAAACAGCTCCTTGTGTGCAATCCATCTTCTTCTTTCCTTCCTTCCTTCCTTCCTTCCTCCCTTCCTTCCTGTCTTCCTTCCTTCCTCCTGTCCTTCCTTCCAAAATATTTTTGTTCATTCGTTCATTGTTTTCTTACTTGGTGCATTCAGTTTCCTCTTTCTCGTCCCATATCACTCCATAGAATTGCACAAAAACCCACACGAGTTAACTTCCTCTAACATAAAATTGCACATAGCTGAGCTACAGTGAAGTCTGCACTCCCACAGAGTGTGGTTTGCCTCTCACACACACACACACACAAACACACACACACACACACACACACACACACACACACACACACACACACACACACACACACACACACACACACACACACACACACATCACAAATAAACCCACGTAGTGTGCGTGTGGGGGCTGATTGCCTCAGATACTGCCCTGTGTGCCACAGTTTGTAACTGAATCTGACGCTTACCGTGGATCATATTGAAGGATCCCACACAAACTGAATAAGCTTCTAGAAAACACTCTGAAGCTTTCGTGATCTTAGTGAGGAGGAGGCGGGTGCTGTTGGTCAGAGGTGTGTGACAGTTTTGGATGTTCCTAATTCTGAGTCGTAGTTTGTGTCTGTGAGATCTGGTTTTACATTTTGGTTGTTCTAATGACGACCGTCAGTTCTGTAATCTACTGTTTTAATTAGTGTGAGTGGAAATTTTAGCTCTCGGTACTTTGCCTTCTACTCCCTCTGCCTCGTATCACTTCCTGTTCCACCGTCACTGTCACGTCATCGTTGAATCTTCTTGTGTCTGTATTTAGTATTTGCATTTTCTCATTTTCTTTCTTTCCTCAGAGTATAAATAGTCCCACGTCTCGCTTCGTTTCCTATGATTCTCAATGTAATGTTGGAGTCTTATCTTGAAGACTTTCTCAACCAACCAATAAACAGCTTGCTCTCTTTTGACATCATCATTATTTGTGTCCTGAATGTAATAACGGATTCAAAATAACAACAATAATATTAATAACATATCCAGACATCATCATTGATGCTAAAAGGACACTTTAAGTTGGTTATAAACTTCAAACACCAACCCAGGGTTTACTAAAAGAGTGCGTTCACGTATCTGATCAATAACAAACATGGATAGGCTAACAGCAGCAGAGCGACGGATCTCACAAAGGAAGATAAAACTATAATATTAGAAGAACATGTTGAGTTTACAGGAGGCTAAAGTAGAATAAATACAGTAAAGTTGTTTTTATATTTCTGACTGATACCCATGAGATAAACTTTGAAGCCCTTTTCTGTCTGCGCTGATCGTCCAGGAATGATGACGCTTCAAACAACACAAAGCTGTAACTGTACCTGCTTTAGAAGGCGGCTGAGTGTGGATGGTTCTAGTGAACACACTGACCACTGTGCGATTAAAATGACACTGAATTAAAATGAAACAGCCACAAAGCCCAAACGAGGTCACTTGCACTGCATGGTTTTGAACTGCTTGGAGAGATTTTTTCAAACAGAATAAAACGTTTTCTCTTTTATTAATGATCCAGCGCTACAGCAAATATTAGACTCAAGCTGTTCACGCTCAGTCTCTCCTGCTCTGCTTCAGTG
Organism: Rhamphochromis sp. 'chilingali'; assembly: GCF_963969265.1. Classification (NCBI taxonomy): domain Eukaryota; kingdom Metazoa; phylum Chordata; class Actinopteri; order Cichliformes; family Cichlidae; genus Rhamphochromis; species Rhamphochromis sp. 'chilingali'. Next base: position 64,597,460 of record NC_137929.1, on the reverse strand, counting down.
AAAGGAATATTTGGTGTCATCTGTTTGTGAGCTAAAAGAAAAGGTTATTCAGAAAATAAACCCCTCCCCTTTCACGTCTCCCTGAGTGTGTGATGTGTGCTTCAGTACTTCCCCCTCAGCATTCACAAAGAAAAGCTGCTGATGCAAACTGTTAATAAGATTGATGAGTTTTAACACGTCATTTCACTTCACAGACGCACCGGAAGATGCTTGGATGATCACGTTTTCCAAGTCCTCTGTTTTGGATGAACACACTGCTCGAGCCTCACTCTGACCAATGATATGTCTGTGTTGTCTGTGCAAACATTTTGTCACCGCTGTTTGCAGTGAAGACACACAGGAAGCAGAGGAAAGCCTGCAGGTTAGCAGTGTCGTCACTGTGTTGTCTGATCTACAGTGATGCGGCAGGGGATCGCTTCAGAGGCATACATCGAAGACAGGTGAGTCCTGCTGGTTCTTAATCTTAACTTAACATTTAACTTTTACTTCTGCTGATTTCATGCTGTACTCTCAAAAAAGGGGAGCCTTCAGCAGTTCCTAACATTGGACACCACACTTCTGCTGTATTACAAATTAATAAAATGTATTTGCAGTGTACTATATATATTGAGCACAAAAGCTTTAAGGTACTTGATCTCAAGGTGCTTTATATTAAAACATACCCACAATGTTAAGAAAAAAAAAAACAGCCATCTGCTTGTGTACAGCTGAGAGAAAGCATGCCTTGTAACAGATTTAGCTTCTGGCTAATTTCCATCTGCTGCTGCACATCAAATATATTATAGAATAATAATCAAATATGGATACAAAGCCTAAAAACACCAGAGGTGAACCTACTGCTACAGTCCAAGCCACCAAGTTCATTGGCTGAACATTCTTGGTGATAAACTGCCTGCAAATATAAATGAACACAATATTTCAGCCTGTGTTCTTGCAGACACAGTGCAAACACAGCCAGTGCAAAATAGGAGCGAGAGGTTTTTTTTTTTTTTTTTTAGGTTTTCATGTTTAAAAAGATCACAAAACAAGAATCCAGAAATCAAAATGTGAAAAAAACCAAGAGGAAGAGGAGCAAAAAGAATAATCAGGAGACTCACAAGAGGAGCAGACATGTGTGATTCACTCACACAAATCTCTTACATAGTCACTTGGTGCTAATTTGGCCTTGGTGCCCAGGCATGTGTGGTGAAGTCCATTGCATCACTTCCTGTTGTAGTTCCTGCTGTAATGCACATGGATGTCTTCTATTTTATTGAGCAAACAACAGCTGATCCTTCTGTTGTCAAAAAATGAGTATATAAAGAACACATTGTGCTTTAAAAAGACCAAATCCCAACAATAGTTGGCTCAGGGCGTTTATCTTCACACAGCGCAGAGCTGCAGACATTATAAATAAGTTTATTCAGATAATCAATAAAAGGCTTTAGTTACACAGCTGGAGACACTTAAATGATTCATCTCTTTACATCACCTTCAGTCTGACACAGAATTTTGTTTTTACATCAGCACCTCTATCACGTCCTACCCAAAGTTAATCATCCTAAATTTTTACCGAGTAAATATGACTTATGTTATACATTTGAGCTACATGAGCCTTTAGATGCAGATTTGCTCCCACTGAGACACTCCAGCAGAGCTCTGTCACATCGCTGATTCATGAGTCAGTACAACAGTTCTGAATGTACATCTCTTCATTTAATCATTAGCAACTACTAATTTCTGGCTCTCTTCCACAGCACGTCTTTTCTCCTGTCTTCAGTTTGCCTTACAATATAAAGCCCCTGAGGTGACTGTTGTGATTAGTGCTTTATAAATAAAACTGAAATAAAGTACATTTGAATTTGATTGTCTTCAATCAAATTTCATTTATGGAAAACATGATGAAGCTGTTTTTTTAAACTTACTGGTTTATTCAATAATTTATTGTTGGTTTGAATGAGAAAAGTTATAGTTTCCTTTTGTGTGACATCAGCAGGAGAGTGTCTCACAAACTGAGAAGGTAACAGTCAAAGGTTTGAACACACCAACATGAAAACTTTGTCTTTAATGAAGACAGAATAAAACTGTGGAATCAGACATCTGTAGTTATGCAGCGAGAGAAACATTATAAAGCACAGAAATGTTAGAGCTTTCCTTAATAAGCAGAAGCTGTGAAAACATTTATTCATTTGTGCACTGAAATATAAAAATTACTGCTGAGAGGCAGAAAGAATCATTTTAATTTGTGAAAATGTTGAAATCATTTTTCAGGCATATTAACAATATGAATTGTTGGAATGAATGTGACCACTTGTTCAGTTTATTTAAATCAGACACTGTAACTTGCAAACTCTTGTAAACACTATCTTTTCTGTCCTCCTATTTTAGATTTTTTACATTACATTTTTAATTGGAGTGGATTTATCTCAACTGGGATCAAAGGAGCTCGGAAAGAAAAGCATCTGGACTTCTTTAAGTTGCTTAAAGACATTTCACTTCTCATCCGAGAAGCTTCTTCAGTTCTAGGGTCCAGATTTAGTATCTGGGAGTATCTGGTATCATTTGACCCTAGAACTGAAGAAGCTTCTGGGAGACCATGATGACCTGGATGACTGAGAACCTTCACAGACTGAATTGGGATCCATGGCCTGGTTTCAAGTAAATCTGGATATTTTAAACTGTTTACATTTTTCTTACAGCTCACTGGTTTGACTTGCTGCTGTTGTAACAACTGTCTGCTGCTCCTCACTCCACTCACTCCCCTTGTTTGGTTGTCGGCTCTTGGTCTTCTTGGATGGAATCTTCAGATTCACCTGAGCTCGGACACTCTTACAAAGGAAAAAGTAAACAAGAGGGTCCAAACAGACATTGAAAACTGACAGTATTGTGGTTGCATCCATTAAATAGTAGAACACCTGACGCACAGATCTGCCGCCCAACTTAAATGCCAAGGGAAGCCGAACCAAGTAATACGGGATGAAGCAAACACAGAAAATGCTGACAAGCACCAATATGTTCCTGCGAGACTTCACAAGCTTCTCAGAGTGGCGGGAGGCCAGCTGCTTCTTCTGTTCCTGTAACACCCTGCGGGAGGTGCTGTAGTAGAAGAAGACCAGGGATATGAGGACCAACAGGAAGAGTATGAAAGAGGAGGCCTGGAAGACTTTGTAGATCGGTCTAATTGATGCACTAATGAGGGCTTCACAGCAACCAGGGTCAGAGGTCAGAGGTTGTTGAGTAATGAAAAATAGTATGGTATAGGTGATTATTGGAGCCAGGACACTAACCCAGGTGATCATGGAGATGATGTATGCAGCTCGTACTGTCTGGAGGAAGTGAGGCCCTGAAGAATGGACCACCTTCAGATACCTGGAGAGAGAAGAGAAAGGAGGCAGTAGACAAACTCACGAATCAGTGCAGACGTCACTTTTACAATAAATGATAAATTATTAGTTCCTTACCTGTTGGCAGCGATGTACCCCATGAATAGGATACTGGCTTGCATGTTGAGGAAGAAGGCAGAAGTTCCAAAGCTACAGTAGAGCCTCCGAATGGTGAGAGAGCTGGTGGCGTACTTGGTGATGCGGAGTGGCAGACAGAGGCAGAGCAGGAAGTCAGCAGCTGTCAGGTTCTTCAGGTAGACCATCAAGCTGCTTGATGCCTGCTGCCGAGCTCCACAACAGTAAAACCGCACGATGATGCCATTGAGAAACAAACCCACCTTAAGAGGACACAGAAGGGATCGAGAGAACAGGACTTCAGTAATAACTACATTTCAAACAGAGCGTAATCTTAAATTTTGAAACTTACCAGAAACACCAGACTGTAGGCAACCATAAAGACAGGGCTGACTGACGGGACGGCCAGATCACAGGTCTGATTGTAAGATGAAGTTATGTTTGTTGGGTCAGCCATGTTTCTGGAGATTAAAAATAAACCCCCCTCTTTGAAACAAACCGTGCATAGATATCATCTTCATCTTTAAAAGAAACCCCTTTTATGGTTTTTAATCTTTAATGTTCACTCTGTAGTAATATGTCTTTCTAAATGAATCAAACGTCTCATTAATCTGATTTAAGCCCTTGACTAAAGTGGGAATGATCTCTTTGAATGTGAGTAAGCTCACCTAGTTTTTTAATCACGTTCAATATTGTTCTGACAGAGGGCAGGAACACATTCATCTCTACAAATCTTAGCAACGTGGTGTCTAACCAGACCTGGTTTACTTTGGGCCCTGCTAACACTTAGTTATTTATAATCAGGAAATGTCCTTTATGTGCCTGGAATGATCAAAATAGCTCCTGCTGTGTCAGCAGTAGTAATATCACATCATTTAAATGTATATGACTCTAGAAACTTGGCAGGTCTAAAGTTAACACACAGATTATTTAAGTAACTAGGACTGCCTTCTTTCATCTAGTCATAACTGAGGGTCGAGTATTGAAATTCTTTAATATCAGAAAAGCATTCACTTGATCCAAAAGCGAGTGAGGGTACATCTCAGTATTCAGTTTATTGCTGTGCCTGTGACAGCGTTAGACGACCTGCTCTACCTCCTGGTCATCTGTTGCCTTCAACTACAACATGTATGCAGCATATTATTGATCGCAGGGCACAAATAAAGAATCTTTGGCTTAACTACAAACCCTGCGCTCCTAATTAAACCATGAATGTTGTTCATTATCATTGGATCCAGGTATAGAAATAAAAATGACTTACCTTTGTTTGACGCTGTTTTTAATGAGCAGCAGAAGCTTAGGTTGTTATGTACTGTCTGTCTAACTGTGTCACTCTAGTTTAAAGCAGATCAGTAAACACACAGTAACCACACAGCTACCTGCAATCGTTGTTGTACTTCCTGTTTTTCTTCAGGCCAACAACATGCTAATACTGAAAATCTAGATCTATCTATTTATATTATATTTTTTAATTTATCCTTCTGCAGTTTTAAGTGCAAGAAAAGCTGATTAATAGTGTGTGTGAAGCATTTTTTTAAAGAATAAATTGAATATATCTGGGTAAAACTTTTTCTTACCAGTATATCAATCTATTAATATTTTTGAAATGCCTGCACATGTGTTGCAAACCCAACACTGTGGTAAACAGCATTTCAGTCAATTAATACTTTGAGGTCATTTCAAACACCTGCACATTCCACACAAACCACTCATCTAAGTAAACACTTTAGCCAACAGAATGTCAGGTTATTATATTAATTTATGAAGAGCTTCACAATAAAAATGATAGAAAAGCAAAACGTTTCCTTAAAACAAGGTTTAAAAACATTAGTTTTCACTTTTAAAAAAGAGATCCATGAGTGCACAGACCTCAGATTCAGAGGGGTGAGTTCCAGAGTCTTGGGGGAACGATGGCTATGATGCACATCCAACCAAAATGTGTCACTACAAACTATGTGAGAATGTTTAGTCTGCTCATTGGCTTCTTCTGTAGGGGAGGAGCAATAAAATAAAAGCAATAAAATAAAAAAAATGTGGTGCTTTGTTTTGGACCTTTGGAGAACAGAAGTACTCTGGCATGTGCAGAACCTTGTACATACATAGCAACTTCTTGCATCCCACAATACGAAGCATACGTGATCATGGGATGTTTTTTTTTTTTGCTCAAACTTGGAACGTAAACCCGATAATGGGTTCAGATGGTTGGATTACATTCTCACCACGAATGATCCTCTCCGGAGTTTGTTTCGAATAAGACCACCTCTCCAAAGGGTACGTTGTTTTTCTCTCTGCTCCTGAGTACGATCACTGTGTTCAAACCTGTGCAAATGAACCACACAAACCACTCATACTGAGTTTCTGTCGGTGCACTCTGAATCTGTTTCTTGTGTGCTTATGTCCGCTAGTTTTAAGACTGTTTGAAAGTCCACAACCACTGAGTTAGAGTCTACTAATGTTTGCCTGCCTGGCTGTTCTGAGACCAGTGTTTATTCATCCAAGTTGATCTGCCTGAAGACTGTCTGTGAATCTCATCTGAACACCTCAAGAGCTGTTTATGGTTCCTCACCTTTTGATACTGTTAAAAATACTCACTCATCAAATCTATCGAAAACTTCATGCCACATTTCTGCGATGGATGCTCCTGAGACTGTGGTGCTGTTCAGGGAGCTCACTAAGATTATTATTATCACGGTCTGCTGATTAACCCTTTCATGCATGAATTATGACAATCTCAAGCAGGATTTTTTTTCTGCAGTATTTTTATTCATCTTTAGGCATGAAAAAAAGACTTTTGAACCTTATTTTTTTTAAACATGTACTTTTCAAAGAGTTTTGTTACACGTCCATTTAGGTGGACAACTAGTGACCACTATGCGTGAAAGGGTTAATAAGATGCGGTTTTTAGGCACCCCTGTGCCTAAATCTTCATCTGATCCTGTTCCCAGGGATGCCTGGGCCCAGCATATCCCTGCACCCATACCAGTGCCTCGGGTGAGGGTGGTCAGGACTCAGTTGGTCCCTACTCAAGTTCCCTGGCCCGCTAAGGCTTTGCTAGTCCCTGCAGCTGTATCTATTCTTCGGGTGGGGTCAGCTGGTGCCAGCCATTCGCTGTGCTGGTACCAACTCCCAGGGTGAGATTGGCATTGATCCAGCCTATACTCTTGCACCGGTATCTACTGCTAAGGTGGGAGTGACTGGTTTCTGGCAGGTGCCTGCACTCATTTCTTTGTCTGTGTCTCAGGCAAGCCCATACAGCATCCTCCTATGTCAGCTAGGGGCTCAGGTGAAACCAACCAGCCACCTTCATCACCTGCTGGAGCCTCGGGAGAGCCCATCTAGGCAACTCCATTGCCAGCTGTGGGCTCTGGAGAGCAGGGACCAGTGGCTGTCCCCTATATGTATGTGTGAATGGGTGGATGACTGGATATGTAAAGCGCTTTGGGGTCCTTAGGGACTAGTAAAAGCGCTATATAAATACAGGCCATTTACCATACCTTCGTCACCTGTACCATTGGCCCTGCAGTTGGCCTCTAGACCTGCTCCATCGCTGGCACTACTGGCCCTGCTGGCCCTGCAGTCGAGCCCCAGAGCTTATTTTTTCTTGTGTTTTGAACTTCTGTTCCTTAGTTCAGACTCATTTCTGGACTAATGTTCTTCCTCCTGAATTATTTGAGTTTTAAACTCGGTTTGTTTTTTTGTTTCTGGACTCTCATCTCTTGCTCTCTCCTCTCTTTGTTTCCTAGGTTTTGTCAGTCTGTGTCTCAGTGTGTTCCTCATGTTTTTACTTTGATAGTCTACTGTCTCATGTGCATCCTGTTCTGTTTTGCTTCATCCTGCCTGTTCTGTTACATTTTTGCCAGGTGTTTCCTCTTTGCCCTCATTTCCTCTTGTATTTAGGGTCTGCATCTCTCAGTAAAAAAATTTAGGGATTAGTGTCAGGTTGCAAGTCTAAGACCAATATGACAAAGTTATCCAGCCCATCACCATCCTATATCTAAACACTCCATTAAGATTATATAATGTACACAAATACATATGATATCAGAGTATGAATGTCTCAATGTCCACCACATGAGCAACCAGCATGACTGACGTGTGTCAGGAAACACAGTGACCACACTGCTAACCTGCACTCTGACTTATTTCCTGTTTGACGTCACTGCTAAACTGGATCAACATATTTTTTTGTACAGAAAAAACAGATTTCATGTTCTGATTAGTTGTGATGGACAGGTTGCTTATATACTCTAATAGTCAACGGTTTTATTCATCTTTATTTTTACTACTTTCTACTTGTAGACACATACTGGAGAGGTCAAATATATGAAGCAAGATTAATTTTGTAGCAAAGACAAAAATTGATAAATAACTCTAAATATATCTTATATTTTTGATTCCTGAATGTAGCCACCCTTTGCTTTATTGACAGCACTGCAAACCCTTGGTCTTCTCTCACTGAGTTTCATAACGTAGTCAGCTGAAATGGTTTTCCAACAGTCCTGTTTTCACTATACCAAAGACCAAAAACTATCAAGTTCTATGACAAAGCTGGGTTACATTAGGACGCCCCAGGAAAGGAAGACCAAGAGTCACCTCTGTTGCTGAGGATAAATTCACCCGAGTCACCAGCCTCACAAATGGCAAAAGTTAAGAGCACCTCAGAATCTCTACATCAACTATTAGGAGGAGACTGCACAAATAAGGCCTTTATGGTCAAACACCTGCTAAAAAACCCCACTGCTGATCAGTTGACAGCTGAGCCCCTCTCTGTACATGAGTGTCCAGAACATATGGCTGCAAGTCTAGTGATACATTTACAAAATCAATCCTCGACCTGAGGCCTAGAGTGTCCATGTACTTATGGACACTCTTATGTTCGAACATGGTGTTTGTTATGGCCAAACCATGGTTTGCACAGAAGTCCAACAATAAAACACCGCTCGGGTTCAGATCCAGGAGGCCATTCCGCCCATCAAGATCCTCCAAGTCTCACTGTCGTTGCCCACATGACCATTGAAGTCGCCCAGTAGGACAACAGAGTCCCCAGGCAGAGCACCCTCCAGCACCCGGCCAAGGGACTCCAAGGAGGCTGGGTATTGTGATGCATGAGCGCAGACGACAGTCCGGACCTGTGCCTCAACCTGAGGGCGCAGGGAACAAACCCTCTCGTCCACTGGGAGAAACTCCAACGTACAGGCAGCAAGCCGAAGGGATACCAGAATACCCACCCCAGCCAACCGCCACTCACCAGGGGCAACTCCAGACTGAGTCCAACCCACTTTCCAGAAGACTCGTTCCAGAGCCCAAGCGTACGGTGTGGTTAGCCTGACTATATCTAGCCAGTACCTCTCAACCTCACGCACTAACTTGGGCTCCTTCCCCACCAGAGAGGTGACATTCATGTCCCAATTGCAAGTCTTGATAAGCAGGGATCAGTCTGCCAGGGCCTCTGCTCCTAGCCACCACCCAGCTCACAATGCACCCAACCCCTACAGGCCCTCCTGTGGGTGGTAGCCCTGCAGGAAGATGGACCCATGTCCCTTTTTCGGGCTGTACCTGGCTGGCCCCATGGACTAAGGCCTCTGGCTCTGGCTCCGGAGTGGGGCCCCAGTAACCCTATCCCAGGCTAGGTGAACTGTTCCCTAGGTGTTCTTCTCATAGAGGTCTTCTGAATCACTCCTTGTCTGGTCCCTCACCCAGGACCAATTTGACATGGGAGACCCTACCAGGCAGGAGGAGCCCCCGGACAACATAGCCCCTGGGATCCATGGGACATACAAACACCTCCACCATGATAAGGTAATGATTTGTGGAGGGGAATGGGACCATCATTTATTTTTCAACAGGGCAATGATGCCAAACACACCTCTATGTTGTGTAAGGGCTATTTGACCAAGAAGGAGAATGATGGAGTACTGCGCCAGATGGCCTGGCCTCCACAGTCACAATTGAGATGGTTTGGGATGAGATGGATCGCAGAGTTAAGACAAAAGGGCCAACAAGTGCTCAGCATCTCTGTGAACTCCTTCCAGACTGCTAGAAAACCATTTCAGGTGACTAAATAATGAAGGTCATGGAGAGAATGTGCAAAGCAGTAATCAAAGCAAATGGTGGCTATTTTGAAGAATCTAAAATAGAAAACATGTTTTATTTGAGTTATTTCACACTTATATGTTTACTACATGATTCCATATATGTTCGTTGATAGTTTTGATGCCTTCATTGAGGATTTTCAGTGTAAATGGTCATGAAAATACAGAAAACCAGAAACCAAACAAAAAACAAGGAGCACAAGAGTCCAAAAACGCAAGCAAACAATTCAAGCACACTGGAAAACAGATCAAAAACAAAACCAAACTAGAGCTCAAGAGTCCGAGAAAAGTTCAGGGGTCGACCCGGGGGTCGACAACACAAAGACCAAGACAGTTCTGGAGGCCGGCCGTGCACACAGCAACGGCGGCGACGGGCAAACAGTTCTGGAGGCCGACCGTGCACACGGCAACGGCAGCGACGGGCAAACAGTTCTGGAGGCTGACCACTTGGAAGGCTGGACCAGGCAGCAGCGGGACGGCTGCGGAACCTGACGGCAGCGGGACGGCTGCGGAACCTGACAGTGGTGATGCTGCAGGAGGTGATGTGGATGCAGGCAACAGTGTAGAAGTCATAGGGGATGATTCAGCAGGTGGTGGCTTAACAAACTTCCCCAGACCGTAAGCAGACGAGGAGTGGTGCTGGGTGGGCTCCTCGGACCCACCAGCTGACTTGGCTTGAGGCTGGACGGGCTCCTCGGACCCACCAGCTGACTCTGCTTGAGGCTTGACGGGCGACTCGGGCCCTCCAGCAGACGACACTTGAGGCTGGACGGGCGACTCGGGCCCTCCAGCCGACGAGGCAGGACGCTGGCTGGGTTCACCTGAACCACCAGCTAACATGGCTTGAGACTGGACGGGCCCCTCTGGCCCTCCAGTGGAAACAGACACTGAAGCAGCAGGCACGGAGACCTCTGCCAGTGTGGACACTGGCTGGGACTGAGCAGCACAGTGGCTAGACTCAGGCAGCAACAGCGGGATGCAGTCCTCAGAGGGCTGGAAGTGTTCCCCAATACACTCAGCAGAGGACGGAGACGGACGGGTGAACTCACTTGAACTCTCAGGGGGTGCTGAGAGCTGAGACTGTTCTGGTGAGTTCTCCGGTGAGGCTGCTGGCGCTGGCGTCTTGACCTCTAGGGGTCCAGAGTTGGCTGGTGACTGACACCCAGCCTCTGGGGAGGCCCTAGAGGGAGCAACTGTCTCTGACATGGCCAGCTTAAGAGAACCAGCAGATGTTGTGGTGAAGTGTGTTCCCTGCTTAGAATGAGACAGTGAGGATGGTGGCTGAATGAACGAGTGGGTAGGCTGCTGAACTGGTGGCAGCTGGGCTGCTGGCTGAACTGAGGGCAGCTGGGCTGCTGGCTGAACTGAGGGCAGCTGGGCTGTTGGCTGAACTGAGGGCAGCTGGGCTGCTGGCTGAACTGCTAACTGTACTGCTAACTGTGTTACAGGCCCCACATTGAATTGTGGTGAAGGTGTGGATATGGTCAGGAAAAACTGTTTCGGGGAAGTTTATTGCTTTACCTGAAGAAACCGAGGCGGACGAAAAGGCTCCCCTAACATAGTCATTCCCTAAACTCGTGGTGCTTGACTCAGTAACTTCAGGTTTAGAAACAACAGCGTGAACACAGTCATTAACCCTGAATGTGGGCTCAGCAAAGGCAGTCTTTGGAGCAGTGGCCATGGGTGAGACGGAAAAATTATTGTTATATTCAGAAGACACACAAAAAATAGCTCCAGAAAACACAGTCACAGAGTCTGACGCAGCATAAAAACTGTCCCTTTCACTCACCACAGCCGACTGCTTACATGTCCCTACATCCGGTTGTGGGGTGCCGCACCGGTGGCGCGAACGTCGCTGTCATCTCGGAGACGGCTCCGATGGACCGGGTAATTCCTTGTCCGGCCGGTCGGACAGCACGTCCTCCATTGAAGCGAGTGGGCGAGCGGTAGCGGTGGGAGGGTGAAGGTGAAGCTCGTGAAGAACAAAATTCTGTACGAGCGGATGCAGTGAGTCCAATAACCAGGGGTAACTGGAAATAAGGTGTTGTAGGTTGGCTTTGTGGAGCAGGGAAATTATTTTACTGCTATTGTTAAATAATTGTCATCATTACTATTGCATTAATAATATAATCTGGAGTTTATATTGCATTCAGGGGTTGAACAGTGTGTGTCTTTCAGAAAGGCTAAAAGTAACAGGACAGGAAACAGGCTTGGAGAGTTTTGCAGAAGTGGAAGTTATTTTGAGCAGCAGGCTAAGACGAGGCTTTAACAATGTAACAGATAGCTTTAAGAAGGCCTTAAGCCGTTATGACTATTTTATACACAATGCATATCTGTGCTTATTTGAGTTGATGTTCAGGTTCATTAATGGTCTTAAGCTTCATCTAGTGAGAGTGTCTAGATGATCCATGCTGAGGGAAAACTAGAACATAGAAGGAATTGCAGTACATGCTTACACAACAGTTCATTTTAATATCTTTTATATGTTCATATTCTTATATTAAGCTTTTAGTAGGGGTTCTTGATTAAAACATTTATTTAGTAGAAGACATACACATAGTCTCAGTGAGCTTCTGGTCTAGTGAAAGGTCAAAAGTGCAACAGGTGAATTGAGAAAGAGCATGTGAGGTCAACACATACACACACATGAGTTAGATTTATTTAGAGGAGAGATTAGTCATGTCTGGTTGTAACTGCAAAAGTGTCTCGGTAAAAGAGGAACCGTCCTTGTTGTCTCGGCAAGAAAGAGGAACAATTTACTTTAAGACAAGAACGGAAAGTACCAGCCATGAAAATAGAAGATGATCTTCTGGGTTAAAAGCCATTGTAGTGTTGATCTGATCTATGTATAAAATGTATCTGTGACACATGAAGGGGCGTCAGTAAATCAAACCCTGATGCTATAAAATATCTGTTTATGCTTTGATTAAGTTGGAGATCACTTGCTGTCGACGTACAGAGTGTTCTTCCCACACGTGTGTGTTCATTAAAATCATTGTTTGACCAAGACCTTCTGGACCATGGGTGGTTTGTACTCTCCTTCCTCAATTTTGAACCTTAACAGCTTCCACAGTGTAAAGAGACGCTTCTCCCTCATGCTCTAACCACTGGTTGATTAATTTAGAAGCAGAGTCGATAACGGCCTCCTGAAGCTCCCTGGGTGGGCTGAATGCCGCTGGATCCATATCTGGCTGGTCCGTACCGTCACGGTGAGTGAGATGAGCCGTGTGGAAAATAAAGGAGGATCCAAACGCAGGCACTTGTACAGGTGTGAGGGTGGTTTATTAAACACAAAAAGGAAATGGACAAACTAAACTAAACTAAACTGGGAACAAACTAACTACAGAACACGAACCTGGACATGAGCGGGCGGAAACAGATGATGGTTGACTGCAGGGAAACACACAGATGACACAGGGTGGAAACACAGACAGACCAGCAACTACAAAGACAGAAGACGCGACTTAAATGCACACAGAGAAACACAGGGAGATTACACACAGGTGGGGAACACAGCTGGGAGTAATCAACAAGACGAGACAGAGGTAAAACTGAACACACATACACTCACACTCACATGAGACGCAGACCTTCACAATAAAACAGGAACAAGAAACCATCACACAAAGATGCAGACTCGACACTGAGAGACAGACAGAAAATGACACATGGAACTAAACTAAACCTGCAAAAACATAACAACTCAAAATACTGGGCCAAACTGACCCAGAACCGTGACAGTTGATTTGAGGTTCTTTACCTGAAAATCCATCTGTGATCTAAAGTAAACATATTTACTGGGATCTGTTTTGGGGGGAGGGGGAGGGACATTTTTGATGGATTTTTGATTTGATTAATCATTAATTATTTTTGAAATTTTGGGGCTAGTATGGTTTTAAAAAAAATTCTTCTCTAGTGCTTTTGAATTATCTTTTAACTGCATCAGTCAGCCTGCTCATCAAAACCATTCATGCCAGCTGCACCATCATCTTTATGTTGGTCCTCATATCTCTTCTACTGCAGCACCACCTCCAGGATTTAGTTAGCATACCAGACACAGCTGGTCTCTTCTGCTTTTTGAGTCAGATGAGACCAATGCCATAGATCCCAAGTCTTCATGGGTCTCAGTTCTACAGAAGGATAGCTCAGATTGATCAATTTGGAGAGAAAGTTAGAGATGCAAGGCTTTTTGCACATGTGGAAGGAAATTGGATATGTTGTACAAGAGATGTTTTATAAAGAGGGAAAAAAGGACAACAGTATATTCTTTGCCTTCTAGTGATACTGCAGAAACATAAACATAAACAATGTAAATGAGATTGATCCCAGCACATAACCATGAATACTGTGGAGATCAGGGAAATATTTTACTGCTACTATTCATAACCATCATCATTACCATTACATTAATTATCATTTCATCAAAGCATTTATTTAATAGATTACACATGTTCTTAGTTAAGATTATTACACCTATCACAGAGAGCTTCTGTCTGGTAAAAGGCCAGAAGCATCAACGGGTGGGGTGAGGCTGAGTGCGTTGGAGGTCGACACACACACACACACACACACACACACACACACACACACACACACACACACACACACACACACACACACACACACACACACACACACACACACACACAAACAGTAGTTAGATTCATGTTTAGGTAAGAGTTCAAATAATAGTTTGCAAAAGCTTGTGACTGCAAAATTGTGTCTGCATAAGGGACAGTTTGTTCCAGGAAATAAGCGAGAGTTAGAAGATTAATAGGAAGCACCTGGCCTCGAGACGGAGAAGATGTCCTTTTAAATGTGTCAAAAGTCGTCAACAGAATATTTGTGGTTTTGAAACGTATGCATGTATTATATCTGCTTTGACGCATGAGGGGGCGTCATAAATAATACCCTGATGTTATAAAAACAACTGCTTGTGTATTATTGGGCGGAGATCGATGCTGACGGTGTGCAGTGTTCATCTCCCCACGCGTGTGTTCATTAAAAATCATTGTTTGACCGACTCTCCTGGACCAATTGTTGTTTTGTGCTCACCCTCAATATCTGAACACGTAACAACTGACCTGTAGGTGTAAATAGACTGCAGAGTCCTGGCCTGACAAGGTAGCTCTTCTGTGTTGTGCCATCTGCTTCGCCAGAGGTTGTTTGTTCTCCCCATGTTTCTGCCTGTAGTATTGACCCTTGTATGTAAAATAGGTAGGTTGGGGTCATCCTGTAATCTCTTACGCAATACCTCCAAAGCTTCCGTGACTGGGATGCAAGTGAGGGCAGATGTAACATTGTACAAGACCATTGTTTCATCTGCCTCCATAATGACATCTTTCACCTTTTCAACAAAATCCAAAGTGATCTGGATGTGTCTACAAAACTGTCTACAAATGGTTGAGGATCAAAGCCAGAAACCTAGAGACGTTATAGGTCACTGTGTTGATCATACAGGCAATTGGTCTTTAAGTTGCACCCTGTTAATATATCTTTGGTAAACCCTACAGACTTGGTGTAGATTTCTCTGGGTATAGACTGTGGTACGAGGTCCAGTCAATAGCATTGTCTTGTTCTAACTGCTTCAGTCTTTCTGGTTTAGCAACATACCCTTGTCTGCCGCAAGGATGATAATGTTGTTGTTGTCAATACTAAGTGTTGTGAGTGCATTCCTATCCTTCGTGTTGATGTTGGATTACGTGGGCTGTTTCTGTTTTGCTGTGATCAGTTCCACTAGTGGGATTAGTATCAGCGCCACAGGAAAGTTCAACCCTTTTGCACGTATGTTTGTCACTGTTTGAGTCAGTTGGCTGTCAGACACATTTCTCATCCACTTGTTCCTATCCTCCATTCAGCATCCTTTCTCCCACTGAAAACTCTATGTCGAGCAGTGATGGGAATAATGGCGTTACAAGTAACGGTGTTAGTAATGGCGTTACTTTTTTCAGTAACGAGTAATCTAACTAATTACTATTCCTATCCTTACAACGGCATTAGAGTTACTAACAAGGAAACGCCGTTCGTTACTATTTTTCAACAAACAGACGGTTGAAGCTGTGCTCAGCTTACCGCAT
The DNA here is from genome assembly GCF_963969265.1 of Rhamphochromis sp. 'chilingali'. Taxonomy (NCBI): domain Eukaryota; kingdom Metazoa; phylum Chordata; class Actinopteri; order Cichliformes; family Cichlidae; genus Rhamphochromis; species Rhamphochromis sp. 'chilingali'. Next base: position 64,581,854 of record NC_137929.1, on the reverse strand, counting down.
CTTATATCAGTTGCACGGAAGTAGCTGACTATGTAAGTAATCTAGACGATACAGCTTTAAGCAGCTGCGCGCTCCCGCGGACGGTAATGTCATGAAATCAATATCCTTAGTATCCTTATTTTCCTATTAGATTGTTTTATGTACAAAACAATCGCATGAGTGATGATGTTTGACTGAGGAAGAATAAAGGAGTCGTGGTAAGACAATCACATGACCACTTAAAGACAAAGTAAAGGTGATATATACCAGTTTGTAAACTGTGTTGATAGGCCACGTAAAACCAGAGTCATGATAAAAAATATATACACGGCTTTTTTTCCTCAATAGTTTCGTCACGTTTACTGTCTAAGGACAGCGCAGCGAGCACTCTCTGCTTATGAGCAAAAAAGGGAGAGAGGGAGGGAGAGAGAGAGAGAGAGACAGCCGAAAGAGAGAGAGCGAGTTTTGAGGTGTGAGAGATTTGTGACGTTTAGCGTGTTTGGAGTCTGTAGTTAATGTGTTGTCTTGTGTAGTTAGTGTTTAGTGTTGTGGATAGTTTTGTGTTGTGTCAGAACAATGAGGCGACTGCTGTCTCCAGGTAGAAACAGGAGTGATACACCTGCTGCTGTCAGACCTGCAGGTATCAGGCTGTGATGTTTCCTTTATAGTGGACAGAAATTATGTTTTTGGAGTGGCACAAATAATTTGTGGCATCTTATTGAAGAACAGCTGATCTGTAAATAGTTTGAAATGGTTATTAAAAAAATTAAGGTAAAAGGTAAATGGATGCAAATAACTTTGTTGTTTGCAAACTTGTGCATAGGATTTTAAAATTGACAATTTATATTTGCATTTAAAGTTGTGAAATATGATCATTAAACATGTTTGTGGTTGTTACAGTTTTTGTCTGATTTTAGATCAATTGTGTTAATACTGTATGTCAACATGAAAACATAACTGTAAATTCAGACACGTGAGGTTGTGCTGAAAAGAATGACACCAAACAAGGCAAAGTAAATAGTTTAAAGGTGAAATGTGGAGGGAAAATCAAAAGTAGTTAAAATGGACAATAATACCCTGGACCCCAGAAGGTTAAAAGTTTTTTTTTTTAAAGTAACTCAATAGTTACTTTTCAAGTAATTAATTACTTTTAGAATATTGTAACTCAGTTACTTTTTTGAAGAAGTAACTAGTAACTATAATTAATTACTTCTTTAAAGTAAGTTGCCCAACACTGGTGCCAACAGGATTTTTATGCCGTCAAATGTTTTCACACCAAAGTAAACTTTAAACTTTCATTTAACGTGTTTCTATGATATATTGACCAATAAATTTTATAATGCTCATGTTTCAGAGTTTTATTGACAATAAAACAACTACATGTAGTGTAGTGGAAGTGGTGCTGCTCCAAAAATACATATAGTGGTATTTTTGGTGATGTGTCCATACCTGTGCTTGTCTAAAAGAAAAATATCTCTGGAAATGACGCGCCTCTGGGCCAAAGAAACACAAGCAAGGTTACACAAAGGTGAATCTACTTCAAGAACATGCAAATCAGTAGGGAAATCAAGCTGTTAAAGCAGGTACAAACCTAAAAGCAAATGAGGTCAGATGTGTTTTTAGGAACAGACAACATGGGTGTGAGTAGCAAGAAGTGGGGAAGTCTGACCTTGTCATTTGTCTTTATGATTCAGGGCAGTTTATTAGGGGGCTATTCAGTTCATATCATTCAGCAGCCATTGTGAAACTATCACAGATTCATATTTCTGAGGAATGTTTGCTAGTTAAAAAACATGGCTAGCTAGAGTTTTTTTTTAACATCTTCACTCTGCTACATTACAAAAAATAACTACAAAGTTTTTGTTTTGTGACAAAAATGTTTTGCACAATGAAATTATATAACTAGTACATATTAATAAAACACTATAAAACATGAAACCTACCAGGAAGTGTTGCCAACCTCAGATTTTTTTGTTTCCTCTAATGTTTTTTCCTATTTCAGTTGTAATAATGTTTTCATTATGGTTTGAGATGGACAACATGGCCCAGCTTGAAGATTCCAGCTTGAAGATTCCAGATCCTCACTCAAAGCTGGCAGCTCTGCAGTCACCTTCAGGAATGAGGACCTATTGAGAGCCCTCAGGAGGGCCAGGGAGAGGAGCTGACAACATCAGCAGTCGAGTTCTGAGGCACTGCGCAGGGCAACTAGGAAGTGTGTTCCAGACTCCATTTCAACACTCAATTGATAGTCACACCGTCCCCCAGCTGTGGAAACACTCCACAGTCATCCCCATCCCCAGAAGAAACAACCCAAAGTCTCTGAATGATCTTCGTCCTCTGGCCCTCACCTCCCTGGTGATAAAGGCCATGGAGAAGATCATAAAACAGCTCATCGTAAGACCCCGTGATGGACCCACTCCAGTTTGCTTACCGTGCACGCAGAGTTGTTGATGATGCAAAAATCTTCATGTTGGACTCCATCCACAAACAAATTAAGCTCCCTGACTCCTCGGCCAGACTTCTGTTTGCTGATTTCTCATCACCATTCATCACTCTGCAGCCTCAGATCCTGGCCACTAAACTTTCCTCCCAATTTCACCTGGATGATCAGCTGATCCTGTGGATATTGGACTTTTTGACCAACAGGGCTCTGAAAGTTTGGGTCAACAACTGTCTTTCCGGTCTCTGTTCCACCTCCACTGGCTCCCCTCAGGGCTGTGTGCTCCCCCCCTGCTCTTCATCCTCTACACTGATGACTGCAGATCCACACAGCCCAACTGTCACCTGGTTAAATACGCTGACGACAGTTCTCATGTCACTGCCCCTCACAACACCACAGGCCCACTCTTCAGGAGTTTGTAGAGTGGTGTGACAGCTCCAAACTTGAACTGAACGTGAGCAAAACCAAAGAGATGGTGGTGTCCTTCTTCAGTAGGTAGAGGGATCTGGCTGCTTCAGTCACACCACCATCCACGGGAAGCCAGTGGAGGTAGTTGAGGAGTACAAATACCTGGGAACCATCTTTGACAACCTCCTGAAATTCTCCGCAGCACAGAGGAGATTCTCAGGAGGTGCCACCAACGGCTATACCTCCTTAGGAAACTCAACTCCTTTGGAGTCAGCACACCCATCAAGACGACTTTTTACTATGCCTTCCTGGAAAGCATCATGACCTTCTCCATCACCTGCTGGTTCCACTCCCTCACCGTTCAGAGCAGGAACAGACTGCAGCACACTGCATCAGTGTGCTCTAAAATCATTGGCCTGTCAGAACTCTGGCTCAGGTTTTCAGCCAACAGGTCCTTAGACAGGCAGCCAAAATCATCAACGACCCCTCTCACATTCTTCACCCCACATTTCAATGGCTCCCCTCTGGGCGACGCCTCCGCTGCATTTCCTGCAGGACTGAGAGGAGGAGCGCCACCTTTGTCCCCAAAGGCACTCTGCTTTTTAACTCCAGCCGATAAGAACACTTCCCACACCAGAAACATAAACTACTCTACAGTCTATTTCTACTGCTGACACTTAACTAACTTATTTTTAATTTACAGTTCTTTATTCACCGTGTATTTATTATCTCACTCTTATTGCCCTATCCTTATCTTCATTGCCATGCTGCTCTGTTATATGTTAATTGCCCCTTGGGGATAAATAAAGTCTTTCTGATTCTGATGGTACAGGGCATGCAATTCAAACACAAAGGGTTTTCAGACTCACTTTTATGTGTTACACAAGCTTAATATTTTCTGTTGTTAAGTGATGACAAAAAGATTTTGTTCAATATACTCAAAAATTTAAGTGAAGGAGTGTTTTTTCTTTTTGGTGCACTGAGTTTTAAAATGATTAGTCAGCTCACTGAAACATGGACATGTGCACAAAGTACTTTTTAAGTTAAAATGCTTTGTTGTTAAGTTCTACCTACAAGAACATTAATATTTTTTTAAGTATAATTGACAAAAATGAATTGCCTCCTAATAAATTGTACAGTGCCCTGAATGACGAAGACAAATGACAAGCACAGACTCCATATATCTTCCCCGCTTGTTACTAACACCCATGTTGTCTGATCCTTAGAAACATGTCTGAGCTTCTTTGTGTGTGTGTGTGTGTGTGTGTGTGTGTGTGTGTGTGTGTGTGTGTGTGTGTGTGTGTGTGTGTGTGTGTGTGTGTGTGTGTGTGTGTGTGTGTGTGTGTTTCCCGCTTTAACAGCTTGATTTCCCTAATGATTTGAATATTGTTAAAGAGTATTCACCTTTCTGTAACCTTGCAGAGGTTTTTCATGTGGTGCCAAACCTTCTGTAGACTGTCTGGACAAACTGACAATTGTTACCTTTTCAAAAATTACAGATAAGCCTGAGTACGGAAGGTAAGGTGATAATCAATAAACTGGTTTATATTGTAATAGTTTAGAAAAGTGTGTTTACAGCATTGGCTTAAAAACATGAATGCAATAATATTATTAATTAACATTTATTAAAACATTACCATAACATTATGGTAAATGGCCTGTATTTATATAGCGCTTTACTAGTCCCTAAGGACCCCAAAGCGCTTTACACATTCAGGCATCCACCCATTCACACACTGGTGATGGCAGCTACATTGTAGCCACAGCCACCCTGGGGCGCACTGACAGAGGCGAGGCTGCCGGACACTGGCGCCACCGGGCCCTCTGACCACCACCAGTAGGCAACAGGTGAAGTGTCTTGCCCAAGGACACAACGACCGAGACTGTCCACGCCGGGGCTCAAACCGGCAACCTTCCGATTACAAGGCGAACTCCCAACTCTTGAGCCACGATCGCCCCATTACCATAACATTACCACATTACCTTCACTTTAGTTCACTCCCTCTTGATGTCCTCATTTGACAGTAAAATATACAAAGAAATCAAACAAAAACCTTGTTAAAAGTCAGCCCCAGTCAGCAGATGACTAGATGAGCTGCCCGGTAAGTTACGCATCATTAATTTATTAATGACAAAACATATAAACTTATGATTGATGATTGAAACCATTTAAAGATACAATAGACTTTTAGATATTCAAAAGGTATAATTATTTTGGATATACACACTAAACTCTATATTAAGCATCTTATCAGACTGGAGATAATAAACCTACAGCTCCAGGACACTGGGGCGTGCAGCTCGGATCACAGCTGACCCTTCCCACCCTGGACACTGTCTGTTTGACCTGCTCCCCTCAGGCAGGAGGCTCCGGTCCATTCAGACCCGAACCTCTCGCCATAAGAACAGTTTCTTCCCCTCTGCTGTTGGACTCATGAACAATAACCATATGACTGGTCCCACCACAAACACATGACCTGTATTGTGTTCTCTGCATCTGTTCCATTTTTGCACCGATCATCACCTGCATTAATGTATATATCAATCTGCTTAGCACTTTTCATATATTTTTTTTTTATCTAAGTGTTTGTCTTATGGTATGTTTCCCACTAAGTACCGCAGCAATTTCCTAATGTTGTAAATCTGCTCAATATCTGACAAACACTTTTCTGATTCTGATTCTAAATGATAAAAAATGACAAAAATAATCATGACGACTATATTTGTTCTACAGAAGCAAAGAATGGAAGAAACCTGTTTAGTGCTCATCCTGCTGCTCTCAGGTCAGTAATATAAAATATTAAACATTGAAATATAGTTTATAAACTTACTGAGACAGATTAATGTCATTTGGGTAATCAGATTACATGTTAAGTTTTTTAAAAAAAATAAATGTATTTATTAACACATTTACAACAATGACAGAGAGAAAATCTTTACCTACTTATACCACAATACCTGCATTCACTTTAAATTGTGTTACTATTTAGTTTAGCTATTAAACTAAATAGTTACTGTGGATTACAGTTTTTAACAACAGCCAATGTATCCTGTATCATGACAGTCCTAAGCCCAGATAAAATAAGAAGACTTGTACCAGGAATGGCACCTGACATCAAGTCACAGTCAAATATGTGGATAAGAAGTACATTTCCATACTGGATTGTTAGCGCCCTGAGTTAACATTTCCCAGCACCAGTGCTGTTGATAAGCTCAGTGCCATTACAAACTGCTGGGCTTTGACAAAGGAGGAGGATAGGGGAAGGTGTATAAATATAGGGAGGTAAAGGCAGTATGGTGTGTAAGAGTAGGGATTTTAAATGTAGGGACTATGACTGTAAAGGGAAAGCACTGGCTGATGTGTTGCAGAGAATGAAGGTGCATATAGTCCTGATCAAAAGTTTAAGACAACTTAAAAAATACCCGCTACTTAAAAACTTCATTTAATTTCACATATTTATCTCAGTTATATCGCAGCCATCTTTAGAATGTTTCGATTCGTGGGGTCAATTTGACCACAAACATAAAATAGATTTTTTTTTTATGTCTTTTTGAGATTGACCTTGACTATTATCAGTTGCTCACAGGTTCTTGCACTAACATTATGCACACTGTTTAACAAATTTCTTTTTGAAACATCACATAAAGTTTGTTATAAAAATATATGACAAAAATTAGGAATTTACTGTAGTGAATTTATGATTAAAAAAAAAGCCTATATCAACTGCTAGCTGTAAAAACAGTCAACTAGCTGTTTGCTTTGAATGTATTTCTTCCAAGAAAAACTCAACTTGTGAGGTAATTTTGTGTGATGTATGGAGGTTCGCCCACTTTTTTTGCCGTTGTTTGCTTTGCAATATGAGTGGGCGGGAGTGGAGATTCATTGAAAGCCCAGGAACACCAGCTATAAAGCGTTGACCATTACCAGTATTATTTGTATCACAGTAAGTATGCTAATTTTCTTTAGATTTCTATGTTTTCCAAGTCAGTTTTATTGACATGCCAGCAAACCAATTCTCACTGGCACCAATACTTAATAAGCTAACAGCTATCAAGCTAACACAGCCACTTCACTAAGATAGTGGACTGAGTTCACAGCAGTAGCTGTGATAGACAGATAGATATGCTAAGTTTTTAAACTATACATAGTGTGATATTTTCAGGAATTTGATTTGTTTTTTTCATTTTTTGATACGATGCTTATTATGGTGTACAGACATTATAATGAAATCTAATCTTTTAAAATGTAAAAGAAGGATTTACTGAAGAATTCAGAACTGATTAAAAAAAGGGCCAGGAGTAGTTGGTAGGTAAGTGACATGAGATGGTTAAAGTCAAGTCAAGTTAACCTTTAGTGATATGGCCATGTACACAAATGGCTGAACTTTTTGGGAGGAATATGTTGCTGGTCTGCTCAGTTAAAGCTAAAGTTAATACAAACCCATGATATTATTTAACAAAACCCATTGTATGGAGAAGCACTATAACTTTTGAACTGAGTAAGTAGTTTTGCTGTATAGTGGAACCCCGACTTACAAATACCCCGTTTCACGAAAAATTTCAGTAACGAATGCACTGAACTGCAATATTTCTGCCCGTGTTACGGCAAAATGCCGAGCCTACAATGCCCACAATGCCTTCCGAATCATGTGACAACCCCTTGTCTTCCGTACTTGCGCTTTCTGTTCCACGTGAACAACGTATTGTTGTTCTAGTTAGCAATTAGCCTATAGCCTATCGTTCAGCATCTTTTTTTTTTTTTTTTTTTGCCTGTCCCGTTTGGCTCTTTTGCCATCAGAATTATTGTCTAAAGGCAAAGAAAGATGCCCAACGGATTTACTTTACCAAACTGACCATCCCAGCCTTGCCGTAATGGTCCATTTGATTCACCTTTTGTTGTTTATTTTATTTTCAGTTGCTGAATACAGGACAGACTTGACTAGGGGAAAGAAGGGGAGAAAGAAAGAGGGAAAGAAAAACAGCTGAGAAGAGGGACGGGGGAGAAGGGTCGAAAAACAAAAACCAACAGAATGAGCAGAGGAAAAAAAATGCATATATCAATCACCTGGATCACCTGTTGAGAAAGAAAAAAGAAAACAAGCAGAAGAGAACAAGAGTAATAGAATAAACAACATCACAATGATATATGGGAATATGACAGTAAATACTAAATATTAAACATTATTGTGCAGCACATAAGATCAACAGAACACAGTGTGCTTTGAGGTAGGAGCCAAAAGGGGATGCAAAGTTTGGGCAACCTTGTTAATGGTCATTATTTTCCTGTATAAATTGTTGGTTGTTACAATAAAAAAATGTCAGTTAAATACATCATATAGGAGACACACAGTAATATTTGAGAAGTGAAATGAAGTTTATTGGATTTACAGAAAGTGTGCAATAATTGTTTAAACAAAACCAGGCAGGTGCATTAATCTAGGCACCACAAAAAAAGAAATGAAATCAATATTTAGTAGATCCACCTTTTGCAGAAATTACAGCCTCTAAACGCTTCCTGTAGGTTCCAATGAGAGTCTGAATTGTGGTTGAAGGTATTTTGGATCATTCGTCTTGACAAAACATCTCTTGTTCATTCAGGTTTGATGGCTTCTGAGCATGGACAGCTCTCTTTAACTCACACCACGGGTTTACAATAATATTCAGGTCTGGGACTGAGATGGCCGTTCCAGAACGTTGTACTTGTTCCTCTGCATGAATGCCTTATTGGATTTTGAGCAGTGTTTCGGGTTGTTGTCTTGTTGAAATATCCAGCCCCGGCACAGCATCTTATTCCAGAATGAAGCTGGCTTGTCCAAATGTGCTTTAGCAAACCTCAAGCGGCTCTGTTTGTGCTGTGGGTGGAGGAAAGGCTTCCTCTGCATCACTCTCACATACAGCGTCTCCTTGTATAAAGTGTGCCGAATGGTTGAACGATGCACAGTGACTCCATCTGCTGCAAGATGATGTTGTAGGTCTTTGGTGCTGGTCTGTGGGTTGACTCTGACTGTTCTCACCATTCGTCCTTTCTGTCTCTCCGAGATTTTTCTTGGTCTGCCACTTCGAGCCTTAACTTGAACTGAGCCTGTGGTCTTCCATTTTCTCAATATGTTCCTAACTGTGGAAACAGACAGCTTAAATCTCTGAGACAGCTTTCTGTATCCTTCCCCTAAACCATGATGGTGAACAATCTTTGTCTTCAGGTCATTTGAGAGTTGAGAAACATTTAATTTTGTACTCACTCCTTTAAAATGATGTTACAAAAATGTTGTAATACATGTATTATTAGTTGAACTATATTAGTTGTACATGGCTGCACTACGCATACTTGTTGCAGTTTGACTACAGAGAAGAGAAAAATAAATAAAATTAAAAATACAGCTCGTTCACCAGTTGGACTTTCTTTCATATGCTATCATTTCCTCCATTTGGACTCAAACAAGTTTGAAGTTTGAAGGTGTGCAGTGATGTGAAATAAAACACTTCCCTCAAACAGTTTGAACCAAGAAATGTGGTAAACCAAACATTATAAAAATAAATAAATAAAATTACTTAAATATTTGTAAAAATTTAAGGGAAAATATTTCACAATAAAATCTTTTCATTTTCTCAGGAGGACTTTCCACTCTTCCTCCCCACTCCAGAGAATACCACTTTGTGAGCCAGCTGATGACCTGGACTGAAGCTCAGAGTTACTGCAGAGAACACTTCACTGACTTGGTCACCATCTACAACAGCAACATCAACCAACTGCTTGTGACAATGGCACAAAATATTGATGACTGGGCTTGGATAGGACTCTATGATGATCGTTACAGCTGGAAGTGGTCCATGGAGGAAAAACTTTTCTATGTTGGCAGTAAACATGAATTTTTAATCTGGGCTAACGGCCAACCAGACTGTGTAAATGCAAAGGAATACTGTGTGGCTCTTCAGGGACAAACACAGATGGATGATAGACCCTGTGGAGATTCTTACCCTTTCCTGTGTTACAATGGTAGGAAAAAAGGCTTGTTGGCCTATTTATCTCTACAATTCTATGAGACTAGGCATGTTTCAAAATTAATCATTTTCTGAATCTTTTACAGCCAGCAGTACAAGTTACATCTTAGTGAAGGAGAGCCGCTCCTGGTCAGCAGCTCAGTCGTACTGCAGGACATACCACACAGACCTGACCAGTATAAGAAGCAAAGAGGAGAAATCCAACATCACGCTCACTTTGAATGGATCAGGGGTTCAGTATGTGTGGATTGGCCTCTACAGGGATCCCTGGGCCTTCTGGTCTGACAACACAACCTCCACATTCACTAACTGGATGTCTGGTCAGCCTGATAACTACGGTTCACTTGAATACGGTGGAGCACTAAATTTAATGTCAGGGGAATGGGCTGATGGCTTCAGTACCGCCAGACACTTTCTTTTCTGTTTCAAAGGTGAGGCTCAGAATGCAAACACTGTAAGATCCTGACAAAGCAAACAGTGGTGAAAATGAAGCTTCAGTCAGAGGCAGACATGCACAGCACAGAGATCCAGCAGCAGGTTTCACAGCAGGTCAGCAGTTCAGTCACCAACACAAACTTGACACAAGTTCAAACTATGCTTCATGTTTTTCATCACCCGACATTTATCCAGCTGTCAGGCCTCATGCTGTCAGAAGGACTGACAGACTTCAGGATTCGTTGGAGGAAAGTCCAGAGTTACCATGACGACCAGTTGAAGAAGCAGGATGTGGACGGTGGCTGCAAAACTGAAGTCTGACTGGACTGAACCACTTGAAGTGAAGGGCTGCCACGATTAGTCGACTATCAAAATCGTCGACAACTAATTTAATAGTCGACACGTCCTTTGAAGCTTTGTAAGATCCCAAAAGACGCAGGAATAAGTAGTAGGATTTAAGAGTGTAATAACGGACTGAAACAGAAAATGGCAGCACTGTATGTACAAGGATGCCAGCTGCCGTTAAACCCCGAAGAAGAAGAAGCAGCGTCACAGAATTCATAGCGCGGCCCAGCTCAGTTTCCAACAATGGCGGCAGCTAGTTAGTTTTAATATTACTCTTATTATTCTTTCTGGGTCACAAAATAAACGTTTAGCATATTTTCAGGTGAGAAAGTAGCTGTGTAAACCTCAAATATCTGCTCAGTTTATCAAGACACCACATATTTTCAAAAGCACTTCAACGTTTTCGGAGACGTCTGCTACCCACCAGCTCGATAGCGAGCCGGGGGCAAGGCTCACTAGCGCCGGTGAAAACACCGGACTCCCGGCAGCTGAATAAACGTCAAGCAGACAACTTACTATAAGAAGTGTGAGATGCTCGAGAATATACTCCGGTGTCCTGTTATACTTTAGATAGCAAGGAGCAGACGGCTGAGTTTATTAAACTCCACCGAAACAATCTGCAAATTTTTATTAAAATTTAATAAACTATCATCCTGTCTTTATTTTTAGTTAGCACATACCCTAAACACTTAAACCTGTAAGCTAATGATAGTTATATGAGAGCAGATGCATGCTGGTGCAATAAGCTGTACGTTTTACGTCCAATGGATGACGATCTGATTAGTCGACTAATCGCAAAAATAATCGGTGACTAGTCGACTATCAAAATAATCGCTTGTGGCAGCCCTATTGATGTGTGAAGTTAATAACATGCTGTGCTGAGCTGTCTCAGCCTTTAAATCTTTCAATATTTCAGAGTGTAAAGTTCCACCTACAGCTCATTTGTTCAGCTGCAGTTGTAGTTTGGTAGAAATTCTTTAATCATAGGTCCACTCACTAGTTTTCGTGATAGGCTCTAGTCTCTTGTTTTTGTTTTTCAGTGTGGCTTCCAACACCTTAGACCCTGTCCATCTGTGGACGTCACTGCACAGGCTTTGTCTGTGTGCAGTTTATTAGGATCCATAGTTCTGTTTCATTGTGACAGCAACCTCTGCTGACTTACACAAATGCATCACATAGGCAAGTATACAAGAAGCAATATTTAATGAAACACATAAATTAAAATGCTAAGTTAGACTCAAGTCCTGATAATTTCACTTCTTTTATTTTGATCTTAATGTGTTTTCTTGGTGATTTGAGCTTATTTTTCTATTAATAAAAGAATGAGTCCTTTGTGGGTTTTTACAGAGTAATAAATCAGGTAACATTGTTACAGATCTATAAACATAAAAACTCTTGACAATAAAGTTTTCTGTTTCTTTAGTTTTTTTCTCTCTGTGTACGTTTGAGGCCCGTGTTAAATTCAGTGGTTTTAAAATGTAAAAGACCTGAATGTGATTTCTACAATCTAAAAAAGAGCAGCTCAAGTGGAAACAGGAAGGTTGGGAAACTCCAGAGAAATTTATATATGTTTAGTTAAACTGGTGTTGGGAAGTATAATATATGCATGTTGCTGTTATGTTATATAGTAGAATTGTGTTTAATATATTATGCAAATATAAAATATATAACTTTCTATTAATGACAGTAAGCGGTCCAATCCCAATGGCCCTGCTCAGATGAGAAGCCTGAGGTCTTTGAGAAAAACTTTCTGTGAGTCTTTATGTCTGCAGACTTTGACTTAAGGCATGACCTGCAGTTTATAGCGCTGTGATGTTAACCACAGGTTAACCACAACAAGCGTTAAAACACAAGACAAAAAACTAAATTTAAATAAGCACGAGAGAAGGAACTAACTCTTAAATCTTAGGGTCGACTTGGGATTGGGCTGAATCCCACACTTGTGGGAAAATAAACTGTAACAGATTAAAAATGCATTGCTGTACGTCACTGAACATCAATAAAATAAGATAAAGAGCTCAAACTGTTCTTTTTTTGCATTTAAATTCGTTATACTTCACTTTAGAGAAAACATGTTATTGTTGCACTTTGGCATGTTGTAATGACATAATGTCCTTGACACATTAAAGCTGTCTCCATTTCAAATATTTGACTTTGAGGAAGACAATCTCTGCAGTTCTCTGAACAGCTGAGAAGAACTGGATAAACAACAACAGCTTGTTATAAGTTAACATTTCACCAGCTTAGATCAGGCTTAGGTTCAGGGCTGTGCAGATATGTTTGAAGGGGCAGATGCTCAAAGTTATAAAGAGGCACATTAGAACAGGGCTGAATAACAATAACCTACATTCATCAAGAATCTAATGTGGAATTGTATCATACGATCACTGACATTATGTGGGAACAATGCAAATCATGCATATTCTATGTTTTATGTAAAGGGTACAATGTTGCTGTTGAGGAGTCGCTACCCCTGCTGCTGATTGTGCTGGAGGGAAGGAATTTGTTGATCTGAGACTGTAGACACTGTAAAGTCCACATGAGACATGGTAGCTGAAGAAACAAGTGTTATGAGATAATAATAAAATGGAAAGACCGGTGACAGATTTTGTGGCTTGGTGTGGTGAGTCCTTCTATTCACTCAATGTGTCTAAAACTAAAGACATGATTATTGATTTGGGAAGTCCTCTTGTTTACTATTACTGTACTAGTATTAAAACTGCTGATATTGGGATTGTGCGGAGTAATGTCTCATCTCAGATGTTGTCTTTGTTTTATAGAAGGTTTATGTAATCCATTATGTTTTTGTATCGCTACCTGGTTCAATACCTTGACTGTGAAGAATAAGAATCAGTTGGGACTTCTGGTAAAAACTGCTAGCAAAATTTCAGGGCACTGGCAATATGGAAATTCAGCCATTTATAACACAAATCTGCTCAGGAAGGCTCATTCTATTGTTAATTGTTTGAAAAATCCTAATTTCCCCTTGTGGGACAATAAAATATTTGAAATTGAAATTTAGTGTCGGTTTCTCATATTTCTTGTTCTCAAAAGATTAGTACTAACCTTGTTGTCTCTGTCCCTAGTCAACTCCACGCAATATAATCTGAGTCAGCCTGCAGTTAACCACAGCCCCATAACTGGTCTCTCCTGCTGCTATCCTGCCTTGATCCATGCGCTCACTCCCCTCTTGCAAACCTCTGCCTGACGACAAAGTAAGGTGAAAGTACTCATGATTGGAAACCATTGTTACAATGGGCTGAGGAGAAGGCTACCTATGGGGATCCGACCAGAGTGTGAGTTCCTGTCTAAAAGAAATGCAGCGAGTCAATCCAGTCTAAAATCATAAACATTTTTTTTGTTATAAAAATGATGACAGGATTTTGCTGGTGATGGAGACTGGAATAGGTTGTGCGTGAGTCTCCACTATCAGCAATATCTTGTGTGAATGCGGGTGAGTGAATGTGTGACTGGACTGACGATGTGGACTTAAGTGTTGACTGACTTTACACTGAGACAAAGACTGGAGCAAGGTTAGGACGAGTAAATGTTGACAAACAATTCAACACACCGGTAAGGAAAGGGTGGATGCTTTGCTTTGCTTTGTTTTGCTTTTGAAAGGAGTAGGAGGACAAGAGAGACCGGAGGGAGAGACTGTAGGGTCACATGAGAGTGTTGAGCTGCAGACTGAACCCTTTGGCTGCTAATTTTGGGTTGCTGATGTTTGCTTTAAGAAAATTTTTGATATCACTCATGTTACCATTAACAATAGCAGGCCACTGTAGAAGTCAATCAAATTATATAGAGCAAAATAGTCAGAACCAAAACAATATTTATGAATTACATAGGGGATTGGTAGACTTGTCACATTCAAAATACAGTTATGGAATAACAAACACTGGTCCAAGTGACTGAGGTTTTTCCCTTTAAAATAGTAAAATTATTTTTTTTTAAAAAGAGAGCACAGCCGGGGTATGCGATAGGACGTGGTACTGCAGGAAAACAAGAGCAAAGTAGACAAAACTAATAAAAAAAATAAAAATTAGGTTTTCAAATTTGAAGTTAATGTTAACACACAGGTTTTGTTTCTAGGTAGAAACTCTGGGTGGAGCCAGGAGTGCAACAGATTTCAGGATTCGTTGGAGGAAGGTCCAGAGTTACCATGACGACCAGTTGAAGAAGGAGGATGGGGACGGTGGCTGCAAAACTGAAGTCTGACTGGACTGAACCACTTCATGTGTGAAGTTAATAACATGCTGTGCTGAGCTGTCTCATCCTTTAAATCTTTTATTTCAGAGTATATTGATTGCAGAAGTGCCACCAATAACTTGTTTGTTCAGCTACTGTTGTAGTTTTTTTTTCATTTGTGAAAATAAAAATCTGAACATTAGTTAGTCACAATCCAGACGGGATATTTCGAAGGTTTTCCCTGTGGAAAAGCAAAAGTATAAGTTTGAGAAGATGTGGGTTCTATCAAGGAATCCTGCTTTGCCGAATATAGAGCAGAGCACAGAGCACTGAGGAGGAAAACATTTTTTTCCATATCACCACCAATTTATCTCCCTCCAAAGAACAAAATAATCATCAGCTTAGAGTGGATTAAATAAATAAGTAGAATTGATGTGATTTTATTATCCTTTTCTAAAATCATTTTTGTTTTTGTTTTGCTCTAAGTTGCTTTAATACAATCTTCTAGACAAAAAGTCTAAATAATGAACATTCATTTTTTTAACCTTTAATGAAACAATACACACATATATATATATATATATATGATCTCACCCCCTCAGTGAGATCATATATATATATATATATATATATATATATATATATATATATATATATATATATATATATATATATATATATATATATATATATATATATATGCGAATGGGAACCATGAAGAGGCCGCTAGAAAAGCTGCAACCACCAAGTACCTGCAGAGGGTCAGGCAAGTCCTGAGGAGTCAGCTGAATGGTAAGAACAAGATCCGGGCCATCAACACGTACGCCCTGCCCGTGATCAGGTACCCTGCTGGGGTAATAGGCTGGCCAGAGGAGGAGATAGAAGCCACTGACATAAAGACAAGAAAGCTCCTTACCATGCATGGAGGGTTTCACCCCAAGTCCAGCACCCTGAGGCTGTACGCTAAGCGGAAGGAAGGGGGCCGGGGACTGGTGAGTGTCAGCACCACAGTCCAGGATGAGACAAGATGGCCCCAACTGACCGAGTGCTCAGTGAATACCTCAGGCAGCAGAAACCCAAGAAAGAGGAGGGAGACGAGGAACCATCATGGAAGGACAGGCCCCTGCATGGTATGTACCACCGGCAGATAGAGGAGGTGGCTGATATCCAGAAATCCTACCAGTGGCTGGACAAAGCTGGACTGAAAGACAGCACAGAGGCACTAATCATGGCAGCACAAGAACAAGCTCTGAGTACAAGATCCATAGAGGCTGGGGTCTATCACACCAGGCAAGACCCCAGGTGCAGGCTGTGTAAAGATGCCCCAGAGACAATCCAGCACATAACAGCAGGGTGCAAGATGCTAGCAGGCAAGGCATACATGGAACGCCATAACCAAGTGGCCGGCATAGTGTACAGGAACATCTGTGCCGAGTATAACCTGGAAGTCCCGAGGTCAAAATGGGAGATGCCCCCAAGGGTGGTGGAGAATGACCGAGCTAAGATCCTGTGGGACTTCCAGATACAGACGGACAAAATGGTGGTGGCTAACCAACCGGACATAGTGGTGGTAGACAAACAGAAGAAGACGGCCGTAGTGATCGATGTAGCGGTTCCGAATGACAGCAATATCAGGAAGAAGGAACACGAGAAGCTGGAGAAATACCAAGGGCTCAGAGAAGAGCTCGAGAGGATGTGGAGGGTGAAGGTAACGGTGGTCCCCGTGGTAATCGGAGCACTAGGTGCGGTGACTCCCAAGCTAGGCGAGTGGCTCCAGCAGATCCCGGGAATAACATCGGAGATCTCTGTCCAGAAGAGCGCAGTCCTGGGAACAGCTAAGATACTGCGCAGGACCCTCAAGCTCCCAGGCCTCTGGTAGAGGACCCGAGCTTGAAGGATAAACCGCCCGCAGGGGCGCGCTGGGTGTTTTTTTTTTTTTATATATATATACAAACAACTATTAATCTATATTTGTCCAAATAGCTCAAATAGGTTGCTCTAGCCTTTCCAAGTAATATCTTTCTTTGGGGCCTGCTGTCCAGACTCTGAAACCAAGTCAGATAAAAAACAAAGTGCCATGATCAACAGGGGAGCTGCCATAGTAGGTGTGACTGATGCGATTTGACCCGCGAGACTACTCAGATTTCTTTATATCAGGGTGAGCAGGGAAGACACGCAGATGTCAAGGCAGTCAGGCTGTGTGAGTCCTCCCACCCACATCGACTCATAGGATCAGGGATTAGAACTTCAAGGAGCTGAACCAGACTTCCTGTATAGCAGGTTCATGGGCCTAACAATTGACATTAGCTTAAAAGGCACCAGCATGCAAACATCACCTCAATCTTCAGCTATGCTAGCAACCTTACTCTTCTCTCAATATCATGGCAGGTGTTAAGAAAAGTGGAATAGAGAGAGATTCAGCTTTGATATTTGTGTAAATAACAAACAGACTGGTTCTTATATAGCGTTTTTCTCATTACTCAGAGTGGGTGAATGAAGCAAGTTACACCACTTGCATTATTCACACACACACACACACTTTTTCTAAGCTTTTACTTCTGTATAAATGCTGGTTATCTAACATTCACTCACATTCATATTCCGATTGCTATAAGGCTGCCCCCTGCTGGATGATCCACAGCTGCCCTCAGGATCTCTGATAGACCAGGCCAAACACCTGGGCAACCTGACCTCTGTTAGTGTTCTTTGGTTTTTTCTTTCTTTCGGGAAGTACAGGACAATGACTACCTTTTAAAAGATTTAATTCATTTCAGCAGTTGAAATTAGAAGTTCCAGCATGCTGAACTTCAATGTGAATCAGTGATCTGCTTCACAAACAGGATGACCCTGTAAGTGGGCAATACAGTATAATACCACAACAAAAACAAATACTATTATGACTCTTTTCTGGGAAACAAGCAACCAGTCCTGCCATCTCCCGACTCAAATTGTGGTCGTAAATATTTTGTACTTGTAAATCAGGATTTGTATGTGTAAAAAGAATTTGTGTGTGGACTTAGCCAAAAAATACATGTCAAATTCTGCACTCAAGTATCAAGTTACAAGTATGAATTTTGACCCGTTTTTTCTTCCTTTCATCTGATTGGCCAATGTCTTGTCAATCACAAATTTAACTATCCAATCAGAGAACAGATGGGTTTGGCCATCCGGTCGTTAAGTGATGACGTGAGGAATCCTACTTCCGGGCCTAAAGTAGTCTGCATTTAATATGGCTTTTGTGTTGTTAACATGTTTAATGTTTTGTATTTTCTTCTATTTAATCTCAAAAAGTTCCTAAAACAGTCAGTGATCACTGTTGACCTCCCTGCTAATCATTTATTTAAGCTCAGTTTTTAAAACCTTACGATGTAACTACAGCCCAGCCCATGCAGCAGTATATGAATGACTAACCTCGTATTGTGGATTGATCATCTCAGTTGTTCTCCTGGCTGAAGTTTGGTCCTTTTACAGCATGTCTGTGAAGGTTCTCAGTCATCCAGGTCATCGTAGTCAAAGGAGCTTGCATAGAAAAGCGTCTGGACTTCTTTAAGTTACTTGAAGACGTTTCACCTCTCATCCGAGAAGCTTCTTCAGTTCTAAGGTCAAATGGTGGAGAGTCCCAGATATAAACCTAGTGGGAGTGACCCCCCACAGAGGGACAAAAGGACCCCCTGATGATCCTCTAATCGCCTGAGCCAAGGTGTGAAACTGGGTGTGGGCCCCAATCAGCCAGAGTTTCGGGTGAGTTCATTGTGAAACCTGGCCCCACCTTATCATGCGAATTCCTGAGATCAGATGGCCCAGGATGTGAGTGGGCGTTAAGGCGTCTGGGAAGGGATCTCAAAACTGGATTATAGATGGCAGAGAGTTGGTGTCGTAAACCCCCGCCTCTGTTCAAAGATGGTCGCTCACAGTGGACATAGATGGCTTCTTTCACTCCTCTTTCAAACCATCTGTCCTCTCTGTCCAAAATGTGAACATTGGCATCCTCGAAAGAGTGTCCTTTATCCTTAAGATGCAGATGGACTGCTGAGTCTTGTCCTGTGGAGGTGGCTCTTCTGTGTTGTGCCATGCGCTTGTGAAGTGGCTGTTTGGTCTCTCCAATGTAGAGGTCTGGGCATTCCTCGCTGCACTGTACAGCATACACCACATTGTTAAGTCTGTGTTTTGGCGTTTTGTCTTTCGGGTGAACCAGTTTTTGTCTGAGCGTGTTGCTGGGTCTGAAATGCACCGGGATGTCATGCTTGGAGAAAACTCTCCTGAGTTTTTCTGATACACCGGCTACATAGGGGATGACAATGTTGTTGTGTCTGTCCTTCTTATCCTCCCTCGCTGGTGTCTGGTCTTCTTTTCTGTGCCTCTTTGCTGACTTTAAGAACCCCCATTTAGGATAGCCGCACGTTTTGAGTGCTTCCTTTACATGTGTGTGTTCCTTATTTTTTCCTTCAGGCTTAGAGGGAACATGTTCCCCCATGTTCCTTTTACAGCATCCTGCCATGCGATTACATTTGTTCCTGACCACTGAGAACACTCACGTTAACTTTTATCGAGTGGAAAAAAAGTTAGCTTGTTTATATTATGCTAACATAGCTGTGTCGCTAGCACATCATTATATACCAGCTGACCAAACTTTAGTAACCCTACAAATGTCACTGCTCTTTAGTTTTCTGTCTTCATTTATGCTGGAAGTGATAACAGAGCTGTACGTTTTAATTTGTTTCCAAAACCCCGCAGTCAGGACATGCTATATTGTATTTAGATAGAAGCTAGCGAGCTAACTTCCTGCTAACTTCTAACTCCGTTAAATGTCATAAATTCAGTTTTCATGGATGCCTGGATGTTAAACTCAATTGTTACACCTGGTAGAGCAGAACGCTGATCATTTTATTAAAGATGAAAGACTTTAGACAGTTTTTCAACTCAGTAATGCCATAGTGATCGTTTGATATATGGACCTGCAGCGGAGTTTAGGCCCAGACACGGCTAGTGACGTCAGACTTAACGACCGGATTGGAGGGGTGCTTTGATCTGATCACACTGACATAGAACTGAACTGAAAGTGTGATTATTTGAACTATTGACTCATGTTATATGCTAATGATTATTATTATTTTCTTGTTTTGAGCCAAATTAGATTTTTCTATAGGAACTCTGTGTTTAAGCACCAAATTGGGTTTGAGAACAATTTAGAATTCTTGCAAGCAAAGACAGAAACTGCTCACCATGATCAGTAGTGGGCATAAATTCATTGAGCTCATAGCACTAAGTTGGCTTTATTTGCCCTGCAGAACAGACCGGTTTTAGACTCTCAGACTCTCAGTTTGTCTTAAATAAGTTGTGAAACTGTGAAACTGAAGGTTTTAGTTTCAATCTTATTTGTAAATCAAGAACTAAAGCTTAAAGAATAACCTCGGTGTGTCATTTAGAACAAAGCTGGGATAACTAAAATGATCTTAATCTATGGACGGTTAAGTGTGACCTGTTTGTGTTTTATTAAAGATGCCGACTTTTCATTCAAAGGTTTTCAGTTCTGATCTTTACACGGTGCTTTGCTCCACCACTCCTGCCAACCTAGAACTGGTCCAGTAGCTTTCATATTTGTCTTACAGTACAGCAGGTAGTTCCAGGACACACACAGACAAACACAGACACACATATTACAGTGTTACCTTCAGTTTAATTTTATTCTTATAGCACAGCAGTCAGCTAAAGGTGCTTTATATTTACATGTTATATTGTAAGGTAAAGACAATAATACAATAACTCATAATTAAAGGCAGAGAGTTGTATATACAAACATGGTGAATGAAGAAGAAACACTCAGTCACCAGCAGTCTACACCTATTGCAGCATAACTAAGGGAGGATTCAGGGTCACCTGGTCCAGCCCTAACTATATGCTCTAGCAAAAAGGAAAGTTTGAAGCCTGATCTTAAAAGTAGAGATAGTGTCTGTCTCCTGAATCCAAACTGGAAGCTGTTTCCACAGAAGAGGGGCCTGAAAACTGAAGGCTCTCCCTCCCATTCTACTTTTAAATACTCTAGGAACAACAAGTAGGCCTGCAGAGCGAGAGTGAAGTGCTCGATTTTATATCTGACATTTCAAATACATTGGATTGATTTGAAATATTCTAATATTATAAGATGATGAGAGGAATTATGTTAATTTCCTAAAAATCAAAGTTCACATTCCCTGCATTCAGATGATATGATTCATCTTAGTCTAGTATCTACATGTTAACATGTTTGTTTGCTAAAGGACTGAAGAGGAAGAAGTTCACAAGGAATCATTTAGAACAGTTGAAAACATCAACTGATTGAATCCATGAATCTGAAAACGTGTTTCTGAGTGAAACAGACAGAACTGTTCAGCAGTCAGAGTGTTTCTCTAACAGGAGACACTCTTTACACCCAACTCTGCACAGACGCACCGAGCAACCAGGATTGAACCCAAACCCAGGATAAAGAGTTTCAGTGAATGTGGTGTTGAAGGTGTGGAGGTGGATCAGCAGGACAGTCCACATACACTGCTACTCTGTTAGAGACAGGGGAGGGGGAGGAGGAGGAGATGGATGTCACATAATGAGGACCATATTCAGAGCAGATCAGACTCCAGGAATGATCGTTCCATCCAAACACGCAGTCATAACTGTTTCCTTTTCTTCTGTAACTCACTGATATCTCAACTGTTTCTTTCCACTCGACCTCCCAGTAACAGCGACCAGTCAGACCATTACTACACATCAGCTGAAAAAAATAATCAAATCTGTCTAGATGATCAGGATATGACTGAACCTCCTCCACATGTGTCATCTTCCTGTTGTTGTCAGACAGTTTAATGTGTCTGTTTACTGTGTTTGTGTCGATTCTGAGTTGACAGGAATCTGATGAAGAGAACAAACACAATCCAGCTGCAGTTATTGATCCATCATCTGTTCAGTGATCGATTGATCGATGCTGTCTGTGTGCAGTGTTCATCTCACCACGCGTGTGTTCATTAAAATCATTGTTTGACCGACTCTCCTGGACCAATTGCTGTTTTTGTGCTCACCCTCAATATTTGAACTTGTAACAATACCTAGACTCCAATTGAGGTAACTGGGTGTCATTACTGCCAGCAGGAGTTATTGTTCTATTAAATCTACATTTATCCAGAGCCAGTAGTTTCAGGTTTCTGTTAGGTGTCGCCTGCTCTGGAAGACAATTGGTGATGGGTGCTGATGTCTCTCACTTCATGATTCTTAAAATAGAATCACAGTTGTTGTTCCTTAGTTGGTGTGTCGCAGAGTGGGGAAAAATCATTAGACACATGAACATGGTGAAGTGAATCGGGGACTTCCAATTAGGACTCAGCTCCTCCTCACTATCACCCAGCCAGCCTGGTTTCTGCTGGGAGAAAGCTAATGGTGGCAAAGTTACCAACTACAGGCTACCTACAGGATTTTCCAGGTTTCTGAGCCAATTCAGTGATCCTGGCCTCCAGAGCTGCAAATAGGCTGCATTTAATACAAATAAATTTATTACTAAGCTAAGCTAGCAAATGTCGAAAGACTAAAATAAAAGACAAAAGTACTGTGAATATAAAGGGCAGTTAATTTCAATTGAAAGTGTTTTTAATTAAACAAGTACACACAAAAGCTACACAAAACAGCACAGTGCACTGTAGCATGAACAGGAAGTGATACAATACCACAGAGAGAGCCAACACTGAGTGAGAGTTCCAAACACTTGATTAAGTCATTAAGTAATGAATGCCATTTAAGGGTTCGAATGCAAGGGTTTCTGCAGTTCCCAACCAGCATGGAGGCATGACTGAGAGTTTGAGCTCCAATAAAATGATGTGTGTTAGCCCTGCGACAGACTGGCAACCTGTCCAGGCTGTACCCCGCCTCTCACCCTATGACAGCTGGGATAGGCTCCAGCAGCGTGACCCTGAAAAGTATTAGCGGAAGCGAATGGATGGATGGAGAGCAGCTTTGGTTTCAGTTGCTCAGATGATGAAAATCAAAACAACCAGAATCCTTTAATACCTGTTATAACCTCGGGCACTGATAGTGCATAAAATGTTGATACAAGCCTTACTGAAGCAAGGTGAAGGAGTCTGGAGCAGCTCCCAGACTGCGTAAAGCACCAGTTTAACATGTGAACACATCAACTCTCATTTTATCATTATTTATAAATTTCTTATTTCTTATTAACAAAATGGAGAAATAAGATGTCAGTAAAGCAAAAAATGGTTGTGAATGCTGGATTTTTTTATAAGGAAAAGAAATGAAGATATTAGCTATATTTAATTTTTTTGTTATCAAAAATAAAAAGTGCTAAAAAGTGATGCAGTCATCCAGACATGTGTAACTATTAAAGCAGAATCTTAGACAAAACTCACATTTCACACATTTAATAAAGTGCATTGTTTTCCTCACAGCTCACCAATTTGACCTGTTGTCCGTTTGTTGAATGTTGGCTCTCCTGGACGCCTTTCTCACTTGAGCCCGAAAGAGTCTTACTGAGGAAAAAGTAAACAACAGGGTCCAGGCAGACATTGAAAACTGACACCATGGTGGCTGCCTCCTTCAGGTAGAACAACATTGGCCCCACAGAGCAGCTGTTCAAAAGAAAAGTGTCGGGAAGTCGAACCAGGTGATAGGGGACAAAGCAAACACAGAAGATGCTGACCAGCACCAACATGTTCCTGCGAGACTTCACCAGCTTCTCAGAGGAGGCCAGCTGCCTCTGCTGTGCCTTCAACACCCTGCGGGAGGTACTGTAGTAGAAGAAGACCAAAGATATGAAGACCACGAGGAAGATGATAGTGCAACTGATGTGAATTATTTTGAAGACCAGGCTGAGTGATGCACTAAAGAGGGAACCACAGCGGCTCAGGGTAGAACTCAGAGGTTCTTGGGTGAACAGGATGGTGTAGGTGATGGCAGGAATCAGAAGAAAAACCCAGGTGACCATGGAGATGATGTTTGCTGCTTGTACTGTCTGCAGCATGTGCATTTGTGAAGTATGAACAATTTTCAGATACCTAGCGAGAAGAGACAGGAGGCAGGAGACAACTTAATTAAGTTGTTACAGAGGTGCCAACATAGCTTATTATGGGCCAATCTTTTTTTCTTTTTGTTGTTGTTGTTGTTTTTGTAACGGTATAAAAAATGAAAGGTGGTGGATTGGCCAGATGCAGGTCGATGTGTAAAAATAACTCTGATGTTTGGTGGTGGCTATGGCAGAGCTCCCACAGAGGCCAGCAGGTGGTGAGCAAAAGGGAAGCCAGGAGGAGCAGAGATCCGTGGCGGGCGCGTTTGGTATTGAGCTGAAAAGGAACACAGTTTGTCCCGGACTTCAGCTACAATGAAAAAGACACAAAGCTGGAGTTATTCTGCGTCTTTATGCTGCACAGCTGCCTTTTCTACTCTCACTCTCTCCCCCTCCCTCTCCCACTTCAATCATGAAACTGATCAATGATCAGCTGATCGGCTTTTCTGTCGCAGGTCCCGTCTCTATTTTTTGTTTTGCGCACTTTGCGCCAGAACGGGGAAACAGGCGGAGGTCGCGCTAAACAACAGCAGCACGTTTAAGCTTGATCAGCTGTTGCTAGAATTTATTTAATATTACTTTCTAGTATCAGCTGATGTTTGCTGGAGCCACAGCTGTAAAGCTGCTGGTCATGATATGGTTTGGTTATGTGGTGAGAGGGAAACATGAAGATGAAACCAGGAGATGTCCTTACTGAATCATCAGAGCTGAACAGGTGATGGAGAAACAGGTTTACCTTTTAGGTGACATGAATGAGTTGAAGGGAAGTTATGAACTTTTTCTGAGAGACAAATAACACCAGGATCCTTTTCTAAGTAGCTGACAGCTGGTAACTGTGCAGGGGCGGATCTAGCAAAGTGTTGCCAGGGGGGCAGGTAGGGCATTAACAGGGAGAGGGGGGCACAAAGAAATACTTTTCTTTCTTATTCTTATTTAAAATATCTAGCTTTTAACAAATAATTATCTGAATGTTACAACTAAAGTTTGTATGTGATGTAAAATGTATAGAAATCATACATATACCAACAAGACTGTACATCACTGTCACAACAGGGTTTGTTTTCATTCAAAGTCTTTATGGCTTTAATACCTGGTGGGCCGGTCAATTAATTATTAAGTCCAAAGGAGATTTCTACACTTTGATCTGGAGCACAGGGTTCATAACTAACACATTATTCTGGTTTTACTAGGTTCCTTACCTGTCAGCAGCAATGGACCCCATAAATATGATGCTGGCATACATGTTGAGGAAGAAAGCAGAAGCCCCAAAGCTGCAGTAGAGCTGCTGAATGATGAGAGAGCTGCTAGCATAGTGGCTGATGCGCAGTGGCAGAGAGAGGCAGAGCAGGAAGTCAGCAGCTGTCAGGTTCTTCATGTAGACCATCAAGCTGCTTGATGCCTGCTGCCGAGCTCCACAAAAGTAAAACTTCATGATGAAGCCATTGAGGGGTAAACCCACCTGTAGAGACACAGAGAGGACGACAGGACTTTGGTAGATGCACAGAGAACCTCGTTTCCATCAGAGCACAATCTGAAGACTTAAAACTCACCAGAAAGACCAGACTGTAGACCAGAATAAAGAAAGAGTTGACTGATGTGTTGACATAATCACAGGTCTGGCCATCTGTCACATTTATTGGTTCATTCATGTTTCTGGAGCTGAAAAATAAATCCCCTTCATTAAGATCTCTCTTTGATAGGATACGCCTTCATATTATTTTAGGTAAATCAAAAGTCAAACTAATTTTAAATATAATGTTGAGATCCCCTAAATCCCTCAGAAAGTTTGATAAATGTCATCTTCTGGTCAGTTAAATTCAGTTATGGCTGAATGTTTCTGCTACTTACTGCTAAAGAGACGGGCAATGAAAGTGGACACTATATCTTCTGAATATTTCTGAACATCAAACTCACTGTTTCAACGTTAAAGTGATCCCTGTAAACTGATTGTTAGTTTTAGTTTCCTTATTTTCCTCTGAGTAATTGATTCGGTCACTAGTTAGCTAACATAAACTAATGTAAGTCTATCAACCAACCAACCACATGATGTTCTGTACCAACAGAAGATGGTGCTAAACATAAACTTTGTGTCAGTTTATAAAGAGCAGGACTCAATGGATTAAATTACTCTTTAACTGTGTAGTGTTTCATGTCTTCTTTAAGAACAGCACAGTGCTAAATATTTCACTGTTTTCTCAGATCCTGCAGGTAGCTTTAGACAGCATGCCATGAGGATTAAATTTGTTGATATGAATCTCATCAGGAGCCCCTTCTTAGTTTTCAGAACCCAGTTTTATATTCAGCTGGTTGTTCTGTCACTCTCTTGTCTTCCAGGTGTAGCGCCTCGAGCCTCTAGGCCTTTCAAAATTGACTGGTACATGCGTATTTGGTTGATCTGGACAAAGGTGACCAATCACTCACCAGGGATCATTACAAAAGGGGCAGCTGCTGATTTCTATGTATTAGTAGCGTCTTTATTGTGGGCAGCTGTGTATGTAATTCTGGGGTACTCTATACATATAAAGCACATAGACAGACACATGTTAGAAACACTACCCTATGCGGTTGATGCCACATCTGTATGGTTTTGACTGAACTTGTTGTAGATAGACATGACCTTTCGAGAAGCTGTAGACCAGTTTTGTTTTATTATTGAGTTTTCTAATTTGGCTCAGCCGCCTGGTCCTCCTCCCCCACCTCTGTTTTTTTCTTGATTGTTGTTGAAACATGTGATAAATAAGCACTGCATGCCTTTTACACCTGCCCCCCACCCTCCCACAGCTCATTTTGCAGTGTGGCTGTAACAACAGCATTAAAGTGGTTCAACTGTTAAACCGTTTTCTAAACCTTTGCTCAGCACAGATGAGCAGAGCTTTGAGGTTCACTGCTCGCATAACCGTAGATGTATTTTTTGAAGGAAACGCTTTTGTGCAGCAGAAGAATGACTGAATATTGGATGACTGAACACACAGCACTGAATGTAATGATGGGCTAATGACAGACTGTTCATTATGAACCACATATATAAGTGTAAGGATGACTATTACACCACGTGGCACCAGGACGCACCTAGGCCTTAGTCAGTGAGAAATTTGTAATGGTGTCATTACACATGCATCCTGATAGAGGCAGCAGTGGTGCTGAGGCAGCTGTGTGGAGTTGATTTTAAGTGTTTCTGGTCCCCAGGTCAGGAAATGTTAAGTCATCTTTGAAGTCAAGCATAAATTTAGTAGAAGCACAAAAGATTCAGGGATGATTAACCAGCAGGACTCACCTGTGTTTCTGGAGGTTTCAGTGAGCAGGAAAAGCTGCTTCAGTTGTTTTGTGCTCTTGGTGTAACAGTGCTGCTGTAGATCAGGAAATGATGGCCACACCGCTAACCAGCACTTATTTCCTGTTACACATGTCACGTGTCTTTTTTATTTTATTTCCCAGTTTAAGTTATTTGTTATGTTTTGGTGTTTTTTTGATGACCCTGATGATCCGGATCCATGATCCGGACAGCAGACTCCGACTAGAGTGGACCCAGCAGATTTTGTTTTGTAAATTTTGAGGAGTTTCAGAATCAGCTCCGTGGGCGGTGGATTTTTCCTTTTTCCGAGAGGTAGAAGGAATTCAGGCAAAGGATCTGCAGTTTGCCCCAGTATGCTGACTTGATCTGGCTGAAGGAATTTGTCTTCACTCAACAATCCCCATATTCACTACTGAGCCACCCCACCCAAGACTCATCATGGATCACGGTCATATATCATACAGTTGGTTTTCTGATGTAGCTCCACAGTTTCCTCTGGGAGATGGACAACCTGAGCAGTGACAGGAAGCAGGCAGTAGGTGGCAGCAAATCACCACAGTGCTTTTGATGTCACTGTCAGATTTTGATATCAAAAAGAAGGCCTACAAATAAAAGCCTATCCTGACATTTTCTGCTTAATCTTAAATGAAATACAGCACCTTATCAGGTCAGAACTATCAGGTTTGAAAAAAAAAAATGACTTGGCAACTTTTAAAATGTATTGTAAAAGTCCTGAAATAAACATGCAAACAAGAAGAAAAGCAAAGGACTGAACCAAAACTAGGGCTTCTTTTTTGAAAAGAGAGAACAGATCTGGAAACAGTTTACATTAGTGGGTAATGTAAACATGTAACTCCTTTCCTACTTGGTGTACACTAAATAATAAATGTATGAAACAAAATGTAAATTTAACGAAGTTTCAGTGATGTGTAAAACATTTAAACCAACATTCAACTGAACACGACACAAAGAGAACAAATTCAGTATTTTTTTATTTGAAGAGTACATTTCTAAACGGTAACACGATGATACTGTTTCATATATGCACTAATATTTTTTACCCATTTAAAATAATATTTTACTAATTTATTACAGGAAAAACCACATCCGCTCTTGCACAATGTCAGAGTGCAAAGAATAAAACGCAGCACTTCCTCTCTTAATTTCACATTAAAAGTATTGCAGTCACCTCATTTCAAATAACCTTTTAATCTGAAAGAGATCCAGCAGGAAGTGTTTAGTGTGGTAACTGATATCAAAGAAGAGAGTCTCAGCAAAGTCTGTGGTTGTGTCACTAATATCACGTCACTGAGCTGCACTTGTGACGGCTCAGCTCACGCCACCTGTCTTTTCTTTGTTTTACTGAAGCGCAGTTCATGCAGTCCAATCCGGTCATGCTAGAGGTCTGTGTTGGGTTTTCTCTGTGCTCTCATAGCTGGTGTTGCTCTGTAAACCCGGAAAGATGAGCAGACGTTTCAGAGGTTTTCAGGAAGTAAACCCGAGGAACAGGTGGGTGTTTGAGTGTCGGGCAATCCGGCTGACCCACAGTCACAGACTTTTGTTTTCAAAAGTAACATATGTACGTCTCTTGTTTTGTTTTGTGATAATTTAAATGTCAGTCATTAGGTATGTAGGAGCTGAATCTCCAGCCCTGCTGAGAATCCATGCAGGCAGGGGCGGGGCTTTATGTTGATGGGCGCACCATGCAGCCAATCACATGCAAAGACAGAGTGGGACGTCGGAAAAAAGTGAAGAAACGAGTGGAAACATAAAATGAGCATCTGGCTGCATTTCAGTGATACTAGAGACAAAGCTGAGAGCAGAATCTATAAAGTTATGAATTGTTGAACCTTTTGGGGGTGAGAGGAAGAACATCTAGTTTAACAGGATGTATCACTGATCTGTTATTTAAATATAGACACGTGTTATCCACAGAAACGTCAGAATCAAGAACCACCAAAAAGCCAAAACAGCAAACGATTAAAGAGCAGGTACACAGACTCTGAAAAAAGATGGACATGATAGACGTACATGGACATGCTGTCAAACTACCCAAACCTTTTATCACTGTCTGACCAAAATTCCCTGAACTAACAGAAACAGAAGATCAAAATTGGGCTCCACATTTGAAAAACATCATGAATTTTACTTTCACCAAGATAAAATCTCACTTCCTGCACAGCTCTGTCTCTCAGTATGCTTTGAGACCAAGTCTACAGTTGTGTTTGGTGTTGAAAAAATTCCACAAGAAATTCTGTTTTTCACTTTCTACCATAGATATTTATGTGGTTATATGTGGCCCGCCATGTAAAATGAGTCTGACCCCAGTCTCAGACTTTGAAACCACTTCCTGATTGTTAACAATTTATGAGTTGTTAACATGTATCGTAAATCTTAAAATATGAGCATAAACCCTGAACATTATTTCGTTTCAGCTCACATGTTGCTCACAATACAGATCTATACGTTTGGTGAAGTAGCATGATCATTTGGTGGAGCAATGCCACAAAGAGGCTTAAATATGATCCACAGTAACAGGTTTTATCAAGTGATTCCCTCGGTGCAGGAAGAAGTGCAACATACAAACACACAAAACATCAAAGATCACACAAGTGTTCATTCATTTTTGGTGCATTCATGTTTGCTGTAAATCTGAACTTCATGCAAGCTCCAATGTTGTCCTGTCAATTCAACTGATAAAGAGCAGGTAAAGTTTTCTAAATGACTCTTTAAATATATTGAACATCCAGTTATGATTACTGAATACCTTAATAAAGATTTTATCAGTTCATCTTTCACTTCGAACTATGAGTCTGGCTGAAAGGAAGCAGGCTGTGTTGAGGGTTGAAATAAAACCATTAAAGAGGGAAGAGGGACTGGCACTGGTAACAGCAGCCATATTGCCTTCCAGTGCATGTATATCTGTGGACTCTGCGGTCTATACAGAATTAAAGCTGACATGTGATTTTCATACATGTTGGTTTATTGCAATGTACCAACTGTATTTAAGTTATAGAATATATTTAGTTTACTTTAAAATGTAGAAATGTGTGTAGGTGTGTGTGTAGGACATTTATAGGACATTTTACCTACACCCACACAGTTTACCCTGCAGTAAAATGTGAGCAGCTAAGTTTTGATTCGAAACAGGAAACTGAACAACCACAGAGCTAGAGTTAGTATCTGTTACACAGACAAACTGCAGGCTGAAAAAACAGTCCACGTCAAAGAAACTGACTCACTTTACTGTTCTTAAAACACAGAACAACTGAAGGGTAACGACTTATTGATTTAAGAACTATAGCATCGAAACATTTGAAAGAAGACAAATCAGAAGTAAAGATAGTTTGAGCTACGTGTTAGCGTGAGGTGGAAAGAAGAAAGGTTAAAAGCTAAGCCATGTGTGCAGTAAATCGGTTCGGTTACTTTGAAACTTTGTGGTTTATAACTATAGAAAGAGCTCAGTGTTGGTCTCTGTTGTTCAACATGCTCACCCAGAATGCTTTGCAATCTGTTAAAGGTATAGGTCACTACCATTAGATCATTTATTGGATCCTTCAAAACTTCTTAGAGATGAATTGATAAGTCAACTCATTTAGACAAGCAATAACATTAAACAGGAACCATGACAACAGAGTTCTGCCTGGTCAGAGCTGGCTTGAACCTGCCTTATCGAGGAAGAAAGAAAGCGGTTACAGCTGTTGGCTGGCCGACATGATTGACGATGGGCAAGCCATGAGCACTCAGACTGCATTTACTGCACGCCATATGGGAAGATCTTGGAGAAGGTTCAGTTGTTAACCAGGAACTGAGTGTCCCTCAGTATGAAAGGGCATTTTATACTACTGCTATTTAAACATGACCTGCATAAATGTGTATTATAATGTGTTGAAGGCACAGGTGAAGTCTTTTGCTTGCTCTCCAAGGATTCCTGTGTGGACCCCCTCTAGTAATGTAGAGCTATGACTCCTAGTTGCAGAGGAACACTTGTTTTGTCTTGATTTAAACTATTTTCTACTCGAAAGAACAAAACTTCGAAATAAGAAATGAAAAATTATTAAAGTAGCAAAACAGGCTGGAAACCTTATATTTTCTTCTTCTTGAGGCATTGCCTATGTTTTGCTTCTCGTCATGAATCATAAAAATTGCTGCGGACGAAATTTTCAG
The DNA here is from genome assembly GCF_963969265.1 of Rhamphochromis sp. 'chilingali'. Taxonomy (NCBI): domain Eukaryota; kingdom Metazoa; phylum Chordata; class Actinopteri; order Cichliformes; family Cichlidae; genus Rhamphochromis; species Rhamphochromis sp. 'chilingali'. Next base: position 64,550,564 of record NC_137929.1, on the reverse strand, counting down.
CAGTAATTTTCACTTCAGTTTTTATTTATAAATGTTAAAATATTTTTGTTCATAAACACTGAAATTCAGATTTCACACATTGGATATTGTTTGTAGAAATTTAACCACAGACTGGTTCCGTTTCTGTTTGCTAAAACTGACACAGACTAATAGCTGAAAGTTGGCAACATAAACTGATGCTCTCTGTGTGGGAGTGTGTTTGGGCTGATTTGTTCTCTCAGCGCCACAGAAAGTTCTCTAGTATGTGAGGGCTTAGCATACATGATACTGGTTTTACTGGTCTCATCTCACTCTCGAAAAGCTCCAGCTCCTTCTTTATGCTGTCACTCTTGTGACAGCCAGTGGACTGGCCTACGTCACACTCTCCTCATTTGCTTATTGAACGTTGACTCTTATGGAGGCCATACTCCGATTCACCTGGGCCTGAAAAGTCTTACAGAGGAAAAAGTAAACAACAGGGTCCAGGCAGACGTTGAAAACTGACACTATGGTGGCCGCCTCCTTCAGGTAGTACAACACCTTAACAGCAGAGCAGTTTCCCGACAGAAAAATATAGGGGAGTCGAAACAGGTGATAGGGGACAAAACACACACAGAAGATGCTGACAAGTAGCAACATGTTCCTGCGAGACTTCACCAGCTTCTCAGAGCCAGAGGAGGCCAGCTGTGTCTGCTGTGCCTGCAACACCCTGCGGGAGATGCCGTTATAGAAGAAGACCAGGGATATGAAGACTAAGAGGAAGATGATAACAGAGAAGATATGGACGATTTTTTGGACCAGCCTGACCAATGAACTAAACAGGGGACGACAGCGTCTCGGGGTGACGTTCAGGTGTTTCTGGGTGATGAAAAACAGGCTGTTGCTGGTGACTGCTGGAATAATGAGACAAACCCAAGTGACCACAGAGATGATGTGGGCAGTTCGTACTCTCTGTAGAATGTGAGTTTTTGAAGGATGGACTATCTTCAGATACCTGGAGAGAGAATAGAAAGAAAGGTGTAGAAAAATTCACTAATCAGTCACAGTGGTGCCAAATCTTCAGAAGACATTATTGACTTCTAGAGAGATGTCTGGGCTTTGAAATTAACAATGATGACAAGAAATACTGTCTGAAATTAGTAAAGGTTCCTTACCTGTTGGCAGCAATGTACCCCATGAATAGGATGCTGGCGTACATGTTGAGGAACAGGGCATAAGCTCCAACTGTGCAGTACAGCTGCTGAATGATGAGAGAGCTGCTAGCATAGTGGGTGATGCGGAGTGGCAGAGAGAGGCAGAGCAGGAAGTCAGCAGCTGTCAGGTTCTTCATGTAGACCATCAAGCTGCTTGATGCCTGCTGCCGAACTCGACAACAGTAAAACTTCATGATGAAACCATTAAGGAGTAAACCCACCTGAAATGACACAGAGAAAATGGAAATGACAGGACTTTGGTAGATGCACAGAGAACCTTATACCAATTTCTAAAAAAAATTGAAACTGAAAATTTACCACAAACACTAGACTGTAGACCAGCATAAAGAAAGGGTTAACTGATGGGACAACTGGATCACAGGTCTTGTTCATAATGGAAGTCAAATTGTTGGGGCCATCCATGTTTGTGGAGCTGAAAAATAGATAATAAATACATTGCATATAAATGCAAGTTTCATCTTGAAAAAGATTCAGTTCAATCCAATGTATTTTTATAGTACCAAATCAAATTCAAATTCAAATTCAAATTCAAATTCAAATTTTATTTGTCACACACACACAACCATACACAGTATGACATGGGGGTGAAATGCTTGTAGCTGTACAATGCCCGACCATTAAATGACAGAAGAAAAGTTTTACAATATTTACAATTTACTACAAAAATTTACAAATTAACTTAGGAATTTACAGTAAAGAATGTGCAAATAGCAGAAGAGATTATAAAGATAAGGATTATAAATTATAGGAATTATAGGATTATAGGAAATCACAACAACAGCTGCCTCAAGGGAGTTCATATTGTAAGGTAAATAATACAAAGAAAACAGAAAACTCCAACAACCATATGACCCCTGTTAGGAAGCGCTTTGGAGACAGTGACAGGAATAAACGTCTAATAGAACCAGGATCTCTGAGGGGCGACTATCTGCTGTGACCGGTTGCAGGTGTGCAGATGAAGACAGGACAAAGAAATGTGGTTAAAAAGAGCCAGAGATTAACAATAACTAATGATTAAATGCAGAAAGGTGTGTGAACACATATTAACTGAAAAAGATGACTAAAGAAGAAACACTAGGTGCACCAAGGGAATCCCCCAGCAGCCTACACTCATTGTAGTGTAACTAAAAGAGGGGTCAGGTTTACCTGAGCCAATGCAAACTATACCACTTTATCAAAACTGCGTTTTTCAGACAACCTGATAATAACCAATTACAGTAGTCCAGCCTAGAAGTAATGCATTTACTAGTTTTTTCGCATCACTCTGAGACAGGATATTTCTAATTTTGGACATACTGCAAAACTTGAAGAAAGCAGCCGTACATATTTCTGTAATATTAGCATTGAAGGACATATCTTGGTCAAAAATGACTCCAAGGTTCCTCACAGTGTTACTGGAGGCCAAGGTAATGCCATCCAGAGTAAGAATCTGGTTAGATACCATATTTCTAGGCTTTTCAGGGCCGAGTACAATAACCTCAGTTTTATCTGAATTAAGAAGCAGAAAGTTAGTGGCCATCCAGGTCTTTATGTCTTTAAGACATTCCTGCAGTTTAACTAATTGGTGTGTGTTATCTGGCTTCATGGACAGATAGAGCTGGGTGTCATCTGCATAGCAGTGAAAATGTATGCTATGTCTTCTAATGATGCTGCCTAAGGGAAGCATGTATAGTGTAAACTGAATTGGTCCTAGCACTGAACCCTGTGGAACTCCATAATTAACCTCAGTGTGTGAAGAGGACTCTCCATTTACATGCACAAATTGGAGTCTTTTAGATAGATGTGATACAAACCACTGCAGTGCAGTACCTGTAATACCTACAGCATGTTCTAATCGCTCTAATAGGATATTATGGTCGACAGTATCGAATGCTGCACTGAGGTCTAGCAGGACAAGCACAGAGATGAGTCCACTGTCAGAGGCCATAAGAAGATCATTTGTAACCTTCACTAAAGCTGTTTCTGTGCTGTGATGAGCTCTGAAACCTGACTGAAACTCTTCAAATAAACCATTCCTCTGCAGGTGATCTGTTAGCTGTTTGACAACTACTCTTTCAAGGATTTTTGATATGAAAGGAAGGTTGGAGATTGGCCTATAATTAGCTGTAACAGCTAGGTAAAGTGATTGCGGTTAAACTACTGATGGCCTGTGGAGATTAAATAATTAACAGAGATAGGTTGATCAGATTGAAACATTAATTAATCGTAGTACTTTCTTGAACAGTCTTGTAGGATGGGGTCTAAAAGACACATTGATGGTTTGGGAGACATAAATACTCAGAAGGATCGACCTTGGTAGACTCTTAGTTTGTTATGTCAAATCAAATTTAAACAAATTATAAATATTTTGCATTGAGATCCACTACGTCTGTCATGGCCTGGGTCTAGGGATCCAGGGCTCATGTATTTCTGTTCATTGTTCCATGTGTAGTGTTTTGGTTGTATCCTCTCGCTTCTTCCTCCGTCTCCCTGTGTGTGTTTATGTACGTTTGCGCTCTCAGATGTGTTCCTACACAGGAGGCTTCCACACCTGCCGCTCATCAGCCATCACCAGCTGTAGCTGATGGCCTCGTCAAGAGCGCCCTATTTAAGAGGGTGGCTGAGCTCTAGTCGGCACTAGATCCTTAACGCAAAACTTGTTAGTATAACTGTGGACCAAGAACACTGTCGTGATTATAGCTGATCCTGCTAAGCTGAGTATGTTTGTGTGTTACCAGGAATTGGGGAGCGGAGGGTGTTTTTGGAGATGTTACTTTTTCACCTTTCATGGACATGTCCACTGTGTGGGAATCAATGAGAATTGCCACTGCCCATATGGAAAAGAAATAGTAAAAACTTATATGTGATTACTCATGAAAGTGGCCACTTTCATGAGTAAATCATATAAGGCTTACATGATTTACTCATGAAAGTGGCCACTTTCATGAGTAAATCATATAAGGCTTACATGATTTACTCATGAAAGTGGCCACTTTCTCCCTACCTTCATATATTGTTTTAGTAAGTATCCAAAACATACAAGTTGCATTATATAATTTTTCAAGGGATCTTATATCTGTTTTCACTCTTATATGCTTTTCATACAAGTTTCCACAAGACAGATACAAACTTTATAAGATTTATATATATCTTTTCCATATGGGTGGGGCCACGGTGCTGGGATTTCTATATAGTTGTGTTTTTTTCCACTCACTATAAATAAATCCAGTGTTCATCGTAAGCGTGATGTATTTCTGTATATTGTTCCATGTATAGTGTTTTGGGTCCTCCTCACTGCTACTCCATGGTCTGCACCTGTCCGTGGCAACATCCCTCTTTAAGGCAGATACTTGTATTTTCTGACAATTCAATTCCATTCAAAACATTTGTCTTACGGTGCATTCTGTGTAACACACCTGTACAGTCAATTACTGACATGTACCCAACTTTCTGGGGACAGTAATTGTTTTTCTTCTTATCAAACCTGTAACATGAGATTAATTCACAGTCTGTGTTTGTTTTGCATTGGTGCAGATCTACATGCCTTCCACTGAGTATATTTATTCGAAAATGTAAACAAATGTTGCAACCAGATATTTATGTTAATGGTCAAAAATATAATGGGTATGGAATATGTCATTGGTATCTCCAATCTTGTACTTTTCTTGCCAAGAAGATGAAACTTGTCGAATCAGAATCAGAATCAGAATACTTTATTCATCCCGAGGGAAATTAGGGGTTACAGCAGGCAGCACGCTAATGGCGCATGCGCACTCACAAAGGAACCTTCTGGCCAACTTTACACAAACATCACATTGGGGAGACATGTCAGAAAGGTAGGCTGATAGGAAAAAACAACGAAAATACACTACATGAGGTAAGAGGAGGAGAAAAAAAAACTCCACTCAGACTGAGCTCCTGGTGGGAGAACAGTTTGATAACAGAAAAAACACCTCAGCACAAAAGCACATGACTATCAATACACCATAGAAACACGAGACAAGCAACAGGGGCGGGTAAAGGATAAGAGAGAGCCGGCGTAGACAGCGCATCCGGTCCTGCAGCATCTGTGCTGGTCCAGTTGACTGCTATCTTCCCCGGTAGGACACAAGCATCGAAGGCGTTGGAAAGGGAGGGGGATGAGTGAGTGCTTGTCAGTGTAAGTGTGTGTGTGTGTGTGTCCAGAGTTCAGCGGAGACAGTGTCCTTCGCACTATCAGGCTAAGTAAACAGTCTGCCAGCCAACCCAGGTGGCCTTCATGGGACGGGAAGAATAGTCATCACACAGTCGTTATCAGGGAGTTGTTTTGGTGGGCTCCAGCCTTGGGCCTGCAGCTGGCGCCGTGGTGTCCGAATGTTGAATATTGTTGATTTCTGTTTTGTGAGCAGCTCGAATTTTAGCACTCTGAGACTGGTCCCTCAACTTCGCGTTGGAGAGCCGCGAGCCTCCCCATGATGGTATCAAACTTCAGTTCCAAGGTGTTGTCAGTCTTTTGATTCTGAGACTTCACAACTGCAGTGATCCGTTCCGCGATGTTTTCCAACTGTCGCTCAAGGGTGTCATTTTGAGCAGGCCTCTCTCTGATGTTTCCCCTCATACGCTCAATGGTGTTGTTTTGAGCCTTCACAGCAGCAGTAAGCGTCTCCAAGGTGTTGACCATATTACGTTCGTTGTGAGAGGTCACACCTCGTCCCGGCGCTTCGAATCCAGCGGGCAGCCATGTGGGGGTTTGAACAGCCGGTTCCGCTCTCTTATTTCTCTGATAAAGCAGGGCTAGGCCAACGCCGATCAGCATGAACCCTGTTATCATGGTTCCGAATAGGTAGATATCTTCAGCGTCCTCGATCGACAGTCCCGCCAGGCACACGGTCCTCCAGTTCTGCCACCCGTCCATCGTGTAACCGGCAGGGAAAGTCCCTCCAGGGCACTCAGGCTCTCCCGAGCCCCGACTTCTCGTTGAGAAAAGGGTGTCAATAGCACTCAGAGACCAGTTGATCAAATCCATAATTGTCTTTTAGGTTTAGAGAACGACAGTGAGAGACTGTTCCAGGGAAAGTAATGCACGCAAGACAAGACGAGGACATAGAGGCAAGCAGGGAAGATAAGGGTGAGGAGGAGAGGAGAAGTGCGACCGCCTTCGCTGAGAGCTGATGGGGCCAAATAATAAGTTTTCAGATGATAATTTTAGATTTACTGTGTTCACGCATTTCTTAATATTCCACCTCCATTGTTGTTTGCACAATTTGATCAGAACAGGTAATCAGAGCTTTGAGGTTGAGAAGTCTGGGCTCAGACCACTCTATATGCATTTTTTGGAAGAAACACCGGTGTGCAGCAGAAAAATTACTGAATATATCATTATTCAATGTGAATATAATTATATGCTAATCACAGATTTTTCATAATGAACTCCACATATGACTGTAAGATTGTCAGCACACTTGGCAGCAAGATGCCTTGGGCCTGGCAGAAACCAGCTGTAGTGCTGAGGCAGCTGTCTGTCTTTCCCATTACAGGAGTAAAGTTAAGCAGGAATTCAACAGAAGTACAAAAGATTTAAGGATGAGTGTCAGGTCACAATTTTAAGACAAATATGATGAACTTTATCCAGCACATCATTTGTGGATTCAGCTTTTTAAATCCAATTAAAATCAAACCACTCAAAAAGATCCTCTGGAACAGAGCAGAGTTCTTGAAACAGAGCTTACTGAACAGAGCCATATGTAGAGCAAAACATAACATCACAGAAGAACAAGACAAAGCAAACCTGGGTGAAAAGCTTTAAGCACATGTGCGTCAAAAACTAACAAAGACAAAAAAAGATTAAGACGAGGACACACAAACCCAAACCAGATGCATCAAATCAGCCAGACTCTACCAACTGTAAGAGACAAACCTGTCAGCATAACCCATAAAACTGCCATAGTCTAAAATAGTAGGCTAAAGCAACCGCTGCACATCACCAGTGATGCACCTAAGTATATGGGTCATAAACAATTTAACTATGTGGGTCACTTGCTTAACATTGTAATTCCAGTATATAAACACTCCTGCATAGGTATGTATAAAAATATATATGATTTCAGAGTATGTTTCATAAAAAAAACAGCAAGACTCACATGTGTTTTCGCAGACTTCGGTGAGCAGAAGAGGCTGCTTGAGTTGTTATGCCTTCTCAATTTAACTGTATTGTTAAAGATCAGGAAACACACAGAGACCACACCGCTAACCTGCACTTGTACTTATTTTCTGTTTGACGTCACTGCTAGACTGTCTCAACACATTTCCACCACAGAAAACCCTGATGTCATTTTTAGATGTGGTCAACAGGTTGTTTATATATAATACTTACTTCACCTGTCTGCAGTTTTTTCTTAGATGATCTCACATTATCTTACAAGAACAATCCACGAGCAGAAAATCTATCATCAGCAACAAAGCAAAGCACTTCCACGTCCATGGTTCGAGTTGATCTCAGGTTCTTCATTTGAAAATCTGCCTGTGATCTAAAGTAAAAAAGAAGGGAGGGGGGGAAGGCATCTTTGAGGTCTGAGGCTATTATGGTTTTAAAGATTTTTCCCCTAGTCCCCTTTGAGTTTTAAGTGCATTAGTCAGCCTGTTCATCAAAATCATCTATGCCAGCCACACCATCATCTTTAGGTTGATCCTCATATCGCTTCTGCAACAGCACCACCTGCAGTTTCTCTAGGATAGTGTTTTCCTGGGATGATAGAGGAAGAGAAACTGCAACTTTGCTCCTGGTTCCATCTTTGAATATTCACAGGTTTCACCCACAAACTTCCCCAAACTTTTGTTATCTATAAAGACCACACCAGCTCACTCAGAAAGCCAGCTAAAAATGTCACTTCTGGTCCGATTGGGGAGGGGACCAGAGAAAACTACAGTTCACCTTTGTTTTGGCAAGTGTCATTACTGCCGAAGTGAATTATTATTTTGTGAAGTTTACATTTATTTGCAGTTTCAGGTTTCCATTCAGTGCCGTGTGCGCTGGCCCCTGGTAATTGGCTGCTTGTGTTTCTCACTTCAGGTTTGTCAAAACGGAACTGGCAATAAGAATAGTTTTTTCTTTGGTGTGTGTGTCACAGAGTGCCAGAAAATGATGTGAAATGTGAACATGTTGGTGGCATACTGGGGGCTTCTATTTAAGACTACAGCTCCTTCTCACTGTCACCCAGTCGGCCTGGTTTTTGCTGGGAAAAGCTACTGGTACAGGTGCCTCGCTAGGAGAGTGTGCTTTGAATATAGCACATGGAGATTACAATATGAAAAGAGTCTTATTCTAAAGGTTTTAAATAAACAGGTACAGAGATAAGCTAGGCAAAACAGCGGGGTGCACTTTAACAGGAAAAGGATGTGATACAATACCACAGAGAGAACCAACTCTAAGTGAGAGCGCCAAACACTCGATAAACTCATAACGTAATGAATGTTGGGTTCAAATGCAGGGGATCCTGCAGTTCACGACTGAGAATTAAAATAGTCCAAATTCTTTTGGCTCCAGTAAAATGATCAGTGTGGTTATTCTCCCAGGTGTTATACTAAAGTGTAATGTTCAACATCAATGAAAAACAGGATTTATGGGGTTTTTGTTTTCTAAAAAACTAAAGCACAGAGCAGTGCTGTGAGTTTAGGTGTAAATGAATACACAGTGACTCAAAGTACAAAACAGACCCACACTTTGTCACAGTATGCGATAGTATGCTATGTTCAGCACTGTGGTGAAAAAATCTCACTATAGCTTTGCACATAGAGTAAAAAAAAAAGAGAGGAAATAACTGTTGTGGTTTCACATGCTTGTCATACAACATAGCAACCTGCAAACATACAAAACATAAAACAAAAGAAAAAGACTCAAAGTTTTCTTGATCGAACTAAACTAAACTCTTCATAGTCAAGTTACATTTTCAATCTGACTGACAGGAAGGTTGAGGGTTAGAAAAACCACTACAAAGGTGGTTTATAGGTATTGCCTAAACTTTTTATACAAGAATGTCGTGGTAATTTTAGGTTTTTAATGATTTCTTTGAACTCTTCCACTTTCAAGGTGAAATGATTGTAAAACATGCATGTTTGAGGAGTTTACAAAATAAGAACTGCGTGTACAAATGTGAATTTCTTTTCTTCTCTGAATTCTCCGTAATTCCAACAGGATCAGAAGAGAATCGTTGCTTTTTGTTAAGTTTACGGACATGACTTATGAATTACATCTATATGAGCCTTTACACCAAGGTCCTGTTTTAACAAAATAGTGCCGTACAGCTTGTCACATTGTTGCTTCGCCAGTCAAAAGGGAAATGTCAACACAAGAGTCACATTTGTACACGTCATCACACGTCTTCATTAAATGCATTTCCTATACTTCAGACCAAAAACGTGAAATCAGTCAGTAGGGTAGCAAAACAGTTAAAATCTTTTTCCTTTATAAGCATCAGCAGTTAAGACATCTTAACACAAATCAATGCTGAAAGGTTGATATCTCAAATGCCTTGTAAGACACACAGAAATTCAGTTTTCACATATTTTTCTGTATGAAACAGTGCTGACATTCACGCTGTCCATGTGTTGTGTTGAGTTCAGGCTTGTGTTGATTTTTTAGCTTAGCAGAAGCTCCTGTGGTTCACGAGGACTTGGATCTATGACACGCTGTCAGAATCAAAGCAACAGCTTACTGGCTTAACTCACAGCTGTAGCAATGTCCAGCTGCTCCTTCCTGCTCTTTCACTTGTTGAATGTTGCCTCTCCAGGACACCATCCTCACCTGGGACCGAAAAGTCTTACTGAGGAAAAAGTAAACAACAGGGTCCAGACAGATATTGAAAACTGCCACCATCGTGGTCATCTCCATTATATAGTTCAAGACTGAAACAACAGAGCGATTGCTTGTCAAAAACGTTGAGGGAAGCCGAACTAGGTGATAGGGGACGAAACAAACACAGAAGATGCTGACCAGCACTAACATGTTCCTGCGAGACTTCACAAGCTTCTCGGAGCCAGAGGAGGCCAGCTGTGTCTGCTGTGCCTGCAACACCCTGCGGGAGGTGCTGTAGTAGAAGAAGACCATGGATATGAAGACCACGAGGAAGATGATGGTGGATAAAGTGTGGATGATTGTGAAGAACAAGCTAATTGATGCACTAATGAATGGATCACAGCAGCTCGGGATAGAGTTCAGAGGCTTCTGGGTGATGAAAAACAAGATGGTGTAAATAACTGCTGGAGCCAGGAGACAAACCCAGGTGACCATGGAGATGATGTGGGCAGCTCGCACTGACTGCAGAATGTGAGTTCCTGAAGGGTGAACAATCTTCAGATACCTGAAGAGAGAAAAGAGGCAGTATGCAATTTCACTGATCAGTCACAGTGGAAGAGAATCTGCAGAAGACATAACTGAGTTACAAAGATGGTTAAAATGCCTGCAATCGTCCAGGTAAGTAAATCTCCAAAAGTTGATTCTGTTCATCTGGACGTAGCGTTTTGTGGGAGAAACGTTTGTGACTCATCCAAGCGACTTCTTCAGTCTCCAGAGACAAAACGCTACGTCCAGACGAACAGGATCAACTTTTGGAAAGTTACAAAGAGATGTCTATGCTTGGATCAGGGAAACAGGGATTGTACTTACCTGTTAACAGCAATGTGTCCCATGAACAGGATGCTGGCATACATGTTGAGGAGCAGGGCAGAAGCTCCAAAACTACAGTAGAGCTGCTGAACAATAGTAGACTTGCTGGCATAGAAAGTGATTCGCAGTGGCAGGGAGAGGCAAAGCAGGAAGTCAGCAGCTGTCAGGTTCTTCATGTAGACCATCAAGCTGCTCAATGTCTGCTGCTGACGACAAAAGTAAAATTTCATGATGAAGCCATTGAGGGGTAAACCCACCTGAAAGGACAGAGATGAAGAAGGCAGGAGTTTAGTGCATGCACAGCGATCTTTAATAACATTTCTGACAGAACATAATCTGAAGATTTGAAACATACCAGAAACACCAGACTGTAGACCAGCATAAAGAAAGAGTTGACTGATGTGGCGACAACATCACACGTCTGGCTCAAAGTTGAAGTCATATTTTTTAAGTCACTCATTTTTCCCAAAGCTGAAAAATAAATCTGCCTTCAGAGATCCCTCTTTCATAGTCTCTTAGTGTTAATCAAGGTCCAGTTTTAAATGTTGCCTTTAAGATTCAGTAAAGCTCTCTTTATGCATGCTACTTTCTGGAGGAGTTTACTGAAAGTTTAATTCTATTCAGTGTACAGTTGTCTCAGGTTGCTTTCCCCTACAGTCTTGCAGCTTTGAAGACAAAGTTGAAAGCTTAACATGCAAGTACAGAAACCACTGTTAGATGTCATCTCTCATCTTTAGCCTACATATGCAATCCAACACTGACTCTTAACTGACCCATTACTCTGAACATTATAAGCTGTTTTCTATACCAGCATTTAACTGGATATAATCCTTATCAAGAACTTGTGACATGGGATTGGTGCACAATTTATGAAGAAATATCCACGTGCAGAGAAGAAATTCCTGAATATATTACATTATTGAATATACAACGCTACGTACAATGGTGTGTTCATAATGAATGCTAAAAATGAGTGTAAGGTTGATTTTCAGGTCAGTTAGCATTACTTGGGCCTTTGTCAATGACAAATTTGTTATAGTGTTACAGGTTTCCCATTTGGAACACAGTCAGAAGCCAACGTTGGCATTGAGATGGCAGTACAGAAGGATTATACACTGCTTCTCTTCTCATGAGTCAGGAGCTGGTTAAATCATATTTTTAGTTAAGCATGAAATCACTAAAAGTACAAAAAAACTTGAGGTTGAACAACAAGCAAGACTCACCTTTATTTCTGCAGTTTTCAGTGTGCAGGAATAACTGCTTGAGCTGTTAGGTGTTCTTTTATAGTACTGCTTTAGATCAGGAAACAAGCAGTGATCACACTTCTACACTGCCCGCTAACTTATTTCCTGTTTGCCTTCACTGCAAAATAGTGCAACATATTTAAAACACAGAAAAAAAACACAGTGTCATGCCCTTTGCAGCCAAGAAGAAAAAAAAAAAAACATGTAGGCCATGCACTGACTACTGTAACCTGAAGAGTAAGTATCCTTTGCCACTCGATAGATCTGCTCTGGAGCCTCTCCAGTGTTTGACCTCTGAAACATTTTACACTTGGTCCATATCAGGGAGGAGGATGAATGTAAGGCTGTGTTTAACACATGCTTAGGACATTTTGAAGATCTTGTGATGGCTTTTTGGATCACAATTGCACCTGCAGTCTTCCAGGACTTATTTAATGATGTGTTAAGGGGTGGCTGTAGCTCAGGTGGCAGAGCAGGTCAGCCACTAATCAGAAAGTCGGTGGTTCGATCCCAGGCTGCCTCCTGGCTGCATGCCAAATATCCTTGGGCAAGACACTAACCCCATGTTTGCCTACTGGTGGTGGTCAGAGGGCCTGGTGGCGCCTGTGTCCAGCAGCCTCACCTCTGTCAGTGCACCCCAGGGCAGCTGTGGCTACAATGTAGCTTGATGTAGCTTGCCATCGCCAATGTGTGTGGGTGAATGCCTGAATGTAGTGTGAAGCGCTTTGGGGTCCTTAGGGAGTAGAAAAGCGCTATACAAATGCAGGCCATTTACTTCTTGAACATTTTGATTTTAGTTCACTTGAATTATATTCTGATTTTTTTTTTGAGTCTCTAAACACTGGGTAGGCTGCAACCTTGTGCATTATCCTCCTATCAGTTAACCCCCAAAGAACAAAATTTGAATGTGGGGTGATTGTGAACTACTCAAGGTTAGGCTGGAGCTGGACAAATGGTGACGCTGGTTGGAGGGAGCTGAACCGCCTTTTCTCATAGAACAATAAAAGCAGTACCAAATGACACTTCCTAGCCCTAGAAAAACTGCCCACAGTGTCACACACCTCTAAATTATTTATTGACCGTGTTTTCAAACTACATCAAATTCTAATAGAAGTTGTGCCTGACAGAGGACTGTATAGACAGATCTCACCATGCATTCACACATCACTTCCAGCAGAACTGGTGGATCTGGACACAGACCAGAGAGGTGAAAATTGGATACCCCAAAGGTGGAGAATGATAAGGCTGAGATCATGTGGGACTTCAAGATGCAGATGGATGACCTGGAGCACTCAGGGCAGAGACCCCCAAATGGGTAGATGGCTCCAGTACATGAAAGGAATGACATCCAAGATCTCTGTCTAGTTTAGTGCAGTCTTAACCCTTTAAGACCTACCATAGAACCAAGTCCGCCAGAGCTTATATTATATTTTTACATGGTGTGGTGCCATTTTTGGGAGCATTTCAAGTTGCTATACATCAATACAGCTGTTATAGCCCAGATTTTAATAATATGTATTCATTAAGTGCATAGTAATTACATAAATTGCAAAAAAGTGCAATAAACTAAAAAAATTTAAAATCGTTTTTGCTTTTTTAACATATATTTCTAGTTAGAGAAATTTAAGAGGCTTATCCCTCAAAACTGTAAATACAAAAAAGTTGCACAAAATAGTTTCCTACCACAGGAAATTTATTTTGAGTGTCTTCATAGTTCTATTTTTGAAATACACCAATTTTTATATACTGCAGGAAAAACAAAAATAAATATTATACCGCTCCGAAGGTCGGACGGTCCTGATCCCCAAGGACCCCAAGAAGGGACCGGTCTCCTCCAACTACCGACCAATAACCTGCCTCAGTACTACATGGAAGCTCCTGTCAGGCATCATATCGGCTAAGATGAACAGGCACATGGGTCAATACATGAGCGGGGCACAGAAAGGGATTGGCAAGAATACCAGAGACGCAAAACACCAGCTACTGGTAGACAGAACAGTCAGCCGAGACTGCAAGACCAGACTGACCAACCTGTGCACTGCCTGGATTGATTACAAGAAGGCCTATGACTCAATGCCCCACAGCTGGATACTGGAATGCCTAGAATTGTACAAGATCAATGGGACCCTAAGAGCCTTCATCAGGAACTCAATGGGGATGTGGCGTACAACACTAGAGGCCAACTCCAAGCCCATAGCACAAGTCACCATCAAGTGCGGGATCTACCAAGGAGATGCTCTGTCCCCACTGCTGTTCTGCATAGGCCTGAACCCCCTCAGTGAGATCATTAACAAGACTGGCTACGGATACAGACTACGGAACGGAGCAGTTGTCAGCCACCTCCTGTACATGGATGGGAGAAGTGTAGTTGGATGGTAACAAAGAGAGGGAAGGTAGTCAGAACTGAGGGGATTGAACTACCAGAAGCCAACATTGCAGACATAGAGGACAGTTACAAGTACCTGGGGATCCCGCAGGTGAATGGGAACCATGAAGAGGTCGCTAGAAAAGCTGCAACCACCAAGTACCTGCAGAGGGTCAGGCAAGTCCTGAGGAGTCAGCTGAATGGTAACAACAAGATCCGGGCCATCAACACGTACGCCCTGCCTGTGATCAGGTACCCTGCTGGGGTAATAGGCTGGCCAAAAGAAGGAGATAGAAGCCACTGACATAAAGACAAGAAAGCTCCTTAACATGCATGGAGGGTTTCACCCCAAGTCCAGCACCCTGAGGCTGTACGCTAAGCGGAAGGAAGGGGGCTGGGGACTGGTGAGTGTCAGCACCACAGTCCAGGATGAGACAACAAACATCCAAGAATACATTGGGAAGATGGCCCCAACTGACCGAGTGCTCAGTGAATACCTCAGGCAGCAGAAACCCAAGAAAGAGGAGGGAGACGAGGAACCATCATGGAAGGACAGGCCCCTGCACGGTATGTACCACCGGCAGATAGAGGAGGTGGCTGATATCCAGAAATCCTACCAGTGGCTGGACAAAGCTGGACTGAAAGACAGCACAGAGGCACTAATCATGGCAGCACAAGAACAAGCTCTGAGCACAAGATCCATAGAGGCTGGGGTCTATCACACCAGGCAAGACCCCAGGTGCAGGCTGTGTAAAGATGCCCCAGAGACAATCCAGCACATAACAGCAGGGTGCAAGATGCTAGCAGGCAAGGCATACATGGAACGCCATAACCAAGTGGCCGGCATAGTGTACAGGAACATCTGTGCCGAGTATAACCTGGAAGTCCCGAGGTCAAAATGGGAGATGCCCCCAAGGGTGGTGGAGAATGACCGAGCTAAGATCCTGTGGGACTTCCAGATACAGTCGGACAAAATGGTGGTGGCTAACCAACCGGACATAGTGGTGGTAGACAAACAGAAGAAGACGGCCGTAGTGATCGATGTAGCGGTTCCGAATGACAGCAACATCAGGAAGAAGGAACACGAGAAGCTGGAGAAATACCAAGGGCTCAGAGAAGAGCTCGAGAGGATGTGGAGGGTGAAGGTAACGGTGGTCCCCGTGGTAATCGGAGCACTAGGTGCGGTGACTCCCAAGCTAGGCGAGTGGCTCCAGCAGATCCCGGGAATAACATCGGAGATCTCTGTCCAGAAGAGCGCAGTCCTGGGAACAGCTAAGATACTGCGCAGGACCCTCAAGCTCCCAGGCCTCTGGTAGAGGACCCGAGCTTGAAGGATAAACCGCCCGCAGGGGCGTGCTGGGTGTTGTTATATATATATATATATATATATATATATATATATATTAAAACCAAGTCAACACTGAAAGTACAAACATCACTAATGTCACATAGCTTTGCCGACATGTGGCCAACAGCAATGTTTTAATGTTCTTCATTATTAAACATTCGCACATAAATAAGTGACGTCATATTCAGTACTTACTTTTGACAGTTCACTCTTCAGCCGCTCCCTTCTGCCGTATTTTGCGGCAAAATTATCCACACCCTCCGCCGCGCTATGAATTGTGGGATATATGGGACCACGAAGTGTGCACCGGACCACGCTTGATATTTGGGGAAATTGATGGAGCATTTCGAGTATGCATTTGAAGTACACTTCGAATTGGGACAGCCGTCGTGGCGTGGCGGTGACGTAACCGCACTTAAAATGCGTACTTCAAACGTGCAGACCCTGAATTGGGACACAGCCACTGACAGCAGCAGCAGACCCATCCTTGGCCTCCAAACCCTTTGACATTTTGTGTGTGTTTTCTGAGGAATGTCTCTATTTGTATATAGTGTACAGTTAGATTCATGTGTAAGTAGTCACTGAAGCAGAAGGGAGGAGCTGCCTTGTTATTTTCTGTCTTGTTTTCTCCTGTTTATCCAGTTAGGGAGCTAGGTGTAGCATTTGCATTTTATCCCTTTGTTGTTTCAGCAACATTAAATTTAAAAACTGCACGTTTGAGTTAAAATATATATTTATAATTTTAATAAATGACAAATTAAAAAAGCATGAACATTTTTTTGTATCGAAAAAATATCGAACCGTGACACCAAAGTATCGAACCGAACCGTGAATTTTGTGTATCGTTGCACCCCTAATATATATATATATATAATCTATATATATATCATAATAATCTGACAATACTATAATATTGGCCATATTATATTTACATTACCACAGTGAGATGATTTTAGTCTCATGAACAACATTAACTAATTGTTCTTTACTAACTAATCTTGAAATGACTGTTCAGTACAAAAATGAAGCCCAACAGTCATGTTTTACAGTCCCGTGGTCTCAGCCTCAGATATTCAACTAATCAAAGTGATGTCATGACAAAAACGAATGACCAACAAAACATTTTTTCTCCTTCATTTCTGTCACACAATGCTGTATGTAACGTTTCTCGCGGTTAGTATCATGGTTGCTAGGCAACCTGAACAGCGCGACGAAGGCTAGACCGTCCCATTTCACAAGCCTCTCACTTCCGCACTTCTCGTACTTATAGTACGCACTGTACGTAGTGCGCGTACTTCAAGCATGCAGACCCTGAATTGGGACACAACCAGTGGCTGCCACAGGTCAACTGCTGCTGAGGGATTTTCAAAGCAGTCACAAGATCAGGGGACCAATCAGCAGCCGCCAGCTCTCCAATGAGGAAGGACCTGTGGACTCTTAAAGACACAGACAGAAACAAGAGACCCCTAGGACTCCAGTTTCGCCCAGGGCCGTAACAAACCTAAAAGGGTTGGCATAGTAAAAAAAACAAAACAATTTGCCATGTCTTACAGACATGCTTTGTTGTCTGGGTCAACTGTATAGCAAGAGACAGAGAGAGGCGTTGAAAGCTCCAACTGAACTTATTGTTTCAGAGGAAAACATGAACACGGTGTACAGTCGAGTCTTAATAGCTTACTTACAACTGGGCTCGTCAGGCACTCTTCTTGGCTGCAGTGGTTATTATTATATTTACATGCTTCCAGCTCCCGTTTCTGCTCGATGACAACTCGTACTTTTCTACTCTCCTTTTTCTCCCTCCCTCGCGCTCACAGACACATAACGGATATGGCAGTCCATTCTCCCTGCGGCACAGACTACACTGCCAATGAGTAGGGATGTGTACCGGTCTGACATAAACGGTAGTTGCCTTTTTTCCTGAGATGTGATACACTTTGGATTCTAGCCAATAATTTTACCTTTGCAAGGATAGTAAGCGGGCCAAGGTACGTACGTTCTTTTAGAGAAGAGCTACAGATTAAAAATGCCCAAGGCGAAGCGGTCAAAAGTCTGGCTGTACTTCACAGCAAAAGATGCAAACTCAGCAGCCTGCAACAAGTGCTTTAAGCTGATACTGTGATACTGTCAAAGGAGGTAACACCTTGAATCTGACGACAAACCTTGAGACATATAGCGTTTTGTTAAAAGCCGAGAAATGCACCGTATTTGATAGCTTGCTGCGAGACCTCACACTGTGCACATCTACTGCGGGTGTGGTGCCTGTTATCGGGCCCGGAGTTTGCAACATCCCCCAAAAACCCAAAGAGTAGAGTCCTGGCCCCTAGCCCTGCCAGTGTAGCAGAAATGATGACAGATGATGATGGCAGCAGCAGCAGCCGTTCTTCTCTGGGCGAGTAGCTTAATGTTGTTCGTGTGTAATTTACGTTGAGTAGGCTAACCACGTTATTACATTAATGCACGTAAGGTGAACTAGCAAACACCGTTGTAGTTACATGCGGCTGTCTTCTTGTTTGATGGCAGATACTCTCTTCACCCTGGCCAAAAAGGCTAAAATGACCAAAGAAAAAGTGGAAAACAGCTAAATATGAGAGGTTTTTGGATTTTTTCCCACTGTTTAAGCATTGCTTCCAGCCAAGAGTGATACCATATATGCCCTATAGCTGCAGAAAAGGCTAACATTGTTATCTTTTTACAAAAAAAACCAGCTAAACGTGAGAGGTTTTTGGACAAAGTTTGTGTTCTTCATTCTTTAAGCACCAGTTTAAGCACCGTTTAAGCACCGGCACCATTTCAAAAGTACTGTTTTAGCACCGGTATCAGATAAAACCTAAACGATACCATCCCTACCCACGAGGCTACATTCTTTAGGGCTATACCTGTAACACTCCGCTTTGCCTTCATATTAAATTATTCTTAAAAATATTTCCTCACGCCATTATGAGACTCGAGATTGAGACACAGGCATTAGAGCCTCTTAATGCGTGTTTTGTTTAGGTTTCCACCACCGTGGAATTACCTAAAATAGAGAGGGCATAGCCTAACATACGAAACAGGAACAGAATTCTGTGTAAGCAACTGTACTCTGAATACTACCTTTTTAAACAGTACCACTAATGGAAAACCGTTACTCATATTTTGGATTTTAAATATGTAACGGTGGTACATGTATTCCATTACTCTCCAACACTGTTTGTAGAAAACAACAGATTTTGTCTTGTTTTAAGCTTATTTGTTTTGCAAGGAACTGAACTCTGATTGAAACCGAACTGCTCCTCTCTCTCTTCAATCCACTGTACAACAACAGTCTCCTGCTTGTCTGTGAAGGTTCTCAGTCATCCAGCTCATCGTAGTCTAAGGACCTTGGAAAGAAAAGAGTCTGGACTTCTTTAAGTTGTTTGAAGACGTTTCACCTCTCATACAAGAAGCTTCTTCAGTTCTAAGGTCAAATGGTGGGGAGTCCCAGATTTGGGGATTATTCCCCCGAGAGGGACAATCGACCCCCTAATGATCCTCTACCTAATCACATTATTGATATATGTAATACACATATATACAGGAGAAGATGGATGAATGGATTAAAGATATTCTTAAATTCATTGCTAGTTACAGTTAAGCAAGATGTTCTAAGAGCAATTGGAGGAGAGTCACAGATTTTAAGCCCTATGCGAGTGTCCCCAAGAGGGTTAGGGACCCCTTAGGGATCTTCTACGTAATCACATGAGCCAAGGTGTGAAAACGGGTTTAGGTCCCAATCAGCCAGGGTTTCGGGTGAGCTCATTGTGAAACCTGGCCCCACCCCATCATGTGATTTCCTGAGGCCAGATGGCCCAGGATGTGAGTGGGCGTTAAGGCGTCTGGCAAGGGATCTCAAAACTGGATTATAGATGGCAGACAGCTGGTGTCTTTGCTCAAAGATGGTCGCTCACAGTGGACAAAAATGGCGTCTTTCACTCCTCTTTCTAACCATCTGTCCTCTCTGTCCAAAATGTGAACATTGGCATCCTTAAGATGCAGATGGACTGCTGAGTCTTGTCCTGTGGAGGTGGCTCTTCTATGTTGTGTCATGCGCTTGTGAAGTGGCTGTTTGGTCTCTCCGATGTAGAGGTCTGGGCATTCCTTGCTACACTGTACAGCATACACCACATTGTTAAGTCTGTGTTTAGGAGTTTTGTGTTCGGGATGAACCAGTTTCTGTCTGATTGTGTTGCTGGGTCTGAAGTACACTGGGATGTCTTTTGCTTTCCTTTCCAAAAACTCTTACAGATTCATTCATAACCAAGTTATTTGTTATGGACTTCTCATGGGCCAAGATCAGAAAATTCCTCTTTCTTTAACGTAACAAAAGTAAATAATCTTTACTAAAATCGCTGAGATTATATCAGTATATGAAACGTAGAGAACTGTTGAGGGCAGAGTTGAAAGCTGCTTGATGCCTGCTTCTGTGCTCACAGTGTTGTGTCTGTCTCCTGCAGACTGTTAATGTCCAGATGCTCCTTGCTGAGCTCACTCTCTTCAGTTGCTTGTCGGATATTGGTCACAATGGCCACCTTCCTCATCTTTGCCCGGAAAGACTTACAGAGGAAAAAGTAAACAACAGGGTCCAGGCAGACATTGAAAACTGCCACCATGGTGGTCACCTCCATTACATAGTTCAAGACTGAGCCTACAGAGTCATTGCTCCACAGAAGACTATAGGGAAGACGAGCCAGGTGATAGGGGACAAAACAAACACAGAAGATGCTGACCAGCACTAACATGTTCCTGCGAGACTTCACAAGCTTCTCGGAGCCAGAGGAGGCCAGCTGACTCTGCTGTGCATGCAACACCCTGCGGGAGGTGCTGTAGTAGAAGAAGACCATACATATGGAGACCAACAAGAAGATAATGGGAGACAAAGTGTGGATGATTGTGAAGAACAGCTTGATTGATTCACTAAAGAAGGGATCACAGCAGCTGGGGTTAGAGGTCACAGGGGTCTGGGTGATGAAAAACAGGATGGTGTATGTCACAGTCGGAACCAGGAGAAACACCCAGGTAATGATGGAAATGATGTGGGCAGTTTTTGCTGTCTGCAGGATGTGAGTTCCTGAAGGCTGGATGATCTTTAGATACCTGAAGAGAAAAGAAACGGGGGTTGAGTAGATGAATCAGTCACTATTCATTAATCAGTCACAGTGGTTTCAGATCAGTAGAAATTAATAAAGTCAAAAGTGATGTCAGTGATTTAGTCAGGCTATCAGAATTTGTAGTAAAAACATTGTCATGAAATGCAGTGTGAATTCAGTAAAAGGTTCCTCTAATCTTCATCATGACGTTTACCTGTTGGCAGCGATGTAGCCCATGAATATGATGCTGGCGTACATGTTGAGGAAGATGGCACAAGCTCCAAAACTACAGTAGAGCTGCCGAATGATGACAGAGCTGCTAGCATAGTGGGTGATGCGGAGTGGCAAAGAGAGGCAGAGCAGGAAGTCAGCAGCTGTCAGGTTTTTCAGGTAGATCTTCAAGCTGCTCGATGCCCGCTGCTGTGCTCCACAAAAGTGAAACTTCATGATGAAGCCATTGAGGATTAAACCCACCTAAAGAAACACAGAAAGGATGGAGAGGACAGGACTTCAGCACATACACTGAGAACCTTTAACACATTTTTAACAGTGATCTGATGATTTGAAACTTACCAGGAACACTAGACTGTAGACCAGCATAAAGAAAGGATAGGCTGAAGTGTTAACAGCATCGCAGGTCTGGTTGGAAGATGAAGTCACATTTATTGTGTCAGCCATGTTTCTGGAGCTGAAAAATAAATCCAATTTATTGAGTTCAAGAAGGAGCAGTCATAGAAACCCACTGCTCACTCTTAATAACCAATTATACTAACACTTTATCATTAGTATTGTTTTTTAATTCATTCTTCTTTTTTTCAGATCTAAATCACCATACTCGGTGTCTCAAGACCAGTGTTGGGCAAGGTACTTTGAAAAAGTAATTACTAGGAAAAGTAACCATTGTGTTACTTTAAACTTTTACTGACCCTCTGGGGTCCAGGGTTTAATTGGCCATTTTTGACTACTTTGCCTACTTGGCTTTCTTTTCAGCACGATCTCACATGTCTGAATGTACTTTTTTTCTTTTTCATTTTGACATACTGCATTAACACAATTGATCTGAACACAGACAAAAACCCTAAATTCAGAATCAAAGTCATAGTTTTTATATTTGAAAAATCATTTTCGTGGCTTAATGTCAGGAGTGTCATGTGTGGAGGTGAGGAAGAGATGACCCCCCCGCCCCTCCTTTCAAAGGCCGGTACCTGGCGGCCGAAGGTTCTTGCACATGGATATAGATGCTTACACATACACACACATAATGCCTTGTCTTAGAACCATTGTGGGGGTTTACGGTGGTAGGTGCTTGTGTTGTATTGTGTATTGTAACAGTTTGTCAATAAATAGCTGCCAGCGAGCTGCTCTTTAAAGGACTTTGGGCTAGAGGCAGGTTAGGAGCGTGAGCTCCAAGAGCTGGTTCTTAACCAAAGACTTCCCTTGCTAGCAAGTAAAGGATGTTCATCTTGTTTTTGTCGTTAACGAGAATAAGTTTCTAAACCAGCGGGGCTTGTGGAAACACAGATCCAACAGGCAGCCACACGGCCAGTGGCTGAGGCAACTAAGCAGATCGAGAGGCCCACCACACGGAAGCCAGTGGCGGCGACTTAGCAGGTCCAGAGGCATGCCACACAGAAGGAAGTGGCGGCGTCTGAGCAGGTCCAGAAGCCGGCCATGCCGAAGGCAGTGGCGGCGACTGAGCAGGTCCGGAGGCCGACCAGGCCGGCGACGAGCTGCAGATGACGAGCTGCAGAGGATGGCGTGGGAGCCGGCGGAGGAGCAGCTGCCGGCGACGGCGTTTGAGCCGACGGAGGAGCAGCTGCAGGCGACAGCATGGGAGCCAGTGGTGACGGAGGGGCAGCTGCATGGCGACAGGGGGCAGCTGCAGGTGACGGAGGGGCAGCTTCAGACGACGGTGTAGGAGCCGGCGGTGATGTAGCCAGCGGTGACGGAGCGGCAGCTGCGGGGCCAGCAGGTGCGGGAACCTCTGGCTGAAGGCAAGTGGGGTCAGCAGGTGCGGGAACCTCTGGCTGAAGGCAGGCTGAAGGCACCAGGGAAGGTGGGAGGGCATGAAAGGCTGGATCAGGAGATGGAAGCGGTGTTGGATTAGCAGGTGGACAGGCTAGCTGTTCCGAGCCTCCAGAGCATGAGGGCACTAGCTGGAGAGTCTCAACTGAGCCTCTAGGGGGGTCAGGTAGAATTCTGGCTGCCCTCACCCTGGGTGCTAGGAAAGCCACGGGAGGTGGCTGGGCAACAGTCACCCCCACCTGAAAAACAGGAATGGGTGTGGAGGTAGACTGGGTCACAGTTGCCCTCGTCCTGGGAGCTGGCACAGGAGTGAGTGCTAGCTGGTCCCTAGCCACCCGAGGAGGTGCTGCAGGGACAGGCTGAGCAATAGCTGCCCTCACCTGAGAAAGTGAAACAGATGGAAGGGAAGGCAGTCTCTGAGCTGCCCTGCTAGCAGAAAAAGGTTGACTGATGGGTGAAATGGTGATTGAGTGGGAGAAATTACCAGGTTTAGCAGCGATAATGTCTTGAGCAGTGGCCTGTGATAGGCGGGCGATGTGATTGGCGGGCGAGCGAGGAGCGGAGCAGCGAGAGAGAGAGCGGCCAAAGCTTGGCAAGTGACACCCACTCTCCGCGGCGAATGCTCCGAAGCAGGTGAGGCAGCAGGTGGAGGACCCTGGCATCTTCGAGGGCCGCCCAGAGCCAGACGAGTCATGTCGAAGATTTGCTCCCTCTCCAGAAATAGCC
This sequence comes from Rhamphochromis sp. 'chilingali', assembly GCF_963969265.1. NCBI lineage: Eukaryota > Metazoa > Chordata > Actinopteri > Cichliformes > Cichlidae > Rhamphochromis > Rhamphochromis sp. 'chilingali'. The sequence continues at coordinate 64,526,939 of NC_137929.1, read as the reverse complement.
ACTGTTTCCCCTGAAGCTTCTCTGCCCACATGGAGAGCGCTGCCTCCTGCCGCTCGAAAAAGTCAGAGTCCGCTGGGTCAAAAGTGTGTCTTCTTGGCACCGGTCGCGTCATTCTGTCAGGAGTGAAAAAGATTTATTGGATCGAGAGAATGAACAAAGCAGGAACGGCAGGAGGCAGCGCTCCTTCGGTGGCCGGAGGAGCTTAGGGGAAAACAGCGACTTTTCGCGGAGAGAGAACACGTCTTTGCAGGGACTCATCTGGCTCTGGGCGAACCTGCTGCCTCCCCTGCATCGGAGCATTTGCCGGGTGGGTGTCACTGGTCAAGTTTCGACCGCTCACTCCCTCGCTCGGCTCCTCGCTCGCCCGCCGGCCGCTTCACTCACTGGCCTCTCTGCATCGCCACGGCACAGCGGCTACGCCTCCCACCTCCGCTCAACGGAGGCTCCCGCACCAGACGCTCAGTTGTTTGCACCGTCCGCTTCCTCTTCCCGGAGAAAGCGGTGCATATGCCACCATAAAATGGACCGTTTTGAGTGACTCCCCGTGTTGAGTTCCAGTGACTGTTTTCCACCCTCCTCATTTCATTCTTCACTTAAAACAAATAATAGACTAATCTCCGATCCATGGGGAGTTTCCCTCCTGGAGGATGATGTGAACTGGGAAGAATTTTTCTGCTCTGCTCCCTCTGAGCTGGGATTTATTAAGGACAATATCCGCACTTCAACACCCCCGAAGACTGTTCAATTAAAGACTGTAAATGGTGATGGCAGAAGGGACAGAACAGTCTCTGATAAATCTATTATGGTCCCTGTGTACTCAAGCCCTTGGTCTGCTCACTCTAGGACTGTTTTATCTGAGACTGCTCCATCGTCCACCTGTCAGCCTGTTTAGTTTTCATCAGCCCAGGCTACTCTTAAAAATCCTCCTGCACCTACCTTTCAGTATCACTCACCCAGTCATTATTTCCACTCCTATCAGTCAGACTACACCCACACCTGTACCAGCTGCCCAGGACGAGGGCAGCTGCGACCCAGTCCACTCCTGCAGCTGTTCGTGTTCATTGGGTGGGAAGGTGACTGGCGTCCAGCCACCTTCCATGCCTGCCCCAGCACCCAGGCTGAGGGCAGCCAGAACCCAACCAGACCTGTATAGAGGCTTCGAAGAACTAGCCCGTCCACCTGCTAGTTTATCACTCCATCCACCTCCTGATCCAGCCTTTCATGCCCTCACACTATCTCTAGTTAGGCTAGCTGAGCTCTTCCCCGCTCAAGCACCTGATGCGCTAGCCCAAGCTGCAGCTTTATCCCCTCACTAATTCAGTCTATAGCTCAGCCATTAGCCTCACCAACCTCAGCCATTAGCCTCCCCTACCTCTGTTAATCTACCGGCCTTTCCTGTCCAGTTGGTTCAGTCTCCCCCTGTCCCCCAATCGCCCGTCTTCCAGCCAGTCCAGTCTGTCGTCCAGTCTTTTGTAGTCCAGTCAGTTCAGCCTGTAGTCCAGTCTCCTACCCAGTCTTTGGCCCAGTCACTCATGTATCATCCTGTTCTGCTCCCTGACTTGCCGCCACAGCATTCGGAGCCAGCTGTGAGCTTTCTCGCTCCTCAGCCAGAGGTTTCCGCACCTGCACCTGCACCTCCCAAGCCGTCACCTGCAGCTGCTCCTCCATCACCGCCGGACCTGCTCAGTGGCAGCCGCCGTCTTCCTCGCGGCTGCCGCTGCCATGCTCGCGGCCACCCACCATATCTACTCCAGCATCACCGCCGGTCACGTGGTCGCCCACCAGAACTGTCTTTCTTGTCTCAGCCACTGGTCACGTGGCCGCCCACCTGAACTGTCTTTGTTTTGGAGTCTGTCCCCCCGTCCTGGGTCCCATCCGCCCACCCTTTTTTGGTTGGTCGAGTGCCGGCCTTTGACGGGGGGAGTGGGGGGTACTGTCAGCAGGGTGAGTACAGGGCTGAACATAATCTGACTAATGACATATGCAGTGGAACTAGAACATAATGCACAGAGACAGAAAGGTGGCACAGATAAACACGAGCACGTAGAAAATAACCTGAACACGAACAATTACACTATCTAAACACACTAAGGCTACGTTCACACTGCAGGCGAAAGCGCATCAAATCCGATTTTTCTGACCCTATGCGACCCATATCCGATCATGGTGTGACGGTGTGAACGGCACAAATCCGATATTTTCAAATCCGATCTGGGTCACTTTCGTATGTGGTACTGAATCCGATACATATCTGATGTCTCAGAAAGCGACTGCTGTTTGAACGGTCATGTCGCATTAAATCCGTCTTTTACGTCACTGACACAAGACAGACGGCAATTATCAGCGCCGGAGAAGACATCGTGAACGCTTCCTGGCCATCCAGTGAAACTGTTGGGAAGACAACGTTGGAGAAACGTGAACATTTTATTTGCACTGTATATTCTGCAGATTCTGACAGAAATCTGCAGCTATCCTTTGAAGCACCGCTCCTCTAAAACAGCAATAAGGATCATTATTAGGTTATTTACATTATTATGTATTTACATTATTATGTAAATAACAAAATAACACAAGTCCGAAGTCTTTATATTAAGACCATCAGTCAAACAATGCTGTTTGCTCTGGGTGTAAACAGAGCGCGTTGTGTGTGACGTCTTCTTTTGCGCATGCGGGCCACTTTGAGCGTTCACACTAGAGCGCGTGTGCTGTCACATTTTATTTGTAGTGTGAACGAGCAGACAAAAAAATCGGATTTGATCAAAAAATCGGAATTGAGCATTAAGACCTGCAGTGTGAACGTAGCCTAAATGTCACAAATCTCTCACATCTTAAAACTCTCTCTCTTTTGTTCTCTCACAACCATCACTCCTAAAACGTCCCCCTCTTCCTAAAAAAACAAATACCATGTTTCCATATCATTTTTTGATAGGTCAACATTGTACCTTTTTCCACCGATAGGAAATGGTGTTTTTTGTTTTCTAAACTTTTGGGGGGTCATCAGCAGAGACTGCTTTCTAGCGCTGTCCTTAGACAGTAAATGTGACGACAGTATTCAGGAAAAAACACAGCGTTTTGTTTTTTTTGTTTTTTATCATGACTCTGGTTTTACCTGGCCTATCACCACAATTTAAAAATGGGTACATAGCATCTTATTACTATGCTGCCTTAAATTGGTCATATGACTGGTTTACCACAACTACTTTATTCTTGCTCAGCAGTGCCCATGCAATTGCTTCCTCCCTGCCCCTGCCCCCTATCATAACTTGCACATTAAACAAGTATCAACTGTTTAACTTCCTTCTCTAATCTGATCAATGTTTCAACATTTGTTACTTTCCTTACTATCTGGCTTTTCTAAAAGCCGATTGAAAAGCCGAAATTGGGTCATCATACGCCTCAGTACATAGATTAAAGCTGTCATCTGCAATAGCAACTGGATAAAATCGTTAACAAGGGCCACAGTATGTGTGTCATGTATAAATGCAGAGAAGAAATCCCTGTATGCAGATGGAAAATGACCAAATATATTGCATTGCTGAATATACAACACTTTTAAATATAATGTTGTGTTACTCACAGATTGTTCATAATAAATGCAAAAAAATGAGTGTAAGGTTGATTTGCAGGCTAGTTAGGAGCTCTTAGTTAATAAAAAAGTGTTATAGAGCTGTAGGTTGTGCATCTTGAACACTGCCAGAAACCAGCTGTGATGCTGCGATAGCTGTATCGAAGGAACATAGTGTTTCTCTTCTAGCGTGTCAGAGCTGGTAAAGTATCTTTTATATATGCATATTTTAAGGTAAACATGAAATCAGTAGAAGAAAAAAGTGGAAGATGAAAAACAAGCAGGACTCACCTATGTTTCTGCAGTTGTCAATGAGTAGGAAAAGCTGCTTGAGCTTTTATGTGCTCTTTTATCGTACTGCTTTAAATCTGGAAACACCGCGATCACACTTCTACCCTGCACTCTCACTTACTTCCTGTTTGTCTTCACTGCAATAAAAGTGCAACAGATTTAGAAACACACAAAAAACATGTCACTGTCTATAGAGAGGGAGAGAGAGAGAGCAAAGGGGAGAGACAAGAAAACTCCTTATCTGCATTTTAAGAACGTATGTGATCTTTCTTTGCCTTTAGACAATAATTCTGATGGCAAAAGAGGGACAGGCAAAAAAAAAAAAAAAAAAAAGTTAATAATGTGATATTCATCAATTCAATTCAATTCAATTTTATTTATATAGCGCCAAATCACAACAAAAGTCACCTCAAGGCGCTTCATCGATACCCAACAATCATATGACCCCCTATGAGCAAGCACTTTGGCGACAGTGGGAAGGAAAAACTCCCTTTTAACAGGAAGAAACCTCCGATAGAACCAGGCTCAGGGAGGGGCGGGGCCATCTGCTGTGACCGATTGGGGTGAGAGAAGGAAGACAGGATAAAAGACATGCTGTGGAAGAGAGACAGAGATTAATAACAGATATGATTCAATGCAGAGAGGTCTATTAACACATAGTGAGTGAGAAAGGTGACTGGAAAGGAAAGCTCAATGCATCATGGGAATCCCCCGGCAGCCTACGTCTATTGCAGCATAACTAAGGGAGGATTCAGGGTCACCTGGTCCAGCCCTAACTATATGCTTTAGCAAAAAGGAAAGTTTTAAGCCTAATCTTGAAAGTAGAGATAGTGTCTGTCTCCCGAATCCAAACTGGAAGCTGGTTCCACAGAAGAGGGGCCTGAAAACTGAAGGCTCTCCCTCCCATTCTACTTTTAAATACTCTAGGAACAACAAGTAGGCCTGCAGAGCGAGAGCGAAGCGCTCTAATAGGGTGATATGGTACTACAAGGTCATTAAGATAAGATGGGACAAAAAAAAAGAACGTATGTGATACACCGTAATGTGTGGTAGCGTTATTATGTGATTTACCTTTTGTGTATTGTATAAGTTTCCAGGTGTATTTTTCTTAAAGGAGGCCCTTAATTTGGTGATTTTGGGTGGAGAGTCAACATGTTGTGCAATCCCAAGTTGCGCCACAAGGGGGCACCTCCACCCTAGTGAGACGGTTTAGTGTGAGCTACTGCTCATCTTCAGATCTGGCCGAAACGAGGGAGGAAAACACACTACCTGTAGTCCACCTGTTTTTTTCAGGTTAGTAAATAATAAGGCAACACATGTGGTCCACATGATTAAGATGCCAAATAAGGGTAAAACCCGACCAACAGTTTGTCTTGGTGGGATCTGTATTTGTCTGTTTTTTCTCTTTGAAACGTGTTATGGTTAAGAGAGCAGAGCTAGCTTAGCTCACCGCATGCTGGAGTAGCCTTTGTCTGTGGCTTCTTCTAAACTGAAGGCACTCTCTTGTAACAACAGTACACCACAGCTCCTCTATATTAGTGAGTTCACAGAGACAGTTTGATGTTCTACCACTGTAATTGTCTAAAGTTAGTGTAATAACAACTCTGGTCACTCTGAAATGTTGATGTGGAAATTTCCAATACAAGTTTGTATTTGAACCAGTACGAATGTTTGTTCTATTAAACTATGTGTGGGGAAAAAGAGTGTCATGTGTAACTTTGAGTAACAAACAACAGATATGACTGTTTAGATTTTTTTTATATTATTTTAGTTTACTCAGATTTTAGTAATGTGACACAAGAGATTAAGAAGTTTTTGTAACCTATTGTGAACATGTGAATGTGTATAAATAAAGCTTTAGCAGATGCGGGAGAGGAAAACACACTACCTTTCATCCATCTCATCATTTACTCTTTTTTTTCAGGACCATATATAAGCTGTTTGTTGCCCTCTTACTAGGGGAGTGTTACATACACTAAGCAGAAGGAAGGCACCCGGAGACTAGATAGTGTCTGAACCCCTTTCCAGGACGAAACAACAAAGATTCATGAATACATCAGGAAGATAGTTACGACTTATTATTTGCTTAGTAACTATCTCAGACAGCCGAAGCCAGAGAAAAAAGAGGAGCAAGAGCAACCATTATTGAAAACATGAAAACATGGTATTTAGCACCAACAGATAGAAGAAGTGGCTGATATTAATCTAATATTAGAAATCTGGACCAGTGGATGGACAAAGCTGGGCTGAAAGATGGCACAGTGGCACTAATCATAGCAACACAGGAACAAACTCTAAAAACAAGATCAATAGTGTCATGGTCCATGCTGAGTGTCAAGGGTGTTGCTGTATGTTTCCATTCTGGCCCATGAGTCCAGGTTCTGCCTGTCTGGGCTAAGTTCCTGTTTCTGGGTGTATATTTGCAAACACTAGATGAAAGACCCATGGCCTCACGATACAGATTCCACAGTCAGGTAATTTTGGGGATACAGATGGTGGGCTCCACAATACTGTCTGTAATCTTTTTATTTTTACCAGTCATCATATTATTTACTTGGATTATATTCAGATTTTTTTTTTTTTATTTTAGTGTCTGAAGGATAAATGGGTCCAATGCAATGTGCTACAAGATAGAAGAGTAAAGATAGTAAAGATAGAAAAATGTGAATTTCACTTTTCATCTGTCTTTTGGTCACTGGACGTGTTGCTTTGGCCCTGGCAGAGGCGGACACATTGTTCACCATCTCCTTCCTTATCATTCCTGATTGCCTTATTAGGTCCTTGTCTAATCTCGTCTAACTCGAACCTGCAGAAAGTCTCACAGTCTTGTTCTCTAAAACCTAAAGAATTATGTATTATTATGGTACCTGGGATAGTGTCCAGTTCTGATCTGACCCTGATAAGGAGGGATGGATGGATAGATAATTCATAAATTAATTGCTAGTTACAGTTAAGGGACTACTCAGTGAACTGAACTCTGGGTCTTTGGCTACAGTGTTGGAAAGATGAGTGGGGCTGTTCCAATTGTCCTAACTTTGCCGAGAGCTTTTTTATAGAATAACAAACAGTTTTTCCACAACAAACTTTTCTTTTAAATGACTCCAACATCATTTTCTTTCTATCTTATGAAAATTTATACTTAAACTGTCATGTTTCGGCTGTGTGGCAGGCAGGATGAGGACCCAATCGCAAAACTCACACACACGGGGATGAACTCAAAAACACAGCTTTATTGCTGGCCACGAGAAACAATACAAAACTAAACTGGGAAAAACTAACATAAAGCTCACCAAGGAAACACGGGGGAATCACACACAGCATGAGGGAGAACACGACGCCGAACAGAGGGAGACTCAGACAGAAATACACAGAGGGTAAACGAGGAAAGTGGGCACACACGGGGAACACAGGTGACACTGATAATCATAACGAGACAGGGCGGGGTGAACTGAACATGACATGTAGAGGCACAGAGGTTCCGACAGGAGGAGAGAGAGCACGGGGAAAACACAGACATAACGGGCTGGGGAAACATGAAACAACCACAAAGGGAGACGAGGGCTTATCAATACATAGAGGGCACACAGGGGGGAGAGAGCCATGAAGGGAAAACACTTAGGGAACAACACAACAGGGCAACTCAGAAGACATGGCCTAAATAAGGAACGAAATACAAAAATACAAGGAACTAAGAATACTGGGCCCACATGGCCCAGGACCATGACATCACCCCCCCCTAAAGGGCTGGCTCCCGACAGCCCAAACCCGAGAAACAAAAACAAAAACAGAAAACAACCCACCCAGGGCGGGAGGCGGGGGACCAGGATGGAGGGACCAGAACGGGAAACAAAATAAACAACAGAAAACACGGGAGCACATGACCATAGTCAAAATAAAGTTCAGGGGGCCGACCCAGAGCCCACAGGCACCAGAGTTCACGGGTCACACGGTCGGGGGGCCGACCAGGCGGGTGGCACCGGTGGCAGAGCTGGTCCGGAGGCCGGCCGCGCGGAAGGCAGCGGCGGCGGCGAAGGAGACGACGGAGCAGTTCAGGGGGCCGGCCGCGCGCAAGGCAGCGGCGGCGGCTCTCCAGTGTCAGGCGTACTGGCCGAGGCCCGGTGGGCACAGGACCAGTCGAGGCGGGCACAGGACCAGTCGAGGCGGGACCAGGCGAAGCACAGGCTGAGGCTGCAGCAGACGAAGGCTCTGAGGCTGCAGCAGACGAAGGCTCTGAGGCTGCAGCCGACGAAGGCTCTGAGGCTGCAGCCGACGAAGGCTCTGAGGCTGCAGCCGACGAAGGCTCTGAGGCTGCAGCAGACGAAGGCTCTGAGGCTGCAGCAGACGAAGACTCTGAGGCTGAAGCCGGAGCCGGACCAGGCGGAGCAGGAGTAGCTGATGCAGAGGCCGGACCGGGCGAGGATGACGGCTCTGAGGCTGCAGCTGACGAAGCGCAGGCTGGAGCTGCAGCTGACGAAGCACAGGCCGGAGCTGCAGCTGACGAAGCACAGGCCGGAGCTGCAGCTGACGAAGCACAGGCTGGACCAGGCGTAGCAGAAGGTGGCTGGATGGGCTCCTCGGGCCCTCCAGCTGATGTGGCATGGTGCTGGATGGGCTCCTCGGGCCCTCCAGCTGAGACAGGAGGCTGAATGGGCCCCTCGGACCCTCCAGCTGACGTGGCATGAGGCTGGTGCGGTTCTCCAGAACCCCCAGCTGACGAGGAAGGTTGCTGAACGGGCCCCTCGGACCCTCCAGCGGAGACAGGAGGCTGAACGGGCCCCTCGGACCCTCCAGCGGAGACAGGAGGCTGAACGGGCCCCTCGGACCCTCCAGCGGAGACATGAGGCTGAACGGGTCCCTCGGACCCTCCAGCGGAGGCAGGAGGCTGAACGGGCCCCTCGGACCCTCCAGCGGAGACAGGAGGCTGAACGGGCCCCTCGGACCCTCCAGCGGAGGCAGGAGGCTGAACGGGCCCCTTGGACCCTCCAGCGGATGAGGTAGATGGCTGCGTGGGAGCCGCGGAGTCCTGGATGAGCTCATCCGAGCTCCCAGCAGGAGCTGATGCAGGGCCAGAGAGATTTGAGACCCCTGGCTGAATGTTAAGCTGACCAGCGGACCGTACTGCTATCGGGGACTGGGCTACAGGAGCTACTGGGGCCTGCGCTACAGGCGGCACTGGAGCTACTGGGGCCTGCGCTACAGGCGGCACTGGAGCTACTGGGGCCTGCGCTACAGGCGGCACTGGAGCTACTGGGGCCTGCGCTACAGGCGGCACTGGAGCTACTGGAGACTGAACTGAGGGTGGCTGCGAGGGAGCTAACTGAACTGAGGGTGGCTGCGAGGGAGCTAACTGAACTGAGGGTGGCTGCGAGGGAGCTAACTGAACTGAGGGTGGCTGCGAGGGAGCTAACTGAACTGAGGGTGGCTGCGCTAACGGAAGCACAGGAATGTCAGCTACGGGCCGGGCTGCTAACAGAGCTAACGACCGAACTACTGACTGAAAGGCATGCAGTGGCGATGGCGGTGTGGGTTGTAGACTGAATTCTCCTGAGCCCTCAGTAGAAATAGGGACGGGTGTAGGCACATGCCGGACACTAGCCACTCCCACCCGAGGAGTAGGTACGGGTGCGGAGGTACGCTGGGCCCGAGCTGCCCCGGGGGGAGAAACACGAGCAGGAACGGGAGTAGGCTCAGAAAAAACAGTCGTAGAAACGGCAGGCTCAGGGTCAACACATACAGGGTCGACAAAAACGGATCTATCAAAAATGAACCCGCCGTCCACTTCATGCTTAGCAGTCTTAGCATTTGCAGTCCTAGGTTTAACAGCTTTTACAGCCTTTGGCGAGTGCTTATTGTTTGTGATTTCTCCCTGTTCAGAGGGAGCAAAATGAAAAAACCTCTCCCAGTCTATGTCATCATCCAAAAGGGAGACTCCAACCGTGTCTGGGGTGAATTTATTGTCCTTTTCAGTTATGGCTTCAGGTGGGATGTGTGAAAGGCAGTCATTATAACTCACCACCGGGAGTTGCTCAGCAAATGAAAAGTGACGGCGGCGTGAGCGTCGCCTCCTCTGAGGTGAGAAAGCTGACGGGGCATACAGCTGAGCCTCTGACGTGCGGGACGGCAATGCAGAGGCTGGAGCGTGAGCATCCGAAGAAAAACGGAGCACTCCCACCCGAAGCGGCCGAGGCTTGGGTGCGAGCGGGGCAACAGGCGGAGGATTTTGGCAACTTCGGGGACCTCCAAAAGCCAGCCGGGTTCCGCGGAATAAGTGCTCATAATCCGGAGCGCGCCACGGCTTCCAGCGGAGCTCCTCCTCCAGCTGGGCGAGGGCTGCCTCCTGGCGCTCATACAGCTGAGAGCGGTTTGCTGGGTCCATGTAATGGTCGTGTTCTTCTGTCATGTTTCGGCTGTGTGGCAGGCAGGATGAGGACCCAATCGCAAAACTCACACACACGGGGATGAACTCAAAAACACAGCTTTATTGCTGGCCACGAGAAACAATACAAAACTAAACTGGGAAAAACTAACATAAAGCTCACCAAGGAAACACGGGGGAATCACACACAGCATGAGGGAGAACACGACGCCGAACAGAGGGAGACTCAGACAGAAATACACAGAGGGTAAACGAGGAAAGTGGGCACACACGGGGAACACAGGTGACACTGATAATCATAACGAGACAGGGCGGGGTGAACTGAACATGACATGTAGAGGCACAGAGGTTCCGACAGGAGGAGAGAGAGCACGGGGAAAACACAGACATAACGGGCTGGGGAAACATGAAACAACCACAAAGGGAGACGAGGGCTTATCAATACATAGAGGGCACACAGGGGGGAGAGAGCCATGAAGGGAAAACACTTAGGGAACAACACAACAGGGCAACTCAGAAGACATGGCCTAAATAAGGAACGAAATACAAAAATACAAGGAACTAAGAATACTGGGCCCACATGGCCCAGGACCATGACATCAACTTATTTATTGTTCCAGTAACCCATCTGAACAGTTCATTACACACATGGATGGTGGTATTTTGATAAAGCTCTGTCTTTAATATCAAATGGTTTCCTACTGTAGCTCCACGGTCTCCTCTCAGATATGGACAGCCTTGACAGAGACAGAAAGCAGCCAGCTGCCCATCTCAATAAGTAGTTCTACAAATTGTGTGTATATAAGTCATGTCCAAATTCATGGGCTGCATCCTCCTGAGGACCCGGCCTTCACGGTCTACGTGGGCCGGATCCTCAAAAGGTCGGGTAGGCTGAAAGTAAACCCCTGTGAAATTGGACGGTGTAGCCTTTGGATTTGTGTCACTGCTGTCTCGGTGGAGTTTAATAAACTCGGCCGTCTGCTCCTTGCGGTGAACTGAAAATGATGTGCCGGGAGTTTCCTGTTCTCTGCTCCTCGAGCACTTTTGCAAATATGTGATATCTTGATAAACCGAGCAGATATTTAATGTTTACACAGCTACATCCTCGCCTGCAAATATGTTAAAAGTTTATTTTTTGACCCAGAAAGAATAATAAGAGTGATATTAAAAACTTAGTAGCGGCCGCCATTGTTGGAAACTGGAATTGGAACCGCGCTATGAATTCTGGGATAGGTTGGGCAACTAATGACAGACCCGACCCATCCTTCAAATTCAGGGAAAAAGAGGACGCATTTGTCGACTGCATTCGGAGGAGTCTACGAATTTGGACAGCCTTCGTTGCGTCGCTGTGACGTAATCGGCCTACAAATGCATCCTCAGGAGGAGAACATGCGAACTCCACACAGAAAGACCCCGGCCTGATGGTGGAATTGAACTCAGGACCTTCTTGCTGTGCGGCAACAGTGCTAACCACCGTGCCGTGAAAAATGGATATGAATATGTCAAATTTACATTCATGTATTCATTGATTGACCTGTATTTTTTTTAAAGAATATCTTTGTCAGTTTACAAGAAATGTCTTATTTTATTTTTTATACTAGATATTGAAAAACATTTCTTGGTTATTTAATTGTTTATGTAGTATTGTACTTCATTATCATGGTGTAGTATGAATGACCTTTAGTAGGAAAAGCTGTAATACATATGAAAATACAATTAAAAATCCAAATTTTGTGCCTTCCAGTGGACCAGATTTATGTTTCACACCGCTGCAATTGAGGGATAAGACGACTTTTTAGTGTAAGGGAGAATCTGAAAATGAAAACCTACATGTTATCCTGCAATGCCAACTTTAATACTAATAAACTTGAAAAAATAAATCTTTATCGATAGGCAAACTGAAAAACACAAACAAACCGGAACAAAAGCAAAGCCATGAACTGAAACCTGGAATTATTGTGTTAGAAAAAAACAAAGACATCAGGAAACAACATATGGCAGTTCCAGAAATGATGCTCAGTAGTGACGTCAGCTATATCACACAGTTTTTCCTCATCTTTCTGGGTGAGTGGCTTCATCGTTCTGGAAACACATGAGTTCCTCTCTGTTAGCTGTACAGTAAATAATTGTCTCAAATTAAATATAAATAAAAGAAAATTGAGTCATCAAGTCCTGGAGCATAGCACAAAGCGAACATATCAAATGTTAAAATTCAGTAATTGTCCTTTTGAACAATATATTTTCATTTTGAACTAATGACAGTGAACATAATATTTCTGTTTTTAATGCCTGTGTGTGACAGTAATGAGACACGTTGCTGAAGTTTGTAAAATAATAGAGTCACAGTTATAGTTAAAATAATGATATCGGAAACATGACTTCAGCTGCACCACAGTTACTTAAGCATAGAAACCAGTTGGTGATCCCCTGGCAACATCATGTTGCCATGGATAAAAACATGGCAACATGAAACTTGCTGGTTGTTCTTTGGCTAATGCTGGTTAAAGTCACTTGTACTGAAGGTGTTTCACCAAAATCCTCCTTGTTTTTTCTTTGGTCACTTTTGTAGATGTTAACTTTTCTAAATCACTCATTATTTAGTCCGTGAGGTGTCACCACAAAGTTTAGACTATGATGCAAAATGGAAACTGTCAAGGTCTGATGATCTTCACCGGTCGACTTGCGTTGGTGTGGTGTTCTCACTTCCTCTCCCTCTCATTTCCCTCTGTATGTGTTGTTTATGTTTATCAAGGTCACGCGCTCTTGGGAGCGTTCCCGTGCTGGAGACGTCAAACCTGCCACTAATCTTCTTGCCTTGACTATTTAACAGAGGGCCTCAGTCAGCCCTGGAGTATTAAGTATTAAGTGGAACTTGGAACTGAGAGGAGAGAGGAGGAGAGTTATGAGAGCTGAATCATCACTGAGAAAAGGGTTTGGAAGTCACTGTGTTTTTGCACATCACTACCATGGACCATGCTAGAGCACTATATATTGTACACAGACAGTGTTGGGGAGTAACAGAGTGCATGTACCAGCATTACATATTTAAAACAAAATTTTAGTAACTGTAGTCCATTACAGTTACCGTTTAAAAAGGTGATATTCAGAATAAAGTTACTTTGTTGAAATAAATGAATTACATGGCGGTCTGTTCCTGTTTTATATGTTAGGCTATGCCCTTTCATATGGGCAGAAATCTGTGCCATCAGAAACTGAATTTGAATAAGTTCAATTTGAATTTGAATTGCTCGGATTGAATCTGAATTGTAACTTAAATAAATGCTTTTAAAAACAGAATATGAATTAGCCTAATTTGAAATTCAATTTATTGGTTTGAAAATGATCATCACTAAACTGAAATTGAATTTTATAGTTTGAAAATGAATTCATTTGCTTTGAAACCATATTTTATCCTTTAAAAATTTAGCTCTTGAATAATTTCAGTTTCACTTCTCACCATTCAGTTTCAGTTCTACAATTCAGTTTCAGTTCCAAAATTCTGTTTTTTTGGGACTTACATCCGGTTCCGGTTCAAAAGTAATCAAGCGCAGATTAATAGAACTACGTTTTACTAGCGGACCGAAAGTGTTACTGACGGGAATCTACAGCGTCTTGAGCTGAATTAAGACTTCAGAAGTCATTCGTCATGTCGAATGACCAGCGGATAAACTCTCAGGTTGTTAATAAATGTATTACATGTAAAAGAACAAGCGTCATGTTGACAAATGATAGCCGTACAGTAACTTTTATGCTTATTGTAGTTGTTAGCTAAAAATGCTAATTTAGCGTAGTTTGCCCTGGATTCAGCTTTGACAAACAAATATGATCGACTGTTTCTTGTAGAATTCCAAAGTTGTCATCTTGTACCCTCTCAGAGCCCTGAACAGACCCCTACAGTAGGGAAACATAGAATAGAATAGAATAGAATAGAATAGAATAGAATAGAATAGCCTTTATTGTCATTGTACAGAGTACAACGAAATTGGAGTGCCACTCCCTTGGTGCAAGATAAATAATAAATATAAATGTAAAATATAAAAAGTACAATAAAATAATCGCAAGTACTCAAACAATAGTAAGTACGATATATACAGGATAGCAGCATTAATATAATGACAGTATGAATAGCAGCATAATATAATGGCAGTGACGGTATGGTATAGCTAAGCAGGTTCAATTGTTTTTGTGCTTATTTACTACGGTGATAGCTCTGGGAAAGAAGCTATCCCTGAATCTGTTTGTCCTGGTTTTATGTGACCTGTACCGTCGGCCTGACGGTAATAGTTCAAACAGTTGGTTGCTGGGGTGAGAGTGGGCCTTGATGATATTGCCAGCTCTGCTGAGGTACCGAGAGTATGCAATGACCTCCAGGCTGGGCAGAGAGCAGCCAGTGATCTTCTGGGCTGTGTTGATGACCCTCTGCAGTACTTTCCTGTCCGCAGCTGAGCACCCTGCATACCATGATGTTATGCCGTACGTTAGGATGCTCTCTATGGTGGCTCTGTAAAATGTCACCAGCAGCCTCTCCTCCAGGTTGTTCCTCTTGAGCACTCTCAGAAAGTGGAGACGCTGCTGGGCCTTTTAAACCACCGCCGTGGTATTTGCAGTCCAGGAGAGGTCATCAGAGATCTGCACGCCCAGAAACCTCATGGAGTGTACCCTCTCCACACAGTTCCCGTGGATGTAGAGTGGGGCCGGGTCTGCTCTGCCCTTCCTGAAGTCCAAGATAAGTTCTTTAGTTTTCGTAGTGTTCAGGTGGAGGTTGCTAACTGAACACCACTCAGTCAGTCTGTTGACCTCATCTCTGTAGTCCGACTCATCCCCCCTTGAGATGAGTCCAACCACTGTGGTGTCATCCGCGAACTTTATGATGGTGTTTGAGAGATGGGTAGGGGAGCAGTCGGATGTGTAGAGCGTAAACAGGAGGGGACTCAAAACACATCCTTGTGGAGACCCGGTGCTGAGTGTGATGGTGCTGGACCGGTGGGGGCCGAGTCTGACAGACTGTGGTCTATTTGTCAGGAAGTCCTTGATCCAGAGGCAGATGGGGGTGGAGAGTCCCAGGTGAGACAGTTTCTGGACCAGGATCTCCGGGATGATATGATTGAATGCTGAGCTAAAGTCCAGGAAGAGCATTCTCACATAGCATTCTTGTTCCTCTCACACGCTCCTGCACACCAAATCTGGAACTACTGTCCATCATGTGTCGTCCTTTTTATCTACCTCGGGAATTTACATCGGTCATTGTAAGTGCCGTTTATATTCCACCACAAGCGGACACGGTCACCGCCTTATGCGAGCTGCATGAGGCACTCACACAGCACCAGACACAACACCGGGACGCTGCGCTTATTGTGACGGGGGACTTTAATAGCGCCAACCTCAAACGCGCAGCGCCGAACTTTTATCAACACATCACCTGCCCCACCAGGGGTGAAAGGACACTGGACCACTGCTACACTACGGTCAAGGACGGCTACAAGGCACAATTCCGCCCCCCGTTTGGCAAATCTGATCACGCCACCATCTTCCTCATGCCAAAATACAAACAAAGGCTGAAACAGGAAGTTCCGGTTCAGAGGAAGGTCGCGCGCTGGACGGATCAATCGGTGGCCGCGTTACAGGACGCACTCGATGACGCAGACTGGGGCATGTTCAGAAACAGCTCCGACGATGACGTCAACGTGTTTACGGAAGCGGTTGTGGGATTCATCGGGAAACTAGCGGATGATACCGTGGAGACAAAGACTATCACAACGTTTCCCAACCAGAAGCCGTGGGTGGATAAAACCATCCGCGACGCTCTGAGATCCCGCACCGCTGCCTACAACACGGGACTCATGACGGGGGACATGGACCCGTACAAAGCCGCGTCATATAACGTGCGGAGGGCGGTGAAAGAGGCGAAGCAGCGCTACGGGAGGAAACTAGAGTCACAACTCCAACAGAGTGATTCTAGGAGCCTGTGGCGGGGACTAAGGACAATAACGGACTATAAAGCACCAACAACCGGTATGACGAACGCGGCCGTGACTCTGGCAGACGAGCTGAACACTTTCTATGCTCGCTTCGAGGCTGCAGCTAAGGTCTCCAACAATGCTAGTGTTAGCGGCGCTAACGGCTGCAGACAGGAAGATACTGCCAGCACCGGAAACGTGCTCGTCATCTCCGAGCATGAAGTAAGGAGAGCCTTCAAGAGAGTGAACACCAGGAAAGCAGCAGGACCAGACGGCATCCCAGGTCGTATCCTAAGAGACTGCGCATACCAGCTAGCTCCTGTGTTCACTGAGATATTCAACATCTCTTTATCTCAGTCGGTGATCCCCACATGCTTCAAAGAGTCCATCATTGTTCCTGTCCCGAAGAAACCCCACCCTGCTTCTCTCAATGACTATCGCCCTGTAGCCCTCACCTCAGTAGTGATGAAGTGCTTTGAACGCCTGGTCAGAGACTTCATCATTTCTTCACTACCAGACACACTGGACCCACTACAGTTCGCTTACCGTCCAAATCGTTCCACAGACGATGCCATCTCTCATCTCCTCCACACATCACTCACTCACTTGGACACTAGAAGGGGGAATTATGTTAAAATGCTCTTCATAGACTACAGCTCTGCATTTAACACCATAATTCCCTCCACACTCACCACCAAGCTGGAGCATCTGGGACTCAGCTCATCTATGTGTCAGTGGATCTCCAACTTCCTAACTGGCAGACCACAGGCAGTAAGGATGGGCGGACATGTCTCAGCCTCCACCACTCTCAGCACTGGTGCCCCCCAGGGGTGTGTTCTGAGCCCCCTGCTGTACTCTTTGTACACATATGACTGTGTGGCCACTACCAGCTCCACCACCATCATCAAGTTTGCTGACGACACCGTCGTGGTGGGCCTGATCTCTGATAACAACGAGACGGCCTACCTGAAGGAGATTAGGAATCTGGAGAACTGGTGCCAGAGGAACAACCTCCTTCTAAACGTCAGTAAGACAAAGGAGCTGATAGTGGACTTCAGCACTAAGCAGGAGAGGAACTACCAGACCCCCGTCATCAACGAGTGCCCAGTGGAGAGAGTGGACAGCTTCAAATACCTCGGAGTTCACATCACGCAGGACCTGTCATGGTCCTGTCACATCAACACCGTGGTGAAAAAGGCCCGTCAGCGTCTCTACCACCTCAGACGCTTGAGAGACTTCCAACTGCCCTCCAAGGTGCTCAGGAACTTTTACTCGTGCACCATAGAGAGCATCCTGGCGGGAAACATCTTAACCTGGTTCGGGAACAGCACCATGCAGGACAGACGAGCTCTACAGAGGGTTGTGCCACATTTTTCTGGGGTCGTTGTCAGCAAAGTGATCTTCAATCCTCCTCCTATAGGCAGCCTTAGCTTTCCTGATGCCTCTACTCAGGTCTGCCCTGGCCGCCCTATACGCAGCCCTGTCCCCTGACTTGAAGGCAGTGTTGCGGCTTTTTAGGAGGGATTGCACTTCGCTATTCATCCAGGGTTTTTGATTTGGAAAAACCCTGACCCTTTTGTTGATGGTGACATTGTCAACACAGTTCCTGATGTATGAGAGTACAGTGTCCATGTACTCCTTGAGGTTGTGGCTGGAGAATAAATCCCATACAGTTGTTGAGAAGCAGTCCTGCAGTTGAGAGAGGGCTCCTTCAGGCCAGGTTTTTATTGTCTTTGTCTGGGGCTTTGTTTTTCTCAGCAGGGGGGTCTAGGTGGGGGTGAGGGACATGCAGAGGTGGTCAGATCCAGCCAGGTGGGGGAGGGGTGTCGCTCTGAAAGCATGCCTGATGTTTGAATAGACATGGTCCAAAGTGTGTTCTCCTCTCATAGCAAAGTACACAAACTGGACAAATTTAGGAAGCACAGTCTTTAGGCACGCTTTGTTAAAGTCGCCGGCGACAATAAAAACCCCATCAGGGTGGGCAAGCTGTTGTTTGTTTATGGTGTTGAGCAAGAGGCTGAGAGCCGTGCCAACGTTAGCATCCGGCGGTATATAAACAGCTATCACAATAACTACTGTAAACTCCCTCGGGATGTAAAAAGGTCTGCACGAGACTGCCAGAACCTCCAAATCAGGAGAACAGTGTGTGTGAATGATCCTGCTGTTACAGCACCACTCGTTATGCACGTAAACACATAGCCCCCCTCCGAAACATGCAAAACAGTGTCCAAACCTTTGTATTTTAGCTTTATTTATGTCTTACACAGCATCCCATACATGTTTATAATTGACCCCATATGTATACTTTTGAGCCTGCATGCTGTGCAATCATTCCACCTTGTAAAAAGAACAGATTACCATGAATCCACCTCCATGATGAATGTGTGCAACTTTCTCATCATCACTTAACAATTCATTTTGTACACCTGTGTATTTTTATTATTTACTTTAAATGTACAGTACTTCGTGACAGCTTTGTTTTTTTTAAGTGCTGTATAAATAAAGATGATGATGTTTTAAGTGTTTAAGAAAAATAAAAATAAAGACTTCTGATGACGAGAATGGTGACTGCTGAGCTGCTTCAAAACATGCTGAAACCGCATAATTTGCATTGTGCACATGTGGGTGACTATGTGGGTTATTAAACACGACAGGCATGCAGTAAAACAGGTTTTATCAGAAAGAGGAAACTGGACAACCACCGAGGTGTTAGTTTCATAAAAAAGTTTTGAAAAACTGCATCACTGAAGCAACTTAAAGGAAGCTAATTACAAAAAATCCAAACAATTACATTTTTAAGTTATCCGAGTGACTTATATATCATGTTTAACCTGAGTAGCGAAAGAGCGGGGGTCTGAAAAGACGGGAGTCCGCTGCTCTCGCCGGCTGGAGTGACCATTGAATCCCCCGGTTGAGTGGGTGGGTAACAGACGTCTCCAAAAACATCGGCGCACTTTTGCACATATGCAATGTCTCGATAAACAAAGCAGATATTTGAAGTTTACACAGCTACTTTCTCACCTGAGAAATGTTAAAAGTTTATTTTGTGACCCAGAAAGATTAATAAGAGTAATTTTAAAACTTAGTAGCGGCTGCCATTGTTGGGAACTGAAATTGGCTGGGCCGCACTATGAATTCTGGGATATGGTGGGCCACAAAGGACACACCCGACCCATCCTTCAAATTTGGGGAAATGGAGGACTCATTTGTCGTAAAAAGTGTAAAGTGTGCGTGTTAGTCCCCATAGGGAAATAGTTCCTCTGCATTTAACCCATTCACCCAGTGAAGCAGTGGGCAGCCGTCTGCATTTGAAGGAATCGCCGAATTGGGACAGCCTTCGTCGCCTGGCTGTGACAGCCTCCAAAGGATACAGCCGACGTTTTGGGACACAGTTATACACATCAGAAATGGACCTTCTAAGTAAAACAGGAAATACAGACACAGAGATCCAGACTGGACACTGAACTTAACAGACAGACCCACGAGCAGACACTATGACATCATGGACAGACAGAGGGAACACAGCGAAGACCTGAAAAACTGTTGACAAGATTCAGAAAAGAAACCAAAACGAGTTCACTGGTGTTAAGATGCTGCTTTATTTGACACAGTACTCGTTTTTTCATTAAGCCTCATTCTGATGCAGGTTTTCTTACAGATTTAAGCTTCATACATACATCAAATTCACAGGAATTTGGCAACCTGAGACATAGAAAGTGAATGACATTCTGCAACTTTAAATGACTACAACAAAAATACACTCTGGCAAAATGAAGCGAACGACATTTTTCTGGGCCCAGGTAAGAGATTGAAGCAACTACCAATGAGAACATGGGGAACCACTGATTGATATACAACCTGGTAATAAATACATTAAAGCGTTACCCAGGCAACCATAGCCTGCAATGTCCACAAGTGACCAACAACCATTTTCAGAGC